>NC_044334.1:12500000-13125000 GCF_007399415.2 Gopherus evgoodei | reverse complement strand
ACAACTTGACACCTTAAAACTGAAGCAGACAAGCAGTTACTAAATAATCTCAGTACAAAAATGGCCTGTAAAAGGCAATAACTACACTACACTACACCATTGTTAAATCATTATGAGGACAGATGAAAAAGACAGACTTTTCAGCTTGGAAAAGCGACAACTAAGAGGTCTGTACAAGCACGAATGATGTAGAGAAAATGAGTACTGCTAAGTGTTATTTACTCCTTCCCACAAGAACCAGGGGTTACCCAGTGAAATAAATAGAAAGCATGCTTAAAACAAACATAAGGAGGTAATCCTTCACACAGTGCACAGTCAAGTTGTGGAACTCATTGGCAGAGGAACATGTGAAGGCCAAAACTGTAATGGGGTTCAAAAAAGAATTAGATAAGTCCTTGGAGAATAGGTCCATCAATGGCTATTAGCAATGGTCATGGATACAGCCCCAAACTTTGAGTGTCCCTAGTCTCTAACTGCCAGAAGCTGAGAGTTCACAACAGAGGATCACTCAATGATTGCCTGTTCTGTTCAATCCCTCTGAAACACCTGACATTGACCACTGTCAGAAGACAGAATACTGGACTAGATGAACCACTGGTCTGACCCAGCATGGCCTCTCATGTTCATTTAGCTCAAACTTCAATGAAAAGACATCAGTTTAGTATTTATCTGCTAGTTGTTGAGCTGCCTTTTCTGACCTGCGGCCAGGTTTGACAGGAGGAACACACTCAGAGCTAGTCTACACTGCCAACTCTAAAACACTGGCAACTCCCAGAACTCTAAAAAAAACCCCACCTCAACGAGGGGCGTCGCTCCCAGTGCTGGGAACACGGCTCCCAGTGCTTGGGCACTGTTTACACTGGCACTTTACAGTGCTGCAACTTGCTGTGCTGATGGGAGTGTTTTTTTGCACCCGAGCGAGAAAGCTGCAGCACTGTTATTTGCAGTGTAGACAAGCCCTTGGTCATCCAATGGATCAATTGTATAAAAAGTTACAAGTCACAGGTTGAAAAAAATATTCTAAAAAACACATGGACAAGAGGCCAATGGAGCACACAAGCTTTTATTAACTCTTTGGTATCAGCAGTTGGAATTTCCTAATGAAAATTACTGAGAAACAAACAAGCAAGTTAGACAGAAAATTATTTCTGCTAAAAGGCAAAAATGTTCAGAGGCTTAGATTTGTTATAAAAAAACTAATATGCTAAAAAAGTAAAGATGAAATTCCAAGGCAAATTAAAAAGTTCACAGGAAATAGTTTTTTCCATAACAGTGTAGCGCTCTACAAATAGAATAATACTGAATATACCTTTAGTATACTCAAAATACTGAGAAGTGGAAATAGCATGCAATTTCTACTTGTCATTCGGACAAAACAGGACATTCTATAAAACAGAATGCGGAAGTTTCAAATGGTATCAATAATGAGAAAGAAATATCTGTCATATAGAGTCGGTCTCAACATCAGGTCTGGAAGACCCAGATTCTTCAGAAATCTGAGCTGACCTTACCAAGATCTGAAAGAAATGTAAGTAGAGTTCTGTGCAGATCATTCTGTGGGTTTTTGGATCAGATGTTATTTAGTCCCTATCTTCTCTATGTGTTTTTATTTTAAACAAAAAGGGTTTGTCCCAGATGGGGAAAGGGTTGCAGTTGATCACACAATCCTGATTTAAATAATTGTACAACCTTAATAGTAAGCCTTTTTGTAGATGTCCTTGGGGGAAAAAAAAAGTATTTATTGATATTTGTGTGTGTGTATATACAAATAAGTAAAATCAAAGGACTGGGAAAAATACAAAAAGCAGCTACATTCTGGAAGAAATGGCTAGATACCACTAGAACACACCTTGTGAAGCCCCTGGGGAAAAAAAAAAACCTTCCCACTGCTGTCTGAATGTCCATGAGAGCAGGATTCCCTCTTACAAAGCAAACAGCAGTCCGCACTACTCACTTTTAACCTGTGCATTTTTCACCATATGGCTAAATAGGCAATTTACACATTTATAGTATAGCCTTCATCAGTTGATACCTTACAAACTTAGCAAAAAGCTCTGTGCAAAATTTATTATCTATACGTAAGGCTGCGTGTGTGTCACCAGGTCACAGATTCTGAGACTTCTGCAGCAGCCTGGTGCGGCTGCCCCGGGAGCTGCCTGAGCAGTTCGGGCAGCCCCTGGCCAGTCGCACTGGCTGCTGCTGTGACAGTCTCGGGCCCCGCCTCTCCACAGCAGCAGGAGTTTGGGTGTGAGGGGGGCTCAGGGCTGAGGATTGGGGTGATGGGCAATGCTTCCTGAAGCCACTTTGGATCTTAAGTGGATTTGCTTAGGGATGCAGTCAGTGGCAGAGGTGCTCTCTGGGTAGTTGGACAGGAACTCATCCATACTTGGTCCGGGGTAAAAGATGCAGACCTGAATAAATTAGTTCTGGGACAGGCCTGGAGTGGAGGTGACTGTGGCTCCCTGAAAAGACCAAGGGATCTAGGTTCCCAATGAGAGCTCAGAAAGCTCTTGGAGGGAAACAGAGCTAGAAGAGGGAAGGGAAAATTCAATAATTACCTGGAGCCTCTGGAAGAAAGGGGGTTGTCTGCATGGGTCCGAGACTTGCTACTTGTTAAAGGACCTTCGTATGGAGATGGAAGGTGTTCTCTGCCATACATTGTTTCTCTTCCTCTAGCCCCCAGAAGGTTCTAAGGTTGGGTCTGAAATCTGCCCTTTGGCATCTACTGCAAGAGAAATTTTCAAAACCCCAGTTCTTACTAAGACGTTTGTGTAATGTCTTTAATTACCCCAAGGACTTCAGATTTCTGAAGACCTCTGTGGTTCATGAGCTGCCCTACTCTTGGATTAAGATTTTTCCTTTAAAAGACATTAGAAGTCACTGACAGAAGCTTAGCTGTTCTATTTGCCCATTTGTTTAGCATAAATCTTGTGGAGGCTCAGGAATCTTGTCTAAACAAGATTACTAAATTGTATATTAGAAATAATTCATGTTAAACAATTTAAGAGTCCTGTCAACAAAACAAGAGAGAATTATGATCTAATGTGCTTTTATCTTTGCAGCAAGCTGTAAAAAAAGAGGGGGAAATAATTTTTTGCTTCCTTTCCCAATAAATCAAGTAAATGGATGCCAACAGCCCAGGAAACAGGCCCTTCAATGGAAATATGTCTACCACACAGCCTTGGTGCATTTCAACTCCATTAGCTGACTTTGCAAGGTTGGTCTGAAACATATCTTCCCCACTGTCCTCCAACTGCTAAAATCTCACATGCAGAAAATTCATCTAGCATTAAATAGACTACTTCTTCAGCAAGGCTTTTTTTTCCAGCAAATGAAGAGATTAAGTAATTGTGAAAAGTGACCTTAATATACTTTCAATATTTGCAGCAGTTTCAACTGGACTACAGCATTTTCCAGATGAAATAATCAGGAAGCAGTCTTAAAGATTCCATTTTATCCACAACCCTATTTTGCTCAGTGCTTTCAATTATTAAACAAAACATATTTATGTCCTTATGTTTTTAAATTGCTTGGCAATTCAAAGTTCAAACACTAACCATATAAAAATACGCTCTAGTACTGTAGAACTAAATTTATTAAAAATTGTATGCTATTTATTGTCAAACAGTAGACATCTGAAATAAACTAATCCTGAGAGATACAAACTGTTTCAATCATTAAAAATTTTGAGCTAGTTGCATTTTCTTATTGTGCATAAAATAACTCAGTACAGTTTCTTGTACAGAAAAAGTTGGCAATATATAATAGATACCAATGGGGAGAGGGGAAGAGAAGATGGGAGAGAACATTTCATAAGGGTAGCCCTCCTTTTGCCAATGCACTAACCATCCACAAATTTGAGTTATTATTGCAGGCACAAATCAGGTAGTTAAGAGGCACATAAACTCAGATTTAGACCTGGTCTACACTACAAACTTTGGTTGACATAAGCTATGTTAAGTCAATCTAATAATGTATGCGTCTACGCTACTGAGTCCCTTCCGCTGACCTAAGTGGCCTGTAAAGTTGACTTTGGTATTCCACTTCTGTGAGAGGTGTAGCACTTGATTCAACATCCACGGGTTGACACAACTGCACTGTATAATTCGAATCAATTGGCCTCCAGGAGGTGTCCCACAGTGCTCCACTGTGACTGCTCTGGAGAGCACTTTCAACTCCACTGCACGTCAGCCAGATACACAGGAGGCCTGGGAACTTTTGAATTTTTATTTCCTGTTTGACCAGTGTGGAGAGCTCACCAGCACAGCTGATCACAGAGACTCAAGGCTGCAAACACATTCCAGCATAGAGTACACAGGAGGTGGAGGATCTTATTGCTGTGTGGGGAGAAGAATCTGTGCAGTAGAACTCTGATCCAGCAGAAGAAATGCTGACATCTATGCCAAGATTACATGGGGCATGGAGAGAAGGGCTACACAAGGGATACGCAGCAGTGCCGTGTGAAAATAAAGGAGCTTCAGCAAGCGTACCAGAAAACAAGGGAGGCAAACAGTCTTTCTGATTCTGCCCCTTTTATAAGGAGCTGCATATGAATCTTGGCAGCAACCCCATCACTACCCCTAAACACTCCACAGATACCTCCCAGGAGCCCCGGCAACCTCAAGCAATGAGGAGGACACTGTTGAGGATGATGATAAGAAGAATGTGAGGCAGGCAAGCAGAAGATCCATTCTCCCAACAGTCATGAACTGTTTTTAACCCTGGAGCACATCCCTTCACAGGACCAGTTGGTGTCAGAGTGTCATGCTGGGGAAGGCACCTCTGGTGAGTACACATTTCCAAACAAACTGTAGCGGTTACATGCTATTATTTATGTTTAATCTGAATAAAAAAGTAGGTGTAGTGGGTATCGGTGGCCACTCCAGCGACACAGAAGGTGCTCTCTGAAAAACACTGTTTATGTGCATGAAGACGGCCTGGGAATCCTCCATGGAGATCTCTAGGAAGCTTTCATGGAGGTACTCTGCAATCCTTTGCAGAAGGTTTCTGGGAAGGGCTCCTTTATTTCGTCCACCATGGTAGGACACTTTCCCGTGCCACTCCAGTATTAACTCTGCTGGCATCATTGCAGCATAAGGACCAGGTCTGTACCCAGACGCTTGCAGCATCTGCTCCCTTGCTGCCTCTGTTACCCTCAGGAGAGTGATTTTGCATACCGTAACCCATGTGATATGGAGAAAGTTTTCAACGATAGCCCTTAAACTACAAAAAATTCAAGCAAGTAATCTGCCCTATTTCATTAAATCTGGGTCACACAACCACGTGCCCTGGTTGTGGTTGGAAAGGCTGACCGTGTATTGCAAGCAGCACTGAAAAAAAGGGATGGAGGTGGCGTCTTCCTGTTTGTCTCCCTTCCCCCTCAACACAGTGCTGCTTTTATTAAAAACAAACTATTTGGGGGGCACTACACTGGTGCCTGTCCTCAAGCACCATTCTGGTTGCTAGGGGAAGTGGGCTTTATTGAAGTTCCAACCTATGATCCCAACGATGTCTTCACAAAAGCAGCAGCGCAAGTCCTCTCACCCATGCTTCCATGGCCTTACTCGCCATGGCTGGAGCAGCAGACCAACTCTTGCAATAGCCAGTGGTTGTGATTACGCTGTAGCTTGCAGTGAAGTATATTGAGGGGTGTATTTTTTTTTAAAAAAAGTTAACCTTGTACTAGAAACAATGTATGAACTGTCAATGCTTCCCTTGTGCTTTGCATTCCTTTCAGCTGAAACCTTGTCCATCAGCGCATCCTCCACACAGAGACAGAGACTTCCCCAACTTAGAAGGCAGAAAAAGAAGACTCTGGAGGACATGTTTAATGAGTCAATGCGTGCCTCAGAGTGACAAGACGTTGCTCAGAGCATGGAGGATTACACTTTCTGAGAACCTGGGCATGAACAGGGAGGACAGGAGAGCATGCAGAGAACAAGAGCATGCCATGCAGGAAGAGATGCTGTGGATTATGAAGAAGCAATCAGACATGTTGATTCGTCTGGTTGAGGTTCAAAAAAGGCAGATGGATGCTAGATTCCCTCTGCTGTCATCATCGCCCAGTTCTACATCCTCCTCCTCCATACGTTTTATGAGGCTTTCCTTGTCCCTCTCCCTCCCCACAACATTATCAGTCCTTTTGCCTCAGGTTAACTTACCTTTTTTTTGCTCTGTGTGTGTGTGTGTGTGTACTAAAACTTAAAGGATTGAAGAGAAAAGGCTCTTTATTCATTCAACACATGGTGGTTGGTGTGGATGGAGTTTGTAGGGGAGAAAATGCACTGGACGGAATAGTTTGGTAAGGAACAACACAGATAAGCATCACATTACTCTGGTTCATTGCTGAAATTGGTTTTCAAAGCCTCATGGAGACGCAGAGCCCCTCTATGTGCTCTTCTTAATGCCCTGGTTTCTGGGTGCTCAACATCTGCCAGACAATCTGCCTCAACCTTCACCACCTCAGCTGAAATTTAACTCCCTTTGTTTCACAGATATTATGGAGCACATAGCAGGCAGCAACAACAATGGGAATATTGCTTTCACTGAGGTCTAACCTAGTAAGCAAGCAACTCCAGCGACCTTTTAAATGTCCAAAGGCACATTCAACCACCATTCTGCACTTGCTCAGCCTATGGTGGAACAGGTCCTTACTGCACTCCAGGTTGTCCGCATGCAGCTTCATAACTATGGAAGCAAGGAGTAGGTTGGTCTCCCAGGATCACGACTGGCATTTCAACACCACCAATGGTTATTTTGCAGTCTGGAAAGAAAGTCCCTGCTTGCAGCTTTCTGAATAGACCTGTGTTCCTAAAGATGCACATGTCCCGTCCTGCACCTTTCCCACCATCCAACGCTGATATAAGTGAAACAGCCCGTGATCCACCAGCACTTGCAACACCATAGAGAAGTACCCATTTCGGTTTATGTACTCTTTGGCAA
The DNA here is from genome assembly GCF_007399415.2 of Gopherus evgoodei. NCBI lineage: Eukaryota > Metazoa > Chordata > Testudines > Testudinidae > Gopherus > Gopherus evgoodei. The sequence goes on along the minus strand of NC_044334.1, from coordinate 13,118,058 downwards.
CGTGATCTGATCCCAAGATAGGGATACGCGTTCTATCACCCCAGTACAGTTAGGGAACCACATCATGGCAAAACCATTCACTATGTCCTGCACATTGCCCAGAGTCACGACCTTTCTTAGCAGAAGTCTGCTGATGGCCCTGCAAAATTGGATCACAACAGATCCCACGGTAGATTTACCTACTCCAAATAGATGCCCCTTATTGACCAGTAGCAGTCTGACGTTGCAAGCTTCCACAGAGCTATTGCTACTCACTTCTTCACTGTCAGAGCAGCACTCATTTTAGTACTGCTGCATTTCAGAGCTGGGGAAAGTTCTCCAGACAGTTTCTGGAAAGTGGCCTTACGCATTCAAGAGTTCTGCAGCCACTGCTCGTCATCCCATAGCTGCATAACAATGCTGTCCCACCAGTCAGAGCTTGTTTCACTGTTTCAAGAAGACGTGTGACTGCTGCCAGCAACTGCAAATTGCTCCACTCTGTGTCTTCCAGCAGGGCTGCCTGTGTGGCACCACATGGTTGTGAGGAGCGGCTCCTGCGTCAGCTGGGTAAATAGTGCAGGATAAGGCGCAAGGTGTTTGTAATGCTCATAAAAAGCGTACAGCTGAGCGGGGCCCAGGCTTATTGTCTATGATGTCCGCACGTGTAACCCAGGCTTACGAAAAAAGGCGCAAAAAATGCCTGCGTTTGCTGTTGATGTCAGAGAGGGAGGAAGGTAAGTGCATCATGGGAGGCTAATACCATGTTCCTATAACCATCTGCGCCAATGTTTTGGTCTCAAAGCATTGCAAGCCCAACCCAAAATTCCACTCGGCTACGTGCACTGTGGGATAGCTACCCACAGTGCATTGCTTCGTGCATCAATGCAAGCCCTATTAGTGAGGATGCACTCTGCTGACACAATGAGCATAGCATGGACAAGCAAGACTGACTTGCTTAAATTGGAGGCTCGATGTCAACTTACATGAAGTCAATTTAACTCTGTAGTGCAGACATGGCCTTAAACCTAGCATTGGTTTTGAAAACAAAGGCGGCCCACAAATATGGAGGCTAGGACTTGGCCCATCTGAAAATTTATACCATGGTTTCTAAACTTAAGAGTGAGCCAGGACATACCATTTGTTAACATTTAGAAATTATGCAAGTGTAGTACGGCTATGTATGCAATTTGTGCAAGTGTAGTATAGATATGTAAAATTATTAATATCCACAAAATTTTACGTAACTGGTCTATAAATATCAGTTCCTTTTACATACTAGTTTTCAACCGTATACAATTCTGCTTTCTTCAAACTTTCTGACATTCAAGTCACTATCCTCTTGGGTTTCAAACTCAAAGTCTGACACACTGAAGTATGAAAGTAATCAAATTATTCAGTTTGGTGCTTTCTGATGCCTTTACACTGAAGTCCTTTCCTTGCTAATTATAGATTTGTTTTAAATGTACGCCTACAAAGACTTCATTTTCCAACTGTCTCAACTTACCTTTCACCAATTTACCATCGCTGATAGTTTTACTGACAGGTGAATCCTTTTTAATTCCTGGAGCACCCATCTCAGATGCATCTTCAGAAGTGTGATCATCCAGAAACTGAGTTTCACCCTGTGTGTCTGAAGCAGTGTCTGCTGGAACATCTTCTGATAAAGATATACCCTTTTCAAAGAGAAATTCAAAATGTTAATGACCACAGCCAATTGCTGAAAATAATGTCTGACATGCAATCCATTCACAACATACAGCGTAAAGTTGACTACCCAAATGGCTCTGCTCTCTTATACAACAACATTTTAAAGACAAGTTCTAGAAAATGACAAGAAAGAGTGGCAAGAGGAACAGAATATACTCCTTTGTTTGCCTTATGTACAGCTTTCATGACTCCAGCATCTTTCCTCTGGGTAAGGACACATGCAACTACTTTTACTATCGTTGCTTTATTTATTTCTTTGAAAGATCTATTAAAATTAAACTATTTTATCTTAATCTTCTTCCTCAGTCCGCTCCCACCCTATTAACTAACCCACACAGGAAAAGCCTAAGAAATCAAGTACTCCAAAGACCAACAAGCCTGAGCACTGTTTAAAGAGGGAGAGGAGTGCAAGTTCTAGCACAGCCATCACTGAAAATGCTCTACCACAAGTCGTCTCCACCATCAAACTGGGGAGATTCTTAGGTCAAGCACCACAACTGATCACAAATGTCAGTCTCACTTAAGGAAAGAAACAGTATTAAAGACTCTTTGAATGTAGGAGTTTAAGTCAAAACAAACACCTTAAACGTTCATTTGGTTTCTGGGTGAGTCAATTAACACCACTGCAATGTCACAGTTCACTTCATTAAAGAGTATATGCAAGTTGTTTCTTCTGTGTCAGCTCCGTGATATATATTGGCCTCCACTGACTGAAACTAAGCTAACTTCAATCGTTTCCAAACCTGTGTCTTTCACACTGCAGTGCAATACATGGATGCTTCTTTTCTAATCTCTGAACAAATCAACTCTCTCATACATGATACCACTCCACTGTTCTTTAAGTTAGTTATACTAGTCCGAATTAAATGTTAGAGCTCTGCAGATGATGAAAATTCCATTTTGCAGCAAATTTCAACATTTTAAAATCTGTTGTTGTTCTGCATTATAACAAAAACAATACCTTTTGAAGCTTTGGTGACATGGAATTCTGTCAAAACAATTTTAATCATAAAGGAGAGGTTACTCATCTTGTGCTGACACTGATGTTCTTCAAAGTGTCTCCCCCTGAGGATACTTCACTTAAGGTGTGCATGAGCCTCCCGTGCCTTCAACTGGAGGCTTTCAATAAAGTGCTCATTCAGCCTGCACCCGAAGGCCATACAGCCTTGTGCCCCATACTGATAATGTATAGGGCTGCATGGGCGAACCACCCTTCTGTACCTGCTCTACCACAAAGACCCACAGAGGAAATGAGACAGGAGTGAGTGGGTAGTGGAGCACCCAGAGGTGTACACATCTTGAATTCCAGTCACTGAACATGGTGAGTAACTTCTCTTTGAGTAGGGTCCCTAGAGGTACTCCACTTCTGGAGACTGCCAAGGAGTATCCCAACAGGAAGGAGGGTGCTTCAGAGCGGAGACTAATATTGACGACAGAACAGCATTGCCCACTGCAACATCTGATCTAGAGGCATGAACCAAAGCATAGTGTTTGGAGAATGTATGTACTGAAACCCAAGTTGTCATACAGATAAATCGAGACCTCATAGAATCGGCTAGCACTTCAGATGGAGACTGAATGCTGACAGGCTCATAACATGGCAATATGCCCCGAAATCCAATCTGAAAGTCTATGGGTGGAACCTGTGAGAAGTTTTCTGAACGCTTTGGTTCTGTCCAAATAGAAGGACATTGCTCTTCTGACATTCAAGCTTCCTGCCTAATCTGATGTGATTTCAGGAAAAAAATCAGGAGATGAAAGGTCAAACTCAGAAAGACAAGGTGGGTGAGGTAATTATCTTTTACTGAACCAACTTCTGTTGGTGAAAGAGAAGCTTTCAGGCATACTCAGAATTTATCTTCAGGTCTGGGAAAGGTACTCAGGGTATGTCCACACATAAAAATGTTACAGCAGCATAGCTGTGCCACTGCAGCACATCAGTACAGACAGTACCTACACCAATGGGAGGGATTCTCCCATCAATGTAGATAATTTACCTCTTCAAGAGGTGGTAGCTAGGCTGATGGAAGAATCACCAGGGGTTAAGCTGGTATCTCACAGGAATTTTTCACCCTCTGAGAGACAACCCATACCTAAGTAAATTCATAGTGTAGAACAGGCCATGGAGGGCCAAAGTGAAATACAAGGTGGAATTGTTTTCCGTAAGTTGTAAGAGACACAAGTTAACACATACTGCAAGATGAAGTGGCCAGCTAACACCTCTGCAGTCACAGAAAAAAGGAAGGTCAGTGGGTTACAGATTGTGGTAATAAACCATAAATCCAGTGTCTTTATTAAGTCTACAGTTTTTTGTGTCTTGTAAAGTTATCAATTTAAGCTCTAAGGCTAGTCTTTTGAAAGTTTCCTTGGAAAATGAGGACCAAGGTCAGATATAGAGCCATGGTTATGAGAAAAGTGTTCACCCATGGGTGATATGGCGTTTTTGTCTTATTTTTCTGTGTGAGTTCATTCGAGAGTGTAGTGACTGTATCATTTCACTCACATGTACAACTTGAAGTGTGCTTTATGCACTACACTAAATGCCCCAATAATAACTATGCCAATGTTCCAATTTGGGGTGCACAGCAGACCACTGAGAGATTGTATCACCTATTGCCTGGAACCCTGGGTGCTTAAATGCTCTGCTGTTGTGGCTAACAGCTCAGATGCCATCAGCCAGCAGACAACATGCAGTTCCTTGAGTGTGTGTGTGTTGAGCAGGTCAGATTCAGCAACTCTGACTCCAGCAACCTTCTTGTTACACTGTAGTCATACTCTGGGCTCACTTGGCTACTAGTAGCCAAGGCTGGTGGAGACCAACACACCCACCACCCGAATTTCCCCCAAACCGTCTTCCCTGAAATGTCCAGTCCTTACCTGGACCATTCAGAGAAGTAATGAGGTACACTGCTCCTTTAAAGAAGCAAAAGCACAGCAGCTTTCTGCTTTAACTAGAGTTAATAATCACTTCAATTCAAAACACAGCACTGGGTTGGTTGAAGAAATTAAGGATAAGGTTCAGGTTCCATACTGGAATAGGCTGTCTAATCTGTGGAAAAAGATTTATCAGTCCTCTAAGGAATCTTGACATTGTGGGGTAAGCAGAGATTGATGGAACTCACAGTGAGACCCGATGTTTTTAATTCTACCCGGTAATCCAGGATAGTGGCAAGGGAAAAGTGAACAGCTGAGACTTGATGATGGGTACACCAATGGTGAAATCTCCTCCATTACTGAAGGTATTTCTTATATCAGTCTTTCTGCTATTAAACAATACTTGCTGTATCTCTGTTGAATGGACAATCCTTGTCACTGAGAACCATCTAAAAGCCACACTTAGAATCGCAGAGCATCAAAACTGGGATGAAGTGCTTGAGTGTTCTCCTAAGACAACAAGAGGCGACTGTGTGGAAGTCTCAGTGGTGGACGAGACATGAATCAAACTAGTTAAGGATACCAAGCCAAGTCAGTGCAATCAAAATGACCTTGTCCTGCTTGATCTCGTTGAGAACTGTCAAGGCAAGAGTGTTGGTGGATAAGCATAAAGGTGGCCCTTCAGTCATGAAATGGGGATGGCATCTCCTAGTGATTGAGGACAAAGTCCACCTGTCAAGCAGAACTTCATGCACTCTGGACTGGCTGTGATGGTAAAAAGATCCACTTTTGGAAACCCCCTCGTTAGAAATATTTCGAGGAATTGTGAATCCACCTCCCATTCACAACTCTAGGAGACGCATCTGCTGAGATCATCAGTCATGGTGTTCTACATACGTAGAACATAGGAAGCTGAAATGACTATCTGGTTAGCTATGTATCAATTCCAGGGAGAGAGAGACTGAGCACACCCACTCTGACAATTGAACATACAAAACATACAGGCCACAGTGTCACAATCCTGACCGATTTGGCTCTGATAACTGAAAGGGAGCATAGAAGGGAGGTGACTTCCTGTCTCTGCAACTGATTGTGAGATGTGTCCCTGAAAAGGGACAGGGAAGAGGGAATATGAGAAAGGAATGGAGGTGAAAGACAGAAAATAACCAGATGTTATGACCTCCAATATCCATACATCAGATGATGTTCTTCCCCATGAAGCCTGAAAACAGGAAAAGTGTCCAAAGGGGAGTAGAAGGGGAGGCTGAAGAACACTATCAAGCAGAAGGTTCAGACTCTCGACCAAACCATCAAATGCCGAACATCTGGACAACATGGGTGGCTGAGATGAATTGGTGGCAGCAACAGCTGACTTTTTTGAATACCTTGTCTCTTAGCTGGTTCAGGTGGTCTACGGAAATTAGAAAAGTGAACTGGGTGAGATCTCTGTGCTGTTTGAGACCTGCTACATTCTCTTACCTACAGGCGTAAAAAATATGAGGGACCTATGCATGGCCTTCAAATCCTTCAAGATGTCAAGTGACCACCTGTACACAGCGACCATCAAAGGGAAGGTCCTTTGCAGTACTCTGTACCTCCCTAGTGAAGATGGACAACTGGAGCCAAGATATTCGTTGCATCATGATCACAGTGAAAACGGTCCAGGCTGCAGTACAGGCTACATCTAAGGAGGCCTGCAATAGTGTTTTTGCTAAGAGTTGCACTTCATGGTCTTCAATTCTTCATGTGAATTCTCTGGTAAAAGTTCAATAAAACTGTTAAACTCATAGTAATTCAGATAGTCATATTTTGACGTAAGTGCTTGATGATTCATTGATCTGAACTGTAACGTTTCAGAGGAATAACTTTTACGACCAAAGAAGTCAAACCAGTTTTTGTGATAAGAGGTAGACTTAGTATTGTGTTGTCTACCATGTTCATTAAACTGCATCCACTACCTGGGAATTCGATGTTGGATGTGAAAATAAAACTGACACTGGCGCTGACACACAAAGTTTTTTTGTCAGCAAGTTTATAAGTAGTAGGTGATGTAGATGGAGTCTGCTAGATGGTATTGGCAGGCTCTAGCATGGTTTTATTGACACGGCGGGTCATATGTATAGAAGTATGTAAAACACTGTGGGCTTGTCTACATCAGAAAGTTGCAGCGCTGGTGAGGGAGTTACAGCGCTGCAACTTTGAAGGTGTACACATCTGCAGGGCATCACCAGCGCTGCAAGTCCCTGTTTGCAGCGCTGGCCGTACTCTCGTTTTGTCTCGGGTGTAGAGGATCCAGCGCTGGTGATCCAGCGCTGGTAATCCAATGTAAACACTTACCAGCGCTTTTCTTGACCTCCGTGGAAGGAGGAAGCCTCTGGTAATCAAGCTGGTCTCCTTCCCCAGCTTGCTCTCGCGTTCCCGGAACCCCGAGCAAGCAGGTCTCCTTCCCTGCCGTTTGCAGGGGGGTTCGGGAACGCGAGAGCAAACCGGGAAAGGAGACCAGCTTCGCCGCGGTTTGCTCTCCCGTTCCCCGAGCAAGCAGGTCTCCTTCCCTGCGGTTTGCAGGGTGGCTCCGGGAACGCGAGAGCAAACCGCGGCGAAGGGGGTCTCCTTTCCCGGTTTGCTCTCTAGTTCCCGGAGCCCCGAGCAAGCAGGTCTCCTTCCCTGCGGTTTGCTGGGTGGCTCCGGGAACGCGAGAGCAAACCGGGAAAGGAGACCAGCTGCGCGCGGTTTGCTCTCCCATTCCCCGAGCAAGCAGGTCTCCTTCCCTGCGGTTTGCAGGGGCTCCGGGAACGCGAGAGCAAACCGCTGCGAAGCGGGTCTCCTTTCCCGGTTTGCTCTCTCGTTCCCGGAACCCCGAGCAAGCAGGTCTCCTTCCCTGCGGTTTGCAGGGGCTCCGGGAACGCGAGAGCAAACCGCAGCGAAGCGGGTCTCCTTTCCCGGTTTGCTCTCTAGTTCCCGGAGCCCCGAGCAAGCAGGTCTCCTTCCCTGCGGTTTGCAGGGGGTTCGGGAACGCGAGAGCAAACCGCGGCGAAGCGGGTCTCCTTTCCCGGTTTGCTCTCTCGTTCCCGGAACCCCGAGCAAGCAGGTCTCCTTCCCTGCGGTTTGCAGGGGGTTCGGGAACGCGAGAGCAAACCGCGGCGAAGCTGGTCTCCTTTCCCGGTTTGCTCTCTCGTTCCCCGAACAAGCTGGTCTCCTTCCGTGCGGTTTGCAGAGGGGTTCGGGGAACGCGAGAGCAAACCGCGGCGAAGCTGGTCTCCTTTCCCGGTTTGCTCTCCCGTTCCCCGAACCCCCCCTTGAAGCCGCCCAACAGCGCTGCAGTGTGGCCACATCTAACACCACTTGCAGCGCTGGTTGCTGTAAGTGTGGCCACTCTGCAGCGCTGGCCCTATACAGCTGTACTAATACAGCTGTAACTACCAGCGCTGCAAAATTTTAGATGTAGACATGGCCTCAGTTTACGTAAGGAATTCTGGACCTCTACTAAAGGTGTTTCATCAGCTCCTGTAACTGCCTGAAGTCAACTACCAAGGACGGTGGTGGGGGCATTGCAGTCTCAGATGATGACGACATATTAGTATGAGGTGTCACTTCCTTCCGGGTAGGGCTCTACCAAATTCAGGGTCAATTTCAGGGCCAGAGGGTATTGAAATTAGTCAATTTCACATTTTCAGATGTTTACATCTGAAATTTCAGTGCTGTAATCATGGGGGTCTCCCACCCAAAAAAAGGGTCATGAAACTGTTGTAGGGTCTTGCTTGACTGCCGCCATCACTTCTGCGCTGCCTTTAGAGCTGGACTCTGAAGGCAGCAGCTGTGGCACTTCTCAGCCAGAGGTGGAAGTGGGTCTGATCTCCCACATGCTGCAGGGAGCACCCCAGCCAGGAGCTCCTAGCTGCTAGTCCTGGTTGGGCTAGGAAGGGACAGGACTTCCTCTTCCCATGCATGATCCTGCTCACAGGGAAATCAGACCCACCTCCAGCTACCTCCCCCAGCGCTGGTGTACAAGATAGTTCTTGGATCCAGGGTCAGAAGCTGGTCTTAGGGCTTGATTTGTCATCAAGAGGTCAAATTTTATTTCCTTGTTCTCACAAGATCTACTTTTGAATGAGGAGCAGATCTTAGGTTTTTCTTCACCACTTCCAGAGGAGCTACCCAGGAACACTAGAGAAATGGAAGAAAAAAATCCAAATACACACAACCACAAATGTCTCTACTTTGTCAACACATGTATTCAGTTTCTCAGAAGGACAGGCAAGGGCTTTATAACCTGTTTCCTCTGAATACAAATGTTAAAGAATAGCAAATTAATGCAACTTTCGTTAACTGCTGCCTATGCGAGGTAGTCAAAAACATTTCATACTAAGTCTGTTGTTGAAGCAGACTTATTTTGTTCATGTACACTGCCTCTTTCTTAACCTTTTCACTTATTCAGTGTGCTTTACTATATAATAGAAGGATGCAGGACAAATGATATACGAAAATCCACCTAACCTTTCTGAAAAGGAAACACATTTTTGAGAGAGCCGAACTTCTCAATACAAAATCAATTATACTTAGGATACGTCTAGACTACCCGCTGTATCGGCGGGTTAAAATCGATTGCTCGGGGATCGATATATCGTGTCTCATCTGGACGCGATATATCGATCCCCGAGCACGCTTATATCAATTCCGGAACTCCACCAACCCCAACGGAGTTGTGGAATCGAGAGGGGGAGCCGCGGACATCGATCCCGCGCGGTGAGGACGGGTGAGTAATCCGATCTTAGATATTCGACTTCAGCTACGTTATTCATGTAGCTGAAGTTGCGTATCTAAGAACGATTTCTCCCCCGTAGTGTGGACCAGCCCTTAGAGAAAACATGTTTTTTCCACTTTTTCTTTGAAAGAACGGATGTATGTTGCATAAGATTTTCCCTCAGAGAAATTGCAGTCAAATATTTTATCTATTTTTTGTAACATTTCATCAAGTACAATTACTACAAAATATACGCTCTTCACTAATTTAAAAAGAAAATACATTTGCGTTTCTTAATTGTAAGATATTACCTAAAACCCATTCCCTCACTCCTCTCCAATAAATATGTAAATTAGAACCACTATAAAAGTCAATTTACCAACAATTTTGCTTAGATGATACCCAACATATAACTTGTTTTATTATATATATATATATATATAAAAAATTCTCACTTCATGCTGTTCAATAGACTGAATTTTATAATATTAACTCTGGCCAAAACGGCTATAATATGATGGAGCTGGAAATCTTCCAGCCATTTCAAAAGAGTAGTCATATTAGCTGCAATATGTATCAGTAAACCTGCTAGTAAAAAAATAGACGTAATGTTTCTTTTGGGTTTTTTGAACTTAAAGTAAATCTAAAAAACGTAACCACAAACAATGCAGTAAAATGTATTAAAGGTTTAAACAGTGAAAAATATGAGTGAATAAAGAGGCATTCTGCTGTTCCTGGTTAATAATGAATATATCAGATAATAAATTACACATAAAAACCAAGAATTACACATATAAATTGCCTGCAATGCCTAAGTAATATGGGATGATTTGAAAAGAATGGTTTTCTATTAATTTCTTTGTTTTGCCAGTAGCGTTACTTCAGCTTTTTTTTTAAGGAGGTGCAGTTTCAAAATTAATGCCCAAAGCTCCCCTCCCTCGAATTTGTATTATTCTTGGTCTCAAGCTCCTTAGGGGGCCTTCAGCAGAATCAATGAAGAACATTTACAATGATCAGAATGAAAGGTCATGCCACTTCTAACATACAATATCCTGTTTAATAATTCTTAATTTGTATTTATACGGCTCCATGTCTAGTTGGCAGCCAGTTTCAAGCGGAGTGCCCCTAGGGTCGGTCCTGGGGCTGCTTTTGTTCAATATCTTCATTAATGATCTGGAGGATGACATGGACTGCACTCTCAGCAAGTTTGCAGATGACACTAAACTGGGAGGAGTGGTAGATACGCTGGAGGGTAAGGATAGGATATAGAGGGACCTAGACAAATTAGAGGATTGGGCCAAAAGAAACCTGGTGAAGTTCAACAAGGACAAGTGCAGAGTCCTGCACTTAGGATGGAAGAATCCCATTCACCGTTACAGACTAGGGACCGAAAGGCTAGGAAGCAATTCTGCAGAACAGACCTAGGGGTTACAGTGGACGAGAAGCTGGATATGAATCGACACTGTGCCCTTGTTGCCAAGAAGGCAAACAGCATTTTGGGCTGTGTAAGCAGGGGCATTGCCAGCAGATTGCGGGACGTGATCATTCTCCTCTATTCGACACTGGTGAGGCCTCATCTTGAGTAGTGTGTCCAGTTTTGGGCCCCACACTACAACAAGGATGTGGAAAAATTGGAGAGAGTCCAGTGGAGGGCAAAAAAATGGCTAAGGGGCTGGAGCACATGACTTCTGAGGAGAGGCTGAGGGAACTGGGATTGTTTAGTCTGCAGAAGAGAAGAATGAGGGGGATTTGATAGCTGCTTTCAACTACCTGAAAGGGGGTTCCAAAGAGGATGGATCTAGACTGTTCTCAGTGGTACCTGATGACAAAACAAGGAGTAATGGTCTCAAGTCGCAGTGGGGGAGGTGTAGGTTGGATATTAGGAAAAACTTTTTCACTAGGAGGGTGGTGAAGCACTGGAATGGGTTACCTAGGGAGGTGGTGGAATCTCTTTCCTTAGAGGTTTTTAACATCAGGCTTGAGAAAGCCCTGGCTGGGATGATTTAGTTGGGAATTGGTCCCACTTTGAGCAGAGGGCTGGACTAGATGACCTCCTGAGGTCAACCCTGATTCTATGATTCTTTGACAAAGATCATGGGGGAGCTAGTCAGTGACTTTAAAACTACTTCAAGTTGCTGCTGCTGCTGCTACTACAGAGAAAATTTATTTCCCTAGCAGCAGCAGCACTACATCATTACCACTTCTTGCTCTAAAGCCCCCTGAAGGGAGAAGGAAAGAGGTGAGGTTGTGAAGCGGGCTAAGAAGTGAGCTCCTTGCTTTAAGCAATAATTCAGGGCAGATTGGAAGTATTCACAAAACCATCTCTCAAGAAGAGGGCTAGTTTTCATGCACACCTGGATCCTCTTCCATAATAGCAATGGCAGCAGCAGAAGCACCTCTTCTTCCTCCCACCACTGGCTTGGAACCTTCTTTGTTCACTAGTTTTTGCCATAACTCCGACAAAAGAGGGAAGGTGGGTAAGAGGGGAGATACAGAGAACCACTTGAGCGGCTCCTTGCTTGATTCTGGGAGAAGACATCTGCGTAGGGTCACAGGACAGAAGCTGGGACTTTGCTTGTTGTCAGGCCTCCCGTCTGACAGTCTCCTGTCTGTGTCTCAAAGATCACCCAGCCCTTCCCCTCAATCAGAAAGTGAAGACAGGGTCATTAAGAAACCATTTCAGTGTAAAAAGTAACTTATAAATGGAAATTAAAAACACAGATTGGGGCTTAATTATTTAAGAGCTTTCCACATTAGAGCACAATTGTTTTGGCTGTGTGCAACACTTTAAGCTAACGATGCATGTGAAATAATTAGCAACAGACTTCAATAAGGAAAGAGAAACAGGAAGCCTCTTGCTTTGAGCTGCCATTGGTATTTGTGAACTAAATTGTTAGAACACAACTCCCTAGATGCTTTGAAATCCTCAACAGAGGTGACACTATTAGAAGTACAAGTGGTTTTATTGTCATAAGATTCAATTATTCTGGTATGGGAAAATGCCAAGGTAAAAAAAAATATATTAAATGAAGGCTATTTGGCATGTTCTCCATAAAAAAGAGCTGAAAGACTGAAGGATCTCAGAAGTATATGAACAAAAGCAAAAAACTTTTTTATTCCAATAATCTTTCCCTAATAGATTGTTTGGCTGCTTCTCAATATACTTATTGTTTAAAGATTTTAAATGTTAAGGAAGGACCCATTCCATATTTCAGCCATCAGAGGTTTTCATCCATCCCTCCCTCTGCAGCCATTCATTGGCCAAGCATGAACTAATCTATAAACAGTTTATAGTGATAATATATAACAAAATAGCATTAAGGACTTGATCCAGTACCTGCTGAAGTTAATGGTAAAAGTTGATTTAAAGTGATGCAGAAGCAGGCATCAAGGGCTTTATATTTAGTTATATGAATAAAGTATGAAAAGAAAATACCATTAGCCATAATATTAAAAGCACAAATAGCTTTCATCTTTTTGAAAAGTAAGGGAATTATCTGCACAACTACACAGGGGAAAGTTCATATAGTTACACAAAATCTCAAGGAACTTATTTGATCATGCTCCATTGGCTCTTAGCTATACTGATCACCAGGTCTGAAAGTTACAATACTTCAATTTTAAATGGAAATCCTTAATATCACTTTTCTTTGATGCATCATTTCCTCCAATTTTTTTAAAATAAATTCTTATTAATCTAGGCAACTAATACAGAATATAAGCCCACTGCTTTTGCTAGTATACTTCATGAAGAATAGCTGGATAGTAAAGAAAAGAAACTTCTGCATAAAAAATGATTAGTTTCTATTAAAATCTTGTAGTTTTAATAGGCTACGAATAATTTACAAATAAATTGTTTTCAAAGACACTTCATTCATTACTCAGAGGGGTAGCCGTGTTAGTCTGGATCTGTAAAAGCAGCAAAGAATCCTGTGGCACCTTATAGACTAACAGACGTTTTGGAGCACGAGCTTTCGTGGGTGAATACCCACTTCTTCAGATGCATGTGGTGGAAATTTCCAGGGGCAGGTGTGTGTGTGTGTGTGCGCGCTCTCCTACAGGTTTTTGTATATTGCCATTCCTAATGTCTGATTTGTGTCCATTTATCCTTTTCCGTAGAGACTGTCCAGTTTGGCCGATGTACATAGCAGAGGGGCATTGCTGGCATATATTACATTGGTGGATGTGCAGGTGAATGAACCAGTGATGGTGTGGCTGATCTGGTTAGGTCCTGTGATGGTGTCACTGGTGTAGATATGTGGGCAGAGTTGGCATCGAAAATTTGTTAGTAACCTGTAGGAGAGCACTTCAACCTCCCTGGCCACACTATTGCAGACCTTAAGGTGGCCATCCTGCAGCAAAAAAACTTCAGGACCAGACTTCAAAGAGAAACTGCTGAGCTTCAGTTCATCTGCAAATTTGATACCATCAGCTCAGGATTGAACAAAGACTGTGAATGGCTTGCCAACTACAGAACCAGTTTCTCCTCTCTTGGTTTTCACACCTCAACTGCTAGAACAGGGCCTCATCCTCCCTGATTGAACTGACCTCGTTATCTCTAGCTTGCTTGCTAGCATATATATACCTGCCCCTGGAAATTTCCACCACATGCATCTGAAGAAGTGGGTATTCACCCACGAAAGCTCGTGCTCCAAAACGTCTGTTAGTCTATAAGGTGCCACAGGATTCTTTGCTGTTCATTCATTACTGAAATCCAGTACAAGTTAAAAAGCTACACAAGATAAAATCTTACCAAGTAGAATAAATGATATAAATTTCCTAGAAAATTGCTTCAATTTCACAAATTTTCTGGAGTACAGAAAATATGATTTATAAATACTAGCATACACTAGCTAATAAATTAAGTAGGACTATATTAGAACTACATTAAGAATTTGATATATCCATGAAAAGGAGGAAACTGTTAGTAAACAGAAACTGCCCATTACTCACCATTAGCTGCAGATCTTCAAATTGTGAATGGTTTTATGTACTAATGAACTAATTATATGCCAAAGTTAATTGTTTAAATCAAAACTACTGTGCAGCATATTCATTCCTACAAAGTCTACTAATTTAAGAGGAGCCTACACTATGTAATGGAAAATTTGTTAGTAAGAATATTCCTTAGCTGCAATATTGCCACTCTATAACCCAAGTTCACATACCCTTGAATTTGCACTGTAAACTCTCTAAAATAGTTTAAAATAGAAATGCATATATTTAATCCTTACATGTGCTTCACTGAGTGATACACAAAGTTACTGTCGCTTTAAAAGAAGCTTCTGGTTAGAAGATATCTGAAAACAAAGTTCTGAAAGATTCTATAGCAGTCGTAGATGGCTAATGAGAGAGTTAAAAATAGGCATCTGCTGAGAGTCATGAGACCAAACTGCTTGGCCAGATGCTCTAAAGAAAGGGTTGGGGTTTAGTTACTGCATAGTAATTCATTTGTGTGGATGTCATCACTGCTTCTAGGAAGAGTCCTCCCGCAGCTGCCATTGCTGTACAGACAGCTTACTAGGAGCCTGACAGGCAAAGTTGTTCTTGACTGGGTAGTTTGGTAAAAGCAATTTAAGTGTCCTTTTTAGAATCACTTTCAACACGCTGCTTTGTCCTATTATATCCACAGCCTGTGAGAATACTGAGCCTGCTCATGTGGCAATTTACTACTTAGCTAAAAAGCTTCATAAATCCACAAAAACTGTAATTTTCTTGCCTTCTTCCACTTTGCTTCTTTATCTTCAATCGTGTGTGTTCTGTTTTCCCCCAAAGCAGAAATTCAATGGGACACAGAAAGAAGCAGGTCTTCTCAATTAAGAACAATCAGGACAGCTGCCAGATTACACTGACCTTCTCAGTTAAAGTTTCTCTGAGAGGTAGTGGATCAGAAAAAACTTAAGAGTTGTCTTAGGGACAGCAGACTGAGGCATGCAGGAAGAGGTAACTGCTACTGCTACGCTCCTAAGCTTCATGGGAGCAGAGCACCACTCTGGGTTTTGGATCTCCACATAACAGCTGCATAATTTGCTCAAAAGGTTCTCAGGACGTTTCACTTTTCACATTGTCATGAACATTGTTTGCTTATGCTATACTAGACTAAAGCTACAAATCTGATGGATTTATGTTACACGAAATAAGACATCCAAGTCCCTCCTCCAACAAAAACACACTCTACAGGAATCAGTTTTACATATTACTCTCTGAATGTAGAATACAAAAGAGAACAAAATGATCTACCTTCCCTACCACCTGTCCCATCATAAACATACCTGAGAGCTGTCACTGCTCTCTTTTTGAAGGAAGAATTGTTTCTTAAATTCATAGTAGGGATTATATTGATGCCATGGTTGCAGGAACTCAAACCTATTAAGAGAGAAGGACAAGTAATTTGAGAAATATACACATGAACAAAGTAAATGCCAACAATCATTTACCATCTCACTACCTCAGGCACAGGAACACTATTTGGTGTTCTGAAATATAACAGCTTATGCCTAAATTCCCAGGAGATATACGCATTCAGAAGCACAACTTCTGGATTCTGAGTTTTAGCATTAACTTTAAGTGGTCCCTTGAATTTTAACACAAAAAATTACCAAATACCTTCCTTAAAACACTTTTCTTCAGAAATGCACGCATTGCCAATAAAATAAACAGTCCAGCTGTTTTTTTTTTTTTTAAAAAGAATACAAAATGAAAGTTAAGAGAAGACTTTCTCACCTCAGATCATTCTTGGCACGAACACTGGTTTCAAACTTAATTCCATTCCTAGCAACATATTCAGCCAGCTTGTCAATAACAGGTTGGATATCTGGAGGTGGTGGGATAATGGCAACCACTGGAGCAATTGTGCTGCAAACATCAGAAGTTCTTTATTTATAAATAGGATATATGAACACATTTCAATTTGATTATTGCTTTACCAAAAATTTTATACAGAAGTTCACTCTTTGGGCTGCTATGTATTTCTAGAGATTAAATATTTGCTTTCAAGCAAAAAATTCATTATGATAAACCATAAATTACGATAAACCATACACGCAATCGATCATCTGGTTCACCTAGTCTCATAAAAATGAGATATTCTGCATCAATGTTATCAGAGGAATCTCTGGAAACAATCACAAATACAGTGATTAATACAATTGTTTTAAAATATTTTACACTGGTTTATACAGTAGTGGTGCACATAATCCAAGCTGCTTTAAAACAAAAACAGTTGTTACAAGTGTCTAACTGATCACAAGCAATCTAACTTGGTATATTTCTAATGTCACACAGCTAAATTAAACATGCCTCAGATATGGATCAATTTCATGCAGGAAAAGAACACATTTAATATTTTAAATGGATTTTGTGTATGGTAATAATTACATTTCTAGGAATTTATAATGCATTTGTAGTGTGTTCCTGACCACATCTGATCCAAACTATGAACTAACCATCGCCCCTAGATACTGTCAATAAGAGGCATTCCATTACATTGGTGAAACTAAAATTAAACTTTCATTGCTTAAAAAACAATATTTTTTCAAGCTGAATATATGAAACATACATATAACATGAAAGTATGGTACCTTGGAGCAGGCGTAGTAGAAGTTAACCCACTACTGGAATCAGTTGTATCTGGGGGAGGTGGAGGTGTAGTACCAGGAGGTGGAGGTACTGATGTTACTCCTGTAGTGCTTGATACAGTCATCCCTGCAGGCAGTGCACTGTAATAGGTAGCAACATCTATTCCTGGGGGTGGAGGTGCCAGGCAATAGGTTCCATCGGGTAGCATATAGTAACTGTAATACATGGCTGCCACTGTTGCTATAAAGAAATCCAAAAAAACCCATTTGTTTTAAGATCAACAGTTCAGGAAGTTTGAAGAAAAAGCACATGGTAAAAAAAAAAACACAACAGATTTTCTGCACTGCTACGGTAACTAGAATGTCACTGATTCATATTTCAAATCAAGTAATGTTTTATTTATTTTTCTGGTATAGGAAATGGAATATGGTTCACATCAACACATTTAGGTTAAATGAGACAGACATATTGAACGTGGCATCAGAATACATCCAAGGCCAACCGGAAACCAAAGAGGCACGAGCAATGAAGTGAACCACTAAAGGCACATAAATTGCATGTTAGCCTGCTTTTCTTCTTCATGAAAGTTAATACTTTACAAGGTTTAGCTAAATTAAAACCATGTGTGCACTGTAAATATTAGGAAAAATAATCTGTATTTTATACTCAAAATCAGCTTCTTTAATTTGAGGAAAGAAAATTAGAATATTAATCAGAGAGGTACTAGTAGAGTAAAATTAATTTTAATACAGAAAAGTTCTAGTAAAGGTTTACGTATTTCTAAATACTTTTAGAAAAAAAGATTAATGAATCTTTCCAGATTACCCAGGACAAGTAAAATGTTAGTTTACATAAACTGCCAAAAATCCAGGTTGCCTGGTTAATCAATTTCCCTCCTTTTAATATTAAAGATATAGTTGCATTACAAACTTTTGGACTTAAAGTTACAATTTAATCTGTATCCAGTCATGTAGAATAAGAAACAATTTGCCCAATTAATTAGCTTAAAAACTATATATGCATGCACAAAACCTGAAACACTGAAGTTTGCCAGGGTTTTTGGTTGTAGCTGGAATATGCCTTACAGAGAACTGTCCATTTAGAATACTTCAGCATTAGCTTATAGCCTCACTATCATGGGCTGCAAAAGCCTGCATAATTCATATGTGCCAGTGGCACAACAAAATTATAATTTCATCCTCAAGAGACAAAAAATACAAAATTCACAGCTGTTAATGTGTTATTCTATTAGTTATAGATGTATGAATCCCTCATTTATGAAACATCAGCTGAATGTACCACTGCTGTTCCTAACTAAACACCAGCTGAATGTGCCACTGGTGTTTAGTTATGAACAGCATAATTTTCAGTTGTGATAATAAATTGGTTAGTCTCATCCCATTGCCAGTGGATTTTTCTCTACAGTAGAGAGGACAAAGTTCAGAGATGTTCAGACCTGGAGAGAGAGTTTAAGCTTATCTCAAGTCTCTATTCAAAGCAAAATGTACGATGGTTGGGTGAAGGGCTGGTCTAGAAAGGCTCAGGACTAGAAAAGTAGTGATACTGTACACTAAAGTTGAGATGCTTCAATAGACCTGTGTAGGAAGTTTGAATGGCACATACTTGTAAAGTCAGGTCTTCAAAAGCTTCATTTTCATGAGCCCTGTATTTCACCCATATTTAAAATCTAACAGTGGAATTACCACAGCTGTCCCTTGCATTCTGCCTTGCACCAAGGAATAAACAAACGGGTATTGCAAAAGAAATGGCATCCAGTGGAAGCCAAATAGTCTCAAAAGAGAATTGGGGGGTAAACATGGCAACTCAAGATGCAATCTCCATAACGAAGCAACACAGGAATGGTAATAGCTGCACTAGACTTGTCTCTCAGATCAAAGAGGTTATCTCTGAAGTACAGAAAAGAGAACAAGGGCTTCAACTTGAGAGAGATGCCTACAGGTAAATGCACATGGTATAAGCATAAGGAACCTTCAATTCAGCAGGCCTTCAATTCCCATCTTTGACAACAATGAAACCCCCACACAGTTGATTTCACTTCAATGCAGGGAGCGTATCAGGCTCCTCATACACTGCCCCATGCCTGTACAGGAGAACTGCCCAGGTTCTTCTATAAGGTGGTTTTCCACAAATGCAGGGAAAAATGAACTACCTCCATCTAGCTCAATAGGGTTTTAATTCAAGAGGTTCCTGTGATTCCGTGAGGTTCTTTATTTTACCACGGAAAATTGCAATGTCTAGTTTTTGAAATTCTACAATCCTTCCCCTCTCGTTTACCCAAACCTTTACTCATAATACGCACAAAGAACTGTAGTAAGAACGATACACCTTTTAGCTAATGATTTATCAAAGGCTGGTCATGTTGCTTAACAGATTTAGAAACCAAGGAAATTCAGTGCAATGATTTCACATTCCCAAAATTCAAAATTGTAGTTTAAATCTTTATCTGACTTTAAACATGCATTCTATCAATTACTATGCAGCAATATTCATAAAATTTAAACAATGGAACAGAAAAAAAGTCCATGCAATAATTTCAGATGTGACTTAGTAAAAACTCTGCAAAATACAAACAGGAGTATGTGTAAATTTTTAGAACTTGATACAGATTTGAAAATTATGACCAACGTTTAACAGCCAATACTCTGTATATGGAAAGATTGGTGCATTTCTTGATTATCTAATTATCTGACTTCTCCCATCCCTGCTTAATAGAATGACTGATTTAGCAGAGAGCCTATCACATCTCCAGATATTCCCTTACAGTAACAAAATAGCAAGAGAAAAAAGATTCACATTCAGCATCTTAAATACACTGAATTTACTGGTACTAAATCACCACTGAGGAACTTCGCTTCTATAGATGAGCAAAAGGTTGACTACCTGGCCATCGTGTTTAGAAGATATTGAGACAACAATATACAGAAAAATTTATAGCTGTTACTGTTTTGCTTCTGAGGGATGCGATTCTAAAATTTATCATCAAATTCTTGAATGTGTCTTGAAGAAAAAACAAATTGTACTGCACTGCAATTTACTAAGCTAAATTACTGATAGACAAGATAGAAACCTATTCTGTACAGATAGAGCCAAACAGATTCAATGTTTATACATGGAAGGACATAATTGTAACAAAATTCCCCAATTAGTCCTATCACCACCTTTTTAACATATAACTTTTAAGCACAAGCACATATAATATATTCTCCACACCATAACAAACATGTCATTTACATGGGAAAAAATTATAAAAAACAAAAATGTTCCTTTTTTCCCCCTACATTTACGGAAAAGCCACTGCTATGTTCTGCCTTTGTTAAGTAGCAATTATGACAGCTGGATCTTGAAAGTATAAGTACCAAAAACCAATCACAGGAAAAAAATTCTTTTCTAACAATTAGCAAATCTAGAATACCCCTGCAGTCTGTTACTTGCCTACTTCCTTATTTAATCTCGAGAGAGGCTCATTTAAGGTCTCTAGACCATCTCGTTTCATCACGTACACTGTACTTTGCTTTTGGTAGATCTGAAAATTGCAAAATAAACTTCCAACCTGTACAAAATTCAACTCACTAATGAGCAAAAGAGCCGCTTTACTGTGAAACAAATCTTCCAATGCTCCTCCCTTTAAAAGACGCATTTGACAGAACTATTTGTATGAATAACTCACCTCAACCGCTCAGCCATTTAAAATATGCTTGCTTAGAGAGCTGAAGAAAATGAACTATAGAAAATGACATATTTAAGCATAACTGGCATTTTGAGTGCCTCAGTTTCCATTTGCTTAAACCCAAAACAGCTGAAAGGGACCATATATTTAAGGAATGCTAAGCACTTGCCTTCTAAACATTAGGACCCTTTAAGATGGAGGGATGATAAGCGGGAATGTGGATATGGAGGTGGATATTATCGCAACTGAGGTAGAGGCCAAACTTGAACAGCTTAATGAGACAAAATCGGAGGGCCCGGACAATCTCCATCTGAGGATATTAAAGGAACTGGCACATGAAATTGCGAGCCCATTAGCGAGAATTTTTAAGCAATCGATAAACTCGGGGGTTGTGCCGTACGACTGGAGAATTGCTAATGTAGTTCTTATTTTTAAGAAAGGGAATAAAAGTGATCCGGGTAATTATAGGCCTGTTAGCTTGACGTCTGTAGTATGTAAGGTCTTGGAAAAAAATTTAAGGGAGAAAGTAGTTAAGGACATAGAGGTCAATGGTAATTGGAACGAATTGCAACATGGATTTACTAAAGGTAGATCGTGCCAAACCAATCTGATCTCCTTCTTTGAGAAGGTGACGGATTACTTAGATAAAGGAAATGCGGTAGATCTAATTTACCTCGATTTTAGTAAGGTGTTTGACACGGTTCCACATGGGGAACTGTTAGTTAAATTGGAAAAGATGGGGATGAATATGAAAGTTGTAAGGTGGATAAGGAACTGGTTAAAGGGGAGACTCCAGCAGGTCGTATTGAAGGGTGAACTGTCAGGCTGGAAGGAGGTTACTAGTGGAGTCCCTCAAGGATCGGTTTTGGGACCAATCTTATTTAACCTTTTTATTACTGACCTTGGCACAAAGAGCGGGAATGTGCTAATAAAGTTTGCAGATGACACAAAGCTGAGGGGTATTGCTAACACGGAGAAGGACAGGGATACTATTCAGGAAGATCTGGACCACCTTGTAAACTGGAGTAATAGTAATAGGATGAAATACAATAGTGAAAAGTTCAAGGTCATGCACTTAGGGATTAATAATAAGAATTTTAGATATACGTTGGGGACGCATTGGTTGGAAGCGACAGAGGAGAAGGACTTTGGGGTACTGCTTGATAGCCGCCAATGTGATATGAGCCGCCAATGTGATACGGCTGTTAAAAAAGCAAATGCGATTTTAGGATGCATCAGGCGAGGTATTTCCAGCAAGGATAAGGAGGTGTTAGTACCATTATATAAGGCGCTGGTGAGACCCCATCTGGAGTAGTGTGTGCAGTTCTGGTGTCCCATGTTCAAGAAGGATGAATTCAAACTGGAACAGGTCCAGAGACGGGCTACTAGGATGATCCGAGGAATGGAAAACCTGCCTTATGAAAGGAGACTCAAAGAGCTTGGCTTGTTTAGCCTGGCCAAAAGAAGGCTGCGGGGGGATATGCTTGCTCTATAGAAATATATCAGGGGGGTTAACGGTAGGGAGGGAGAGGAATTATTTAAGTTTAGTACTAATGTAGGCACGAGGACGAATGGGTACAAACTGGATATTAGGAAGTTTAGACTTGAAATTAGATGAAGGTTTCTAACCATTAGGGGAGTGAAGTTCTGGAACAGCCTTCCGAGGGAAGTAGTGGGGGCAAAAGACTTATCTGGCTTTAAGACTAAGCTTGATAAGTATATGGAGGGGATGTTATGATAGGATAGTTTAATTTGGGCAATTGATCTTGGATTATCACCAGATAAGTCTGCTCAATGGTCTGTGGGGAGATGTTGGATGGGATGGGAACTGAGTTACTACAGAGAATTCCTTCTTGGGTGCTGGCTGGTGAGTTTTGCCCACATGCTCAGGCTTTAGCTGATTGCCATATTTGGGGTCGGGAAGGAATTTTCCTCCAGGGCGGATTGGCAGGGGCCCTGGAGGTTTTTCGCCTTCCCCTGCAGCGTGGGGCATGGGTCGCTTGCTGGTGGATTCTCTGCAGCTTGAGGTCTTCAAACCAATTTTGAGGATTTCAATAACTCAGTCCTGGGTTAGGGGTTGTTATAAAAGTGGATGGGTAGGGTTCTGTGGCCTGCCTTGTGCAGGAGGTCAGACTAGATGATCATATTGGTCCCTTCTGACCTATGAGTTTATGAGTCTATGTCTCAAAATTAAATCTCCCCAAATCACTACCCACTCTTTTGAGAATGTAGGCCACAAGGAATCAGCTCAAGGCAATGAATTCACCAGACACCTAGCTAGGCTTGTATTAAAGACTTGAGCCTGAATGCTGTCATCAAAATGAACTTCCAGTTTTGGATTCAACTGTTTTGGATGCTGATTCAGTCCTCTCTAGAAACATCAACCACTAGTCACAGATATGACCCATCCTAAATTACCATGATGTTACTGTGTAGATAGCATGAAACAATCATGTCATCCTTCATGACATATTCAGATTTATTTAATGGATTGCAGAAAACGTCCATAGATTATCTTGTATTATCACATAAACCACCACAGTCAAAGAATACTCAAATTGGACACCATCTGACTTTCTAATGTAAAAAAACCCAACCCTCAATATTCCTCTCAAACTCTATCCCCCAATAAGAAAAATTTGCAATGGCTTTTTTATGCATCATAAAGTAGAAAGACAGATGTTCAATTTCTTACCACTGAGTTGTGGAAGCAGACAAATTTCCTTCAAATTTCTAGCCTTTCATAGAATCATAGAAGATTAGGGTTGCAGGAGCTCATCTAGTCCAAACCTTTTCTCAAAGCAGGACCAACACGAACTAAATCAACCCAGCCAGGGCTTTGTCAAGCCAAGCCTTAAAAACCTATAAGGATGAATATTCCACCACCTCCCTAGGTAACCCATTTACCCTTTACTTTGCCCTACCCAAATATTTTATACCTATCTACTTACTACAAAGCAAACATTTTAAATGAAGATTAGAAAAACTCTACAATGGATCCTCTACACATAAAGGGGCACATCTCCCTTTCACTTCAAGGAAACCTCTATCCTCTTACACAGGAGCTTAATTTGGTCCAATGACTGTGTCAATGAATACTGTGCAAGAACTGTGGATGATTTTAATATAGATATTGTGGAAATTTGAATTCTCCCAACTACCAAATGCAGCAAGGTCTTAGAAAGTAACTAATTATTAGCTAATGCCCAAAAAAGAAATATAAAGTTATTAACAGCCTACAGATTTGCAGTTTAAATGCAGCTTGCATAGGACTGGCTCAGCTTGCTAAGACATTTATCCAAAAGGTTCTTTACTAAGTGATGGCATCAACAAGCTGAAGGGTTGTCAGCTTCCAAAAGCAGACAAAATCTAGACAAATTACAACTCACAAACTTTAAGCAATAAGATAGAAGTACACTGTTTGCCCCAGGTGGTTAAAAAATGCTTGCACCATTTTAAAGCAAAACAATTAAGTCCGTTAAGGATCAATGTTTAAATTAATGCTTTGCATGAGCGCCGGGCTGTTGAATGTTGTCAACGGCAAGATCAGGGTCTGAAAGAATAACCACCAAGAGTGCACTATAAACCCCTTGAAAAAAATGCAACACACAGCTTTAGTTATAAAATCTTAATCAAGAAAACAATAGTCATGCCTTAACAGGCTTTAACATTAGTATGACATTACAGTAACCCAAGTTAACAGGGCAATCACCAGAATGCATTACTAGGATACTGCCAAAAACAGTTTTTCTTAACTGTCACTAACCACTAATACACATAACTGAGCAATATCATGCCACGAAGAGACACTCAAGAGATCATTTTGTTGTCAGAAATATGAAGAAGAAGAGCCCTTTGTAATTTAGTTCTAGTTAGTGCAACAATTTATGCTATGCCTATTCCTATATGTACTCCTGTTTTCAGATTAAAACTATCCCCTTCAACAGTATCCTGCAACACCAAGTTCCGCAAGTTAATATTATATTGCATCAAACTATTATTCTATTTACACATTTTAATTTTGATGCTTCAGTTTCATCATATCCTTTCTTAGTCTTCCATTTATCACAGAAATGAATAATGCTTTCTCTTTAGTTATATAGTTTATACCACCACTCTATTTTATCTCCTACTGCTCTGCATTCTAACTTGACTTCACTTTTAAAGTCTCTCCTAGGAGAGAATCACCTTTTGCTGGACCTTTTTTATTTCCATGCTATTTTGAGATAAAGAGAAAAGGCCATTTTGTAAGAAAAAGGTAATATGAAGTGCAATCATCCAAAATTACTATTAAGACCTTGCTATTTTCTTTTTTAATTGGTGGTTTTATTTCTCTCAAGTTGGATGGGGATTTATAAATATAAATAATTTTAATTTAAATTAATTTTATGCCCTTTTTGAATAATTTACCAGATAATTTTTACTACCAAGAAAGACCAAGTTACATGATGATCACTAAAACACTTCAGAAATTATTTAAACCTGCTGTAGTTCATTTGATAAAAGCTTGAAGTCATTTAGGCAGCAACTCTGTGCATTTGGTCTATTGAAATGTAGACTGATCATAGGAAGATGGAGTCAATGCCCATATACAACCCATGGTTAGAGCTGCTTTCTTTAAATCTATACAATATATCAAAGAGGGAAACCAAGCATAATGAGCCAAGTATTTAATGAGGCTTGCTGGCATTAAAGTGCTGCCAGAGTGCATTTACAGTAGTATTTCTTGAGGAGTTACCCTAAAAGTGAAAGCAAATTAACTAATTCTTCTCCAAAGCCATATTTTTGGAAGTTGAGGGTGGGGAAAATAAAAAACAAACAAACAAACCCCAAACCCATAACCAAAATAAACCCAAAACACAAAGAACCTTATGCAGTGTTTCACACACTGATTCCTTTAGCAAAATCAATACTTAATCCTTTTCAAAACCATTCAAAAGCACAGCACAAAGAACATGGTACACAATAACAACAGCATTTACGTGTAAGATAGTTATACATGCTGCATGCTCAAAGGTAGACTATTTTGTAGTTTCACCCTAATACACTGAACAACCTTTCAACAAAGAATCCCACATTGCAAACTTGGCAGATCCTAAATCACCACAGGCTTATATATATATATCATAGTAGTTGACTGTAGTTAACAAGCTGTGCCACATTCACAAACATCTGCACTATTCTGATAAAAAGTGAGTTCCATAAGGAAGACCATGAATGATATTATTTGTCCTTTCCAAACTAGAATGTTTCTACAGGGAGACAAGCAAGGGTTGGTTGTTTTT
Organism: Gopherus evgoodei; assembly: GCF_007399415.2. Lineage (NCBI taxonomy): Eukaryota > Metazoa > Chordata > Testudines > Testudinidae > Gopherus > Gopherus evgoodei. The sequence goes on along the minus strand of NC_044334.1, from coordinate 13,092,206 downwards.
ATGGTGGCAAATGAGCAGAAAACTGGAGAGGTAAAACTTGACATAGTGCCAATTCTCTGGTTCTCAGCTGATGAATCTTGTCCCACTTACGGACAAAAGGTGATCAAGAGAGATAGGTAATACAGAAAACACTTCACAGGTTCTAATTCCCTGTTCATAGATACGTTCAAAATAAATAACTTACTTTCTCAAAGTTTTCCATTTCCCAGGCTCAAAAGAGATCTTATTTCTTATTTATAAAGCCTCTTATTCAGGCACAGATTTCAAAAAAATTGTACTGCTTATACTTCCCAGGATAATCACTTGAAATTTATGCTAGGAGGCACTGAACAAGTTGGGTCATGTGGACAATCAGTCACTGCATTTTGGGATGTTCTGAGCAAACTGATTAGTTTAGCCAATCAAAAAATAGCAGTTGCAGATGCATTTGTGACAAGACTAGCAGAAGGATGAGAAAACTGTACACCTATCAGATGTTCTCTGAGACTGTCCACCAGATCATCATGAAGCACAGCAGCACGGAATGGGTATCCTGTTAGTGGCACAAGTACATTGTTTTTAACATCTACTGTGGTTCTCATTTTGAGTTTGGAAGAAATAGTAACATGCACAGAAGGTTATGAACTCCGAGAGTTTTGTATAACCTCAAATTTAGTACCATGATTGATCTTACAACATTAACCGTCCTCTGAATCTCCTTGAAATCTGTCCTCTGGTAAGAGCGATAGACAAGGAAATGGAACTGGCACATATCAGCAACTGAGACGGCATGAAGACTGACCATTTCTGATTCAATCATCAGCAATTAACAGAGCATTCAGTCTCTCTCAATAGGTTCATCTGTCTCTAAAATAAGTAGGCCTCAACCCAGTGGAGTACTTGTTGTGGAGTAGCACCAGAACTTTGAACTGAATCTGGAATTGGACACTGAGCTTGAGAAGCTCACAGGAGGCCTGGTCTGAGATATTCATGTTGGTCTTTCTTGTCCAGAAAGCAATTTGGTGGACACTAAATAAGCTGTAGTTTCAAATGCATTAGTCAATTCTACACAGAATGAAGTGGACCGGAGTGACCTCAATTAGGGAGTGATGAAACCATGGAATGGAAGTGTCCAGAGGTGGGAAGAGGCATTTCTTTCTATTGTTACTATGTGAGCACCCAAGGATGGGAAGTTTAAAACACTGATGGCATAACTTATATATATGTGCAATATTGCTAGTGTACTTCATACTGAATGCATTAAAGACAGTTTTGTTTCATTCCTACTAGACACCCATCTGCATATACTACGGACCTAGTATAAATCCAAGTAATTTCTGTTCATTATTAAGCGATCCCAAGATAAATTACTACCAACTATATGGCAGTGCAAGAAAGCATGGGGCTTGATCTTGAGATTCCATATGCCCACACTCCCTAGGAAATCAGGTACAGGTACTGGATTTGTGACTGCTGGAATTATATGGTATAAAAGAAATTCCATTTTCTCTCAAAATAAAAACAAACAGAACCTCTTCAAGGCTTAATTAAGACACCAGAAAAATAATGTTCTTGGTGTAAAACTTACACTGGAAAGTTACCAGTCCTTAGATAAAAGGACTATCCATCTGGAAAGATATATCAATACTATCACCTCTCATTACTTTCATCTATAAAGAGGACAATTCTCACATTTACTATAATCTTTGTATCACAATGTACTTACAATCTGCAGGATAGTCCACCTGTGATGTCTGTATGGCTGCACCATCTGCTGATTGTGGGGTAGATGAGTTATTGTCAGACTGAGCTTTGCGGACAAGTGCTGCAAGTGGATGATCAGGATCCACCACTTTTAAAGGCTGCAGAAATTGTAATGACATCAATGTAACACTCGATCAACAATTTTAACTACAAGCATTTAGAACTTCTGAATTTGAGGATGAAGAACAGCAATATAACACCCCCTTCCCCCAATGACTTCAGAATGCCTCACTGTTATGCTTTAGAGAAATAACGACACAGTGTTCGGAACACAAGTCTGAATGGATCTCTTACACATTAAAGGTCTATCCTTTATACCTTTTATGTCACCCTGACTAGAAACCTGCTGAAAAGTGTTAGATTTATCACAAAAGCATACCTGAAGTGAGCAATAAGAATGACAAAACAGCATACAGTAACTCCTCGCTTAATGTTGTAGTTATGTTCCTGAAAAATGTGACTAAGTGAAACAATGTCAAGCGAAGCCAATTTCCCCATAAGAATTAATGTAAATGGAGGGGGAGAGGGGGGGCGCGCGAGAGGTTAGGGTAGGTTCCAGGGAAATTTTTTTCTCCGGACAAAGAACTATATATTATATATACAAATAGTATGTGTTTTAAACAATTTAATACTGTTCACAGCTATGATGAGTGTGAAGTTTGCTTGAGGTGGTGCAACTAGCTGCAACGAGCTGCTCTTCCTGCAAGCAATGGACAAAGCAAGCAGCCGCTAAACGACATTAGAAGGGAGCATTGCACAACTTTAAATGAGCATGTTCCCTAATTGATCAGCAACGTAACAAAGAAACAACGTTAACTGGGAAGACTTTAAGTGAGGAGTTTCTGTATTTGTACATTTTTAAATAAATCTGTAAGATGAGGAATTCTGTAGCTGCCTTACAAGTAACATGCTATCAAAGCTAGCACTAAATATCAATGGTGGGTTTTGTGAAAATATGAGGTATTTCTATAGAATATGAGGATTGGAAGAGATCTCAGGAGGTCATCTAGTCCAATCCCCTGCTCAAAGCGGGACCAACACCAACTAAATCATTCCAGCCAATGTTTTTTATTATTGGCCAATTAGCATTTTTACCATTCCCCTTAAACATCCTCAAAAATAAGTGAAAGATTAGTCTCCATTACATTCTTATAGCTGTTTATGCCATTACCATTAGCAAGGTATCTTGAATAAATACAGGAAACAAAAATGCTTAACAATCTTGTAAAAATAAATAGACAACACTTAATTGTCAAAATGTCATTCAATTAAACTATCATTAGATACTAGGATTCTATTTAAGTGTAAAAAGAAAACATTAAGAGAGACAAGATCTCTTAAAGAACTGTTTATCGCTGATATATAGTTAATATGGAAACAATGCTTTATTGTTATGCAACAGAAAAAGGTGTATTCAAAGCCAGACCACCTCAAAGATAAAAGTAGACTGCTAAAAATAATATAATTTACATGTCAGGATTCACGTAGGATTTTTTTATTCAAGTGATCAGGAAATAAATGTTAAACTATTTTCCTAATAGGGCAAACCTAACTTGAAAATAAAAAGCAATTTTTTCCCAATAATTTCTAAATCAACACTGATACTGCAGCAGATCTGTGATTGAGAAGTTTCTCCTTCACAACCCAGCTTCTTGCACTGCTCGACCTTGTGCTTAAGACACAAGATTTTTGTCATTAAAAGTATGTCACAATTTCAGCATAACTACTTCACAATAAAACAAAATAGAGGAGAAGGCTGGTTGTCAGTGAATAGAACTAACTATTCAAACTACTAATCTTGGCAATTAGCTAGGGTGTCCAGGAAATTAAGAAAGCATGAGGCAGGAAAACTAAAGCACAAAAGTTATATATTCTAAAGTTTTTACCAATATGTAGGCTCTATTTTTTCCAGCTGTGTTAACAAAGCAAGGGAAGTATGGCATTACAAAGACTGTACCGGATACAAATCAGAAATTGCAACTTGAAGCATTACAACCTAGAACCATAGTTTTAATATGGTCAAATACCTTTTATTAGTAGTAGTAATTTGTATTACAGTAGCACCTTGGAACCCAAGTCATGGATAAGGAACCCATTCTGATTTATACTCTACAAACAGAACAAAAGACAGTCCATTCTCCAGATGGCTTACCTTCATAAGCTCTTCAAGTCTATTGCACTTTTTTGAGGCAAAGAGACTCGGATGCAGGTAGTTGCCATCTTCATCATCGTCATCCTCCTCTTCATCAGAGTTAACTTTTGAATCTGCATAAAAGCCAATGTTTAGAGGGGGGATTTTAGTTTGATTTCTCTCTCTTGCCATTTTAAGAGGCGTCAAGTAGGGAGAAAGGGAGCAGGAATAGAGTTAATTTTGAACACCGTTAGAAGCTATGGCTTTAAGAAACTCAGTAATTCAAGGAATAACCTACAGAAATTCTAATGTGTGAATGAACTTTCAGTTCTTTAAATCTGGTATTTTGTATCTCCTTTTATTTTTAGTAACAGCTACAGAACAAAAATGAAAAGCCTAATGAATCTTGACAAACTAAACTATTACACAATACTATTAAAATGTTCTCGTGACCATTTAAAAGTTGGCATTATTTACATAATGCCAGACAGATGCATACATATTTGAACAAGCATAATTTATAGAAGTTTAAGTTCAAATGAAATTTATGTGCAAGTAAATTTCCACTCTCACTTGCATATGTAGTTGAAGGCTTTATGTTTTAAGTTTTTTCAACAGTGTAGGCCAAGCCCATGGCTACAGATTATTAAACCCTGAAAAAAGGGTTAAAACAGAAGAGGCACAGTAGCATTACTGGCTATCATAAATTATTAATCTATTGGACAAACTGAAGTCTTAAAACTATTTACTGTCTTACAGGTAGACTACTAAAAACGAGAGACACAAACAAGCATGGTTAGCTATCAAATTAAGACTAATATTTAGTTGAATGAAGTAATTTTCCAATGGACTAATAGACTTTAGAAGCAAACAGAATTTATTACAGGTGCTCCAAGACCACAGCGGCTCTTAGATCTGAATAATATAAAATGTTCTCCCTTTAGAGATTTTTAAAAATTATTTTGCTGTAAAAGCAGACTTCCTTTGTCCTGAGGCACTGTAACAATCTCTGTTATAGGACGACAGCATATTGTCCTATTAACATGCCAGCACTCCAAAAAAAATAAAATGTGGCTGTTTATTTCTTTTCTTCTTCATAGAGTAAGCATTCCATATTAGAGTGAGGGTGCGCGAATGCATGGCAGATTTTTAAACTATTTTATTTTGACAGTACTACTTGCATATTCCTAAAATTTTACTTGCAAATATTGCAGCTCACACATATTGGTGCTACATATAACTTTAAGTTGTCAACATTAAGTAAACCATTATTTCCTGTGTACTAATTAGCTGAATGCTTTCTCAGTGATTGCCCTGCTCCCCCTCTACGCAATGTATTCCCCTTTTGGGAAACAAAGATCAATAAATAATTCAACGAAGACTTCAGTTCTTTTACATTTGCACAAGATTTAGAAAACACAGTATCATGCAATTAATTCTACAAAAAGCAAATGCTACCAGAAAGGTGCAGAAAGAAAGCCAAACAAAAGCATTTTTACAAACATGTAGTAACTTTCATCCAAAAGCAAGCTATATACAGTGATCATGTACCCATGACATTCAGCCACTTCTGAGGTAATAAGCAGCCAAAAAAATCTTACTGCGTTATATCAAACTTGGTTTGATCCAGAGCACACAGCCCCACCAGAGCGCTGCTTTACCACGTTATATCCAAATTCGTGTTATATTGGGTGGTGTTATATCGGGGTAGAGGTGTAGCAGCAATGCACAACAGTTTAGGACAGGCAGTGATCACCACCTTACCCAAATGAAACTGCTGGAGTAATTTACATAGACAGAATGTAGTAACTCCCATGTGGCCCAGCCTTATTTCAGTTCAAGTAATTGCCTCATTTTTGCAAAATAAAGCAGAGAACATTTATAAAACTACACATGATCAAGACATGCATTTTATATCAAACAATAACTTACTCTTTTTTTCTTCCATTTTGTTTTCAGAAGGAGCAGCATATCGTCCCTCCTTCATAGCCTTCTGAACGAGTTTGTAATAGGGGTTGAGGTAGTGATCGAATCGCAAGAAGTCAAACTGAGAATTGCGGGCTTGCTTGGCTTTCAGCATAATCTCAAATTGAACTCCCTGCTTGCACACAAAATTTGCAGTACGCTCTATAATTGCATGCATTTTTGCAGTTGGTGGCTATGGGAACAAAGTAAAAATACTTATGAACACATTTTACCAATCAATCCATGAACAATTAAGTAAATTAGTGAGACGCCTATCTAGAGTTAAAACAAAAGAAGAGCTTCCATATCTGGAAGAAGCTACTTCAGCTTCCATATCTGAACAAACCCTGAAGATTCACCATGTTTCCTTCCTGTAAACTTCTCCTACTAGTCTCTCTCAACACAGTTACCATTATTTCTGCTGAAGGCAATTAACAACATTCTCGAAGTATGCAAATAGTGTCCTAGACTGGTAGAGAGAGATCGATATTAAGTAGCAAGACTTCCTCCAGGAAATCGTATCTGAGCAGTGTTCTCTGCACTGCCATTCTTCTGTGCTGCCACAACCAACCACAGTCAAACCTATCAAAGTTTGAATGCCTTTTTTCAAGGAATAAAGCTAAACAGCACTACATCATTCTCACCCCCACTAGTGAGGACTAATGAAAACTGCCCCCTACACTTCCGAATAAAATCAAACCATCTGGAGAACAAGAACGTAATTTAAGAAGTGAAATGCTTCATAAAGAGTACTGCTCACTGTCTTTATTTAATTCGCTACTCGGCTAAGTCTATTTTTCTTAACTACACAGGATGAATTTCTACAATTAAAATAATTACTGATACCCAAGAAGAACTAGATGCCACATTAATGGTTCATGTTTTTACATTTTTTGCACTAGACAGACAGATACAGAAATCTGAGTAGAGCATAGCAAGTTTCCATTTCAAAACAGCTAAGGCAAACCATATTAAGATTGGTACCATTTGTTTAAATGTGGAAAAATATTTGTTTCAAGGTGATGTAAACACAAAGGATCTTTATTTTGGCAAGTTTATTTCTACTGAAATCTTTATTAAACTATTAACTTGAAAAATAATCATGCTTTTGTCTAATGTTTTCCCCAACTGTTACAAGTAACACCTGAGGTTATTATAATTAAAAAAGTTAGCAAAGAAGTTCTCTACAGTATCAGTTTCTTTACTTGTGTATCTGACAGAACTATGTGTACAGCCAGTTTCGCAATGCAATCATTTAATTAGCTGGTCTCTGGTGGCCCTTTTGAGCAGCAATAGGCGAGAGAAACAGAACAGGAAAATATTATCGAAGCCATAAATATCAGCAGGAGGCAGAAGATGTATCAAACTTATTTTTAACTCTTTCTCCAAATACACTAGATTTAAAGTTAATGGTATTCCTTTCAGAACAAGCCACTGAAAAATATATGCTATAATTAATTACTGCTATGCTGACAGGGAAACTTATTACTGAGATTATTAGTACTACTGGCCTGTAAAATAAAGTGTGTTTTTAAAAATGGGGTTTGGGATTGACAGTAACTCTGAAAAAATAAAAAACTTGCATTTTGGATAGTAACCTTGGATTTTTTGATAAATGGACTGATGACACTTGGCACATGTCACAAACTTAAGAGAGGACCCTAGCAACTTCTAGAGGGTCCTTGGAGGCACACCATTATCAGCCATCAGTATGCCCTCATAAAATCAAAGAGCAGTATCACAACTGCAGTCTACCAGGTGAGAAAAAAGATATTGAAAGGAGAGAGAAATGGAGAACCCAGAATAAAGCGATTCCATTGTGATCAGAGTAGTTCATCTGGATTTATTCTTAATGTACCAATGGGAAAATACAATTTAATAGGGTTCGACCGCTGACAGCAACTCATCCTCCAACATTTATAACAAAGAAACCCTACTGCAAAGACAATTGCATTGAAGATATATTTATGGCACATTATTATATGTCTACTGTAGTTTCATTACATAAACATTTCACAGAAAGCTTTGGAAAAAAACATGACATTAATAAAACAAAAATTTCAAATTGTAAAACAAGGTTATAAGATCTGTTAAATGAATAGCTCTGATATGTACCACGTGATACCAACATTAAACAGGATGAAATCCTTCAATGAATACCTAATATGAAGGCAAAGCTATGGTATACTGTGTGTTCCAGTATTTATTGTACTAGTAATACAGTGTTTACGCAGAATTCTAGTACTTTTTGCCAATTAAGATCTCATCAGCGAATTGCTAAGTAATCTGTTGCCTCTGAGCTGAGGCAATTCCACAGAAACATTTTCAAAATATTCTATAATACATAGGGATAGTTTATATCATAAAAATCTCTGTTTATATAAAACATGAAACATATTGAATTCCAAGCGTTTACAAATGTAGTCAACCATCAATGGTACCTCACTCCAGTGAAATCAAACTTCCATGAAGAAGGAAGAGCTGATTCAGCCTATGTTTTATAGAAAACAAGTAAATTGTATCAAGTTCAAAAATTACATTGCATGGACTGTGGTGACAACACTGAATGAAAACAAAACTTCTGTGGTTCTGATATTCCCAAAATAAAGGAATATATTTCTTAGAATTTATTAATTTTTTCATCACTCCATCATAGAAGTGCTCTCTAACATGGCTATAGCTCATGTTTGCTTACTTAGTGCAAGCCCTATTTTAATTTTTTCCCCTTTTTTGTAAATTAAGTTGAATTTAAATATATTTTTGCTCAAGGTTTTATCTTTGTTCCAAATGAGAAGATAAATAAAAATTGTATCAATGTGGTTCTTTATGCTTTTATTTCAAAGAATTTGCAGAAGTTTACCATTTTATAAGCACACAACCTTGTTTGTTGGTGGATACATTTTGCAATTTTAAAAATAAATACAAAAACAATTACCTTTTCTTCCAGAGTACTTTAATCAATACTGTAAGTGATGCTAAAAGCACATTACAACAAAAATTACACTCTTCCAATGGAGCAAGTAAAATATGACAGTTCTAATTCCGTATTACCTTGGTCAGTTAAAATTAACCCACTAATTTTAAAATAGCTGGGTAGATTTTAACTCAAAGCCAATGGAAAAATGCAGTTAAAACCTTATGCCTGGCTATAAAACTTTATAGCAATAAAGGCAGTATTAAATATACACACATACCAGTTCTACATCAGGGGGTACACTCAGTCCCAAGGGAGCAATGAAAGGTTCTTCATTTTCTTCAACATTTTCTGCCTGAGCTGCTTCTATAGTAAATGACAAAGTGAAATGCTACAGTACAGAACTAGTCAAAAATTAGACATATAAAATATGTATTAAAATTATGACTGCTGATAGGATCTGTGGTTCAAAGAATCAGAATTCTCTAACTCAGTGGTTCTCAAACTTTTGTACTGGTGAACCCTTTCAAATAGCAAGCCTCAGAGTGTGACCCTTCCCATATAAATTAAAAACACTTTAAAATGTATTCAACATTATAAATGCTGGAGCTGAAGCACGGTTTAGGGTGGAGGCTGACAGCTCGTGAACCCCCTCCCCTCATGTAATAACCTCGGGACCCCTACCCCCGTTTGAGAACCCCTGCTCTAACTGCTGGACCAGGACAAGTGCTGAAAAGTATTTGCACTACTCACCATGAAGTGATTCCAAAGGCACTGGACGTTAAGAATCAAGTTATGCTAATTACTATCGTGCTTTTTTCTGCAACGTGGAACTTGCTTATATTAAGCACTGGACCGGTGTTTGAGTTATAGGATATTGTACCAGTGGCTTAAAGGTTGAATATCTGACAAATCATCAGCTCCTGATCCAACACTGAACATAAACAAGTCTGATACTGCAGGCAACATTCATTATATCCTGAAACACTTTGCTATGTTTATTTTTTTAAATAAGTTTTTCTCTTCCAAAATTAAGGTACAATTTCCTTTCTGCGACTAGGCAAGCTGAAGAGCTCCCGTGTTCCCAACAAGACCAAAATTTATGCACATGTGCAAATTACTCACATGAGTAATCTCATTAACTTCAATAAGGCTCTGTGTGGACACAGATGTCCACTCATATGCAATGCATTGCAGGATCAGGACAAGCACGAATGTGAGGGAAAAAGCGTTTTTTGTTTTGTTTCTTTTAAACATAAAGGTGAGTTTCTATTGCTTTTCATTATTTGGAATAATAAGTATACGTGACTAAAAATGTTTGCCCTCTACTAAATATTTACTTTATTAAAATGTAGTTACTATTTGCACGGAAAATGTGTATTTTAACTACTCGTTGTTTTAGAAGGCTCCACTTTACTAGTTTAGACTTAAATAGCTTCAAGACATGACTGAATCCACTCTCACCTTGACAAACGAGAGAATGCAAACAGTGAGAAAAAATGAATGAGAAAATGGGCAACATAAACAGCATTTTATTTTTGTACTTCCAAGCAGTTCAATCAACACAGTGAGGTTCAATATTTTATTATTGGTGTTCACCTTCTGTGACCTATGAAAAATAATGCTAATATCTGCAATACTGCTAATATGAAGAGATAAACAAAGCAAATATATTTAAAAAAGCAACGGTTCTCCTCTACTATGATATGTTAATGCTACACAGTTTCACACATTGGAGAACGATGCATGGAGACATGCTGGTCTGATTTCAAACAGCTGTAGGCCACACTGGTAACATTTCCTTCTAGCTGAACCATACTTTAAGTGGAAGATTCAAGAAATGATATTTAAACTCTTACAAGTCTCATCCCTCTCTGAATTGTAATGGTCTCTTTCCCCTCTGCTCCTTTCATTTCATATTGAGTTTTTGAATAAAACTGTAGATATTTAATAGATTTACATTATACAAACTATTTTGCACAAATATAAAAAAGGAAGCAATAATACAGAACATTTATTTTTACTGTATATTTAATAAATCTTAGAAAAAATGTTTTGTCCATTTGATTTTATGTATAATACCATTTTTGAAAATTAAATTAAAGATATGAAAATATTAAAAAATAAAAGTACAAAGAGCATGACTGCAACATTAAAATGGTATTCTATTTAGTAATCTTTAGAACTGAAGCGAGTGTTGCTCCTCCATACTATCCTGCAGCAAACAGCAATCTGTCATTTACTGTACTAGATGTACATCAAAAAAATCCAGAAAGTAAACTGTTAATTGAGGTATTTCATTCTGAATAAAACAACCCTCTGATATAAACTTTAATTCAAATAAAAATAGATTACTTTATGGTGGAAATAAACAAAGAAGGAGCAGAATAGGAAAGTACAAAACTTCTGTGAAAACAAGAACCCTCCTTCAGGGGAGGCACTGAAAGTCCACTTTGTTCAGGCCTCTAGGGAAGACATGTTTGATGGGATGCAGACATGATGGCTTTGTTGATTACTTTATTATTTGTGTGGAAAGTCAGCAGGATCGGGGTTTAAGTCTGTTACAGGTTCGTGACCTACAAACTATTTGCTTTATTTGGCATCCATAATTCAGAATGGGCAAAAAAAAACCCAAAATAAATTACAAACATTTTCTACTCTTTTAAAAAAAATAAGTCTAAGGGATTTTAGGTCAAATGTTGCAGATAAGAAAAACAAGATCCTGAAAGTGGAAGCAAAGTTATACTAAAGAAGTTTAGGCTACACCTTGACACTAGCAAAGAGTTGTAAATTTGTAACTGTGATTAACTGGCTTTTTAAAGTAATGAACTTATGTACTTTTTAGATTAAAATTGCTTTCTTTAAAGTGATCGCTAAAGTTTACATTAACAGGTTACACTGGTGTATATAGTCCAATAACTGATTTCTGCTCCATGCTGACTTGTAAATAGGGCATGTTTACAATTCACAGGTCAACATTAAGGGAAACCTTAACTGCACCATTCTGCTGAAAGTTCATAGCACAGTAAAATACAGCAAATTACAGAAGATAGATCTTTTCATCTGCTATAACAACTGTCTTCCCTTTTCCAAAAAATCTACTTTGCTACCTCCGTTTGTTTCTACAAAAGTATTTTGCGCAAGGTACATTTAAACGAGTTCACTGTCAGGATTCCATTTTAATGAACTGCCTTAGGAACATCTGTTTCCCTTCAGCAGCACTGACTCTCAAAATGCAGAGCAAGATCTGATGCAATGTACTCTAGCATTATAGAATTTTAAAGTTATTTAAACTTAGTGAAAGAAGAATTCGAGGGGAGAGGGAGGGAAGGGGAGGATGGGAAGTGTTATGTTTTCTTTTTGACAGAAATCATACCAGTATTTAAGGAGGGCTTTTTAAAAGATGTTTAAACAAAAAAAAAAAAGTTTTTAGAAGTGCCAAACACTGATTTTCAGGGGCACTCACACTGCCCGGGTCCTGGTCACCGGTCCGGGGGGGCTCTGCATTTTAATTTAATTTTAAATAAAGCTTCTTAAACATTTTAAAAACCTTATTTGCTTTACATACAATATAGTTTAGTTATATATTATAGGCTTATAGAAAGATCTTCCGAAAACATTAAAATGTATTATTGGCACGCGAAACCTTAGAGTGACTAAATGAAGACTCGGCACACCACTTCTGAAAGTTTGCCAACCCTTGATGTAATTGAAGACTAACATAATGCCCTGCAGAAAGCGGCCAAATAAATTTGCACCGGTAGTGGTTTTATGACAAGTTGGCTGGCTTTTTATGGGGTGCAGGCTACAAGTCGAGTTAGTAAAACTTGACAGCTGCTAACCATCACTCTGTGCAGCCTGTGTTATTTTGTAATGTAGCTGAGTTGAGCTGCTTAACTTGAGCTGAGTTAACTCTGCAGTGAAGACATAGCCAGAGACAGATCTCATAATGCTGCTCTGAAGTGAGCTGATAATCATGTGTCTGCTTTACAGATTTCGTCAAATTGCTCAGGCCTTTTCAGACGATAAAATGACCACTAATCTTGACGAATATGTCCTAATTCCCAAGGAGGTTATAAACCTTTTGCCTTGTTTTCCAAGAGGCATTCAGATCTACTTAACAGAATAGGAAGCGTTTCCCCATGCACCTACACAGAAAGTGGGCGGGGATGGGGGGAAGACAACTGAGCATTTCAAATATACTGAACATCAGGAAGGAAGGCGCAGGCTAAGCCAGAATTTTCTTTTTTCTGAACATTGGAAAATAGGAGTAATATTTCCTGAGAGGAAATTAATTCCTTATCCACCTTCTATAAAACTCTGGTCTGCACACATCTTCAAAATTGTCTCTGTGAAGGACTTACATTCAATACAGCTACAATAGCTCAGATAGTCTCTGTGCCAAGCTACATTGATCAGAAAGGCAACAACAAGGAAAATGAATAGAAATGATGGTCTCAAACTGATGTGATATCAGAGTACTGAAAAGCAAGTTATGCTTCAAAAAAGCATACCTTATTTTTAACTCAAAAGGTTCTACTTGATTCACAAGGAGACACTTGGTTAACTTTGGTGGTCCTGCTGAGTAAAAGAAACCTGCAACAGATAACCTGCAGTGATTGACAGAACTTATATTGAGTACAACGGTGAATCTGTGTGTAAGAACTTCAAAGTAATTGATAATGTGGCTTTGTTGGCATTTATATTTCTGCCTTTTTATATACATATACAAAAAATTCCAAATCCTTGTTGATGCTTCCATTACGTAGTTGATACCATCTTTTCCAGTGATTAAAATGACCTTATACTTTGGTTCAACTCTCTCAAACTGCACAGCCTACTTGAGAAAGACCGAGTTCTAATAAAGTATTGGATCTTGCACTGAACAATCTTTGTCACTAAGAGTCTGAATATATAGAAAGGTCTTGAGTTTTCTTGGCCAGTGAGGTACCAGTGGCATCAACTCAGTTGCTTCATCATGGTTTCTCTCCAGGGTACACAGAATGAGTAGGCCCACAGAGTTGGACTTTCCATTTGGCTAATTTTGGTTTCCACGTCTTTTCCTTCCAACGAACTTCTTCATTTCTGAACTCTCTTCTGATATAATTCTACCACGGGATTTTCCCACAGAACCACTCTCTGGCTAAAGATACTTGACGCTTCACTTCCCTTGCATCATGGTGGACCTGCTCAGTTGGCATGTTAGACTTCCCTTAGATGTGTAAAGCCACTGGTGGACAACAGATGTTTTTCTTCCCATTTAACTGCCAGCCTCGCCCTTCTACTGTACAGAACTTCTAAGTGCCCTCCACAGTCGACCTATAGATCTGAAAACATGCTGTTCAACATTTTTTGGGCATGTTTTAATAAGTCAATGTGCGACCCGCTCTGGTAACACAACATTCTTCCTGAAATTCAGACGTGGGATCAGTCCTTTAGAACAACATTGTGAGTCTCTAGTGAATCCTGGCATGCAGAACCACTATCACCTCTTTCTTCTGATTGAGCCCCGACTGAAGAACTGGAGGACCGGCATTGGTAATAGCTTTCCTCAGTCTTTGTATTCTCTAAGGAAAGAAAGGCTCTTTCACTCCATGCATCTCCCAGTGAGGTGAGATTGAACTACTTACCCATGTTGATACAAATAATATAATAGAGTAAGTCGGATTGTATCACCATGGGTAATAAATGTTCCCCAGCAAATGGAAAGGGTCCTAATAGCTGTGAACAAAAACTTTCAAACATGAATAAATTGTAAATTGCAGCGCTGACACATTCTGAATCTATATAAATCTCTGATTTAAGGCCTAAATCCTAGCCTCAGTGCACAATCAGCCAAGCTGTGCATCTTTCTGGCTCTGTTTCATCCAACTTGTGGCAGTCTGGTTGTTGACCGGATTGAGAAACCTTACAAAATATGACTTTCTTCTGTGACAGTATTTTTCTTCTCCACAGTTGTCTATCTTGGTGACATACTAAGATTCTGCATTTTCTGAATATCTGTTTCTCCATATGCTTGGTAATGGTTCTCACTGAAAAGTTACTTACCTTAAACTTAGCTGACACCATAGCAATTTTGAGGATGGCTGCAGTTTGCTGCTCCAGGCCAATGGGGGCAGCGGGAAGGGGTGCAGGCTGAGGGATGTGCTGGCCGCCACCCCCCCCCACCCCCATTGGCAGTGGGAGCCGCGATTGGCCAAACCTGCGGACGCGACAGGTAAACAAACTGGCCCAGCCCTGGCAAGCCACATGCCAAAGTTGCCGACCCTTGCCACTGGTTCTCAGATAATGAGCTTACATAGTTACTGTTCATCTCACGAGGCTGTACAAAATTCCCCCATGCGAGGCAGAGAATGATGAACCTCAGACTTGTTCTTGACCGCCTTGGATTTTTCAAAAGATTTAGGCATACATGTTTTCATCAAGTCACAGGATCACTACAAAGTGCTCACACTGAGAAAAAGTAAGGCTTCCTTTGGAAAAGAGCCTTACTTGAAACTATTTTTTACATATATACAAATGTTGATGCTATTTCCTCGGATGGCTGATAGCCACTTGTCTCATAGTGATTAAAAACTAATGCTAAATAGGCAGAAGATGAGAGAAAGCTCTTGCAGCCCCTGCCTTGAAAAATAGAAGAAAAATATATTAGAAAATAAGGGGCAGGCAGGCCCTACAGTGACTCTGCCATGGATTGCGAGTTCAGTCCCAGTAAAGTGTAAGAACGTACACAACCTTCTACAGGGATCTGCAGAAAGGATTTAATTGGAGAAACTTTAAAAAACATTACAGACCAAAGTATAAACATACAAATGCCAGCAAATGTACAGATCAAGAGCTCTTTCTTCAGCCCTGATTAATTCTATCATCCATTTTTATTGCCTGGGTCTCAGAACACCAGGCTCTCTCACATACTGCAGTAAGCAATCATTTTCAAATTGCTAAGTAATGTAGTGACATTCATAGATGCCCCAACTGATGGTAAAAATTAGGAGTGTTGAGACACTCAAGACAGCAATATTTTTAAAGCACACAGTGGATTTTGTTATAAATGCAAAGTATTTTTTTTGAAAATGAAATAAAAGACTACAACTCTGAATGTCATGGTATCTGCCAGTTACAGACTCCTGTAATGGCACTGTAAAGAAAAACAATTTTAAAAAATTTAGGATGATGAATTTTAAAAATCATTTATTAATAGACTACAAATTATACATCTTAATTTTTCAAAATTTTTCTGATACAATTGTAGGAGGGTTTTTCAGCTGCCCTATTTATGTTTCCAGGGGTCTTTTCAGTTAGTCAGTTTCCTCCTACTGATTATAAACAAAATGCATAAAACACTAAAATAAGTTTTTCTAATTTCTTGAACTTCAGTTCTTAGCTGTAACTTTTCAGATAAATATGATTTTCAAACAGAATGTAGCCCTTCAAGCCAATTTTAAGTTTAGTTTACGAAACTATTTTGCATTTATTTCATTTGATGTGTTTTTAAAACAGTGAAACACACATTCTTCCAGCTTTCATATAAAATCCTTGCTAGTTAACGGAGTCAATGAGGGCTTGATGACATCTTCAACATAATACACAACCATCTTCCCTAAACTACTGTCATAACATGAGAAAATGAATGCTAAACGATGACAACTATAGACCATACTATTACAGTAATGTGCATAAATGAATTGATAGACCCAGTATGTATTACTGAATTTTGTGAATAAGAACATAATCAAAAAACAAAGATAAGGCATCACCAAGTTTATTGTTTCTTTATCTTGACAATTATGGCTTTAATTATAATATTTTGCAGTAACTTGGGAAAAGTAATATTTTGAAAAAATGATCTAATCTTCTTAAGTTGAGAATTCATTGAAGCATCTCCTATAAGAGCTTTGCTGAGATGTTACCAACTTTTTTTAAAAAGCCCTCAAATTATGACATGTACATATTAGTGAGGTATGGATTCACAACTTGCAACTGTAAAAGTAGTAAGGGTAGGTGAAGGTGCTTTTACCATTCCCTACCAATCCCCAATGTTTATTTGGATTCCTCACCTCTTTCTCTGGAGGCCTGCTGCTCCTCCTCCTCCGTGGGTTGTGAAGGATCATAATAATCGCTGCCATAACTGAATCCCACGGCATTATAGGTACCATCTTCTGCTAAAGCTTCACTCAGTCTCTTATATTCTTCCTCTTGAAGAAAAATGAAAATTCTAATTACTACTATGAAATAATTAATCTACACTATTTCTTAAAAGAAAAACAAAAAACTATACCGATGTTTTCAACCTAACTTTTAGATAAAAATTGTGTTCTTCACACTTTAGGCATAGTAATTTTTGCCAGCAAGTTTGTGAAAACCAAAGATAGCAGAATGCATGTGCCTTTTGTTGATCATTTCCTCCTGCTGAGATAAAGATTTTTGTGGTTATACAGTCTAAGATAATTAAGAAAAATGCAAGGATATTCAGTTATACAATACTGTTAAAGAAGAACAGTTAAAAGGATGGTGGGGGGTGTTTTGTTTTTTCAAATCCCAGTCTGCCCTCAAAATCTGGGCAATTTCTGTGTGGATCTATATATAAACTATCCTGAGGTCCTCTCAGACAGGCAAAGACTCCTGTTTTTCGAATCCACTGGGTACTGTCAAGATAATATCAGAAAGAATGAGTATAAAATGAGTGGGAGTAAATTTAATGTTTTAATTATTTAAATTTAATTAAATGTGTTCTAACTCAGGAAAGTTTCCTTGAGCAATACCTTGCCTCGCCTCCTCCTCAAGCAAGTCCGTATGCAAGGCTAAATACCTCTCTTCATCACAGAGGGCATCTATTCTAGCCTCCTCTTCAGACAATTGATAATCTCTGTTCCATGTGGAATATTCAGCGTCATATTCAGAGAGGTCATGGAGGTGACCACGTCCATCATACCTGCAAAATGAAAAGGCTGGTCAATGCAGAAAACTTAGGGTTTGGGTTTGTGTGACTACTTAAAAATACTTACCCATTAAAATGAAAAAATACTAATATGTTAAAACGTGCCTCATTTTAGAAGTTACATTTAATTTTGCTACTCATTTCACACCAACTATCAAAATGAAATATTTTAATAGTCTAAATTCCTCTCTAGCAGAATAATAAAGAGTACAATTAAAGGCAAAAGTATCCTTTAATAGTTTAAATGGGATCCATTTCCTTAATAGTTCTTACCGTATATGGTTCAACCAACCATTCAATGTCACTTGCAAAATACTTTTTCTGGAAAGTCAAATAGCTTACATTTACACAAACCCGAATACATAAATACCTATCCGTAAGAACCAAACGGTCGAAATTTTCTCGCTTCTTTCTGCTAGTCCCGAACTCTCAGGAGAAATCTTCACCAAAGAAACTTGCGTCCATTGGAGGTAAAATCATGGCTAGGCTCGGCCCCTAGCCATTTGGCTGAGGAAATAAGTTCTGGGTTATGTGATAGAGAGACAAACATACATAGGAACAGTAACATATACATGCAATTTAAGGAGGTTCACCATAAAAATGGCACCAATAACCAACGATGTGATTTCATCTCCTAAGCAGAAATGGTTTTGTGCGCAGAAAAAGTGCCGCATTAACATAACGTTTGACATATTTCTCTGTTACGTATCAATATTAGAAACCAAGAGATAATAAAGAGATCGTAAACTTCACTCCGCTGGTTAGTCTTCACACACACAATTCTTGACTGAGCCATCTTGCTAAATCAAAAACAAAGGAAGTACATATAACTAATAGAAAACGTTACTGAGATATGTTGGTCTTGTTAATCAAGGTGTTTATCCACAGGCAAATTTGTGCCCCAGTCTTCCCACAGTAATAGGCTTTCTTCAACTGGGGAAAAAGATCTCATGCTGTTGGGGATAAAAATCTGAATTTCCAAAGGAGCTGATAAGGTTAGTGCATAATGTTTCATCTTTTGTTCATAAATGCAAACCTCCTTAACTTACAAATGTAGATTGTTATTGGTTGTAAATGTTATGTAGACATACATGCACATACTTAGAGTTTGCTCCCAACAATTTCTGCAGCTGTTCTATCTCAGGCCATTGCTATACGAAACCACAACAGCCTTAATTTACACCACAGAACTGACTAATGAAATATCTCATCACAAAAATAAAACTACTGTACCATTAGATGACAGGCCCCATCACAAAGCTTAAACTTCCATATCAACAATAACATACAACTATAAGAATATACATCGATTAATTTCTGATCTGTTTTCCAATTTAGATGTTTGACTTCAATCAGAAAAATCATAAATGGGAAAGACCTGTTAGGTTAACTACTCCAAACAACGCATCGTGAATCTCTTCTGCCCAGCCCAGTCTCACATAATGGGGTTCCAACCACTTGCTTTCAGTGAATATTTATTCCAATCAAGTAAATGTGGTTGTGAACCTAGGACCTGGAAATCACATGTAACCACTGAAAGAGGCCTAATGAAGTGGGAATTGAGGGAGCAAATGCCTACAGTATGTGATGTGATTGATCCTTTTCAAACCAAAGCCCTTCAGGTTTTCCCACTTGAGTCTTCAGGTCCAACCACAACTGCTTAAAGTATTGTGCTTTTCAAGCCCCCACAAAACAGTCCTGACCTGGTTCTTCATTCCCCCTCTCAAGAACCACTGAAAAGCAGGTTTTGAACTAATTCATTCCTCCATCTGATCCTGAGTTGCTGAATATATTTGGGGGGGAGGGAGGGAATCAAATAGCCAGATCCTGTTAATCCCTCAGACTACGAGCTGCTAACAATCACATAAACAATCAAAAAAGCAACTTTTTTTAGTTGACATTAGAAGTCTGAAATTCCTGGGAAGGAAAGCTAATTGGCCTACTGCCACAACTCATGGCATGACAAGGGAGCAATCAGGCCAAGGAATCAGCATTTTATGGTCTACATTAAATGGAGAAACTCAACTCAGCCTAATCACCCTCTCTGTGCAAATAACCTCTCCCACTTCTTACTTATGGACCCCACGACTTAAGTTTCTAATTTAGCATTCCCTTATAGCAAGGGGCCCCCTTGTTTTGAGGCGAAAAGCTGCTTGGGGTTTGATTTGAAAAGGAGCATATTATCCCCACCCCTTCCCACATACACCCACCTTGCCAGGGGGAGGGGACCCCAATAAATACCATCTGCCAGAGGAAAGGGTGAGGCTCCTAATCCTGCCAGAGAGGGAGACTCCCATACTCTACCTGCCAGAGGAAAGGGTTCCCCAGCATCGCCACGGGGACACCCAAACCCACTGCCAGGCAGAAGGGCCTCCTCTTAACGCTGCCAGAGACGAAGCACTCCCCCACTCCTCCTGCCAGATGGAGGCCCCCACACACCCCGAAGCACTGGGGGAGGGGCAGAAAGAGGCTATCACAGGAGATCTCGCAGCAAAGGCTGGGGGTTGGGTTGCACCGACCTATCAATCATGATCTTGGGGTCTCCCATCCAGGGAATGAGGTGCCGGCCCTGCTCCTGGTATTGGGCCTTCTCGTCGTCCCGGAACAGCTTGCAGGCATAGCCGAACACCAGCAGCTCCACGCGGCTGCCCCCACCACCTCCTCCGGGGGGCCCCGGGGCCGCGCCCCCGCCGGACAACAACATCAGCGGCGGCGGCCCTGCCTCCTCCACAGTCCGGCGCGGCCCGCCAGTGCCTCCGTACATCACGGGAGGGTGCGAGGGGAAGGCAGGGAGCGCGCTAACAGCGAACGAAGCGAGTCACCCCAGCTACTAAACTCCCCACCGCCACAACGCCGCGGTCGCCATCGCCCGAGACAAAATGGTGGCCGTTCCGCTTCCGGTCACAGGCGGGGTAAACAAACGTCTGGCTTCCGGTAAGCAGCAGATTCGTCATAACTCAAGAAGCGATGGATTCATCTTGCTGCGCGCCTTGGGGCTGAGTGTGGGAAGATGTAGCCAGGCAGCTGGCCAGGGGCGGGGAACTACTGGAGCAAGGCAGGGTAGCTATGACATGAGTGGCGAAACTGTCCACGGGAACCGCGGGCCTGGGCCGCGGGAAAGTGGAGCAAAGGGAGGGGAGCTGGAGAGGGGAGGACACGGGGCTATGGGGGAGGGGCGGGCAGGGGCATCTGAGGGCGCGATGGGCCATGGAGGAAGAGGCATCAGAAGCAGCAGTGGGGGGCAGGGGGGGGCTATGGGGAGGGGCATCAGAGGGAGCTGTGGGGGGTCAGTGGCAGTGGGGGCTATGGGGAGTGGTTGAGTTGGGGCAGGGGCGCTGTGGGGAGCAGCATCAAAGGGAGCTGGGGGAGGCAGTGGCAATGAAAGAGACAAGTGAGGACTCTTTGGGGGCATCAGAGGGAGCAGTGGGAGGACCAGTGACAGTGCGGGGGCAGCCGGGGCCATGGTGATGGAGGGGCTGGGGCACATTGAGTGCTGGGTTCCTGCACGCAGCCAGGTGAGGGTGCAATGGCAGTTGGGAGGAAGCTGTTTCCCTGTGGCAGAGCAGTGCCCAGGTTCCACTGTTCGTTGAGCTTGTGTGATGCCTAGAGAGTCTACGACCAGGCTGCTGGGGAAATTGCAAAGTCCAGCACTCAATAGTTAGGAAATGCCCGTGGTTGCCTATGCAGCCTGTTTGTCCTTGTTCCTGCCTCCAGCCCTGACATCTGTCCCTTCCCTCTACCCCACATGCACCAGTTTGTCCCTGTCACAGCACAGTCCTGTCTCTTCCCACCTATTTCCTCATCATTGTCCCATTCTCTGTCTGATCTGAGGCTCCTTATCCCAGTCTTCCTCCTCCATGCTGTCTGGGCCGAGCCCATGGGAGCACATTGAAAACCAGGAGAGAGAGTTTCTGTGGTCTCAGTTCCTGTGCATAGCAGGGAATACCAACCGCAAGAAAAGTCTTGCATCTCTGGGCAGGGTTATGGTTAGTGTAGATGGAGACTTCAGAAAATGTATATGCCAAATTATAATACGTTTCTATTGAGCATGTGTAAACTGAGATATTTTTCAAAGTTTTGTAACTTGCCCAAATTTGGGTGAATTTTCTTGGATACACCACAACGCATCCTGACTAGGGTTGCCAGGTGTCTGATTTGCGACCAGAACACCCAGTCAAAAAGGGACCCTGGTGGTTCCAGTCAGTAGTGTTGACTGGGCTGTTAAAAATCCAGCTGGCAGTGCAGCAGGGCAGGCAGGCAGGCTCCAGGAATGCAAACAGCATATCCAGCTCCTAGCCGGCAGGGCGGACAGGGAGGGTCCATGCGCTGTCCCTGCCTGCAGGCACTGCCTTGAGGGCCAGCTCCGCAGTTCCCATTGGCCGGGAACCGTGGCCTGCTGGCAGATGCAGCATGGGGAGCCCTTGGCTGCTCCTCCACCTAGGAGTCAGAGGGACATATCACCGCTTCCCTGCAGCTGCCTGAGGTCAATGCTGCCCAGAGCCTGCACTCTTCACCACCTCCTGCCCCCCAACCCTCTGCCCCAGCCCTGAGCCCCCTTCCACACCTTGAACCCCTCATTTTTGGTCCCAGCCTAGAGCCCACACCCCCTGCCCAGAGCCCATACTCCCTACCATACCTCAACCCTTGGCCCTAGCCCTGAGCCCCCCCTCCTGCACTCCAAACCCCTCGGACCCAGCCCGGAACCCTTTCCTACACCCTAAACCCCTCATCCCTGGCCTTCACTGTCATCTGGAGCCCTCAGCCCCTCCCGCACCCCAACCCCTTGCCCCAGCCCGGAGCCCTTTCCTGCACCGCAAATCCCTCATCCCTGTCTCTACCCTGAGCCCTGACCCCTCCTGCATCCTAACCCCCTGCCCCAGCCCGGTGAAAAGGAGTGAGCGAGCAAGGGTGGAGGGGATGGAGTGAGTGGGGGCAGGGCCTCTGGGCAGAGGGATGGGGCAAGGGTTTCAGTTTTTTGCAATTAGAGAGTTGGCAGCCCTAACCCTGACACCAGGGCAATCCAGCCTGCCAAATTTCAAGTCCTTGCACCGAAGCATGTAGGCTAGAGCTTCTCAATGAAACAGTTACAAGAATTATTTTAGCATGGAGAAAACAATGTGTTTTTCCTTAATCTCATTTGTGGAAACAATTGAACTATTTTTGTTGAAACTTTCAAAAAAAAATTAACCTGAAGTAGATATTCAAAATGGAAAATTTCAGTCCCAATGATTAAATTTTGGTAAAGTTATAATGTCCTATGATGAGAAGTGTCAGGCAAACTTGATTATAGACAGTGCTACCAGTTCTGCCCATAACAGCAGCTCATTGACTTCCTTGTACTTACTGTAGCTAAAGGATTTAATACATTGTTTAAAGATTATGTGGTGCACAAATATTGACACAGAGCTGAGTAGGGCTGCATCTCTGAGCATGAAGGAAGCCTGCCAAAATGTGAATTTACTTAAGGAGAAATCTAGAAAATCCCCTGGGCACTTCATCTGCTTCTGTAGCCGTGAAATTGAATAATAATACATTGTGTTTCTATAGTGCCTTTCAGAGTGCATTACGAAACCTAATTAAGCTTCACAATCCTCTATTTAGTTAAGTAAGATGCACATATAATTTTATATACACATATAATTTCACCAGCCCTGAAAAGCAGTCACATGGTTGAGTGAACAGTCAGTCAAACTCCTAACAGTAGCAGGTAGACAGTGATTTGCCAGAATTGCTGTCGCCATCCTTATCCTTGCAGTAGAGGGTCTTTAGGTGTTTGATATGCTCTCTGCACTGGACACCAGTCAGGTTGATTCCCACCTCTGCCAGCCTCTTAGAGAAGTTCTCACACACGTGAGGATTTTGAATGCTTTTCTCAAAATCATTTTCTTTGCATGATTCACACTAGTGGTTAACTGGATCCCTGGGATGCTCCTCTGGCTAGATAGTAGGGCACTGGAAAGGCATCTTCTAGGGTACATCTACATTGCCCATTCTTTGTGCCCACTGCTCTACCTAGCACGGGTTTAAATAGCAGTGCAGATGGTAAGTTGAGGTGAGTAGAATAAAGACATGCCTGAACCCTGTGGGTATGTACCCTACATGCTTCTCTACATGCCCAGGCAGTGCATCTCCTAGCTACACTGCTATTTTTAGAAGTGTTATGTGTCCTGCTGCCGAAGCCTTTCCCCACTGCAGGAGAAGACTCCAGCAGTGGGAGAAATCTGGCATGGGGAGACAGAGGGGAAAGGCTCTGGCACTTCCCCATGGTACTTGCCATGTGCTGTGATGGAACATAGCTAGTGGAAGCTATTTGTTGACATCTACACCACTCATGACTATTTTACTCTGCAAACTTAAAGCATTGGTTAAACATTTTAGCCTCATAATAAGCATATTGCAGAACCAGGAAATAATGAACAACTAAGGCAATTTTCTGAGGCCCAATATGTGGGATCCATCCATCTTGACACTTGCTCTGCAGAAAGGGGGATCTATAATGCAATCCCATTTCATTCTGATCCTGAAGAGGGTATTAACATAGTGTCTGAGAACCTCACAATTGTTATCATGTTTCTCCTGACAACGCTACTATGAGTTAGGAAAGAACTGTTACCCTCATTTTACAGATGGGGGATCAAGGCACAGAGAGACTAAGGGCTTGATTTGGAAAGGAGACTTACATGTGTCAATGCCTAACTCCTAGGTGACCTGCCATCCAGTGGAATTCACAGTCCTGAGTTAGGCACCGAGGCTCCTCATACAATTCACAGAGATCATCAGGTACCTGAGAAAGGGATTCACAGAAATCTGAGTTGGAAGCCAGCTAAGCTAGCCAGAACTATTGGGCAGAGGAAAAGGGCAAGGCTTAGGTCCCTGATCAGGGAAAGTACTTGGGCACCTGCTATCACAGCCATGAATCCTCTCCTGGAGTGAGGCATCTAAGCCAGGTTAGCCCTTCCTCATGAAAAACAAGAGAGAGACATACCCACCCAATTTTAGCTAATAGCCCAATGGTTAGAGCACTCCCAGGGGAGGTGGAAGACCTGTTTTCCAATCCCCACTTTGCCTGCTTTGGAGCAGAGACTTGGATCCACTTCTGCCAGGTGAGTGCTTAAACTACCAGGTATTCTGGGGTGGGTCTTCCTCAGTCTCTCCTGCTGCAGTTGTTCCACTCTATATACTAATTAAATATTCATCAGATGAGAAAGAGAGTGTCTCTATAGCCTGATGGACAGGGTCTTCCCCTAGGTTATAGGAGAATCAGGCCAAGTGCCTTCTCTAATGAAAATTTATACAAAGTGAAACAGCTTCATCAGGAGAGCTAGAGAGCATCCCACTTTGGAATACTTTGTAGCCTGATGGTTATGGCATGCAGCTGGGAGGTGAAAGATGCTCTAACTCAGACAGAGTGGAGGGGTTTAACCTTGGGCCTTCTCTAGCCACTGAGCTATGTGGTATTCTGCAGTGCACACAGCAAGTTGCAAAAATTCCCAACTAGGTTGTCCCCTGCTCCAGGCATGCCCACTGACCAGATCCCAGCCAGTGAGATAGGCAGGGAAATGCCTATAGTTTTAGAATCCCATTGGGGGCATAAGCATGAATTAAGTGTCGAGCAGCTTGGTGGTATCAGGACTGAGGTGGCTTTGCACATACCCCATGGCAGAAAATTAAGGTTCCTAGAGAGAACTACACGGAAAAAAACATAGGCATATCTTGAGCAAGTGTCTTGCCTAAGATCACATAGGAAGAATATAGTGAAGCTGGGGGTGGACCCAGGGTCTCCAAATTCCTGTGCTAGCACTGTAACCATTAGGCAGACTTTCAGGGCTCTTAATATACAAAGTATCAGAGGGGTAGCCGTGTTAGTCTGGATCTGTAAAAGCAGCAAAGAATCCTGTGGCACCTTATAGACTAACAGACGTTTTGGAGCATGAGCTTTCATGGGTGAATACCCACTTCCTCAGATGCATTCACCCACAAAAGCTCATGCTCCAAAACGTCTGTTAGTCTATAAGGTGCCACAGGATTCTTTGCTGCTTTTAATATACCAATGCTCTTGATGCTTTTCTATTGGGTAACAATTATTTTTCCTTCAGCATTTGTAATGAAGTTTAAAGTTAATCTGACTACTTTTATTTTCTTCTTTGTGTGCACCAGCATCAGCACTGATGTTAAAAACACTCCAGGGAATAGAATTGATGTCACTGGCCAAATTACTGCAGTCTTGGAAAACAGTGATGCAGAACAGATATCGGAGTAGACCAACGAACCATATTTATTAAGGAGAAGAGCTAAACAAACCACAGGATACAGTGTCTACAAAATCCAGAACACAGACAAACTGCTTAACTTCAGCAGACTGTAACTCAATACCAGTGGGAGAGGATACTCTGAGGTAAACTACAGGCTTCTGCCACAAAGCCTTTATATAGCAAAATGACCATGCTGCCTCAGTTCCTGATGGTTATCACAGCAGTGTTATATCTTAAATTAGCCCCAGTTGGCCTGGTTGGACCTCAAAAAAGCCAATTATCAGGCAGGAGCTGACAGAATTAGTTTCTCTCTTGCTGGATGAAGTTGGGATAAGAATATTTATTATTTTCTCCAGCTTGTCTTAGGTAAGATATCCTACTTCCATTTACTTGGCTGGAGAGAAGCAATAAAATAAGTTAAAATAAAGTTTCCCTTTCTGAGGCTGACACCTGTCTCTTCTCCCTAATTTAGCAGAGGTGGACATGGCCCTATTCAGTTTGCCCTTAAATCAGAGGAACAAAGGGTTTCCTGTGTGCTTGCAAGGAGGTTTCAAAAGAAAGCATGCTGTGTTGATAATTAGCCATTGTTTGTACCCTATCCATATCATATGCACTCTCACACTCCATAAGAAGGATCTGACCTGGTTCTGAAGATTGTCATATGTGGCTTGGAGGGCCAGTAAGTTTGGCCACCCCTGATATATGGGAAGACCATAGGAGAGAGAAGGCTGCCTTGGTCAAAATGGGAGATAACCAAAGCATGGACAATGTTTTTTGGACGAGAATGTTGAGATGGTGTAATACTTTTCAGTAATATTATAGAATTAATTTAAAAATACTATAGATATTTAGACTACAAAAGACATCCCAGATTAGAATAACATTGACAATCATCAGCTATTTAAAAATGTTTATATTGTTTTTTTTAAAGCAAGAGAAATCAGAATAAACAATCACTTCCTAGAAAAAGTGTTGATATGTGTTATAGACAACATCATGAAAGTATAATCTACAGTAGCCCATACTCTTCTTTGTTTTCTAAAGGGGTCTGTTTTGCTGAAGAGAAAGATTTCCTTTCACTTTATCTCCTAGTGTCAGCACAACTAACAGCAAGTTGGGGGAGGAGGTGCTTCCTGGTGCAATGGGCTCATGCACTTGCCTTTCTCCTTTGAAGACGTTTGTTTAAACCTGGTTTAGGATACATGAGGAAAAGCATTTGTCTCCAGTCTTGGTTCCCATTTGATCACTTCACAATTTGGCACAAGGAAGCATCATTAACAGGCAGTGTTAAAAAATAGCCCTGGGCTAAAATAGCAAGGGAGTTGTAGATTTGTTAAGGAAACTTGCCCAGAGGCTGCCTGTATTAAAATCCCTCATTTACAAGGCTGCTAAACTTCTCATAATTCTATTATCGAAAAAGAAAAGTTCTCTAAATAATTCTGACTTTCTCGATAGAAGTTATAGCCACTTTTGCCAGTGCGGTAGGATCCACAACATAGCACATCCAAAAACATATCGGAATGAGATCACTTTTTCAATGCGGTATCACTGCATAAAGTGCATGATAGTAACAGGAGCACTCTGGGTAGATAAATGATGGATATTTTACCTACAGCAATGTGTGCTTGCCAGTGTTTAGGATCTTTTCCAAGTCACTGTTATGAATGTGCACTGATTCATGAGTTTAGCTGCTCTACCTCTTTGTTTCCATGAGTTGTTTACCTTTCCTGTGCATCGTGAGTCCCCGTGGATGAGGTCAAGATTCCATTTATTGATGTGTCTAAAGGGAATAATGAGTTCCAAAAACTCTGGATACAATTATAATTGTGTGAAATAGATACATCTCATGTTACTTTGCCACAGATATAAAAATGTCTGTACATTTTTGCTACACCTTATCAACTTTCTTATGTTGCCTTCTCATTGGGTAGGACAGTGGTCCTCAAACTGGTCAGGACCCCAAAGTGGGTCGCAACCCAATTTTAATGGGTCACCAGGGCTGGCTTAGGCTTGCTAGGGCCCAGGGCCAAAGCCCAAGTCTGAATGCTTCAGCCCTGGGCGGCGGGACTAAGGTTACAGGCCCTCTGCCTGGGGCTGAGTGGCAGCGCGGCTTTGACTACCTTTCCCCCCCCCACCCTGGGAGTGGAGGGGGCTTGGGTGATCTCATGCTTCGGTCCCCCCTCCTGGGGTCCTGTAGTAATTTTTGTTGTCCAAAGGGAGTGAAGTTTGAGAACCCCTGGAGTAGGAGGATTTTTCAGAGAAAACTTGGGATGGTGTGTGATGTGGTGTCCACCTCCACACAAGGCAGCAGAGCAGGTTAAATGAAGTTAATTAACCAGATGGGCTGTACCTGGGGAAGAGCCAGGGATTGAAAGCCTGACTGAAGATGAAGCCCAGCTGGCAAGGAACAGGCAGGGCTAAGATAAAGCCAGGAAGTTGGCAATAGAATGGGGCTCCAGTGAGTGAGCCTATAGCTGCTCTCTAGATTGCAGAGAGGGAAAGAAGGGACACTACGTGGAGGTTGTGTAGGGAAAGGCTCAGAGAAAAGGCAGGAAGGCTTAAGGGAGCGCAGACTGTGGCTACTGATTAGACGGTCTGTAAGATGGAAGCTGAAGTAGAGGGTGGGCTTGGCTTCCCCTACCAGTCACTGGAGAAGTGGCACCATTGGGGAAGTGAAGGAAAGACTGCTATCTTGGAGGAAGAGACTTTGATACGTTCGGAAGGGGGAAAACACAGTGACCAAGCCAGAGGGCCAAGCATAAAGACACAGCACCCCAAGTCGCAGAGTGAGAGAGAGCACAGTGACAGTGACTGCAGCAAGCAGCAGAAAGGGGTTTTGGACCAGAGTGGAGCTAATCCCGAAATGTGGCCAGAAGAAGGTGCACCAGTGGTGTGTGCACCCATGACATGGTGATACTAGCATTTTAAAATATTTGTATTAGAGTAGCACCCAGAAACCCAAATCAGGATAAATGATATTGTTCTCTTTTCCCATCCACCCTTTCTTTCTACCTTCATTCCAAAATCATAACTCCAGGCCTGCTCTTCCACTGCGTGACTCCAGCCTGTCCTCTCCCACCCTGCTGCTCTTTCACATTTAAAGACCACAAGTGAGAACCTTTCTAATGTCCAGACCCATACTCTGAATCTGAATACCTGGGCTGTTCTTTCCAAATGCTGGAACAGACAGGAGCTACAAAGCCTCATCATAAGTCTGTGACTGGAGGAGAGCAATAGCAGCAAGCTGTTGAAAACCAGTGTGTGTTTTTTGTTTTTAACTACAATTAATATCTTCACTGCTGAAATGTATGACATCATTCTATGGATGCATGTTTGAAAACAATGAATTCTAGTTTACACATTCCCCTGGGAGTTGACATTTGGATTTGTTTCTGAGTTGCTTATAACACCAGTTTTCTTGTTTAGTTGTTTTTTTCCAAACATGCTTCTATACTGGACAATATATACTATGATTAGAGAATTTTCTGTTACATTGCACATAGCACTGGAAATAAACAGTTTTATAATGTATTCAATTTATAATTAAACAAATGCTTTATATTCAGCCTTCATCTTCTGGATCTGATTTTCTGTTACTATAGAAACGCATGGCATTTACATTTTGGCAAAATCTCCATAATGAATGTGTGTGTTGTGTTATCAATGGATTGCTGCTTACATTCTGACTTTTTTAAGTAATGTTTTGTCTTGCCCATACACATTCGGTAATCAGAATTAACTGCCTCTTGGTAGATAACACAGCAATATGTTTAAGGGCACACTTTCAAAGTTGGTAACCCAGCTGTCTTGCCTCAAGGAAATTTTACATTAAATTCTATGTGCAACAGAACAGCCAGCCTTGTGTTACAATCTGGCTAATAGTATTTGTGTCTTCATAAACATTAAGAAAAGGTTTGCAAGAGAAGGTCATAGCAGGTTTTGTACATTTCAGAAAACAAACTTTTTACCTTAAGCAAGGCTTGCCTGCTGTACGTGCTAGTTGGTGAATATTAGTGAGTATCATTGAGCTAGTGATACGACATTACTGAACTAATGAAGTAGGATGAGATCAATTGTCAAGAAGAAAGTCACTCTTCATACACACAGATACTTGGCATTTATGTAGCACTGTACAACTGTAATAGAGTGGCCTGCCTTTAAGGGCCAGGTTTTTCAACAATGACAAATCCTATTGGCTCTCTAAACAAGCCCCCGACAAGCCACTCCTTAACTAACTAATATTGAGTGCTTCAGTTCTGTTTAGCAGCTGTGGTAATGCACGATAGCAACAGTGAATTTACAGATTACATCTTGAAACACATTACAGAGGGGGAGGACGAGCATAAGGAAATATTTCACACATGCTTTCTGTTGAAGCGGACTGAGATCCAAGGTGCCTTGTTGAAAGCTGCAAGGCTCTAGCCCTTGGAGCTTTGATCAGCCCAGCTGTTTGAAGACTCTAGGTGGTTAATTGCTCCCTGGTGATGAGGGGCAGAGCTGAGTTAAGCAGGGAAGACTGGTATAAAAAGCCACCTGGTAGGCAAACTCAAGAGCCAGTGAAAAGAGTTTTGGAGGGATTGTGGGAGAGGCTTCCATTCCAAGTGCAGCACTGCATGTGATATAAAGATGGCCAGGGATGGAATAGTGGTTTGCCTGAAAACCAAAGGGATTTCATGTGCATGAAGTGCAAGCTGGTGGCTATGCTGGAGGAAAAGATTGTTGGATTGCAGGAGCAGGTTAAGATGCTATTGAAAAGTTGAGTAGTTGCTAGGCAACCATGTTCGGGAAACACCAGTATCCCAGTTTCAAGGAAGAATGGAGTTGGCCACCAGGAATCTGAGAGAAAGGAAGTCAGAAGAGGCTTGGTGGTTTGTAATCACCAGAGGCAGGAGGTCATGGCGGTGTTCTAGATGGCTGGAGACAGATGCAGATGGGCAGGTTGTAGCCATCCAAAAGAAGACCAGGAGGAATTCCATGTCACTAGAAGTTTCAAATCAATATCAGGTCCTCAATATGGCAAATTTGGAAGATACCTCTCAAGATCCAGCAGGTCTAAGGGAACGGACAGATGTATGGGACACACATGTGGATGGCAGCTTGGCCCAACCCATAAGAAAATCAAGCTTGCCCACAAAGAATTCTCAAACTGTCCAAGGAAGATAGACAATCCTTGCTGGAGATTCAGTGCTCAGAAGATTGAAAAGACTACTCTGTAAAGGACAGGTGGACAAATAATCTATTTGTAACTGAGCAAATAAATCACTACAAATAAAAAAACCTTTTTTTACCTTTTCATTGTTTGCACATAGTCAGCAAACAGATCACAATAAACAATACTCTCCAACATATTCAAATTCATAACTTTCTCCAGATCTGCACATGGCTTGCAAACATTTAGTTGTGAATATTCACAATTAGTAATTTGTCCCGTGTTTGGGCCCCAGTTTTGTAGAACTATTTTGTGCAGGAGAACCCATCAACTTGCATGGAGCAGTTTACTACAGTGGGGTGCCAATAGGGTTGCCAGGTGTCCAGTTTTCAACTGGAATGCTCAGTCAGAAAGGGACCCTGGCGGCTCCAGTCAGCACAGCTGACAGGGCCGTTAAAAGTCCAGTTGGTGGCACAGGCAGGCTCTTTACCCGGCTCCGTGTGACTCCTGGAAAGCTGCTGGTATCTCCCTCTGGGTCCTAGGCAGAGGGATGGCCACAGGGGTTCTGCGTGCTGCTCCTGCCCCCAGTCCCAACTCAACAGCTCTAATAGGCCAGGAACCATGGCCAATGGCAGCTGAGGGGGCAGCGCCTGCGGGCACAGGCAGCACACAGAGTCCCATGGTTGCGCCTCCATCTAGGAGCCAAAGTGAGCTGTCACTGCTTCCCGGGGGCCACCTTAGGTAAGTGCTACCTGGAGCCTGCACCCCCTCCCATGCCCCTGTCCCAGCCCTGAACCCCCTACTGCACCCCAAATCCCTCATCTCTGGTCTCACCCCAGAGCCCGCAACCAAAGCCCTCACCCCTTCTCGCACCCTAACCCCCTGCCCTAGTCCGGTGAAAATGAGTGAGTGAGCAAGGGTAGGGGAGAGTGAGCGGTGGAGGGAGGGGGAATGGAGTGAGCAGGGATGTAGCCTCAGAGAAGGGGCGGGGCAAGAGTGTTCGGCTTTCTGCAAAAAGAAAGTTATCAATCCTAGGTGCTAGTAGGCCCAAAGTTCTGCCCAGGTAGATTGGGGCCTAGAACATCACTATTATTTTCTCTGTTTGGATGGTTACCTAGGCATTTAATGAATAGTTTAAAAATATGTAAGTCAAAACCTGTGGGGAAATAAATCCTTTTTTAAATAAGTTCACTAAAGCAGTCTTACTCTATGTTGTAAACAAACAACACTTATTGGTAGTTATATAAAATGGTTCTTTCTCTGATGTAGAAATCCATGATGAAATTATTTGCAATGCCGTTTTTGTGCCTACATTTATATACTAAAAAAGTGCATACGGTTAGACTGATATATTAAAGATTATAGACTGCCTTTTATTACACAGTTGCCCTTGATCCGTGGGAGTTCCACCGCAGATAGATGGCAGTACACAGCCCTTGATTTCCATTTATTGTGCAATTGAATAACTGTGTCCAGGCGGCTGAAACTCTCTTCTTCCCTTTTCCAAGAACCAGTGTCTACACTGGGCTTTGCAGGCCTCAAATCTCATAATTTTGTCAGAGAATAGTCAGCAAAGTGCAGTATCAATTTCATCCCATGTTGTATTTCTAGTAAATGGCAGCCTGCTCATATTTAAACTACATATCTTGGTCGCATTTCCCAGTTAAATAAAAAATGCCAGCCTCTGACAATTTGAGCTAATTCTATTTAGTCATTCATGAAAGACCGATAGTGTGTCGTCCAAATACGTAATTCTGTCAGTATCGAGCCAGTATGGATCTTTATAGAGCTGGGTGATGAGCAGCTATTTGGCTAATTAATTAAAGGCTATTTAGCTACTGCTCAAATACATAACCTGCCTTTTATCACTTTAGTTTTCCAAACTACAGAATAGCAAATAATCTTTAGTTTGCATAACAAATATCAAGTGACATTTATTTTAGTAAAGGTAAGGCAGCTGTTAATCACCTAAATTTTATCTAGCGCTTGTAGAAGAACTCAGTTATACGCATGTTTTAAAATTTATAAATGCCATGTTCATGGTATCTTAAAATAGGTGTTTAGAGCCATCTCCACAGAGGGTGAGGCCGTTAGCATCGCATCATAGAGGGAGCAAACACGAAAAACAATTATTTGCACTGGTGGGACTTACCCGTTTCCAGCAGAGATCAGCTGCATTGGTTCAGCTGCCTGCCTACTCTAAGGACTTGCATGAGCGCAGCCATACTAGTGGCTGGCTACTTTATAGCTATAATTGAGACAAATCCCCAGGTTGGACAAGGACAAAGAAGGGCACGCTTTTGCCCTTTAAAATGTCTACTCTTCCCAATAAAACTACAAACCCGCTATGCCGTATTGTGGGGGTAAAATTTTACAATGGGGTGCTTCATTACCAAGCAGTGAGACACGTGTGTCCCTGAGCATTGACTGAAGTATAATTGCTTGTCTCAAGGATATCAGTATCAAAGTCTCACGTGTATGAAACATTTCTGTAACTGCCTTCAGGAAATCCTTAACAGCATCAAAGAAAGTGATGGTTTGGCAAATGGCTTGCCATTCACTGCTGAGTTTTGGTTTGGGCTGTGCTAATTAAATTGTGCCGCATTAAAAATGTGCTCTTTTTCCCCAAGGGTCTCGATAGATACTATAGTGGCAAATGAAGTTATTATTGTCAGTTTCAGAATGAAGTGAATTTATAGTAATGAGATATATCAGACCAATTCTGTAGCTTGAGCATCTATATATTTGTCTAACTGCGTTCATTCAGGGTAACGTCAGTTTGTAGCATGGAATAGATTTGCTTTAATTGTTGTTCAGCGTCAGCTGCAGATATGTGGAGTGTTAAGTTTATTTGAATTATCCAGTCAAGGCCGCTTCCTATTCCAGCTCAAAAGGCCAAACTATCGCCTCAGAGTTCTAGGTGCAGCTCTTATTGAAGTTACTGGGTCAGGCTATGGCCCCTGCTATGGCACCACCCTTGGGGAATTCCCTCCAGGGCAGGAGCAGCATAGCATTTACACAACAGCTTTACACTACCCAAATCATAACCCCTGCTGGAATCAGAGTGAGACCGAGAGGTGGGAGTGGCCAAATACAGAACTCTCTGGCTAGTCTGAGCGGTGGGGCAGCCCAAAGCTGTTATGAATTAGTGCCACACTTAGGACGACTCTGTAGTGCTGGAGGCTGGCTGCTGGAGTAAGCTGAAGAAGAGAGGGACAAAGGTGGCTCAAAGCCTGAAAGACGCAGCGCAGAACCTGGCTCGGGTAGGGGTGCGGAGATGGAGGGTGGGATAAGCTTGAACTAGCCTGTTTTGGTTTGTGTTGGGGAGAAGTCTCTTTGTGAAATCCTCTTGCTGCTTCTTGGTTTACTGACTCTCTAATTTGAGGGAAGAGGGGTGAGAGAGAGAGAAAAAGTTGAGAGGCTGGTTAATGAATAAATCTGGACTTCACTCCCTTTTCATTTTTTCTTTGTTGTTCAGCTGTACAACTTACTGTTGGATGATAGGAAGTAACAGGTGAGTAGTCTGATGTGACAACTGAACAGAAAGATGTTTTTTAAAACATTCAATAACAAAAAAACCCAACACCCCACAAATCAACAAAGAAGGAAATCACTCAAGGGTTTGATTGATTGATTTGGTACTACCATTTTTGAGTCAGGAAATATGTCAAAATGGTGCCTTTACCAGAAAAAGTTTGTTTCTACAAGTTAGCATTTTTCAACAACAGAAAAGTTCATCCAATTCCCAGCTGTTTGTCTTGAAAAAACATTCTGCTATTTTGAGTCATAGTACCACTTTATAAAAAGCACCTCTATCAAACACACACCACAAATTCTACAAGCTGGGCAGCACCACAGACATCAATTGACCCATTAACTTCAGTAGCTAAGCAGTTGCTGGTGGACATGCTCAACCACTGATAGACTGCAAAACAGTGTTTGACAATGCTCTGTTTCATTTTGGTTGCTGCTTCAGGGCTTGTAACTCTTGAAATCATGTCAACAGTGCAGAGAAGGGGTAAGATTTCCTGGAATGGCATGTGATTCACAGAGATACTAAAATGTCTCAAGGGCATCCGTGTTGACACTGCTAGTTTGAGTAATCACATCTAGTTGAGCTTTCATTTTTGGGGCATGATCTTAATCCTCCAAAGTCTTGGCGCCCCACCCTGGACACCCCCTTTTCCTAATATGACATAGAAGTCTATACGGGAGGCCCAGAGTATCATTGTTCTGGTTAGGAAAATAAAATTTTCAGCTACCAGGTATTGACAGAAGCAAAATGCTGTAGGGTATCTTGATGGTTCACAAAGACAGTCTTTGATGCAATATTTTTGTTCCTTACCAATTTGGAAGTGTCTGTTCCTAAAACATTCCAATTAGAACCATACTCTAGAATGTGGTGGCGGGGAAGGAAACACTTTTAAATGTTGACCTTATGAGAAAAATCTGCCTTGGGGTGATAAGAGGAAATTTAAGTGAATTAGCTTTATTTTTTGCTTATTCATTGTGCACAAAGCTTGAGGTACAAACTTCATTTTAAAAAAAATGCTGTGGCTACCCAGGGAAATACCAAGCTGAATAAAGTATGGTCATTCAAGTAAGGTACATGTAAATTGTATGTGATTCTCTGATGATGGCTATTACTGGGCAATAATGTGAACAAATATGAGGCTGGGACATTCTAAATGTTTAAGACAGACACTCCCTCTTCCAAGAGGCTTATAATGGAAGGCTGATGAAGGAAGTTGTTCACTCAGGGTATACCTACATTGCCCAGGAAGCCCAGGCTCTAACACAGGCTTGAGTTCAAGCCCTGCTTCTGTCCACACACAGATCAGTCTGACTCGAGTCAGGCAACACTCAGGACCGGGTCCTAGGACTTTGCTGGGTGGCGGGTCAGAGCCTGGTTCCTTCTGAGGCTCTGGTCCAAGCCCTGTCACTCAGCAGTGTGGACATAGTTCAAGCTGCAGACCCAAATTGGAAGGCCTGCATAGTGCAGTGTGGATTCATTAGCACAGCTTTGAGACCTGGGTCAGCATCTGTAAATCTAGCTTTACAATATAGTGTGAACACTCAAGCACAGGCTTGGAAACACAGAGTCCACAAACCCAGGTCCCAAAGACAACACTTAGCTTGTAGTGTAGGCATAACCTTAGGCAGGCACAGTGACTTAGAGCACGCCTACACTGCCTCGCAGTTCAGACTACAGAGGTGTGAACATCTGTGCATGCTAAGGTTCTACCTTAACTAGGAACCTTTTTGTTCGCACCTGCAGCATCTGCAAGGGGGGAATTACAGCATGGCACTTTCATGCTATTACAGCATGCTATTCATGCCCCCTGTAGCCCAAACTCCAAGGCCGTGTAGACATGCCCTCAATATAAACTTCATATGTTGCCTTCGTTCTGTTCTGTACAATCTTGTTCGTATGGAAGTGCTGTGAATTTTACTGGGGGATAAATAGTTGTCATACTGAAGCAGAGTACGTCCAAATGCTATTAACACAAAAACAAAATGTATGTTCTTCAGCAGGCAGTCATT
The DNA here is from genome assembly GCF_007399415.2 of Gopherus evgoodei. Classification (NCBI taxonomy): domain Eukaryota; kingdom Metazoa; phylum Chordata; order Testudines; family Testudinidae; genus Gopherus; species Gopherus evgoodei. The sequence goes on along the minus strand of NC_044334.1, from coordinate 13,055,570 downwards.
CACTCCTTAAGTTCTTTCCAGCAGAAGTAATCTACATTTAATACCTTAGCATCATTTTGTTAAGAACATAAAGTTTGGCATATTGGATCTGACAGCTTGTCCGTGCTCCAGAGGAAAATGAAACACTGCCATGTACATTTGGGGGAGTTTCATTAGTTTCTGTGAGATGATGCTTGATTTATGGGATAAACAGTAACACTTGGCAACCTGGATCAGAGCTCCAAGTATTTTCATTGTAATATATATGTGTGTAATGGCCTATATTGGTGATTAATTGCTGGTGAAGTTTAGGAGAGATGGATAGAAAAACTAAAATTGATATAAATTAAAATGGGCTTTAAATTGTTCCAAAGAGGGCAAGGAACAGAACCTTTTATATGGGCAGATCAATTGACTGTTATTCTAAGCAAGTTCATATACAAACAAAACATCTACAACAGCAAAGAATGTCAGCCTATAAAGCTAATTCTTTAGATGACAGAGAAGAAGAATTGCACTGCCATTATATTACTTCAAAATTAAGAGATGACATCTCTAGTCCAGGAAATGCACTTGTGGTTTGGAGGGAATTCCACACTTCACAAATGGTTGAACTATTGTTCAATAACTTTGAGCTGGGGGCGTAGAAGTGTTGGTCATTCAGCAATGTCGTTAAGTGCTATGCAAAATAAGATAAATGACGATACAGGCTCAAGATGTCTAGTGGTGAAACCAATGTGTCTTGAATTTCCTCCAGTAGCTATTCCATTAGAAGACTTCGACAATTCTTACTAATTCTACTCCTTTTTATAAAAATTTTATTTTTTTTGGCCATTGCCTCTTATGCCTCAAACATGGATTGAAGTAAGAAACTGCCAGTGCTGGAGGGTCCCATTTGTACCACGTCTAAATATAATTTGTTGCTCTTTCGCTGTTGCAGTTGCTGGGAGATCTGCAACTGCCAGCAGACAAGAATGAGAGGCTTATCATTGAAGAAGAGTGTTAATTTAGCAAGTTAGGCAATATGGAGCTGTGTTAACTACAACTGTGTAGGTTTTGGATTGCTGGGAAGCTTTTAATTTCGAACTGTGTGTGTTCCTAACAGGCAGAGAATAAAGAGCAATTCCTTGGAATTTCTGGCCCTGTTTTTGTTCTGAAGCTAAAACAGCCTGATGAAAGCGATATCTTGAATGGTCTCAAGATGGAGTGTTTGAGGGAAAGGTATAGAGATGATACCGATCTCTCTGAGTGGCACTGGCCTGTGTTGTATTACAGACTATGCTGGAGAGCTCTGAGTCATTCAATGAGCTTCAAACTAAGAATATGGACTGGCGAAATGGATAAAGCAAGTGCGTCTGAGCTTTGAAGTCAATTGAGCATCAGAGGCAGCCTTGGTGATTGAGTGTATTTGAGCCTGACAACTCCGTACTGAGAGCAGTTTGTCCTTTAAAAACTATAGTTTGTGTTTCTCTAAATAATCAACTGGTCGGAAATCATAGAATGGTAGGTCTGGAAGGGACCTCGAGAGGTCTAGTCCAGTCCCCTGCACTCATGGCAGGACTAAGTATTATCTGGACCATCCCTGACAGGTGTTTGTCTAACCTGCTTTTGAAAATCCCCAATGCCAGAGATTCTGCAGCCTCCCTAGGCAATTTATTCCAATATTTAACTACCCTGACAGTTAGGAAGTTTTTCCTAATGTCCAACCTAAATCTCCCTTGCTGCAATTTAAGCCCATTGCTTCTTGTCCTATACTCAGAGGTTAAAGAGAACAATTTTTCTCTGTCCTCTGTGTAACAAGCTTTTATGTACTTGTTATCATGTCTCTGTTCAGTCTTCTCCAGACTAAAAAAACCTAATTTATTAAATCTTTCCTCCTAAGTCATGTTTTCTAGATCTTTAATAATTTTTTGTTGCCCTTCTCTGGACTTTTTCCAATTTGTTCACATCTTTCCTGAAATGTGGTACCCAAAACTGGACACAGTACTCCAGTTGAGGCCTAATCAGCACAGAATAGAGCAGAAGAATTATTTCGTGTGTCTTGCTTACAGCACTCCTGCTAGTACATCCCCGAATGATGTTTGCTTTTTTGCAACAGTGTTACACTGTTGACTCCTACTTAGCTTGTAATCCACTACGACCCCCCCGAAATCCTTTTCTGTAGTACTCTCTTCTAGGCAGTTGTTTCCCATTTTGTATGTGTGCAGTTGATTGTTCCTTCCTAAGTAGAATACATTGCTTTTGTCCTTATCAAATTTTATCCTATTTTCTTCAGACCATTTCTTCAGTTTATCCAGAATCATTTTGAATTTTAATCCTATCTTCCAAAGCACTTGCAACTCCTCCCAGCTTGGTATTGTCTGCAAACTTTATAAGTGTGTACTCTATGCCATTATCTAAACCATTGATGAAGATATTGAACAGAACCAGACCCAGAACTGATCCCTGTGGGACCCCACTCGATATGCCCTTCCAGCTTGACTATGAACCACTCATAACTACTTTCTGGGAATGGTTTTCCAAACAGCTATGCACCCACCTTATAGTAGCTCCATCTGGATTGTATTTCCCTAGCTTGTTTATGAGAAGGTCATGTCAGACAGTTTCCAAAGCCTTATACCACAGATATACCACATCTACCGCTTCTCCCCTTCGTCCCCATCCACAAGGCTTGTTACCCTGTCAGAGAAACCTATTAAGTTGGTTTGTCATGATTTGTTTTTGACAATTCCAAGCTGATGGTTACTTATCACCTTATTATCCTCTAGATGTTTGCAAATTGATTGATTAATTATTTGCTCCTTTATTTTTCCAGGTACTGAAGTTAAGCTGACTGGTTTGTAATTCCCCAGGTGGTCCTGATTTCCTGTTTTATAGATGGGCACTGTATTTACCCTTTTCCAGTCCTCTGAAATTTCTCCCATCTTCCGTGACTTTTTGAAGATAATCACTAATGTCTCAGATACCTCCTCAGTCAGCTCCTTAAGTATTCTAGAATGTATTTCATCAGGCCCTGGTGACTTGAAGACATCTAACTTGTCTAAGTAATTTTTAACTTGTGTTTTATCTATTTTAGACTCTGATCCTACTTCATTTTCACTGGTATTCATTAAGTTAGATGTCCAATTACTACTAACGTTTTTTGATGAAAACTAAAACTAAAACATCATTTAGCACTTCTGTCATTTCCACATTCTTGGTTATTGTTTTTTCCCCCTCATTGAGTAACGGGCCTATCTTGTCCTTAGTCTTTCTCTTGCTTCTAATGTATTTGTAAAATGTTTTCTTGTTACCCTGTATGTCTCTAAGTAGTTTAATCTCATTTTGTGCCTTGGTCTTTCTAATTTTGTCTTTACATACTTATGTTATTTATTTATATTGATCCTTTGCAATTTGACCCGGTTTCTAGTTTTTGTAGGACTCTTTTTTGATTTTTAGCTAATTGAAGATCTCTTGGTTAAGCCAGGATGGTCTCTTGCCATAATTCCTATCTTTCCTATGCAGTGGGATAGTTTGCTCTTGTGCCCTTAATAATGTCTCTTTGAAAAACTGCCAGCTCTCTTGAACTGTTTCCCCTTTAGACTTGCTTCCCAAGGGATTTTACTTACCAACTCCCTGAGTTTACAAAAAACTGCCTTCTTGAAATCCATTTTCTTTATTGTGCTGTTTTCCCTCCTACCATTCCTTAGACTAGTGGTTCCAAAACTTGTTCCACTGCTTGTGCAGGGAAAGCCCCTGGCAGGCCGGGCTGGTTTGTGTAACTGCTGCGTCCGCAGGTTCGGATGATCACGGCTCCCAATGATTGCGGTTCGCTGCTCCAGGCCAATGGGAGCCGCTGGAAGTGGTGCAGGCCAAGGGACATACTGGCCGCCACTTCCAGCAGCTCCCATTGGCCTGGAGCAGCGAACCGCGGCCAGTGGGAGCCACAATCGGCTGAACGTGCGGATGCAGCAGGTACACAAACCAGCCCGGCCTGCCAGGGGCTTTCCCTGCACAAGCGATGGAAGAAGTTTGGGAACCACTGCCTTAGACTCATGAACTCAGCATTTCATGATCATTTTCATCCATGCTGCCTTCCACTTTCAAATTCTCAACCAGTTCCTCCCTATTTGTCAAAATCAAATCTAGAATAACCTCTCCCCAGTAGCTTTCTCCATCTTCTGAAATAAAAAATTTTCTCCAATACCTTCCAAGAACTTGGATAATCTGTTAGTAGTTTAGTTTATAAAAAGCCTCATGTACCTCCTCTTCCTGGTTAGACGATCTGTAGTAGACCCCAACCATGACATCACCCTTGTTTTTTACCCCTTTATCTTTACCCAGAGACATTCAGCAAATTTGTGTCCTATTTCCATCTCAACCTCAGTCCAAGTGTATACATTTTTTATACATATATATATGGAAACACCTCCTCCCTTTTTCCCCTGCCTGTCCTTCCTGAGCAAGCTTTACCCTTCTATACCAGTATTCCAGTCATGTGTATTATCCCAGCAAATATTTTGCTTTAGAATATAGAGCCGATCCGGTGATGTTCTGAGCACCCTGAACTCCAGTGACTGCGGAAGAGGCCCCTTACTTTGGAGAATTTTAGTAACTAGGGTCTCATTTTATGTTTAAAGTTATGGTCCCTCTTCCATTACAGTTAGAAGTTGCTGCTGGGCAAGAAGTGAATGGATTTTAGTGCTGGGTTGTGGTGGAACTTTTGCTGCTCTCTGACTTGTCATAAACCTAACTCCAGGCAATTTGTCATCTTTACAAGCCCAGGTTTTGGAGCATGCCATTCTGAATCAATTAATGGTTTAATTGTCTTAAGAACTTTATCTGAAAATTGCCAGTGTGGGTTTGGAATGGACTTCAGCAATAAAGTCGTGTCAAGCTGCAGTGTTAACAATCTGCCTGTGTACACTGATAAAGCCCATCTGCCCTGTTTATTTTAGCATCTGTTAATTCTCAGGATCAAGGGATTATGTTGCTCTGGCTTACATCCTGAGTCCAGTCCTCCTCCTGTTGTCAATAGGAGTCTTGCCCGTGACTTCAATGGGAACTGGATCAATTCCCTCTGTGTTGGAATTAGGAGTATCTCATCATATTGGTTTGAAGCCAGATATTAGCTTGCTAGCTATGTTAGTTCCTATTCGGTTCTTACAGTTGTTTAATATATCAGCAAAGGCTTCTGTTTTGGTGCCAGTCTACCTTTGTTTATAGATACCTCTGCTTTGTTGTGTCATTTGGTGGTCTGGTGCTCTCTTCATTTTTGTGCCCATCATTATATTCAGGTTTATTTTAAGATTGAACAATCTTCTGGGTATATCTTCACTTTCATGTGGTTATTAATTTTTGCATGTCTGAGCTTTAGTTTATTGCTTCATGTTAGGAAGACCCAATTACCTTTAGTAAGGCACAGGAATTGGATTTATTCCTTTAAATTGTTTTGGAGCACTCTAGTGGCCTTCACTGTCTTCTGTATTTCAGAAGTCACCAGAACCCTGCCAGTGCAGCAGTGAATATGTGTAGCTAGGAATAGCATGTTCTCCATAGTTAATAAAGACAAGTGACTTGGACCCCACTAAACCCACATGTTTCTTATTACATGTGTTTGAGTAAAGAATGAAAAACAGCAGTTTTGTCTGGCACTTGGTATCTCTTAAGTATTTCCCTTACTTTTAATAATCTGGCTGACTATTTTTTACCATCCCTACTTGTAGAGTGTTTCACTCTTTTATTAGGTTCTTGTCTTGCTCTTTAAAACCAGGCAGTATGATCCACAAGTTTGATCAGGGTTCTCTTTCTGATTCCGTCACTGATTCAGTGTGACCTGTGGCAGGTGTCACAGGCTTAAATTTTCAAAAGTTTCCGCTAATGCCGTCAGAAGATCTCAAAGCCTATGATAAAGGGGGACTGGGTGTTGACTCTAATTGGAAAAGTACCTGATATTTGTTTACTCCAATTATTATTCCCATTTTATCAATCAAGATTGTCCATTTAATTTTGTGTTTCTTTAGTTTCTGGGTGCCCAGTTTGAGACCCGTAGTGACTGACTTTCAGAGAAGCTGAGTACAATGCCTGGCTCCAGTAGTCTTCAATAGCAATTATAGATTTTCACCACTGCTGAAAACCTTTCATGTGGACAGTCTAGAAGAATTAGCCCTTAGCCTCTCTATGCCTCAGTCCCTCATCTATAAAATGGAAATAGTGAGCCATCTTTACCACATTTTGAGATCCTGAGATGAAAGCTGCGATATACAATCCAAATTATTATTTCACTTGCCCATAAAGTAAAGATTTCACAATCTCAAGAAAAATTACTTATTTCTGGGACTTTTAATGTTGATTTATGCACCTGATTTACTGCTGGATTATTATGGTTCCTGTTGTCTTCCAAACTAACTTATTGCAGATTTCCAAGCAATATGGATTCTGTTGCTCAAGTTCTCTGTTGGAAGTTTCCTCCAGGTCACATTACCTGCTTTTCACAACAATTGCATTGACTTCCAGCCAAAGCTCATTAGAAGGCTGCTTTGCTTGATTTCTATATTATAATGATTTCAGCCCCTCTTTCACAATCTGATGACTATGTCTGAAAACACTAGTTGCCGTCCTTTTATGAAAGCTAGTTAACTGCTATGCATATGAATCTATAATTCTACTGGAGGACATGTCCTTGGGTTATTATTGTTCTTTGTGGAATATGTTGTGCTGGAGTTGCTGAAGTACAGGCTATTTCCACCCTCTCATTACAAGTGGCATTTAAAGGGATCTGGGTAGGCAGGGCCATATGAAATGTTCAGTGACCCATCAAAGCAGGGGAAATTTGCCTGGCTTTGACATGAAGCCAGAACTTGGCTCATGTTCACTGAAAAGTGCTCACATTTCCCCAGTGCTCTTCGTAGCTGCCCTGTTCGGGATCTCCAGCCTCCCTGCCATGCTTACCATAAAAAATGACATACTGAGGGTTGACTAGCTCTGCAGCACTCTCATATTTTCCCAAATACTTTCCGAGAGATCTTTCCACTTTCCCCCTTCAGAGAACATCTGGTTTGCCTTCTCTCCAGTAAAGTTTTTGGATGCAGAAAATTGATTCTTTAAGTTGCTGCAGCAAAGGTTCCTGTTCCTGTCTCTGGATAATTAAGAAAGGCCTTAGATGTCCAGACTTCCTAGTAACTCCTCAGAATGTTTTCCAAATTTACCACATAAGGCACTCTGAAATTTCTCAGCCCCTAGGCTCACACGGTGTGGGATTTGCATAGTTTCACTTTTTAGCTCCTGCTGGACCTGAAAGAGTTACACTATTTGTGAGGATGCTGAAATTTTGATGTCAGGATGGCAAATCTCTCATGGCCCCAAACTGATAAAATTCAGTGTTTTACTGGATGGCTTAAGGGATTGGTAATGAGACATTAAATCTTTAACATCCAGGTTACATATTCAAATCCAGCCTAGGTCAGTAACGAAAAAGGTTACCAATCTGATGGCTCTATGGCGTCCTGTGTGAAATAAGTTTGATGGGCTCAGTCTAGTTCCCTTTGGATAGACTGTTTGCTGGTAGTCTGAGCAAAGAGGCAAAGGTTTGGGGGCATGGTCACTCAAGATCAGCGTTGGGGCACGTTAGTTTGGAGAAGCTTGCACTGTCATTGACTGTGGTTCTACCCGGTTTCTGGATGAAGAGATAACTTTACTCTTCAGGTCTCTCAGTCCAACACTGTCACAAATTCACTTATTTTCCCACCTTTAAGTTCAAATTAGTTAGCAACATCTTGTTAGCAAAGATCAAAGTTTATTACCCAAAATGCTTTTTGTGCCTCTCTTGTTCAAAAATCTCCCGTATAGCAGGATTCATAAATATATGTTACTTTACGTATTTGACTAAATGTCCAATCTGTAGGCTGCTGAATTAGACAAGATGTTCCAAGCCCTGGAAAACTAATCCTGAGTACCAATGTATCTTTAGGCCTGGTCTAAACTAGAAAATTAAGTTGTCTTAACTACATCGCTCAGGAGTATGAAAATCAATAGCTTTGAGTGATGTAATTTAGCCGACCTAATCCCCAGTGTAGATAGCGCTAAATCAATGGAAGAATTCTTCTGTTGCCTTAGCTAATACCTCTCAGGGCTTGGCTACACTCGAAACTCCAAAGCGCTGCTGTGGGAGCGCTTCCGTGGCATCGCTTTGAAGTGCAAGTGTGGTCGCGGCGCCAGCGCTGGGAGAGAGCTCTCCCAGCGCTGCCCGTACTCCACCTCCCTGTGGGGATTAGCTTACAGCGCTGGGAACCGCGCTGCCAGCGCTGGGGCACTGTTTACACTGGCTCTTTACGGCACTGTAACTTGCTGCGCTCAGGGGTGTGTTTTTTCACACCCCTGAGCGAGAAAGTTGCAGCGCTGTAAAGCGCCAGTGTAGCCAAGGTCTCAGAAAGGTAGGCTTTAGTGTAGATATAGACTATGTTGGCCCAACTTATGTCACTCGGGTGTGAAGAAACTACCCCACATAAATTACACTGGCATAAGCTCATGTGCACAGCACTATGTCAGCGGGAGAGCGTCTCCCATTGATATAGCTTGTGCTGATCTTGGAGGTGGTTTTATTATGCCCATGGGAGAGCTCTCACCTGTCGGCATAGAGTGTCTTCCCCAGACGCAGTGCACAAGTGCAGCTGTATTGGTGTAGCTACAGTGCTTTACATATAGACATGGCCACAGATTACCTATGCCAACAGGAGAACCCTCCCATCAGTGTAGGTTGTGTCTACACTGAAGCGCTACAGCGTTTCAAGTGTAGACAAGCCCTAAATGTGATCTTGGGAGTTAATGTCTGGATAATTATGATAACTGAGCTCTGGCTAGGAGAAGCCTAATAGCACCTTCTTAATTGTATTTGTTCCTAAGCAGTCCAAACCTCTGAGGCCACATCAAAAGACTATTGTAGAGTCCTGAGCTCTTTATTTCTCAGCTCCATGTTCAATAGTCTTCTGGGCTGCTATATAGTTATTAAAGTTCAGAACAATTAGGTTTATAGAAAGGTAAGCATAATATGTTTTTTCTCTAATGCAACAAGCAAAGGTTGTCAGGTTCTCTTTGTATAGACATATGCACAAATATTTTTATCTGGAAAAGCAAGGAATTTTGAGTTCCCATTAGCTAGGACCTGAAAACCATTTTTCAAATATATACATTCCTTATGTGAGTAACTACATTAAAGTTTCATCCTCATGAAAGATTTCTTGCTGTCTTGGCTCACATGTGAAGAATTGCTCTGCTAACCTCCACCTACAAAGTCTCTTGTTCTTGGTGCAGCTTTCCCCCAAGATCCCTTCTCTTCATTATTTTTACTGCCAATTCCATCAGTGTCTTTCAGTGAGCATAAAACTTTGGAAAATGCACGTTGTTCTCCAAAAAGGAAGATCCTCTCAGTTATGAGTCTTAAAATTCAGGCTGCCAAAAATCTAATGACTCCACTCTGTTCTTTCCACTCATACGGTAATTCCCATTACTGTTTGAGGCCTGATCAGTTTATTCTTTCCTGGTGATCTGTTACACACAGAAAATCAGTAGCATTTCATCCACTCAGCCATGACCTCCAATTTGCATTTTCAATTAGTCTTGTATAAGAAGATCCTTTTGTTTCTTGTCCTTAATGCATTGCAGATTTTTTTTTCATATTTCCTTCACTAGTTGCCATATTTTTCTTGCATATGCTATGTACGCTGAGACCAAATCACTTACACAACAGAAAAATGTGCTTTTATATGCTGTAGCATGCAGTGTCTTATACCAGTGAGTATTCACCAAATTACTCCATTAGTCAAATGCAGTGGAGTCCACTTTGAGTAAACTCAGATATAATTGAAATCCATTGATAGTGAACTAGCATGAACGTCCCAAATCAGGTCAATCAATTTCAGTTGTGATTTTTGTTAGAGTGAAATTGTTCTATGAGGGAAAAAAAATCCTACTCTCTTATGGGCTTAAATCCTGAAGTTCTTAATCAGGTTTTATGTAGTCCTTTACTTTTCGATTTGAGTGAGTTTTGCTTCAGAGAAGGCTGAATAAAATTTGAGTAGGGACTTCTAAATATGACCCAAATTCCTAAAACTTCTATTCATCATAGGCAGATGGGTCTGTAATGCCTGTTATTACGGTCACCTAACACTTTCCATATTAAGATTGTTGTTAGTTGCTTTTAACTTTGCCAAACTAACTATTGAGGCTGATTTTTTTTTAAAGCTTCAGCAAAAATTCTTCAGACACTTTAAAGAGCATAGAGAAAAATGTCCTGTCAATGTTTAAAAAAACACAACTGTTTCACTGAGAAGCTATAATACCTCTATGCTTTGGAATTAGGACTTGAAATTTGGCAAGGGCGTCACGCTGGAGTCAGGGAGGTGCCTTTTGTTGTGCCCATGAAACTTCACCCAAATTGGGCATCATTAAAGACTCTGAAAAGTTTGCACGTACTCAGAGGTTCATTAAAAGCTGGCAGGAAAACAGTCTGAATATTCCGTCTGCACAGAGGATGCTCCAACCCCACAGAGTTCCTTGCCAGTGGAGAAAAAACCTTTTTAATTCCTTTAAACTGATATCAGGAAAAGGACAGTTGGGCTTAGTCATGTCAATACAGGGATGGAATAAGGTGCCACAGGACTCCTTGCCACTTTTACAGATCCAGACTAACACGGCTGCCCCTCTGGTACAATACAGGGGCGGACAGCTCAATTAAATCAAATAAATGGAATATGATGCATATGCAAATCTGTTACAGTGCCCTTCAAGTATGTCTACACAAGAGTCAGCCTGCTGCAGTGAAGCATGCAGCCCAGGTCGACAGACTCGGGCTTGTGCTACAATGCTAAAAATAGTTGCATAAACATTTGGGCTTGAGCTCTGAAGCCCATCTCTCCCTCTAGCTGTAACATCTACACAGCTGTTTTTTTAATGCCTTAGTGTGAGTCCTGCAAGCCCCAAGTCTGTCGACCCAGCCTCTGAGACTTCCTGCTGTAGGCTGTGTAGATCAGTCCTTTGAAGACGGATGCAATTCAGGTGCTTGAAGAGCAGAGTGCTAAAAAGATCTGTACTGCTGATGCCTTAATGTTCTTTGCAAAGCTATAGGAGAAAATCTACTAAAGACTAATGAAGCTCAGTTTCATCACTAGCAGAAGGCTCACTTCTGCAGGGCGATATTGCACAAGTATTTAAGAACTCAGAAATCTCCATGCTGGTTTAGTTCCTTCTATGATGCCTCTTTTTTTTGCATACTAAACCCCAGGATGTTGTGTATCTTCTAGTGAACAGATAAGTAATAAATGTACATTCATGAGGCTATGTGTGTGCTTCTTCTGTGGTGTACAATGGCACAGCAGTTAATATACAGCCTGTGCTGTCATTAGTTTACTAGATATAGCAGAGAGTGAATGAAGACTTTGCAATACTGGTGTTTTTTTTTTCTACTCAGGTAGAAAAAAATTTGGATTTGCAAATTAGACTTGGAGTAACATTCTAAAGTTTGAAACTCATGTTTTGTTCCCTCTGAAGTTCATTGGGAAACTTTACGGTTTGCACTATTAGCAAAAGATCCAATTTAGCAAACTGAGCCCCACATTCATTATGCATATTCTGTATATCATTGGGAACAAGATGCTCACTTTTCATAGGACAGAGCTTTGTTTAGTCTAGAATTACCTAGACCATTTCTTTTTCCCAGTTATTCACATATATATTCAATAAAAAATCCTTTATAGTAAAATATTTTTAATTGGCTACATAAAAAACTTGGCTGGATTTCTAGAAAAATGTGATGCCAAATACAATAGTTAATAACTAGTAACATCAGGGTTTGCAAGAGCATTGCTATGAGAAACACTAATGCAATTTAATGGCACTTTTTAGAAGGTACAGAAAAAGACAGTATTTTCTCATCTTAGCCAGAATCAGTAGAGGTTCAAAAGACGCTGTTTGCTGTGAGCTTCCCACTGGAAAAAACATTTTAGTTAAAAACTAACATTTAACATAAACATTCAACCTCTTGTCCTTCTTTGATAACATCCTTCCCAAGCCCCTGTCACAGAACACTTTCATTACAAGGGTAGAGCAAGAAAATATTTACCAGCCTCCTATATGGAGGCGGGGGGCGGTTATTTTAATGACTATATGGATCAGCATTGTTACACCAGCTACAAAAATCCAGCACCTGAGAAAATATCTGAATCATAGAATATCAGGGTTGGAAGGGACCTCAGGAGGTCATCTAGTCCAAGCCCCTGCTCAAAGCAGGACCAATCCCCAACAAATCATCTCAGCCAGGGCTTTGTCAAGCCTGACCTTAAAAACCTCCAAGGAAGGAGATTCCACCACCTCCCTAGGTAATCCATTCCAATGCTTCACCACCCTCCTAGTGAAAAAGTTTTTCCTAATATCCAACCTACACCTTCCCCACTGCAACTTGAGATCATTACTCCTTGTTCTGTTATCCGCTACCACTGAGAACAGTCTAGATCCATCCTCTTTGGAACCCCCTTTCAGGTAGTTGAAAGCAGCTATCGAAGATTGTGGCTTTATTGAAGGAGGGAGAAAGGCAGAAGATCTAGACAAAACAATGGATTACCCTTTTCTTTTTCTTCTTTAGGTGAAACATACTGTCTTTAAACTACAGATTTTTTAAAACCCAGTTTCTGTGCTCCAAAGGATGACATGTCATTGTAGTCTGCACTGTGGAGAAAATACTATTAGTCCAATATGTTTTTTCTGCTTCAAGGAATCAAGGTGGTTTAACTTTTAAAAAGAATAAAGCTTTCCCCCTTACTAGAGCTAGAATGCAATCAAAACCGCAGAAGGAATAAAATGATTCAAGAAATGCTTTCTTCTGTGTCACAAGATTATGCATTTAACAGCTTGCCACTGTTTTTCATTTCTGGTAGAGTGTTGTGCAGTCTATTTGTTTCCCCCCACATTCAACATTTAAAATTAAATTGGCTTTGAAAAACAGCCTGACTGCTTCCTATTTCAGGACCGCAGCTTTCCTTAGTTCAGAAACTGACTAAATTATGTGGATGAATTAGATTTCCTTGCTTGCTTGTCTACTACACCATTAACATTGATGGGGATGTGAAATGCTTTAATTCTAACCAACTTCCCTGTTCTCCTGTTGTTTAACTAGCATGCATATTCCAGGTAATCTGCTTTATATTATAATAGACTCTTCAAAATATTTTTAAAGGCATAACAAAGTTCATAAGCAGAATGATACAATTTAAAAAAAACCAAAACAACACCTCAACAGCGAAGTGCAGGAAAGAACAGCTTTTAGTATTTGAGGAATTTTTTTTTCTGTATATATTGACTGGTTCTGATATAATGCAAAGTTTTGAGGCTTTAAGGTGCATGTTCATCTGCCTCTAATCAATATGTTAGTTTCATGGATATACAGGGAACTATGGCTGTCAACTCATCGTATCAACAACTTAATCACATAAACAAAGGACTATTTACAGAGAGTTTTGTGCCTCTGTGAAAATGCAGGGATCCTCTATTTTGGGGACTCCAAAGCTCATGAAATCTGAGTTAGTCTAAAAAACCTGGGGCAGTTCAGAGATTAAAAAAATAGCCATCTATTTAGAATATTGAAAATGTTGCTGAAGTTTTGTCTGTATTGCAGTGTGTGCTTTTTAAACCAATAGATGAAGTTTCACTGATTGTTATAAACAAAACTTAACAGTTTTTTTTTCTTTTGTGAAAAGTATATTTTATGCTTTCATCAGGAAAAATCATTTCCTTGTTTGTGTTTTTTTTACAGAGTTTTGGATTTATATTCTTTTTGTTGTTGCTTGATCTCCCACTTGCCACTTGAGCCTCCATGTTTATTCTTCAATTAATAATGTCACACTTTGTGATCCATTGCTCTCAAAGTGGCACAGATTTAAGAATTGGAGTGAATACAAAAGTTCAACCAGCTTATGATTGTGTATTAAATCACCACCATAAAATATTTACTATGCAAATACTGTGGCTCATTTTCTGTTAATCTCAGTGATGGCTTTCAAACTTATTTTAAGCAAAAAGTTTACTCTTGAATTAATTACTTAAAATTCCTACCTTCTCCCCAAAGAACAAAAAAAAAAAAAAAAGGGAGAGGGGGGAGCTTAGCCAATTATAGGGCTTGGTCTCATTCCCAAATGAAGTCAATAGGCCTTTTGGCCTAGATTCGTTAGTGCAACTAATTTTAAAATTAAATCTATTTCACAGTTAAATTGTTTTCCCTTAAGGCTCTTGTGTTGCTGAGAGCTTCTCTTTTTGATAACTCAATGTGAAAGAGACTCGTTGCTAAGGAAAACTTGCCTCTTGCATGCAACATATGTGAAAGACAGCTTTTGAAACATGGACTAAAGTGTCGAGTATCAACAAGCTAGGCAAATGATGGCCAACTTTACCTGCTGTAATTAAGTTACCTCTCATCTTGTTGATAAACTAAACAAATTAAACTCTTTAACAGCTCCAGCTACATTTGTAAGTATAGCTACAGAATTCCAAACTTTTGGAGGGAAAAATGTAGAAAAGTGCTTAGGGAACTAAAAAACCCCAAAACACATGCTTTCAGCCAGCTAGTAAGTGTGCCAGCAGAAGGTCATATCTCAGTTCATTCATCCCAATGTGTGATTCATGCTTTTGCAGAGACCTGGCACAAGCCCTAGAAATAGAGTTTGAGAGAGATAAGTGGCCTTGTGCTGGCCCTCTGAACATGGGTGAATCTCTCCTCACAATTAATAATGCAATAGCAGAGCTCATACTGTTCCTGTATCTAACCCCTGTGATTATTTAACATGGAGAATGTCCCCAATCCACCATTGCCTTCAATGCACAATGTAGTTCCCTTCAAAGTTACTTTGTGCGTAACGGTACTTATCCAAACACTGAGATTTAACAATGAGAAACCGTAGACTATCTGGAGACCCACTCTGTGTGTCTGGATGGCTGTTCACCTGCCTACAGAACTAATGGTCTCACTGAAATTGCTGCTACTGGTTGTATGTGCAGCTGATTGCTGATAAATGGCACCATCCCAATGTTGCTTTCTTGGAAGGATGGTTAATTAAAGTCTCAGATTCACGTCTGTGAAAGAAAACTATCAGCTTTAGGCAGGATCTTTTCAATCACTCTCTCCCCATTTGGTACCTTTTCGTTTCCAATAATGAAAGAAGCTGTGTTGGAGGGTTGCCCTGCACACTTACTAGTTGGATGAAATCACTTTTTTCTAAATTCCCAACCTCTAGTATATCCCCCCTCCCCCAATTTTGGAATCATATAGCTATGGTTCCAAATGTAACTGGAGCTGTTAGAATTCAGTCTGCTCAGCTTATCCAAAAGAAAAAAAAGATTCAGAGGTGACTTAATTATAGTGTATAAATACCTTCCCAGGGGGAGAAAAATATGGACAACTAAATGACTCTCTAATCTAACGGAGATGGGCAGAATAAGAACCAGTGGCTGGAAGCTGAAATGAGACAAATTCATATCAGAAATTATGCACAAATTTTTAACATGAGGAGGATTACTCACTGAACCAAACTACCAAGGGAAGTGGTGGATTTTCTATCTCTTGGTGCCTTCAGATCAAGCATGGTTGCCTTTCTGGAAGACATACCTGAGCCATGTGCAAATTATTGGGCTTAATTCTGGGCTAACTGGGTGACATTTGATGGCCTGTGATACAGAGGAAGACAGACTAGATGATCTTACGGTCCCTTCTGGCCTTAAACTTTAAGTCTATGAAAATGTTGGCTGGTTACAGCTTTTGTTTGCCCAATCTTGGAGCCCTTATTCAGGGAAAACCTCTATAGCAGCTTCTATTGGTGTGCTTATAACATCTGTAACACATATTACTCATGCCTTTGTCGTCTTATTATATCTATTAGTCATCTGTTAACCCTCGAAAGTATTTATAGATATATCCATAGAGTTAGGCATAATCTTATTAATATAGGGTTCAGGTTTGTCTTCAAACAGTGTAGATTAACAAATAAAGATAATTATAATATATATATATAAATAAAGATAATTATTGGTCTTAATTCTCCAAGAAGTGCACAGGAAACCACCTCCATGACCACGGCACAAAATGCAATCAAAGATCTCTGGGTATTTTTCCAATGGAGCACGTCAAAAATGTACCCTAATTCTCAGCGTGTGAATCTATTTCTGTGGCAGATGAGATGAGGTGCCAACTCCCAGAGTTTTGACAAAAATTGTCCTTATGCTTCAGGCTATTTATTATTACCTTCAGTTCTGAGAGCACCAGGAAAGAATAGCACATTTACTATATCAGCAATGGGTAGATAGCTCTTTGTTAAGAGAAATATTGTTTCTCAGAGCTGTAGCTGTCTGAACTAACTGGCAACTTTCCCCATCTATTTAAATGATAAATAGTATGTCTTACACCAGTCAGCCAGATTTGGCTTAGTTTGTATGTTGTTTTGTCCCTTTATATAAGAAGACTGAAATATAGGGTATGTGCTAGGTATAGGGTACATGCCACTATACAAGGATAGTTTCTCAATAATTGAGGAATAGTGTTTATTGCTCCTGGGTCAGTGTCACATTTGTGCGTGTGTATGTGTGTGTAGGCAAACTAGGACTCTGCATGATTTATCAGAAGAAATTAATTATGCTCCTGCAATGGAGATTAAGCCCGAGTGAGAAATTTACTGGTATTTCTACAGAGAGGCGTGATATGCATTTTAAATACACGAACATGCTTTCTTATAGAATGATAATTGCTTCCTGTTTAATTGTATTACAGCAGGGGTTCTCAAACTGGGGGTTGGAACCCCTCAGAGGGTCACAAGGTTATTACGAAGGGAGTCACGAGCTGTCAGCCTCCATCCCAAATCCCACTTTGCCTCCAGCATTTATAATGGTGTTAAATATGTAAAAAAGTATTTTAAATTTATGAGGAGGGGTTGCACTCAGAGACTTGGTATGTGAAAGGTGTCACCAATACAAAAGTTTGAGAACCACTGACCTACAGTCTCCAAATGAGACTGGTGCCCTGTTCTTCTAGGTGCTGTCTATGCACATTGCAATTCAGAGTGTGTTTGCAACCTGGCTAGACTTGTCTATGCTAACATAGCTGCTAAAGCAGTGTAGGTACGCTGGCACTGGCTTCAGCAATACAGTTTACATGCTCATCCCATGCCCTGGGTACTGACTTGTATTGCTGAAGCCTGTGTTGCTATACTGATGCTGTTATTTTTAGCCGTGCTAGCGTGGGCATGTCTACCCAATGTCTACACTTGGATTGCAGTGTAGATATACCCATAGCATGAGACAATCCTGACTGCAAAAAGTTTGCTATCTACAGGGAATTTTGCTGCCCCAAGCACGGCAGGCAGGCAGGCTGCTTTCCGCGGCTTGCCTGCGGACGGTCTGCTGGTCCCGCGGCTTTGGCGGGAGGTCCACCGAAGCCCCAGGGCCAGTGGACCCTCCGCAGGCAAGCCGCGGAGAGCAGCCTGCCTGCCGCCCTTGTGGTGCCGGCAGAGCGCCCCCCGCGGCTTGCCGCCCCAAGCACGCACTTGGCGTGCTGGGGCCTGGAGCCGCACCTGGCTATCTAAAGATACAGAACAAAGCCAAACTAGAGGAGAGGAAACTTTAACCCCATTTTACTGATGAGAAACAGGCATAGAGAGATTATGACTTACCGGATGCCTGTGGCAGAGCTGGATATCAAAGCCAGACTTGCCAAGTCCCAGTTCAGTGCTTTATCCACAAGACCATCCTTCCTGAATATTGCTCATGATACAGAGTGTTAACTTCCTACTGATGAATTTGCTGACTATACTGCAAAGACTTCAAAAGTTTTAAAGAGATTTTAAATAAGGGGCCAGATTAATTCTTGGCACAAGTTACGGATTGGAGCTTCCTCGAAGCCAATGGAGCTGCTCCTGCTTAGTCCCAGCAGTGAATTTGTTCTAGCAAATTTGGATTTAATTTGGCATCCCTCAGTGAGGGCTCTGGATCGATATGTTACCCACAGAGGGTGGAAACTGCTTGGTAACATCTTTCTCTTGAAATTTTAACCCAGTAATATGTGCCTGTCACTCTGAATTGGGATCAGCAGGTCACAACACATCACATTTCCTTCCCTGTTGAGCTGAGAAAGAAATATTTCTGTGATAAACAGCTGGTGCAAGTTTCAAGAAGAGACTGTTGGTAAGCAGTTCTCTGAAACCCATAGGAAATATTAATGGAACTCAGAGATGGGGCTAAGCAGTGAAGTCTGAATCAAGAGCTGAACATCCCCGAAAGTTTGAGGCTGTTTAGGCCTGACCCCTTAGGTGGATAAAGGCAAGACAGGAGGTTTGCTCCCCAGCTATACTTCATGTGAAGAAGGGCAGTCTTGGGGTTAAAGCATGGGTGCAGGCTTCAGAAGGCCTTGGTTCGGTTCCCAGCTCTGGGCAGACTCTGTGGATGGCCTTTGGCAAATCACTTAATCTCTTAGTGCCTCAGTTTCCTTGCTGTAAAATGGGGGTTAATGCTTCTCTGCCCCACAGAATGTTGTGCAGTGACGTGAGGTGTCCTGGAAGAGTGGGAGGAGCCTTCCATAGAGAGAGTTCTTGAAAAATGTTACAGAGAGAGGGATGCAAACCTATCTGTCCAGGAATTACTAATTGATTTGTATGGCAGTAGCCCGTAGGTGCCCCAGTCACAGACCAGGACCCCATCGAGCTAGGCACTGTGTGAACAAAAAGACACTAAGCTCTTTGCGGCAGCATCTAACATATCTTCTTAATAGCTTTTTAGCAAAAGCAATAACAGGAAAACCAGCTCTCAACGTTATGTAATAAGACCTTTAAAAATCACCAAAGTAGGGGGATGCGGGGGCCTGGGACATAGGCTCCGAGTTTCTAATCTGCCTGGTGGGGGGCTCCCCCTGGCTCCACTCCATCCCTTCCCCCAAGGCTTCACCCCTGCCCTGCTTCTTCTCACCCCATCTCTTCCTGCCCCATATCTTCCCCGCCCAGTTCTGCCGCCTCCCCCAGTGCACTGCGCCCTTGCTCCTCTCCCCTGCACCCACCCCGCCAGTGACTCCTGACTCCATGAAACATCTGATCCGCAGCAAGCGGTAGGCACTGAGAGGGAGGGGGAGGCGCTGATCAGTGGGGCTTGTTGGTGGGCCGGAGGCACTGGGGGGAGGGGAAAGTTCTGATAGGGGGGCTCCTCCTCGCCCCCCTCCCTTTGCTTGCCGCTTGCCTCCCCATTCACCTCTTCACCCCGGTTGCCCTCCCGCCTCACCTGCTCACTCACCTCCTGACAATTTTATTGAAGCCTGGGGGCCCCCAAAGTGTGGGGCCCTGGGCGGTTGCCCTGATTCACCATACCCAAGGGACGGCTCTGCAAAGAAGCATAGGATTTTCCTCATCGCAAATATTCAACAAGGAGTCTCATTATTCTTCCTCCGAGCAGCTGCTGTGCTTAGTAATTAGGGAGAGAAATGAAAAGCTTTTATTTTCGAGTTTTATGTTTTTAATGCAGCAGTGGAAGATGGGGGCTGCCAAAAATAAATGGGAAAAGGAGATGTGCTTGATCTTGGGGAAGACCTGTCTGCTGAGCTAAGCTAACTCTCCTTTTAATAGCAAAGGGTGTCAAGCTTGCAAACCTTGTGAGAACATGCTTCCTCTTTAAATTATGCTGCTTTGGGTTGCCCCCAGCATGATAAATCAACAAGCTGATCCCTTTTTTGCTCTTCTCCCAGCAGCAGATTCCTACCCCTAGTAAGAACAGTGATGTATTGCACACTTTACAAAAAGAAGTCATGATCCTTATGCTTAAGCAAAGTGTGTGCTTGATTTCATTGTGACTACCTGACTTCAATGCAACTACTAATTTTTTTAAGATTAAGCACATGCTGAATTAAATGTTCTGCTGGACTGGGGCTAGCACGCTCAGGTTGCAGAATAAATCCTACCTGATGTCTTTTTTTCATAGACATGATACTTGTCGTTTGTAAAATGCTATACAGATACTTACATAATCTAGTGATTAAATCACAGGGTTGCGAGAACTGGCTTCTCCTGGCTCTGTCACTGACTTGGTGTACGTGACCGTGGGCATGTCACTTCACCTCTCCATGTTCCAACTACACACACATAGATTATCTCTAAAGTGCAGATAATACTAAACCCATTTCCTAGGGATGTTAAGAAGTGAAATTGATATCCGTGCAGTGTTTTGCTTGAGCAAAAGAGTATAGCATCATGAAACAAACAATTTCAAATCAGATAGTTAACTACAAGAAACTATAAGCAGCGCTGAGCAGGCTTTGATTCATTCCCAAGCCACCGACTGTATATTCTGCAGATGCAGCAATCACTGGATCCCATACATAGCTACCTACTGCATGTAATTTCTGGTGCCGTCTACACAGGAGCAATGCCTGGCAGTCATTGCAGGTCAGAGTAAAGTGCATAAACTTTGGAAGCATGCACATCTGAATTCTAAGCCAGGTCCTGTAATACCACTGAGGCTCTTGTTACAGAGAGCCTATGGGGCAGTCTCTGTGACCTTGTCCAGTGTGCCAGAATGGGGCCAGCTAACTTCATGCATCTGCTGTCTCCCTTGGATTTTTTAGCATGTGTGGCTTAGTAAGAACTTGGCACTATGGGTTGTACTTATGTAAATTCATACCCCTTAACTCCCACAGAAAATGAAGGTTGGCATCTCATTAGTCTTGATCTTGAATTTTCGTTTGTAAAATGCTATACAGATACTTACATAATCTAGTGATTAAATCACAGGGTTGCGAGAACTGGCTTCTCCTGGCTCTGTCACTGACTTGGTGTACATGACCGTGAAGTGGTTCAATCAGTAACAAAAAAGAGAGAGAAAACCAACCCTGATGTGGAATGTTTGAAAGCAAGTTCAGAAGAGTGGGTCAAAAGTTTTCTGGCAGAACATTTTTTTTTCCATCAGAAAATGCTGTTTTGTGGAAACTGAAACTTCCCACAGAAATGCATCAGCTTTGACAAACTTAAAGAAAAATTTCAGAAAGCTGTCTCTCAATAAAATCGAAACTTTTTGCTTTGCCACCTTGGGAATGGAGTGTCTTAATTTGTTCATTTCAAAATGAAAAGTCATTTGAAATGTCTCAAATTTATATTGAATTTTAAATGTCTAAATTTAAACTTTTTTTTATCTTTATTGAAATGGCTTACATTATCAATTGCTTTATTTGTATTTTGGTAGCAATAAGGGGCCATCACTGTGCCAAGTTTGTATAAACACAGAACAAAAAGGTGATCCCTTCCCCAGAGTTTACAATATAAGTACAAGACAAGTCAACAGTTGGACACAAATCAACTGACTGGAGCACAGGGAAACAATCAGACAAAGTTAGCTGGTTAGGTTAGGTTAGGTTAGCTTGGGTTATGTTAGGTAAAATTATTGATGCAGTTACCTGTGCAAACTACATCAAGGAAAAGTTTTAAGAATGCCTCTGTTCCAGTGACAGCAATCTGTTACTTATTCATTTTACTTTACACAGATACATTTATGATGCATGCATGAAAATTGCTGTGTTTCTGATAGACTGTGCTAAACTTTTTTCTTGTCACTGTCTGTTACGTTTTGTTTGGGACTGTCACCACAACTAGGTTTTGTAACTGAAGTGTAAGTCTGAAAGATACGTCTCTTGGTTGTTTTTGGCAGGAGGAGGCTCTAAATCATTCAGATAGCTGACAAAGAGAATTAGGAGGGCGTTGGGTATTTGGAGAGAAGGTGAAAAGTCATTAGTAGATTCTCTGTACATTTCAATGATTGTGAAAGGAAAGAAGCAGTTGTCTCTATTCACAGCAAGCTGAAGATCACTGGCCATCACGACTTCTATAGAAGCCTGTTGCCTGAAGTGCATGTGTGGCAAACCCTGCAGTCTATTCAGAATTATATCTTTCAGAGAAGCTAAAGACTTGGTCAGTATCTGATCAGTCCTACAGGTTTGTTTATACCATCTCTCCTGTATGGAGTATGTGACTGACTTGTAAGCCAGTGCACATCTGTCCGGAATGGCATTCTGGGATAACTGGGTGGTTGTCCATCTAAAAATGTTTAGCTAGTTTAAAACAAGAAGTTACCAGTCAAGAAATCCACAGTGTGTCTGTTTTTAGTGCTGCTTGTACTAGACAGAGCTATTGAGTCAGTTTCTTACCTGTGCCAAGATCTGCTTGGCCCCCCCAGAGGCAGAAGAGGCCCTGAGGGAGCTGATTATGGGTCCCTGATTCTTAGTAAGTTAGAGCTCTCTACCACACTGGCTGTGATCCCTAATGCAGGCACAAGCCTTTACTTCTCCAACATGTCCCCTCGGCCAGTTTGGATGGAGAGGTTGGGAGAGGAGGCAGCTCTGCTGACTTCATGTCAGTTGAGAGTACCATTCTCTTGGGAAGTGAATGCTGACATACAAGCAGAGTGAAGTAAAACTCAAGGAAAGATCATTGTAGAAACCAATATCTTTGAGAATTTCTCATTGAAATAGCATTCCTCATTGAAATAGCATTTCTCATTGAAATTTTTTGATCAGGTCAACAAAATCGATGTGTCTCTGTTATGTTCGTGAGGTGCATATGATAAATGCTTATTATTTGGTTAGTACTTAAGTTTAACCTTTTCCATGCCCATCATAGTGTAGCATTGTTATTGAAGGGTAGGTTGTGAGACTTGGGAGCATATTACTAAATAATCAGAAGATCTGAGTTTGGAACAAAATTAACTAAGAAAGTTCATTCTATCCTACATCAGCCCTTTCCCTCCAGCAACAGTTGAGTTCATCTCTGCAGGCCAGCAGGGAATCGTTTGAGACTAACTAGCTACTGAAGAAAATTGTATCACTTAATAGCCATGTTGTTTATTTAGTGCAATCTATTATCTGTGCTCCCTTCACCCCACCCCACCCATCCATATTACTACTATGTACAGTTCCCAAAGTTCAACTCCTAGTTGTGGGTGTCAAAAAAACCCCTTAAACATACACACAATAACCACATATAGGGAAATGAACACGGCTGGGGTTTTCTTGTTTGTTTTGTTGTGGTGGTGCTGGTTTTGTTTTGGGAAATTTGGGTTGCAATTAAAGCATCAGCTGAAGTAAAGAATTTTATGTTGTCATAAAAAAACCCCTTCAGGATAATGTAACTCTCTTATGTCTTTATTGTATCAGTGTGCTGCTATACATACAACAACAGTTTGTTTTTTTTTATGGGTTTGGTACATGAACTGCCTGGTGATGCACTAATTGCAGCAGCACATTTATCTCCTCCAGAACATTATTCGGTGCCCACAGGTCACATATCAAAGTGCACCACTGAAGTACTTTAGTTAGAGAAGACGGATTAACTAGGCCACTCACATGGATTAAGACCATAATGTGGATGATGTAGTGCTTATATGGTGCAGGGAGTCATATCAGCTCTCTGAACAGTTTTTAATCCCTCTTTAGATAGCTTCCTTTTGCACCTCCAGTACATTGATTACATTAGTCACCTCCAACAGTGGTTTCTTTGTAATTCACTGGCATGAATGATCACAGCTATCTACAGTAAGGGTCAAATCCTGATCTCATTTAAGTCAATGGCAAATTTTCTATTGACTTCAGTGGGACCAGGATTTTGTTTCCAATGGGATGATGATTTGGCCTAAGTGTTACTTCTATAAATATGCAGAATAGCCCAGAGATAATTCTAATATCTGCAAAATCGCAAATAAAACATTGTTTTATAGGTTCAAATACAACTTGAATATATTCAATTTCTTTCCATTTTTGCCCCATATAATGTTAAATAAACTCCATATGATGACCTAAATGTATTCACAATTCCTCCCAAGTAAGATACTTGAAAATACAACATATTTAATCTCATTATGGGTGGCCACGTGGAAAAAAAATTAGCATGCCATGTAATGAAGCTGTCAGAGATTTTGTATAGTGGATGAATACCACAAATCAGTACAAGTTGTTCTGCCTGTCAGCATTCAGGAAACAAGTATGTTAAAACTTGACAGCACAATCTTATAATATGGACAGAAAGAAATTGAATTTTAAAGCTATTAGTTTCCCAGTTTTATACTGACTTGATTTAGCCAGAACGGATTCTCACCAACCAGATTAGTAGCTGCTGGGAGGAGAATTATTGAATTGGCACAAAGAGTTTTACAGATGAATCATGTCAATGTGAAGAAGTCCAGAATTTCATTAAGGGGGACCAAAAACCTTTACAAGAGTGGGCAAATTCAGTTTTAAAACAGCCAACATCATTAAGTAGCTGCGTCAGCTTCAGGCCGGGATGGTCATTGGCAGGATGAATACCTTTTGTCCAAGAGCAGCTTTTTCCAGCTTGGAGCTGCAAGATGATTTAACAGATCTCTTCCCCTGTCAAGGCCCAGCTGTGGGATGCCAGGCATAATGAAGATCCAAACGGAGGGGCATGGAAAAAATGTACATGGAAAAAAAGAAACTTTTAAGTGATGTGAGATTTTGTCATTCAGTGTAAATCTTTCTGTCTCTCTAAACTTCGGTTGCATGATTCTTTATGTAGATAATGTGGGGGCACCAGATTTGCGTGCAGTGCAGGGAAATTCAGGCCTTAAATGAACATCCCATGAAATAATATTTGAATGACTCGGCAGAAAAAGTGCAGATGCAGTCAGCAAGATCTTTTCTTCTAAGGATAATATTTTTATTAAGAAAGAGAACCAAATTATATGTTCTGGATGCGGAGTTTAGATGTCTCCAAAAAGCCAGTTTGGTGGTTCTTCTAAGCACACATGTAGAGGAGTGAATTGAACTGATGCAGATGCTCAGTGCCTCTGTCTCCCATTTCACTGTCAGTATTTGTTGAATATAGTAGTATTCCAATGAACCACATATGTTAATCTACTGTTTGAGATACGGGTTGGCAAACTTGCTTTTGGGATGCTTTGTGATGCTTTGCCATAACTCTGCAATGTTTGGTTACTTTCAGAGGAAGATGCAAACAGGAGCAAATAAGAAAATCAATGAGGTAACTGTCACCTGCATAATCCAGCATACAAGACAACGGTCTCATTGTAAAACTAGTTGAATTGGGATTCCAGTGGTCCCCACAGATGCACATCAAATATCTGTATCCTGGCAAACTACAGCAAGGAATAGCATCTGACCTTTTAATATGATGTGCAAACAAGGGACCCATTTTACAAATGCTTTGTTTAAGTTTGAACAAAAGCATTAGTAAATGGGTCCTTTATTTGCAGGAATGATAAATGACTCTTGTTTTGGAGTAGCTCCTTGCTAATGACATGTTATATCTACACTGACTGAAGATGCAGTGGTTTGATCCAGCCCTTGTGCTCTGTGTTAGGGTTACATGGCTTCTGAAAGATTTTAATGTATATTTAAAAACATGGATTTTCTACAGAAAGTAGTGTATATCAACAGACGCTTCCTTATTTTAATGCCATGATGAAAGGCAGTACTTCTGCACCACGAAAACAGGAGTAATGACACTTATCAGTTATGTCTTCAAAATACTTAGCATTATCTAAGGCCTTGTCTACATGCAGCTGCACTGGTTTAACTAAAGTCACTCTCCCTCTTGGGCTCAATGTATACTTAATTAGTAATACAAAGTGGAATGGCATCAACTGGAGAGATCAACCCATCTTGGAATAGCCCAGAGCCTAGTGGTTAGGGCACTTACCTAAGAGATGGGAAACTCAGGTTCAGATCCCTTTTCATCAGGCAGAGAGGGGACTTGTACTGGGGTCTCACTCATCCTGGGTGTGCGCGCTAACCCCTGGGATAAAAGTTACAAGGGATGCTGCCACCTCCTGCCTGTATCATCCTCTGAGGCTCTTTTGTGAGGACTTAATGTCCTCTGAGCATGTCTGTTGGATCGGAACCCATGGGCAAGATAGGTAGGGGGTCTACAAAAACACTACTTAGTTTGGGAGGAATGAAAGATTAATAACACAGAATGGTAGACTGCATGGTTTAGACAAATTAGATACTTTGCTTTGATAGGGGATTCTCTCTTCCCCTACCCCCAGGCCTTTTGTGTCTAGGCGTTATATATAGCTTTTTTTTTTTAAATGGGCACATCTGTGAGAAAAGTGATTATCATTTTGTCTGCGCATTGGTCTGAATTGAAAAGACGGTTGGAGAAAAATGACAAAAGCCCTATGTACGTCACTACAGCTGAACCCAAACAATACTCTCCTCATCTTGTAAATGTCTCCATCTGTAATCGTCCCTTCCCTCCCCTCTCATCAGAGCCACAACAGCAGACCAGCTGCTCTACCACAAGTGGAGGGCATATTATGTGACATCTAGCTCATACTGAAATCTCGAGATGACTTACCACCAACCATATAAAATACCCCCTCCCCCAGCCTGTTAATACAAACGACTCTACAGTGTATGCCACAGCTGATTGTGTAATTAGGAGACCTGCGGTGACACCGCTTCAGTTATGAGTTTTTGGTGTTTTTGTAAGTCTGGGTAGTTGATTTACCCTCCTGCCCTCTTTATTTTTAAGTGGCAGCTTGTACTGATGGTAAAGATGCCATGAGCGAATCATAATCACGTAAGAAGCGAGGATGCTTGAGGGTGCTCGTTGAATAGCTAAGGCATTCCCATCAAATGGCATTTCACTGAAGAGCCAAACTAGACACACCATGTCCCAGTTAAGGCTGAGACAGTCCTGCCTGTAATCTTCCGCTCAACCCTGCTCCAAGTGCTCTACTTTTGTGGTGGAGAGAACAAAGGCTAATGACGTGACATTCTGTTCCCTCGGCAGCATGTGGGCTAGGAGTGGGAGAAGTCTTTGCTCTGTTCCCCTCCACCATTCAAAAGCGGCTGGCTGGACTCATGGAGGTGGGGGCTAAGCTGCTCCATGAAAACTGAAGTAACTTACTCCCTCCACAGAGCATGGGGACTGAGTCACATTTCTTTCTCTGGCTGGCTCCTGGGATGGTGCAGCTATGTACTGCCCCTATTTACCGACATCAAGGCCTAAGTCTCTAAGGCCTTGTCTATATTGAGAATTTGCCTCACTTACAGATGTAAGTAGCCAGCACCAGTAAAACCTCCTAGCGTAGACTTGCACCAGCACCACTAATCCCGGCTTGAGCCTGGAGAAAGCTGCATTGGCGCCAGTCGGGTTTATAATCATGAAACCTATCTACACTCGAGTTTTCAATGGGACAGCTACACCAATGTCGGGGGTAATGGCTATTATCAGGGTGAATCTGGGCTGACAAGTGCTAACCCTTCTCTGCCCATTCAGGTGGAGCTGTTGTTTATTTTAGTATAGTGGGAACATTGTGGACTGCTAGCTCCCATGGCCCTTTTCCTTTTATGCCATTAGCCAGGAATGTCAGTTTAGTTTCACATGTTGTTGTTGGTAAAAATAGATGGATCTCTTAGATTTCACCAAAAACACTTTTTTCCAGAAAAGTCTGGGATTTCATAACTGTCACAAAATATATGGTCCTTTTAATATAACCCACTGTTCTGCAAGGGAAAACTATCATTTAAAAGACACGTTCTTCCAGTTTATTGTTCGATTTTGCACGTTTCCATTTAACATTACTTTTAAAAGTAATTCCTGGTCTGCTCCTCAGCCATGGAAATAAAATGAAAACAATCTGGATTAGCTGAAAAACTCATTGTTTGTAAGAGCCAGACTGAATCTGGACTTCAGAAGTGGTGAGCTCTGTACTAAATCTAAAATCACTGATTTCTGGGGTGGATTCTAAATTGGGCAAAATGATCCTGCCCCTCTTCATTTTACATTAGATGTTTGACTGACACTAGCAGCAAGGAATTAATCTTGCTTGTGACATGTTGACTTTTATAGGGTTCTTTAGAGAGCTAAGACTCAAACAAGCCCACAGAGACTGAATTTATTAAGATCAGTGATGGTCATAAATCAGCTACCCAAGGCATGAGGTGTGCATGAATTGGTTCCCTGCTGTGTACATGTATTTTTTTAATTCTCTCCTATAAGAATTTTAGGAACTTGCAGGAGTTTTTCTGGTGGTCAATAGCAGGTGAGAGAGATTATATCCTTTTATGTTAAGAATAATTTTTCTTGCTGAAAAATGCTTGTTGAATCCAGTTATTTGACTGTTACACTCTTAAAACCATGCAGCAAGTTACTGAGATTGGAAATGGGTTATTATGCAGGTGAAAAAAATCTCATGCTCAGCATTACAACGTGACTTGATTAAGGGTAACCAAGCTTCCCAAACTTTCCTTGCAGTTTTGTGGAGAATAACTGGGATCTGGAATGATTTCCTCTGGGATGGTTTCCTCATTTTTCTGAGTTGTAATAGAAGAACTTAGGAGTTGCTAGACTGGATCAAACCTGTTGCCCATTCAGTATCTTCTCTTCAACAGTGACCAGCATCAGCTGCTACAGAGGACAGTGCAAGAAACCTTGCAATAGGCAATAATGGAATAACATGCCCACAGAAAAAAAAGTTTACTAGTTATGCTTATTGTCTGAGGCATGTGTATTCATATCCTTTCCAAAACGCTTGTGTTTTTTTGTTTTTGTTGTTTATTTCTAGATCCTTCTTGTTGTAGCTCTGGATGTCCAGGTGACTTATATAAATGTCTGATCATTTTAGAATTCTTTTAAGCTCTAGGCCTCAATATATTGTAGCAATGAGTTCCACAGGGTGATTGTGTTATGATTTTTTTTTTCATTCAAGGGATGTGTCATGGTGCCCAGAATAGGTCACTGCTGAAAGTGCCAATCTCAGGGCAGACTCATTCAAACTGATGGTATAATATATAATTAGATTTACCCAAGCCAGTAACAAAAGTGTACTCCTGGATTACTGTATTCGCCTGACCATGGAGACACAGACAATCTTCCATAACCTCTCCAGCCCCTTGTACCACCCAGACAAACTGTGCTTTATCATGACAGGATATTACAACCAAAATCACCACACAAACACATACTAGGATACATTCCCTGTCCCAGAGAGTATATAATCTAAATAAACAAGCGAAAGGGTGGGAAGGGAAATGGTGGCACAGAGAGGGGAACTTTCTTACTTCAGGTCAGCAACAGCTCTGGGAATAAATGCAGAATTCTGATACCCAGTCCACTGATCTATCCACTAGGCAACGTTGCCACATATTATGCTGGCATAATTTGGCCCCTAGAGAGTGTGCACTTTGTACAGATGTTTGGATGAGATCACTTTACCTAGTGGTTGGAATTACTGCACATATATTTGATATGTTTGTTATGAAAACTCAGTAAAATTTTAATCATAACCCAGGTGGTTCACCAGCAGATGATTATCTTGCTGCACGCAGGTCATTCAGGAGCATTCACTGGCCCAGAATCTAAACAACATCTACCCAAGAGAAGCTTTTCTTCAAACATGAATTCTAGAATGAGCAGTTGCATTAAATCGGACCATATGAATTATTCATCAGCTCTGATTTAACATTCATCCTGACACCGAGGCAAAAGCAAGGCATATATTTGCTAGTTAAGAACAACGATTTACATTACAGTGCATAATAATGCAAATTGTTATTTTATCCTTAACCAACAATATTGTTACTACAATAAAATAACCTTACAGGCACATGGAAGGCTTGGTACTTTTAGTTCCTCTGAGACCCAATGCTAATTCCCTGTATACTAGCATTTTATAATATATATATTTGAAATTCTACCTTTGCATTTAGAATAATATCAGAAAAGGAAAATAAGAGAGTACTTTCCATATCATAATATATTAAAATGGTGAATGTAGTTTTACATTTTCAGTTGCAAGCTGTGCAATCCTTCATGTCTGCTGTTCTTTCTGTTCCAATTCATTTTTTCAGTAGGTTTTTTCCTCATGCCACACACTCTTCTTCCATATCTCTCCCTTTCTTTACTGTAAATGTTACAAATTAGTTCTTTTGACTTTTTTCCTTTGTTTTTGCGTAAGAGTTCAATACATTGACTTCTGAGCTTAATAACCTACAATGTGTAATGCTGCCAGGAATGCTGAATATCATAGGCTGCTGGCACTAATTATTTCAGCAAAGTCTCCCTGCTGAGTGTTGCAGCTTTCGTTCAGTTGTGTTATTTAGTGCACTATAGTTAAATGAGAAGTGGCAATGCTAGTTATATTACCTAAAGAGCAAGTTCCCTTTATTTTACATTGATTTGATTAATTTCATTTCAGTACAGGGTATAGGGCCAAATCTTTACTAATGCAGACTCCTTTTGGGCGAGATGCTAAGGGGACTTCAGTGGGGGAACTGCAGGTGTTTAACAGCGCTTAGATTTTGGTCTGTTGATCTGAATGGGAGATTTCAGCCTGGTCTGTCTCGCCATCTCTAAGGGACAGAGGGAGGGCAGCTCAACAGCCCTGCCTAAGCTTCACCCCATTCCCCAGTACAAGCCCTGTACCCGCAGAGCACTACTGAAAACATCCCCTTCTGGAGTGGAGCACAGCAGCCACTCTACACCAGCCACATGAAACAGAGTTTAGGTGAGGAAAACATCTCTAATTGAAACCATAGTGTTACCGAAGTATCGGGTCTGCCTAGCTGAGAGCCAATTAACAGCCTGACAGGGATAAGGAAAAATGCTTTATTTTGCAGAAAAAGGAGAGCCTGTACCTTGGTACAAAAGACTCTGTCTTACACAAATTTCACAAACCTTTTATACACATTCAGACAAAGACCCTTGCGTGCTAATACTTGATTGGTAAGTGTAAAATTTCATGTGTCCCTTATTTAAGTAGAACTAACTGGTTTGAAGCAGGATCTTCCTGCTTTGAGGCAGAGAAAAAGAGATAGTGCAAAAATGCAAGCTACTGTGTCCATGAGCAGTACTCACCCCCCCCCCCCACCTACTGGCCGCTTGTAATCTATTAAGGTGGGTCAGCCAGCTTTCACAATAGCATGGATTTAAATAGGCAAAACATAATTAACCCCACTGAAGTTTGGCTAGGGCACTTGGGCTCGCATCCTTGCTTTGATTTAAAAAGTGCATGCTGAGGCTGTATTGAGCACAGCAGATCCAGTCCTCAGTTTCATATCTCATGGGAAAGAACATGATGCACTGTAGGTGAAGCAGGCCCGTTAGTTGCCTCGAGCAATGTTTCTTACCCACTTTCAAAGCAAAGTTTTGCCTCTGAAATAGTCAGACAGATTTTGTTTTCTTTGACTCTTCCTAATATATACAGAGTAAAGTGTGAAGCACAGCATCACCACTCCAACAGAAAACTGACATGAACTAGCGTCTGCCTTGTAACTGCTTAGAACCATTGGATTCTGGACACATGGGGCTGGAACAGATTGCACAGACCTGACTTTCCCTGTTGCTATTAATGCATAGCAGAGAGGCGTTTGTTTTTGTGTCTTGATGTGCAGAAAGCTGTCAGCTGGAAGAGAGACAAAAATTGATATTTACGTGATATCAGAAGCAGATGTCTCTCCTGGTTAGCAAGTGCAGCTTTCTCCATTGGAGAAATGTCAACTTTTCCAAGAAGAGTCACCAATTCTACGGGAAGGGCGCAAACAATACTGGCTTGTTCCACGAAAGAACGTTGACATTTTTTGTGTATACTGATGCAGGTAACTTGAAAGCCTTCCTTCAGTTATTGTGTGTGAGTGAGAGCTCCGCAGATGCTCCTGACACACAAAGGAGAAATACAGCTGCCCTGCCACGGGAAGCCCTTGACTCCAGCGGAATTATCACATTGCATAAAAGCCACTGTAGCTGCCTCTATGCCACCTGCTTCTTGCAGGCACACTTGCACAGCATAGGATGGGGGGATTTCTGGGCAGGATGAGGGCAGAGCTGAAGTGCAATATGCTCTAGACAGTCCGAGCTGGCAGAGTGGTCCCTAGGGAGCTGTTGCATTCAGTCTAGCTAAGTTACTCTAGGGTCAAAGACTAGGGGAAAACAGTTCAACTGGATCTAGGGGATCTGGCTCCTGGTATATCAATGTATTTATAAACTACCTGAACCTCTTGATGCTTAGAAAACTGTACAGATCAGCTGTTTCATAGTACCTAGCCAGTACTGTGTCCTGTCCCCCTCAAGAGTTTGGGTGAAGATGAATATGATGGAAACGGGGAAAGGAAGAGGTTGATATGAGTTTGGAGTGAAATCAGATTATTGTAGTGGCTCTCTTCTTCACACCCTGAGTTATATGTAGCAAGCCCTCACCTAGGAAACTGTATACCAATAAATCTCAATTATGCTTAAATGTCTTCACAGATTGTACATCATCACACAGTTAGTGGTGGTCTGAACAAATATTTGGTTACATTTCTTTAATGATTCATTTATCGACTGAAGCATTGACATTGGCTCTGTGCCTTCTTCTCACCTGGTACAATAGACCTAGAACCAAGTTTGCAACAGCTCTAGTAAAGCGCTGGGAGTTTTCTTTGTGTCGTGGTCTAGTGTTTCTGTATTAAAGCTAGGTCACTAATATGACTTCTACTGTGTCCTCTCTCAGAGAAAACACTTTCCAACTTCAGCGGGTGGTTCGCCTGATTAAGGATTTCAGGATTTGAGTCACCATGCAGTGAAACTGAGATTTCAACGCAAGTATCTTTTACATTATCATTATCCATCCTTTGTTCTTAAAGCCATTTCCTTGTTTGTGGTAAAACCCAAATACAATGATAATGATTCACCTGGTGCTTCATGTTATCAAAGGGGCTGAGTAGATATTATATTATATTATTATTATTATTATTATTTATTATTATATGCTTTGGCAACACCTATATAGCTGGTTATGCCAAGAACCTCTCATTGAATTTATTTCAGTGCTACGCTTATGTTAAAAAGCACATGTCAGGAGCTACGAAGCAGAATGTTACCCTTTACCTGACACTACTCTGCCTTTGCTGCAAGTCCTGCTTCAGAGCAACTTTTTACATCTGGTAGGTGCAGGACATCCATCCATTATGTGCTTCTATATCAATAAAGTACAGGATTTTATTCAAAAATTGAAGTAAAAAACCCAATCAAGTTAATCCTCCCTCCACCTCCCACCCAAGTCAGGCACAGAAATAAAGCCAACTGATGCAGAGCACGTGCTATTGAAGAAAACAAGATGAATCGTTGAAGGAGGCCCTGGTAGCTGAACCAATGTAGATGTGATTGTTCCTCTTCCTCCCGCCTCCCCTTGAATCCATTAGCTGGCTGTTAATAAGCCATCGTGTCAAAGGTTATTTTGACATAATCCTCCCTCTGGCTTCCTCCTTCTCTTCCACTAGTGATTTAGTGCCTGGCTTTACTCTGCTCTGAAGATACTTTTTTTTAATGGATAAGTAGATGCTTGCATGTGCTCCACATATAAACTCTTTGCAATTAGGGTAAGGCACAGGAGCATAGATAGTTATGGTTTCACAGTGTTAGGGCTTCGGGCTTGTCTACACTTGAAATGCTACCGCAGGACAGCTGCAGCACCTCATCAGTGTAGACACTGTCTCTGCAGTGATGGGAGGGGTGCTCCTGTTGCTGTGGTTAATCCACCTTCCTAAGAGCGGGGGCTAGGTTGATGGCAGAATTCTGAACAGAATAGTAGCTACTGGAACATTTTGAAATGTAAAACCCTGCAGCATTGTCTAACGTTCTATTGTATTACTTCGGAACTCACCAGCTGAGATAAACATCTCAGAGAGATAGCGTGTCTGTTTAATTACTTTAGATTACACTAGATATCAATTTGCATTATAAAAGTATTAAACTAAAAAACAGATGCTCTGGACATGCTCAATTCGTGCATCAAATGCGTCCTCCTAAAAACTGGATTTAACTGGTCATCCAATTATCTGAAGAGGTGATCTTTTCAATTGTATTTTACTATGTCTTTTTAGTAGCTAATACCTTTCCCTTTC
This sequence comes from Gopherus evgoodei, assembly GCF_007399415.2. Taxonomy (NCBI): domain Eukaryota; kingdom Metazoa; phylum Chordata; order Testudines; family Testudinidae; genus Gopherus; species Gopherus evgoodei. The sequence continues at coordinate 13,021,696 of NC_044334.1, read as the reverse complement.
ACTCTGCTTCCCCTCCACATCATCCATCTCATTAGGAGACTGAGGTTTCGGCTGACCCCTTGAGGAATTCCGTGCATTAAAACAAATGAAACTATGGCATAATCATCTTAGAAAAACATACACACATGATAAAATGTCCCCTCCAGGTGGAACCATTATTGAAGATTACACTAAGTAGAGCCATTTAAGGCATTGTTTAATTTAATTGCTAAAGTCCATTTTAATTAGCCAGAGCTATGGTCCTACTGTAATGAGCACTGGTGTAGAATAGCAATGAGAGAAATGTATAGAAAATAGTGACCAGTGAGCCCAAGCCACCTAGAGATCTCTGGGTTCTTTCAAATTTGCATATTTGACCTGAGAAACTAACAATGAATTATGGCATGACAGTGATTTGACAGTCTTATAAAGTTTAAGACTATGATAAAATCAAGACAGTTGTTCTGCACAGGAATTATGCAGTTGAAGACACCCAGGTATAGATTCTCAGGCACGGGGGTAGGTGTTCCAGCTGCAGAACTTTGTAGCAAAGGAGACTAGACATGTAGATTTAGGCAGCAATGTGGTTATGAGAATAGAGCACGAGACTAGTAGTCAAAAGATGTGGCTTCCATCCCAGCTCTGCCATTGGGTAATTTCCAGATCAGGTAGATGTACCCACGTTAGCGCTGATCAAGCTAGTGTGCTAAAAATAGCAGTGTATCTGCAGGCGGTGGCACAAGCTAGCCACCCAAGCACATATGTCTAGAGTTTCAGATGGTATTGTACACAGCACAGCTAGCCTGTCCCACTACCCATGCAGCTACGTTGATATTTTTAATATATTAACTCAATCAAAGCTAGCATGGGTAAGTCTGGAAATTACATCTTTAGCTGGGGTGTATGCATACTTACCTGCACAAACACCTCGGTCATATTCACTTCTCTGTTTCCTGTCCTACCCTTTCCTTGTGTATTTCGATTGTAAGCACTTTGAGGGCAGGGACTGTGTCTACCGCACCCAGCACAATAGTGCTTGATTTTAGTTGAGGCCTCTGGGTTCCACTGCAACACAAATAAATATTAAAAACTACAAGACTCATGCGTTCACTATAGTCTTCCTATTGTTTGCACAGGAGTGTGAGAGTGATCCAGAGAGAAGGAAAAATAGGAGGAGACAGGAATTACAAAGCCCAGAATTATGGAGAGGGATCAAATAAGAATTAGTCCAATGTTAATGCAGTGTATATGTACAGCACATAGATACCAATGACAAACACTTCAGAAAGAACATAGCTACAGAGAGCGAGCAGCGGAGGGATGTTGAATGTGCGATACAAGGGTGGACACACCACCTCATTCACGCAGCAAAGCTTATTTGTTTGGTATATTAATAATGTGCACTTATGCAATACAGCACTTATCAACCACAGCTCACAAAGCACTTTACAAGGCAGCTAAGCATCACTGTCCCCATTGTAAAGATGAGAGAAATGGAGCCAGAGCGAGAATGTGGACTGGATTTTCAAAGTGCTCAGCACCCACATTTGGGGCTATATTTTTCAAAAGTGCTCAGCAACCGGCAGCTCTCATTGAGCCCAGTGGCGAATCCCCACCCTGCCTACCACACAATGCAAACAGGTAAATCGTCACCCTCCAGGAGCTTCCACGGTTCCATGGTTCATACACATAAACGTGTGTGTGGTTTTTCTAAGATGTTTATGCTGTTGTCTCATTTGTTTTAGTGCACTGAATTCCTCAAGGGGTCAGCTGAAATCTCAATCTCCTAATGAGATGGGTGATGTCAAGGGGAAGCTGAGTGAAAGGGAAAGTTGTTAGCTATTTGAAAAACATAGCAAAATACAATTGAAAAGATCAACTCTTCACATAATTGGATGACCAGTTAAATTCAATTTTTATTAGGGTGTTTTTGATGCATGAATCAAGCACGTCCAGGGCATCTGTTTTTCAGTTTAATACTTTTATAATGCAAATTGATCGCTAGTTTAATCCAAAATAATTAAACGCACACACTCTCTCTTTCAGATGTTTATCTCAGCTGGTGGGTTGAGAAATAATACAATAGAGCATTAGACTATGCTAAAGGGTTGTACACTTTGAAATGCTACTATATCGGATCAGAATTGTTAGGAGATAGATTAGAATAGGTACTTACTACAGAAAAGATTTTTACTAGAAAAACTGGTTTCTTTACCAGCACTCTACTTGCAATAAGTACATTCTATCCATCTGTCTTCTCAGCGCAACTTTGGGTTTGAAAACAGAAACAGTGATAAATCTAGGGTTATAATGTGTGGGTCCATTCTGAAAAGTGACCCTGTAAAAATGATGTAGGCCTTAATTTATTGAAGCATCTGTTTTTGGGACTGAACTTAAACATATGCTCTACTCCCATTGACTTCAGTGGGACTTAAGCACATGCTTTAGTGCTTTCATGAATCAAGTCCACCATGGGTTCTAAAGTTGTTTCTTGCTACTTATGCATTCAGACCATAGAAATAAAGATTCTGCAGGCCAAATTCTTCCCTTCTTCCCCATTGACAGCTGACGGGCTTGCACAGGTGTCAAATGAGGACATGTTTTCACCTGCTAGATCTTTCCCTAATGCATCACCATCGGTAGTAAGGAAAGATCTCAGCTTGAATCTCAGATCTTAGTTTCACTTTTCAGGGCTGGCTGTTGGTTCGCAAGTTGCAAGATGTTTTTCTAGACACATTGGAAATAAAGTTGACAAACCCTGATAAACGTGGAACTAAACCTGGGTGAATAACTGATTGATTATTTTTTGGTGTGTGCGGGGGGGTGGGGGGCTGGGAGGGCAGAGGGTGTTATTCACTGATAGTTCTGAAAAATTGGGGAAAAATTCAGTCTGAGCTGAACTAAATCTGAAAATTGCAAAATTTTGGCAAATTGAAAAAAATCTGTGTCAGTTTGAAATTTTTTCACTTTCATTCAGAGTGACAATGAGCATCAGTAGGCTAGGGAAAGCAAGTGAGAATGAGGCTTGGGGGGGATCGATCTAAGTTATGCAACTTCAGCGACATGAATAACGTAGCTGAAGTCAACGTACTTAAGTCTACTTACCGTGATGTCTTCACTGCGGTAAGTCAACGGCTGATGCTCTCCCATCAACTCCGCCTGTGCCTCTCGCCCTGGTGGAGTACCTGAGCTGACAGGAGAGTGCTCAGCAGTCGATTTATCGCATCTAGACTAGACACGATTGAAACTGCATGGCTCATGCCTGTGTCTACAAGAGTCAAATTGGAATACAGAATCTGATCACCCCTGAGTACTGGCAATATTCAGAATCAAACTCACACTTGACTGCTTCCCTTTGTTTCATCTTGCGGTGTGCACTGTTCTTCCATATATCTGCCCGCAAGATACATTTATTACACAGTAGGCTGACTATAGCAATGCACGCTTGTGCCTTCCTTTAGACTGCCGTGTGGAGATGAATCCCAGTTAGCTTCTTCCCCAGTTTGCTTTGGAAATAAAGCCAGCTGCTGTGGCATTTAGCAAGAGCAACTTGGCAATTGGAAAACCCAGCTAGCAAGAAGTGGAGTATAGAGTAGGCTTCTGTTCTTTGTAGTCCTATTCTTTATTATGGAGTATTTATTTTGTCTGGCTTCCAAATGCTGGACCTTAGGGGAGTCAACCAGATTCTGCTAGAGCATGCAGCTGTGACCTCTGGACTATTGGTGTTTCTGTATTTGGAGAACTGTCCTGACAGATAAACAGCCTGGCTGAAAACTCCACTCTTCTGTTCAAAGAACGTTCTGTCTCCTGTTCTGAATGCTTTCTGTTCTGCGGAGGAAAGGGTCATGTTTCACAGTAGATTTATCTGACACAGAACCTTCCCTTGCTTTAGACCACCTGGGTGAATTCACAGGCCAGCAAGCATTTGGCAGAGCTGCACACCAAAAATTGTTAGAAAGCAAACAGCATCCTTGAAAAATAGTTTTGCTTTTGTTGTAAACGAAGATTTGTTGAGCTTTTTCTTACCCACTCCCGTGCCCAATCCCTTTTTCTCTGAGCCCCAGTGAAATCAATAGCACATTGGCTTTGACGAGGGTGGGTTCAGGCCCTCTGTGCTTCATTCCCCCAGAACTACTGTGGCTAGGAGCCAGACTAGTCCTGGTTCTTTTTCATTTGCAGTTCAGGCAGGGTGGCTGTGAATTGAAATGAGTTTTCTGGTAGCGGCAATCTGCATGTGATTGATTTCCTGGCTGCCTTCTCCTTGGCCTCTCTGCAGGCTGTGTGGTTGCTGCGGAAGTCATGGAGCTGCCTATAGAGGTGACGGAGGGCCAGTCTGTTGTTGGCATGTCTCAGCTATTTATTCTTTTTGGATGCTTTTTCCTTAATTGTCACTGCTCAAAGCCCTTGTGGTGCCCATATCCAAGAAGGCCCTTCTATGATAAAGCAGCCAGATTCCTTGTGCTCACAGCTATCTTCTTTTTGAATGTGCACCCAGCATGCCCCAGAAACATCTCTAGGTTGATGAAAATGATACTTCTTGCATTTGCTTCGTTTATACGTGTGTAGTCTACAACAGGCCTGTTGTGTCTTTTAATTGAGCAGTTTGCAAGGTGAGTATACAGCACATAACTCATATTACCTGGTGAATGTCAGTCTGGAAATTCACATAAAAAATCCCACTGCAGTGTATGCTGGAGCTCGGTAGAGTACCTGCAAAGAGCAAAATTGCTAAGGAATTAGCTCAAACGAGCAGTGGAAAGAACCATAACATTATTACAGTCTTTAAGAGATGCTTTTTATCCTATCCTCTTTTCTTTTGTCCCCATTTCCTCCTATTATAATTGTTTGACAGGTGTAAAGTAGCTTTTTTATACCTTAGACCTTTATCCTAAACCCGCTGTGAAGTATAAACCATGTTGTTAGCAATGATTTCTTTTGTACTCTGTAGCAATTATAGGTAGCCTGGAACACTACAAGCTTCCAGCTGATGAAAGATGGAGCTGTGTCCTGTTTATTTGGAAACCTTTCTATGCTTAACTTTTTTCCCTGCATCCTTTTCCCCAAACTGTTTCCTTGGTACCCTTTTGAGTATGGTCCAATGGCTTAAGCAGGGGACAGGAAATCAGGAGGACTGGCATCTGTTTCCACTTCTGCATTGGTTCGCTGTATTCTTGGACAAGTGGCATAACATTTCTGTGGCGATGTCTATACTTAGGGCAGTGTGTAGAGTACGTACACAACATGCCTTCCTAGCACAGGTATAAATAGCAGTTTAGATGGTAAGGTGCTGCATAGGCAGAGGTGAGCTGGAGCTGGTTCGCAGGAACCGGCTGTTAAATTAAAAAGCCCTTTTAAAATCAGTTGTCCCGCAAGGGACAACCGGTTCGAAAAGGGCTTTTAAATTTAACAAAAGCTTCAGCAGCTCCCTGCCCTTCCCCCGGCCCCAGCTCACCTCACTCCGCTTCTGCCTCCTCCCCTGAACTCTCCCCTGGCTTCTCCTCCCCCTCCTCAGCTTCCTGCGAATCAGCTGTTTGCGCGGGAAGCTTGGGAGGGCTGAGAAGGAAGCAGCGGCTTCCTGCAGGTAAGCTGGGGCAGGGGGGCGGAGGCGTAAGGAGGGCTACAGGATGCCCGTCCCCATCCGTGGGCGGCGTGACTCTGGCCTGGGCCTGACCCTGACCCGGCCGGCTGGGCGGCACATGTCCGTCCCGGCCCCGACCACGGCCTGCCAGGCGGCGTGGCTCTGGCCCGGCCCCGGTCCCTGCTGGCTGGGCACCCCAGCTCCTGGCCCAACGGAAGGCACAGCTCTGGCCCATGGCCCTGGCCCAACAGCCACCTCCAGGCAGTGGGGTAAGGGGGCAGGGAGCAGGGATGGGGTGTTGGAAGAGGGCAGGGGAGTTCGGGGCGTGGATAAGTGTCGGGGCGGTCAGAGGGCATGGAACAGGGGAATTTAATGGAGCAAGTCAGGAAGGAGGGTTGGATGGGGTGGTGGGGGGCAGTCAGGGATAGGGATTCCAGGGTCAGTCAGGGGACAAAGAGAAGGGGTGGTTGGATGGGGCAGAGGTCGCAGGGGGCCATCAGGAATGAGAGGAGGGGTTGGATTGGGCAGCAGGGGGCAGTCAGGGAACAGGGAAGTGGGGTGGATGGGGCAGGGGTCCCGGGGGGGGTTGTCAAGGAACGTGGGGGGTTGGATGGGGCAGGAGTCCCGGTTGGGGGACACAACCCCCTCGTGGGGTGAGGAGGAGGGAACCGGTTGTTAATATTTTGGCAGCTCATCACTGTACATAGGTGAGTAAAGACACACCAGAACTTTAGGGTATATAACCCTACATGGCTCTCTACAAGCAGTGCCTCCCATATCTACACTATGTTTAGCAGTATACTGTCCCTCTGCCTCCCCACTGCCTTCCCCCTGCCAGACCCTTTCACTGCCATGTGTAGTTACAACAGCCTGCCTTTCACTGCAGTGTGTAGCTGTGCATACTGTACAAACCACTGCCAGTGTAGACAAGGCCTGTGTCTCAGGTGTCTCGCTTGTAGTCTGGGGATAGGAAGACTGCTCATAGGAAATCGCTTTGGGATTCTCAGGCTGTCTACACTGCAATTGGAGGTGTGCTTGCAGCTCAGGTAGGCTTACCCACACTAGCACCACTAAACATAGCAGTGAAGGTGCAGTGGTGTGGGCTGCACAAGCCTCTCCAGCCACCCTAGATATGTAGTCATGTTGTAGCCTGCACTAAAGCCCACACTGTCACTGGGATAGCTAGCGGAAATTTGGAAGGAGTGGCTTTTTTTGGTGTCAGAATAGCATTTGAAAAATCATAGTTCACATATGTTTAGTAGAGACTTGCTAGAGCTTAACAAGCAAAGTCTCTGAAGATTCTGTCCTCACGGAGCATGCTCCAGTCTCTCTCAGCTCGAATAGTTGGACAAAGAGACTGGGCCTGGGAGCTGGTGGGGAGGAGAGACTGGGACTGGCTGGACAAGGAGACTGGGCCTGGGAGCCAGGACTGAGATTAGATGAGGATCCTGGGGTAGGAGACTGGGGCTGGAAAGAGACAGATCAGATGAGGAGCTGAGAGGGGGAAATCGGGACTAGATGGGTAAAGAGACTAGGATTAGGTTTGGGGAGATAGTGGAGGCGGCTCAGATGGTGAACACAGGTAGAAGTCTAGGAATGAGTGGGGAAGGAGATTGGGCTAAAAGCCTGAGAGTGGAGACTCGGACTGCGTCCTATGATGCACAGAATGGACTTGCACTGGGGACAAATCAGGGCTGTGTAATAAAGGAGTCTGTTGTCTATAGGAGCGGGGCATACGCAGCATATGCGGCTGTGTAGGGCACTCAAAAATTTGGGGCACCACCAGGCTGCGGGGCCCCTGCCCATTCCACTTGTTCTGCACTCTGACTCTGCTGTCCCTTCCGGTAGGCAGGCTGGCCGGGGCTGTGGGGAGTTTGCACCTGGCGTCTTCCTTGCTGCACAGGCGCAGAGTGAATCAGGACAACCAATCAGCAGTGCAGGTGGGAAATTTAAAAAAAAGGGGAGAAGTGGAAGAAGGCCCCTGGCCCCTCACCCACTGCTTACTCCTTTCAACCTGCCTGCCGGCTGGAGGGCTTCTCTCCGCCCCCGGGAGACCAACAAGGTAGGAGATGGCGTGGGGCTGTGGGTGCTGGGAGGGAGCCGTTCCTGCTGGAGGGCAAAATCTCCTCTCAAAGCTGGGTGATGGGGGACCCCTGGCCAAAGCGTCAATCATTCCCCCATGCAGATTAACACATAGGCCAACAGGGCACGTGCCCAGAGCCCCTTTCTCCTCCCCCCCGGCCAATATGCGACCCCCAGAAAAATAGGCAGCCAAGCAGACAGCCCAAGATGTGGGGTGGAAGAAGCCCCAAGCTCATCTGGGTGCCCTGGAAGAAGCCACACTGGGGGTGGGGATGGAGGGAAGCCCCAAGTACTGGTAGGCAATGGAGGGAAGGGTGGCACTGGGTGGGGCAGGGTTCTGGGGGTGGGGATGGTGGCTGTGCCCCCTCAACACATGGGGGTCAGCAGTGCTGGCTGGCGACCACATTCAGTGGAGCCCCCTCATCTTCCCCTCCCTCATCCCTCAATATCCCCAGGTAACTTGTGTAGGGCCTCATAAGTCCTAAGGACAGCCCTGTACAGAAGCCCTGCCTCATTTGTGGCGGAAGTTGGAAGGTGTGTAGTGAATGAGGCAGGAGATTACAGGGAGGAAAGAAAAGGTGGGTCTCATGGGGCTTGTCTACATCACAAAGTTGCAGCGCTGGTGAGGGGGTTACAGCACTGCAACTTAGGAGGTGTACACATCTGCAGGGCATCACCAGCGCTGCAACTCCCTGTTTGCAGCGCTGGCCGTACTCCCGTTTTGTCTCGGGTGTAGAGGATCCAGCGCTGGTGATCCAGCGCTGGTAATCAAGTGTAGACACTTACCAGCGCTTTTCTTGACCTCCGTGGAATAAGCAGGTATCCCAGCATACCTGAGGAAGCCTCTGGTAATCAAGCAGGTCTTCTTCCCCGGTTTGCTCTCGCGTTCCCCGAATCCCCATGCAAGCAGGTCTCCTTCCCTGCGGTTTGCAGGGGGGTTCGGGGAACGCGAGAGCAAACCGCGGCGAAGCTGGTCTCCTTCCCTGCGGTTTGCTCTCGCGTTCCCCGAACCCCCGTGCAAGCAGGTCTCCTTCCCTGCGGTTTGCAGGGGGGTTCGGGGAACGCGAGAGCAAACCGCGGCGAAGCTGGTCTCCTTCCCCGGTTTCCTCTCGCGTTCCCCGAACCCCCCTTGAAGCCGCCCAACAGCGCTGCAGTGTGGCCACATCTAACACCACTTGCAGCGCTGGTTGCTGTAAGTGTGGCCACTCTGCAGCGCTGGCCCTATACAGCTGTACTAATACAGCTGTAACAACCAGCGCTGCAAAATTGTAGATGTAGACATACCCCATGGTTAAGGTAGCTGAATGCTGTCTTGGAGAACTGGAGTCTATCTCTGCCTCTGCCACAGAGCTCCTGAGGTGATGTGGGCCAAGCTGCTTAAACCAAACTTTTCACAGGTATGTGCCTCATTATCTGGCTGCCAACGAGAGATCCCGGGGTCTGATCTGCAGGCAGCTGCAGCTGACGTCAGTGGGAGTGGTGCTTCAATATATAAAGTCCCTGTATAACGCTAAATACTCTGAAAAATCAGGTCCTAGGTGTCTCAAATTAAGCGCAAGATTAGTGGATGCATCTGACCTTAATTTCTCTGTACTTCAGCTCACCCTCTGTAAAATGTGGACAAGACCACCGTGTCAGCTCTCAGGGGTGTTGTGAGTTAATGTTTGTGAAGCACTCAAATATAGTGATGAGCACCACAGAGAAGCCCAAGAGGAGCCTAGTAATTCTGTCTTAAATAGTGTATAGTAAATAAAGTATTAAACTGACCAATGAGGATGAAACAAAACACTGAATAGTTTCTTATTAAGTGGGCATTGTCTATCCTTGTGCTCTGAATGAGGTGGGGATCCTGTGGAAAAAATGGTATAAGATCATGTAATTAGACTGTCTCATAATGCATATGCCCAAGGGGGCCAAATTAATAGTACCCAGGCCACCTGAATTATGTATTTCCTAAATTGTGGAGTGCTTGACTTCGCAACTTACATAACCGTCTTCTGATATGTTAAATATATTCCCTGCTTGGTCTAGGATTTGCATGACTTCTTGCACAATTCCTGTTGGTCCTTCTGTGAGGTTCCTCTCTATACCTAAAGTATACATGCACATTGTGGGAGGAGTGGAGAGGGACGGACATGATTGTTGAGGGGTTCTCAACTTTTTTCTTTCTGAGGTTCCCCCTGGCCCTAACATGATATAAACACTCCAGGGCCCAGGGGGGAGGAGGTGTCAGGGCTCTGGGCTTCAGCTGCTGGCTCGAGGGGGCCCTCAGGGATTTAGTCCTATGGGGTGCCAGGGCTCTGGCCGCCGGGCCCCATAGGTGTAGTTTGACTTCTATTTTGTGGGGGCAGGGCCCAGCAGGGCTTAGGCCAGCTTCACATGGTGAAATCAAGGGCAGGAACGCCACCTCTATCCCAGTTCACCTCAGCAGGCCACCCAGGCTGTCTGAGTTGGGTTGGGGGCGCAACCAAAAATTATAACTCAAAGAGGGTGGGACTCAGCTCACAAAGTTTGAAAACCACTCAGGGTGCAGGCAGGGGGTAGCTCAGGGCAAGAAGAGGGTGTAGCTAGGGGCTGGCTGCAGGGAGGGGTAGCTAGGGATTGTGTGTGAGAAGGGGTATAGCTCAGGGGACAGGGAGGAGGGTAGCTAGGGGCTGTGTGTTGGCAGAGGGTAGCTCAGGGTACAGGGAAGAGATAGCTAGGGGCTGTGTGCAGGCAGGGGGTAGCTCGGTACAGGCAAGGGGGTATCTGGAGTCTGTGTGCTGGGAGGGGCACCCTGTGGTCGCTGCTCCCCGAGGGCTTCTTGCCTCCAAGCTGGCCAGGAGGCAGGGAGAGGAAGAAGAGGGTGTGGGGGTCGGGAGGAGGAGATGTGTGTGTAGCTGCCCCCAGGACTGCCCCACTCTGGTTAAGACACTGCAATTTGGGAGGGGTGACAATGCCCCCATACCACCTGCAGCTCCACCCATGAGTTCATTGCTTCTGCGCCCAGGTGGCCGCAGAGCTCCGGTTGGGAACCGCTGTGATAGTTAATGATGTTAGTACTTTCCATCTCTTCTTCGGATTTCTATTTTATGACTTCTCCTTGTCCCTGAAGCTAACCTCAGCTCTGTGACTGAATTTTTCAGTCTTCTTCAAGGGTGTGGCTCCTTCCAATGCCAGATTAAATAGATACTTTTGGATCATATTAGCAGCACAGAGAGTGCTCTGGTTAGAAACACATTATATCACTTTGCCTGCGTCAGGTGGAACACGGTAAATCCAAATGTTCAATGGGAGGGGAAAAAAGAAATTCATTTAGGCCACCTCTGAAATATCCACCAATCTCTGCAGCAGCACTGAGATCAACGTATTGCCAGAGTAATCATGCAAAGACCTTTCATGAAAGGGTCAGGAACATTGCCGTTCTTGTACACTTCTTTCTAACCTGCGTGCTGGTGATAGAAGCATCGTGCAGCTCATTTGCATTTCATAGCGGGAATTGGTCCTGTACCACACTGATATGACAAAACAAAAATAACTGAAGAACAGCAAGATGCACTGAACAGATTTCTGAAACAACACAGACCAAGGATTTCAGGGATGAATAGCTCAACTTGTTGTTCTGGTGATGTTCTCCTGAAGAACTCTGACAAATGCATGTCCCTATGCAAACATATTCACTAGGATTCCTCAGTGTATCTGGAGTGGTACCAAACATGTCTACTGTCCCACCTGAGTTTAGGTCTCCCTGGGGCTGAATAAGCCTCCTCAGTTTTTTTAATCTGAATTTTGTGGATTCTGCTGTGTGGCACCTTACGCCATTGCTTGCATGATGAAAAGAAAAGGGTGTGGGGAACAGGGAAATGAACAGTGTTCTATCCTGGCACACAGAGATTTTTTTTTTTAACTGACGTGATGAGGATGATAGGAATGCATGACTGACACTTCAAATATCCTACTGTAATCCTGGCTGCATTAATGGGCCTTAAATTGCCCATGATTCTATAGCAATGGAAATGGACAGCGGACTAGGAAAGTAGTGGAGATGGGATGGGAAACTCCATGTCATTGCATGGCAATTCATATTTGCAAAGTGCTTTGAAGATTATTTAAAAATCCACTGTATGAGGGGAAGAAGTGTTTCTTAGTTGGTGGTTCATGACCCCTGGAAGCGTAGAGGTGAATAAAAGACATTTGAGGGGCTGTGAAGTATTGAAAATTTGACTACAATCTAAAGCGAAGAAAATCTCATACCCATCATATCAAGTATTCTGTCCATCTCTCGAAACACACACCTACAAATTATATAGCGTTAGCTGTGTTAGCACTGATAGATTGCAGGGGCCACTGGAAAAAACCAAAACCAGCAGGAGTTACCCTGTTTAGGAGTAAGACAATGAACCTTTAAACTATATCTAGGGTACAGCTGAACCCCCAGGTATTCCTTTGGTCTGTGATGACAAGCTGCCAGGGGGCCTGAGTTTCTGAGAAGGGGGTTTAAACCAAACTTGTTGAAAGTGGTGGGAAAAGGACTTGGGGTAAGATATCTTGTAGGGGATAGGGAAATGCCTTGTTAGTTAACTTGAGTCTCTAGAAAGCATGTTATGATTTTGTTTTATATGTAACCATCTATTTCCAATATTCTTATTTCCTATCACTGAATCCCTGTTCTTTGAGAATAAACTTATTTTTGTTTTCCCTATATACATATAAATCTAAACGCTGTGTGTTAAGCAAAGTGGTGGTCCTGAGCAGAATCTTACAAACTGGTGTGTCCTATTGCTTTGGGAATAGCAGATCTAAGTGTTCTGGGAGTGTCCAGTGGAACAAGGGCTGAGTTCCCCAGAGGGATGCCTGGAAGACTCGGGTTGGTGTGTGCCTATCCCTGACCTGTACAGAGAGAAGCCTGGAAGGCAGTGCTTGTGTTGCCAGAGGCTGGTGGTTTCAGCAAGTTGATCCACAGCCGACATAGACGAGGTTCCTTCACACTAAGGACAGGTGGTAGTGAGGGGCCTCACAACCCATGATAACTTCATCTTCCCATGCTTCAGTTCCTCCATCTGTAAAATGGGAAAAAAAGATACTGCTCCCCTTTGTAAAGTGCTTGAGATCTAGTGATGAAAAGCTCTCTATGAGCTAGGTGGTGATGGTGTTAATTTATTAATTGTAATAGCCAGGGTCCTGGTGGGGACAGTGTTGTGTAGTTCTGTGGTTCTTGCTGCATGGTGCAGGGGTCATTGTACATCGTTTAGGTCTAATGTGCCACATAAGACATGGGAACGTAGCTTAGTACTCTAATTAATGCCTGATGAGCAAGAGGAAAGCAATGTCAGTACAGGGCTATGCAGAAAATGTTACAATTTGTATTGAGACAAAATAATCAACAGAGCTACTCAGCTGCTCCAGGGACACTAGAGGGTGAGCCGTTGCCATTTCTAAGGTGGCCCAGAAACTTTTGGGCATCTCATTCTTTCCCAAGGGTGTCTGGTTTGTGGTGTTTTTTCTGGGAGAGAGGAAGTTGCAATTAACAAATTGTGCTCTGGAAGTACTTACTATCTCACAATCCCCATTCAAAATGGGGCTAGCCCTGCCTCTTACATTGGCACACCCAGAGTTGCTCGGGGTTTGCACTGAGGTAACTTCACCAGTACAGATGTGCCCTGTGCATGGTAGATGTGTGCATAGAGAGGAAGGAAAGTGGGAGGGACAACAGACCTGGTCGTGTTTGGGTTTGCACTTAGGCCTTCTAAAGACTATTCACAGGGAGCTGGAAAAACCTTCTAAGAAAGTTTTCAAAAGAGTTATTTAAAAAAAAATTGGAACTAGAGCTGGTCAGAAATAGCATCAAAGGTATGAGGTTTCTGCAGAAAATTGATGATGATGATATTTTTCATGGCAAATTTTCATTTTTGATAAAATATGGAAAACTGAAATATTTCAGCCAAAACCCAAAATATGCTGATTTCAAATGGCATTGCAGTGCCTTATGTGCCCATTCTACTCTATAGGCCAGGTTCTCTGGCTGGGACTATGTCTCCCATGATGAACCACTGGCTTCCCTCTTCATGAGGGGAGGGAATACATCCTATGAGTCTGTGGCATTGGTACATCTTGGGAGATTTTGTATGGCCAGAGAGCCCAGCCCATAAAAGAGAATGGGAGCAGAAGGCACCTGAACTGCAACTCTCATGAGGCACTACAGTTCCACTTTGAATAAAAATATTTCAGCTTTCAGGCTCTTTTTTTTTAAACAAAATATAACAAAATTTCATGGAAAGCAGACACTTTTTGTGGAGAAAACATATTTAGTCAAAAACCACATTTTACTTTGAAGAACAGTTTTGGTGAAAATATTCAACACACCTTACTCAGAACATGCTCTTGGGCAAGATCTTCCCCACCTGAAGTGATTCCACCCCCCTCCTTTGCAGTATTAGAACAATACTCACTACTTTTGTAGTGTTCTTCACTTTCAGTCCTCACATTGTATATCAAATTGTATAGTTGCTGCACATTGCATGGCTGCTCTCATATTTTGAAAATAACTGCACTTACACAATACACAAGCAACCATGCAAAATATATTCCGAGTTTGTCAATTATGTTGCTGCTATTTTGATTTTCTAGGTCAGTGACCACCTGTTTTGAACACTGAGGAATAGCCATTTAATGGCCAATGAGACACGATCCTTTTAATCCTTAATTGTGTGTGCTCAGAAGATGACCTCACAATCATTTCCCTAAGCATCAATTGTTGCTGTTATAGAATAAAAAACACAGATTTTGATATTCTGCCCTTTTAGTATTTACCACATTTCCTCATTCTGCTTCACCTCTGAATAACTAGACATAACAAGAGGGAAAGCGGCTAGAACCTGTGATGGTTTTCCATATTTATTTCCCTAATTGAGCAAGGCTCATCATTTAACCCCACTGCCACTTACACTTGGGAGGGAATAGTACTAGGTGGTAGAAGGCTCAGGCACACTCTCCCTCCCCCCCAAATAAAAACAAACAAACAAAAACCCTCAAAAACCCACTCAGAGTCCCAAATTAAAGTCCAACAAGCAAACATTTTCTCATCCTACTCCCAGGATTCACTGACTGGAAAGTTTGGCAGCTCATCAGCCTGCTTACTCAGGGTCTTGTATGCCTTAGTAGGCTACTCCCAGCCCTTCCTAGCTGGACTCTTAGTCCCAAAGCCCAGGACTCTGCTGGAGCCTGCTTATTCCTAGCAATCTTTGCTCTCTTGAGCATCCTCTCTCACTGCAGCATCTAGCTGGCCTGTATAAGGAAATCACTTGACCCCTTTCAGGTACGCCTCTTTCAGTTATCAGAGTTGATTAGCCCTAGGCCCTCCAGCCCTTACAGGTTAAGCCACCCTGTTACAGGGCCTTGTAAGATCTCTCAAGTTCGGCATCGAAAATCACGTAGGCCCTTCTGAATATTGTGGCCCTTGTCTTTTTGTTAGAAAGATTCAACATCTAAACAGAGAGGGGGAGAAAAGCCATAGCAGAGGAAGATAAAAAGAAGAGGGGTACTACAAGGGTTGAAATGACTGCTAGCTTGTAAAACTGTTCTGATGTTGACCAACACCTGCACCCCTTGAAAATATGATTTCCATCCTGTGCTTGAAACACAGATGAGGCAATATCATTAAGCCAAGGATTCATTAATTCTTGGTGTCTGCAGCCACTGTGGGAGCTTTGCCTCCTGCTAGCATTACTGCAGGAGCGGCTTCTTTGTTTTCAAACTATTTGTTTGAGGAAAAGGTGCAGATACCTGATAAGAAACAGCAGCTAGTTAAAAATGCACTGTTAATACTGCCTTTCCACAGGATTATCTCCAATGGAGAGCCTGTGTCTATCTGATCTCTGTGAACAAAGTTTAGGCCATTAACCACCTTGCCTGTCTTTTACAAATTAAAGTAATCATGAACAGATTTCTGTTGTTCCACAAGTCACTCAAGCACTTGACGACTTGTGCTTCAATTGGCAGAGGGTCCAAATAGGATTAGAAAAGTGTTGGTTTCTCAGCATGTTTGGATGTGGGTAAAATAGTTACGTTTTCCCATATGCGCTAACTCTTCTGAGTGCAGCCCTATGTCTGATGCTCTTCCTCCTTTGCTGATCAGAAGCGGTGCTTTGGGGAAGAAAGAATTATACTGCAGAAACCTGCTAGAATGCATATTATCTTTGGTAGATGCAGACACTCTGGTGACATGTTTTGACTGGTACATTTATCTTTCCAGTACCGTGGAGATGATACTTTCCAGAGCTATAATATTAATTAATTAAGATTAGACAATTGTCTAATGTGAGAACATGGGGGCCGAGGGACCGTGCTGTTTGTGCACATGGGTATGATATGGAGCATGTGTTGTTTCCATGTCTTTGAACACTATGTGCTATCTAGTTGTGGTTTGGTACAGAACACTGTGATGAAATTAGGCTAGACATCTGCCCAGCATTCAGGCTCTTAAAAGTGGGTGTGGATTAGTTAGCTGCACTGTAGCACTATGGGGATGATGATTGCTGTCCCTTCATTTGCAAATGAAAGCATGTTTTATAGAGTAATGTATTACACGTTGCCATGAAGCAACAAAAGGGCAGCATGCAGAGAAGAAGGTGTCATTTAAAAGGAGACTTCAGAACTGTCTCCAGAGAATGAATTAAAGGGAAGGGTGACTGATTCCACTAGCAAGGAGCTATGACAGGCAATTATGTTACCCAACATAAGCTGAGTAATGAGGAGCAGTCGGCAGAATAAATGATAGAAGGTAATAATTGAAGTGAACAACAATGAGTTTGTAATAAGAACAGACTTTAAAAAAAGTAGTAATCTAGGAAGAAACTCTGTCAGGCAGAGAATTCACAGTGGGCTGATGCATAGCACTACATCTGAAGCTTTTAATATGCTTTGCGAAAGTTAATTCTTGCAATGTTCCTATGAAGTACCATGAATATTAGTCTTTTGAAAAAAAGGCTGAGGGGTGGCCTGATAACAGTCTTCCAATATGTTAAGGGCTGTTATAAAGAGGATGGTGATCAATTGTTCTCCATGTCCACTGAAGGTAGGACAAGAAGTAAAGGGCTTAATCTGCAGCAAGAGAGATTTCGATTACATATGAGGAAAAAGCTTTCTAATGACAAGGGTAGTTAAGCTCTGGAATAGGCTTCTAAGGAAGGTCATGAAGTCCCCATCATTGGAAGCATTTAAAAACAAGATGGACAAACACCATTCAGGGATAGTGTAGGTTTACTTGGTCATGGCACAGCTCATGGGGCTGGACTTGATGACTTCTCAAGGTCCCAACCAGCCCTACCTTTTTATGACTGCTGTGATTTTATGAATATATCCCTGTTTGGCAAAGGGGTGACGTAAGGAACAGTGAGTCAGTATCTGGAAGACATCCCAAGAGTTTTAACCCGCTTTATTAATGATCACGATGAATTATTATTTGTATTACAGTAATGCCTAGAGACTCCAACCAAGATTGGGGACCCTTTGTGCTAGACACTGCACAAATATGTAGTAAGAGACAGCCCCTGCTCTGAAGAACTTATAGTCTAAATGATCTCAAAACTATGTGGGTACCAAGTTGTCTGTTGCCTTACATCATCTGCTGATGTGTACAGTGAATATAAAGTGGACATAAAACATGCTTCCAGTGATTGGCATCTACTTTTCCAGGTGTAAATTTCTACACAGAGTGCAAGGCAATGGAGAATCAGATGTATTCTCTCCATTGGAACTGTGAATGATCGATGGAGCTGAATCCAAATGAGAGTGATGTAGATTTTTACATAAGAACAGCCAGACTGGGTCAGACCAAACGTCCATCTAGCCCAGTATCCTGTCTTCTGACAGTGGCCAATGCCAGATGCTTCATAGGGAATGAACAGAACAGATAATCATCATCCTCCCCTGTCACCCATTCCCAGCTTCTGGGAAACAGAGGCTAGGAACACTATCCCTGCCCATCCTGCCTAACAGTCATTGATGGACCTATCTGCCATGACTGTATCTAGTTGTTTTTTGAACCCTGTTATTGTTTTGGCATTCACAACATCTTCTGGGAAGGAGTCCTACAGGTTGACTAGGTGTTGTGTGAAGAAATACTTCCTTTTGTTTTGTTTTAAACCTGTTGCCTATTAATTTCATTCAGTGACCCCTAGTTCTTGTATTATGAGAAGGAGTAAATAACACTTACTTATTTACTTTCTCCACACCAATCTTGATTTTATAGACTTCAATCATATCCCACTCTAGCAGACCGCCGACTCACCAGCGCAGCACCTCCTGCTGGTCAGTCTAGGAATTAGCTCTTTCCAGCCTCAGAGCGCCTCCTGCTGGCCAGTTTCTCCCTTCTGGTACCTGCTTCCTTGTCTCCACCACCTCCAGCCCCATGTCCCTCCCAGACCTCAGTGCCCCTTACTTTGGGGTACTGCCCCATACCTGTGCCCCAACACTCTGGGTCTCCCCTCCCAGGGGAATCCCCTCCCCCTATGCCCACCTTGCCTCAGCAGCTACTGCCAGTCATCATCTAGCCCCCTTTCTCTGGGGCAAACAGCAATCTGTACTGGCCACTCATCATTGGCAAGGGAGTTGGACCTACTGCCTTTCTAGCCCCCAGCGGACTCCCTGCAACCCCAGTACCTCCTTAGGCCTTCCTGCCTCAGCCTGGGAGGTAGCCAGGCCTGAGCTCCCCAGCACTGCTCTGTTGAGGGTACCCTGTCTCTCCGGGGTGGCTAAGTTCTTCTCACACCAGGGCTGGAGTGAGACTCTCTCGGCTCCTTGCTCACAGCCCTCTTATCAGGGTCAGCTGTGCCCTGATTGAGCTGGCCATACCTGTAGCCAGCTCCCCAACCAGCCTCCCTCAGCGGCTCTCACTCCTTCTATCCCAGGAGCGGGGTAACTGCCCCACTACACCCCCCCTTAGTTGTCGCTTTTCCAAAGTGCCAGTCTTATTACTCTGTCCTCATACAGAAGCCGTTCCATACCCCTAATAATTTTGTTGCCCTTTTCTGAACCTTTTCCAATTCCAATATATCTTTTTTTGAGATGGGGAGACCACATCTGCACACAGTATTGAAGATGTGGGCATACCATGGATTTATCTAGAGGCAATATGATATTTGCTGTCTTATTATCTGTCCCTTTCTTAAAGGATTTTTATCTTTAACTGTTATGCATGCCATCACATTTTGGGTTAATAGTGTCCTATGAATGAATGAATGAATGAGGACACTGGAGAGAAGTAGGAGAAGACAGGAGAAAGTCAACAATAAACGGGAAGTTTCAACTATGAGTTTCACAGTTCATGCTAGTGTCAGTATTCATGGAGCTCCACTGACTTAAACTCTGAAATGGAACATGCTACTGGCTAGGTATAGAATGCTTGGTTAGCATATGTCAGAATAATTACAGCATCCATAGGAAAAATATTGCTCTTAATTAGTTTTATAATCTAAGGGAAATGAATTACGAACTATCTGTATAACTCATGACCTGCCTCTAATTAATTTGAAGTTCTGGTGCATGAAGGGCATGTAGCTGTTTCTTTCCTACCAGTCACTGAAACAAAATGTTTACACTGATGCATCTCAAAGAAGACACAGAGGGGATGGAAGGAATGTTGCGTACACACTGTGACAGCGATGGGTTAAGCAGGATGTTCCTGAGCTGTGGTCTATGGAGGTCTGGCTGAATGCACAGTGAAAAGTCTCCCCCTTGTTAAATCAGGGGCAAATATACATTACTTTCCTAATATTTTCCATATGAGGTATTTCCCTGGGGATGTTATTTGATTCCTTATTAGAGGGGAGGTGATCCATGAAACAGTATCTCTCGATGATGTGTTTCAAAATAATCTTGTAGTGTTGGTCTGAAACACTCCCACTCTGTTAGCTGGTGTTGATAACCTAGGAAAGGGATAAGTGGATTCTGCTGTTGCACTGAGGCAGGTGACTCTTTAATCCACTTGGCTTAATGGAGATGGGGGTGGCTTTCTAAGGAGAGAAGATTTATGGTGTGGGCTGAGTAGTCCTGAGGGAGGAAGCCTAAGAGGAGTAGCCAGGCTTGGGGAGAGAATTGAACTCATCTGTGTTTTATAGCCAATCCCTGTGAAAGGAGTGAGTTTGGACTTCACATTGTTTATGCACTGTGTTTGGGAAAGCTGCCTGTTTGTGTCCACTGTGAACAATTTTGAGAAACCCTGGTGTTAAGATAGGTAGCAGTTATGACTTTATTAATGCTCACTTAGGGCAGGTGTACATTAAAAAGTTAAGTTGACCCAGCTACGTTGCTCTGGGGTGTGTAAAATCCACACCCTTGAGTGATGGAGTTAAGCCAGTCTTGCTCCCAGTGTAGGCTGTGCTAGGTCAAAGGAAGAATTCATCCATTTACTTAGTCCACCTCCCTGAAAGGTGATAGCTGAGTACAGCAATCAGAGAACCCCTCTCATTGCTCTAGTGAATGTCTACACTGAAGTGCTACGGTGGTGCAGCTGCAATACTGCAGCTGTATGGCTCTTGTGGTTTAAGTGTAGACATTGCCTAAGGTGGCCCTATGAATGGATATGGAGTTCTATGAATGGAGCATGACATGCATCCTGACTCAGAGATCTTGCTGCTAGAGCTGGTAGGAAAATGGGATTTCTGCCCCAGGGGAAGTTCTGATATTTCTAAATTTGTTTGCATTCTGAATCAGAATAAAAAGTTGAAATCTTTCCTGGAACAGAAATTCTGAAACAATGGTTCTGAATGAAACTTTCAATCTTCATGTTCAATGCTCATTGTTTCAATAACATCAACACATTATAACATAAAATATAATTAATTTCATTAACCAAAATGATAAAGTCAAAGCAAAATGGCCTTACCCTATCAAAACAATTCTTTTCGACATTTTTCTGTCAAAAATGTTGTCAAAAAAGGCTAGGATTTTTCAGCTTGGAAAAGAGGAGACTGAGGGGAGATATGATAGAGCTACACCTCTACCCCGATATAACGTGACCCAATATAACACAAATTTGGATATAATGCGGTAAAGCACTGCTCCGGGGGGCTGCACTTTCTGGCGGATCAAAGCAAGTTCGATATAATGCGGTTTCACATATAACTCAGTAAGATTTTTTTGCTCCCGAGGATAGCCTTATATCGGGGTAGAGGTGTATATAAAATCACGAGTGGTGTGGAGAAAGTGAATAAGGAAAAGTTATTTACTTGTTCCCATAGTGTAAGAAGGGGGCAAGGGATAGCTCAGTGGTTTGAGCATTGGCCTGCTAAACCCAGGGCTATGAGTTGAGTGCTTAAGGGGACCATTTAGGGATCTGGGCCAAAAATCTGTCTGGGGATTAGTCCTGCTTTGAGGGGGTTGGACAAGATGACCTCCTGAAGTCCCTTCCAACCCTGATATTCTAAGAACTAGGGGCCACTAAATGAAATTAATGGGCAGCAGGTTTAAAACAAATAAAAGGGAGTTCCTCACACAGTTAACCTGTGGAAGTCCTTGCCTGAGGAGGTTGTGAAGGCTAGGACTATAACAGGGTTTAAAAGAGAACTAGAAAAATTCATGGAGGTTAAGTCCATTAATGGCTATTAGGTAGGATGGGTAAGGAATGGTGTCCCTAGCCTCTGTTTGTCAGAGGGTGGAGATGGATGGCAGGAGAGAGATCACTTGATCATTACCTGTTAGGTTCACTCCCTCTGGGACACCTAGCATTGGCCACTGTTGGAAGACAGGATACTGGTCTGGATGGACCTTTTGGTCTGACCCAGTGTGGCCATTCTTATGCTCTAAGGTCCCTGCTAAATGTTTCAATTTTGATGAAATTGTATTTTCCAATGCAAAACTTCCATTGAAAGCATTTTGATCAGCTCTACTTCAGACCTAAAGTAGACAAGACAAAGCCTAGCCACCAAATGCTAATTCAGGAAAGCGTGAGCAGAGATGACTGGAGAGCAGTCATAGGAAGGAAGGATTCCTGCAACTGGGTTTAAAGAGGCAGTTGGTGGAGAAGAGAATGGATGCTTGGTGAAGAGGGACTGGACAGCTGCTCTCAGCATAGGAGGCAGAATGAGGCTGAAAGAAGGTGAAAGAGATGAAGGACTGAGATATAGAAATAATGCAGAAGACCTGGGAGGAAGTAGAGGAATAGGGAGAAATGAGAACAGATATAAGTGGGGCAAGATTACACAGGGACTTAAAATTCAGGATCAGGATCTTGGCTTCCTTCCTCTTACTGCATTAAATTCAATGGTAGAGCTGAGGGCATGTGACGGTGAGAGCAGGGACGAGCTATGGGAAAAGAAGATAATTTTGGCAAAGCATTTTGGATCTATGGGAGGGGGAAGAGGCAGAAGGAAGGCTATAATGATAAAGGTGGTGAGGACAAAGTCATAATGATATATATTGCAGCCGCATGGGAAAACTCAGCAAATAGACATCTCTACCTCGATATAATGCTGTCCTCAGGAGCCAAAAAATCTTACCACCGCATTATATTGAACTTGCTTTGGTCCACTGGAGTGTGCAGCCCTGCACCCCTGGAGCGCTGCTTTACTGAGTTATATCCAAATTCGTGTTATATCAGGTCACGTTATATCAAGGTAGAGGTATACTTTATTTTAGAAAATAAGGCAACAAACAGTAGCAGTGTAATCTTTCTGTGAAAACAAACCTAAGGACACGTTCCTGCTGTCATTAAAGCCAAGGGGAGCTTTGCTATTGACTAAGAACTTGATTCAACAGCCAATGAAGTCAGTGGAAGCCTTTCAGTTGGCTTCAAAGGGCATTGGCTCAGGCCGTAAACTTAGGGCCCACCTAGCTTTCTCTGTTCATGTGTCTTTAAACCCATCATCCTGCACGGGGCAGGAAAGTTATAACTGTGGAGCAGCTAACTTTGTAGCTGCCAGGATGCTTTTGTATACTGCCAATACAAGCAAAGAGAGAAACTTGCCTAGATCTTGCTATTGCTCACTGATTGCAAATGAGAAGAAGAAGAAGAAGAAAAAAAGATAGATGGTATAGCTTTCTGTATCCTGTCTGCATCCTTCTCCTTTCATCTGTGCGTCCCATTCAGCCTAGAATAGATGCCTTGAGACACCATCAGTCTAAATGCTAAGCACCATTCCAAGCTTGGCCTTACATTAGTTCCAAGACAAATTAAGAATCAGTAGAAGCTGATAGCAATGCTAGTTGTTTCATTTTTACTTTTATAGGCATGAATTTAAATACAACAACATTTTGCTGCAAGATAATGAGAAAAACACTTATTACCCTTCTGTTGCACACACATTTATGTAGTAGTTTTTTATTACAGGAATAATATACAGCCCTGTGAAAATAGTGGCATTCGTTTGGTTTTAATGTAGCTCCCTATGATTCTTCTGCTGCTTTTTGCTCGGGGTTTTATATTTTGCTCTTCTAGATGCAATAAGAATAATAGCATCCATCTTTTAGTGCATTATGAAAGCCTATCAAATACTCTGACTGTATTAGTCTGCCATGGTTCTCCAAGAACTATAACACACATGAATATATAGAGATAAAAGAGGCCAAGGGCCATAGGGAACAGATGCTGAATGCTTCTAGAAATGTAGCGGTCTTGTCTCACTCTTCTTTTTTTTCCTCAGTTCATCTTCTGTCTATGATATTATAAAATACTTTTATGTTATCTCTTGATCTTCTTTCTTCTGAATAATTTCTTGTCCTATTATATACCACTTGGAGTGAATAAACCAGTTATTAGACATTCTGTCTTGTGTTAGATATAATTAGCTATTTAAATTGGTGCCAATAGGCTTTTAATAGAATTTCTCATTCTAGGAGCAGGGGAAAGAGTGTTAAAATATATTTAATGCCTCCCCCTCCACTAATGAATAGAATTAGACCACCTCTGATTTCCTGTTTTGTCCTTTAATTAGTTAGATAAAAGTTGCTCAATTTTGCTAAGAGATTAGCTCTAATTTTAATTTATGGGGAAACTGTTTTCATATTAAATTAACCATGGTATAATTTTCCATGAGCTGTGCTGCCCGCATTATCTCTGCTATCTGCTTCCAGAGTAGATATTTTTGCCTGATTGTTTTCTGTTGCACTAGGGATG
Organism: Gopherus evgoodei; assembly: GCF_007399415.2. NCBI lineage: Eukaryota > Metazoa > Chordata > Testudines > Testudinidae > Gopherus > Gopherus evgoodei. The sequence goes on along the minus strand of NC_044334.1, from coordinate 12,997,967 downwards.
TGTTTGATCATGCAGCATGTGTCCCAAGTGAGGAGAGACTTGTATATTGTGTATTAAAACTGCCCTAGATAAGGTTTATACCAAATGTATTTTGTGTCATCCAGGAACACTAAACAAACAAGCTGAGGGAAACTAATTCAGTTAAGGACATCTTGAATAATATGAACTTACGTGACCTTCCCCAGCCTGTTTCACCCGTCACTCTTTGAAGGAGGTGAATTGAAAGTCAGGACTCCTGGGTTCTTGCCCTAGTTCTGCCTAGTGTTTCCAAGCAGTTGAAAGAAGTTACATGTCCAACTCCCACTAATTTTTTACTAGCATTTAAGTGTCTCAGGCTATTTGAAAATCCCATCCTTAAGTTCTCTGTGGGTCAGTTTACTCATCTGTAAAATGGGTACAACTAGACTTACCTATCTTGCAGGGGTGCTAAGGATTAATTAATGGAGAACTTTAGACAAAGCGGGTCCTCTGTTTCTAGGTGACTGCCTCTCCCTTGTAAGGAGTCTATAAAGAATGTTTAAAACAGAAGAGTTTTTTTTAAAGGAGTTTAGTTTGTTGCTCCATTAACTATTCAAAGAGATCTTCACTCCTCTGTGCCTTGGTCTAATTGATGAGGATGCAGCTGGGTTCGAGGATGCATGTGAATGTGTGAATCTTAGGGAAAAAATGTTTCCCTTTAGAAGAGGGCTTAGAGAACAAGCTGAAGTTGGAACATCAGGAGTTACAGGCCAAGATAGTGATTATTGTTCATGCTGGATCCACAAGGAGTGAGGGGGGGGGGAAATGTTTTTTGAAAAAGTTAAAAGAAAAGTCTTAAGACTTTAAGACTGTTAAGACTTAACAGGAGGTTAAATAAGAAAAGCTTGTGACAGTGTTTTAACAGCAGCCAAGGATTCCTCAAACAGTGTAATTTTTGTGTCAAGTAACAGAGTATAAAAACAGCACTGGAGGAAACAAAAGGGGCAGGAGGAAGCAAGTCTGGTGAGATCAATGTTCGCAGAGAGACAGACCTAGAGAGATTGTTAGGCTAAAAAGATAACAGTGAGAGTCTGGTGTGAGAGAGCAGGTGACTTGAACTGTAAGCTCTTTGGGCAGGGGCCATCTACAGGTGTTCATATGTTTGTGTGTATCTAGTGCAATGGGGCTGAGGCCATGAGGGGTGACTGCAATGCTGTCATAAACAGATAGCTAAGGGTTAATGTCTCTTTCACCTGGAAAGGGGTAACAAACAACACCTAACCAGAGGACCAATCAGGAAACAAGACTTTTTCAAATCTGGGTGGAGGGAAGTTTTGGGTGTGAATCCTTTGTTCTTGGTCTGTTCTCTTTCTCGGCTCTGAGAGTGACCACAGGAATCTCCAGGCTTTCTAATATTCTGTTTCCAAGTTGTAAGTACAAGGATAGTAAGACAATAGGTTTATATATTTTTTTTGTATTTACATGTGTGTAGTTGCTGGATTGTATTCTTTTTGGATAAGGCTGTTTATTCATTTTTTTCCTTTAAGCAATTGATCCCGTATATTAATACAGAGACTATTTTTAATTTCTTTTTCATTCTTTTTATATAAAGCTTTCTTTTTAAGACCTGTTGGAGTTTTTCTTTAGTGGGGACTCCAGGGAATTGAGTCTGCAGCTCACCAGGGGATTGGTGGGAGGAAGAAGTCAGGGGGAAAAATCTCTGTGTTAGATTTACTAAGCCTGACTTTGCGTACCCTCTGGGGGTGAGGGGAGAGAGAGGTTAGATCTCTCGGTGTTTGTGTTTCAAGGACTTGAAGCAGGGAGGGTGGAATCCCTTTGCTTAGATTCACAGAGCTTGCTTCTGTATATCTCTCCAGGAACCCAGGGAGGGAACACCTGAAGGGGTGGAGGGGGAAGGAAATGGTTTATTCCCCTTTGTTGTGAGACTCAAGGAATCTGAGTCTTGGGGTCCCACAAGGAAGGTTTTGGGGAGACCACAGTGAGCTAGGCACTGTATAATTCCTGGCTGGTGGCAGCAATTACCAGGTCCAAGCTGGTAACTAAGCTTGGAAGTTTTGATGCTAACACCCATATTTTGGACGCTAAGGTCCAGATCTGGAAAGAAATGTTATGACATGGTGGCAGTGGTGGGATAGACAAGAATCCAGAAGCCAGTAGGAATATTATTTTCTTTTTCTCTGCTATGGCTTTTATGCAGAGAGAAAGGGCGGTTTTAAACAGAGCCAGAGAGAGTTTTTTTTCTGCTCTCTCTTGCAGTTTTTGGCTTGCATATTAAGCAAGGAACCATTAAAGATTGACAAAAGGTCTTTTGTTAGACAATAGCACTCTGATTGAGAGTCAAGTACTCAGCACAATACACATGCAAATAGAGTGGTTTTTCTGGTTTACTTTACATTTAAAAGATTAGCTAGAGGAAAAAAAAAGGCACTGTTGCTAGGCAGACCCCAGGAGGCAACAGAGAACCTGCATCTCAGGCAGTAAACACCTGAGGGGTTCTCAGCACAAGAAAGCAGAAACCATGAGTTCCAAGGAAAGCCTGAGACAGGAGCGAGCACGGCAACAAGCCATGGACAAAAAAAATGAACATAGGAGACAGATGGAACTAATTAATGCAAAACTAGCCAAGGAAGAGGCAGCCCACAAAAGAAAACAACAAAAAGAAGAGGCAGCCCACAAAAGAAAACAACAAAAAGAAGAGGCAGCCCACAGAAGGAAACAAGAAGAAGAAGAGGCAGCCTACAGAAGACAGATAGAACTCCAGAGGGAGACCCACCGACAGGCCATGGAATTAGAAAAGGCTAAGCAACAAAACACAGCCAATCCAAACAACCCTGCGCCAATGATTGTTCACAAAGCTAGCAAAAGGGGCTGCTTCTCCAGAGTAGTCCTGCTGTGAATTTGGGAAGGGAAGAGTGAATCAATCTGTGCAGAACACACTGTGATCCAGTGTGGACCACAGCTCATGTTTGAAGCCAGTTCCAATGTGATTCAGTTCAACGAAGCCTGTGTTCTTGTCTTCCAGCCTTTCCCAAATCCAGCCCCAGGACCATGCTCCCAACTCTCAGTCCAGGCCCACCCCACTCCTACCTATTTAAACTAGGAGCAGGGGGGAAATGCATCTTGCTCTTTTCAGCCTGAAGAAGAGGGGTTCCCCACTACCCTTCTCCCCACTTGGGCAAGCAGCACTCCCCTGCAGCTCCCCCATCTCATTGTGTGATGAGAGATCCCATCCCTGTCTCAGTCCACTTCACCCACTGCTTTTGCCCATTCTGCTAGGTGCAGGTTGAGGTGCAGTATATGGCTTGGGGACGGGGAAGGAAGGCAAACCTCATCCCACCCACAGGGCAGGAGGTAGCCAAATGCACATGGTTTAATCCTGAGACATTTGCCCAAAGCTGTGGCAGACTAGATGGGTTACAGCGGGGCTTATCATTCAACTCCAGTCTCAGTAGTCTGAAAACAGAGAGCTAATCTCTGAGTGGGTGCTCATATTTAAAGTCATGCACCTAGCACAGGTTAGGGAGAGCTAGGGTCAAAAGACCTATGCAGCTGCAGAAGATTCCCTTTGGCAGGCACCTCTCTTGACAGTTCTCTCTCTAAGACATACCACTGAGCCTTTGATTTGAGGTTCATAGAAGATTAATCTTTCCTTATAATTCTTTAGTGGCTCACTCCAGTTAACATCCTCTTCGATCCGCAAGTCTCACGTGCACAAAAGGTCCTTCAGAGCTTTCTGTAGTCCTCTCCAAAAGGAAACGATAAGGTGTTGGGGGGTGGCCTGCTCCAGCCAGCTCTGTCTGTAGCTAGGTTTTACCCACTCCAGGTAGCTCTTATCTCTAGTCCAGCCATTTTCAGACTCCACTGGTTTGTTCTTCTCCTTTGCTCAGGGCTTTTGCAAAGAGCTTCCTCTCTTTCCCTCATGTGCTCTGAAATTAAGGTCTAATTATAATGTAATGGAGTCTATCTAGCCCACCTCTCCCTCTCTGTGTACCTCTTCCTTTCCTCGAGGGTGCGTGGCATCCATACACATCATCACAAGTGACCTCGAAGTCAGAGTTTTGCAAGGGGCAGAGGTGAAAGTAAGCTGGTGCATCGTACCAGGACGACCTAGCTTCCCCAGGCGGCAATTTAAAGGGCCTAGGGCTCCCAGCAGCAGCTGGAGCCTCAGGCCCTCTAAATTGCCGCCAGAGATCTGGAGTAGCAGGGGTTATTTAAAGGGCCAGGGCTCCTGCTGCCTCCACTGCCCTGGGCCCTTTAAATAGCTGCCGGAGCCCCGCTGCCACTACCCCAGGGCTCCAGGGGCTATTTAAAGAGCCAGGGAGGTAGAAGCAGGGGAGTCCTGGGCCCTTTAAACTGCTGCCGGAGCCCTGCTTCAGATCCCTGGGGTAGCAGCAGCAGCCGGGGGTCCAGCAGTGGTTTAAAGGGTCTGGGGAGGTAGTGGCAGCCAAGCCCTGGGCCCTTTAAACTGCTGCCCCAGCGGGGGAGCAGGAGGGCACTTACCGGTACAGGGCGGGCTGGGGCTGGCTCTGACCCCCCTATCCTTGCCCCTTCTACCCGAGGCCCCACCCCTTCCGGGGGCCAGAGCCAGCTCCAACCCAACCTGTACCAGTAAGTCCCTATTTCTACTTTCATCCCTGGCAAGAGGTGAATAAGTTTTTGAAGTTCCTCTTAAATCTGGAGGAGCAGCAACGCAGGTGCTGGAAAGCAGAGTCAAGCCAAGTCCAATGAATCGCTATTGCGAATCTGTCTGGGCATTCTGGGCCCAAGTTCTGAACAGCAGCTGTTGCTATTGGTAAGTCTCTAGCACAAAGAAAACGAATTGAAATCACACTCTGAACCACTGTGGCAGCACAGAGCAGTGGCTGGTTCCAACACTGGAGTTGATAGGACTCAGATGTATGGATGTTACTCCAGAAGCGAGGCTGTGGGCAGAGGTACAAAAAACCATCCAAGAGGGAGAGCTAATTAAAGAGTAAACACACAAAAAAAAATTCATTGTATTTTTTGCATAAAAGCTAAATTCAATCTTTAATGAAGATGCTGAGGACAATAGATCGTGAGGCAGGAAATTAAGCCAATTTTTATCTAAAACCCACAGTTGGGGATAGTTTATCGCAGCACAAAAGGTACATGAGCTCTATGCACAATGCAATATAATAATTTTATCGTAAATAGAGATGGCTTTCAATTTAAACTGAAAGCTGCAGCGATCCTCAATTTTTAATAATCTCTTTACAAAATAAACACTGAACATGGCAACATTCCCCTAAAGTGAGTACTAAAGTGTCATTTGCTCCCTGTTCATGGAGATAAGCTCCATGCGATTCAATGCTGCTTGTACGTATGAATAATACCAAACTTCCAGAACTTGCGTGGCAATAATAATACCTAGCACTTCTCATGAGTAGATGTCTGTCATGGTACAATTCCCCACTCTGAACCTTAGTGTCCAAGAGATGGGGTACCAGCTTGAATTCCTCTAAGCTCAATTATCAGCTTAGAATCTGTAGCGCTGCCACCAACCAGGAATTCCAGTGCCTGGTACACTCTGGTCCCCACGAAACCTTGTCCGGGGACCCCCAAGACCCAGACCCTCTGGATCTTAACACAAGGAACGTAAACCCTTTCCCTCACAGTTGCCTCTCCCAGACTTCCCCTCCCTGGGTTACCCTGGAAGATCACTGTGATTCAGACTCCTTGATTCACAAAACAGAGAGGACAATTCACCTTCCTCCCTCCTCTTTCCCCATCCCAGACCCTTCCTGAGAGAAAGTAATCCTGGCACAGAGAGAAATTAGCCTCTCTCTCCCCCTTCCCTTCTTTCTCCCCACCAATTCCCTGGTGAATTCAGACCCAGTCCCCTGGGGTCTCACCAGGATAAAAAAACAATTAGGTTCTTAAACAAGAAAAGCTTTTAATTAAAGAAAAAGAAAAAACAGTAAAAATTATCTTTTGTAAATTAAAAAAAAATGGAATAGGTATAGGGTCTTTCAGCTATAGACATTGGGAACACCCTCCCAGCCTAAGTATACAAGTACAAATTAAAATCTTTTCAGCCAAATACCAATTTGAACTCCTCCCAGCCAAATACACATTTGAACTCCTCCCAGCCAAATACACATTTGCAAATAAAGAAAACAACCATAAGCCTAACTCGCTTTATCTATCTAGTACTCACTAGTCTGAACTTATAAGAGCCTGTATTGGAGAGATTGGAGAGAAACCTGGTTGCATGTCTGATCCCTCTGAGCCCCCAGAGTGAACAACCACCAAAACTAACAGCACAGCACAAAAACTTCCCTCCTTCAAGATTTGAAAGTATCCTGTCCTCTGATTGGTCCTCTGGTCAGGTGACAGCCAGGCTTACTGAACTTGTTAAACCTTTACAGTCAAAGAGATATAAAGTACTTCTGTGCTATTAACTTTTCTTATCTGTTTATGACAATGTCATTATCTCCATTTTACAGCCATGGAAACTGAGGCACAAAGGTGACATGACTTGGCCATAGTCACCAAGCAAATCGGCAGCAGAGCTTGGAACAGAACTCAAGTCTTAGTCCCAGCGCAGTGCTCCGTTCACTAGGTTACACTGGCTCCCAACAATACCTGTATTGTTGCTCCTTGGTAAACTTAGTAGCTGGCAAAGATTAATGCAACAACTGTTCTGAGCTCAAACTTATGTTGCCACAATTAAACATTTAGAACAGGAGTGGGCAAACTTTTTGGCCCAAGGGCCACATCTGGATATGGAAATTGTTTGAACCATAAATACTCACAAAATTGGGGGTTGGGGTGCAGAAGGGGGTGAGGACTCTGGGGTGGGGCCAGAAAAGAGGAGTTCAGAGTGTGGGAGTGGGGTCCAGACTGGGGCAGGGGGTTGGAGGGCAGGGGGTGAGGTCTCCAGCTGGGACTGTGGGCTTTGGGATGCGGCTGGGGATGAGGGCTTGGGGGTGCAGGAGGGTGCTCTGGGCTGGAACCAAGGGGCTCAGAGGGCAGTGGCATGTCCCCCCACCCCTGTCTCCTATGCAGAGGTATGGCCAGATGGCTCTGCGCACTGCCCCATCCACAGGTGCTGCCCCTGCAGCTCCCATTGGACACAGTTCCAGGGCTGTGGGGGTGGCACTTGAGGTGGGGGCAGTGTGCTGAGGGGGGACACGCTGCTGCTTCCAGGAGCTGCATGGAGTGGGGCAAGCCCGTGACCCTGCTCCCTGGGGGGAGCTTGAGGGCTGGATGAAAACATCTGAAGGGCCAGATGAGGCCCCTGGGCCATAGTTTGCCCACCCCTGATCTAGTAACTAGGTTCTAAAAGTGAAAAGACAATGAACTAGCCAAAAACTAACACCTAAAACCAGAAGGAGGTTGGGAGAAGGGAAGGAAACTGCTGGAATAAAATAAAAGCCAGAATAAATGAGGCCCCATAACATCTTCCCATCCCTCAGCATCCAAATGCCATTCTCCTTCAAACTAGTAAGGTGGAATTAGGGGAAGCAACTTATTTGGTAAGAACAAAACGACCCATCACTACTATGCACATACAAATCACACAGCCAGAGTAACTCTCTCCTTGTGTGCTCGGGACCTTTTAGGATAAGGCCCAAATGGGGTCCCAAAAGAAGCAATAGCATCCGCATGATGGCAAGCTTCTCTCCACCAATGACATTTTTGTCTCCCAGAGTGAGGAGATAGCTCCGAGGCACCAGCAGGCAATGTCATGGGAACACTTCTCCAGACCTGAGACTGCATTCGCAGGATTCACAAGGCAAAAAGCTATACAGCTGGGAACCAGTGTGTGGGTGATACTTCTGTGACTCTGGCAGACTAGTGCCAGTCATGCCAAGGCCTCAGGCCTCCCTGAACACTGGCAAATGCATAGCTAGAAACTAGTCTGGGTTACCTGTGTGTTAGCATTGTGAAAACAGAGATTAAGTTGGTAAGAACCTGTTTAGACATTATGCATGGCTTGTAGGATGCTGCATGTATTAGTCTCACTAGCCCCATGTTATAGAGCAATAGCCAATGTTGCACTGTAAACTTCTATAATTGTGTAACTCACCAAATAGGAAAAAAGCACTAATTAAAGAAAAGTGCTTACCCTGCACAAAAGAAGGCCCATTGAAAAGAAATTAGCCATTGTGAAGCATCGACCTTGTTGATTGCATTCTTCACCACCTCCAGGAAGGGGAGACTCGCACATGAGCTCATCCCATCAGCTTGGACTCTGGAGTGCAAGGGACAAAAATCCCTGACAAGGAGAAACTTGGTTGTTTCTGCTGCTTGGACTCTACAGGGGTAAGAATCTCTAAGCATAAGCAAAAGACTCCCAGCTGTTTTGCCCAAAGGACATATTGAGTCTGCTTATGATATAAGTTTCTATTATCTTTTGACACTCAAGACTGATACTCATTTGTGTGTGTGATACCCTCTTTAACCTTGTAAGTAACTGTCTTATTTCTTTTTCTTATTTAATAAATCTTTAGTTATATTATTGCAGGACTGGCTACAAAGATTGTTGTCTTTGGTTTGAGATTTTAGATACAATTGATCTGGGGTAAGTGACTGCTCCTTTGGGACTGGGAGTAACCTGAATATTGTGATTTTTGGTGTAAGTCACCATCTATCACATAGTCCAGTTTGCCTGGGTGGCAAGATACCATGGAGACTGGAATAGCCACAGACAGTACCCTTGGGTAAGACGTTATAGTGCTTTAGGCGTTCACACTTGTTTCTGGCTTGTTGTGTGTTCTATAGTTAGTTTTAACCCAGTTTTTGCCCTGCTTCTTGACAGTCTGCCCTGAGGTTGGCACTACTGATCATGAGCCACTCCAGACAATGTGACAACTTCTCCACCTGTGATTAGAAATGATCTCAGCTAGAAGCCTCACAGTTTGAGCAATATGAGATTTAGATCTCTGAGGGTCACCATGTTTCAAATCCCTCTGCGGTGAGGGACACACCATGGTCCATTGGCAGTATTTACTCTTATCTTGTACATCCACTTGCAGTCAGTTGAGGGTCATTCCAGAGACTTCAGCTATGCTCCTTAATTGTTTCAGCAACAGCCCCTTGTCATATTGCTGACAGGTCTAGCATGAGCAGGATTGTCAAGGAAGCGCAACTAACGGTAGCAGCAGTTAATTTGGGACTCTGCAAAGTACAGTCTCCTATTGAGAAAGAGGCCAGAATGTAGGCTTTACCCTACCTAAGATATTCTTTGTCTTCATGAGTCTGGGGCTACAGAGCTACTGTCCTTCCAGTCACCGTCTCCAAAAAGTGGAGGCTTAATTTTGACACAGATTCAATCGCTTGCACACAGGAAATGGTTTCTTAAGGAGAGAGAGAACCCCCTATGACTGAGGATGGTTGGCTTCCTTCTCTCACTCAGGCCCTAAGTTCCCTCTAAGCTGCACAGCCTCGCAGCAGTTTATCAAGAGCCGTGCAGCAGCATATCAAGGGCCATGCAGGCATTCAGGGCTGTGGTAGGGAGAGGTGCCTCTCCTGTGACCTCAGCCCCAGAGCTGCCGTGGCAGGGAGAGGCAGCGAGAAGCATCTCTTCCTCGCCCTCCCATCCCCAGACCTGCTGCGGCTGGGGAGAGGCGCCTCTCCCCTGGCACTGCTAAAGTGAGAGAGGGCTGGGGGAAGTCCTCTCTACCTGCCATGACCCTGGGGAAGCCTGCACCCCAAACCCTCATCCCCAGCCCCACTGTAGAGCCCACACCCCCTGGAGCTCTCACCCCTACCTTCACTCCCTGCACCCCAACCCTCTGCCCCAGACCTGAGGCCCTTCCCACACCCTGAGCCCCTCATCCCCAACTCCACCCCAGAGCCTGCACCCCCAGCCAGAGCCCTCACTCCACTTCACCTCAACCCTGTGCCCTAGACCTGAGCCCCCTCCCACACTCCGAACCCCTTGGCCCCACCACACCACACATCACCTCTATATTGGTGCACATAAAAAAAAATCATGGATGGGAAATTATAGACTCATAGACTCTAGGACTGGAAGGGACCTCGAGAGGTCATCGAGTCCAGTCCCCTGCCCTCATGGCAGGACCAAATACTGTCTAGACCATCCCTAATAGACATTTATCTTACCTACTCTTAAATATCTCCAGAGAGAAATTAGAGGAAACATTGCTCATGGCCAGTTCTACTGGGTTTGAATTAGGGGTCTAATCCTGTGACAGCAGAGGATGCTTGGTACCTAAGAGGATTGAGTCTTAGAAGTGATAATGCTTGTCAATGAAGGCAACGTGTGTGTGTGTGTGTGTGTGTGTGTGTGTGTGTGTGTGTGTGTGTGTGTGTACATATAACATTTGCTTTGAGCATCCAAGGTAGATTGGGGCCAGAACTACAAGGCAGAAGGGATCTCAAAGAACCCAAGAAATCATGGACATCTTCACTGAAAACTAAGTCAAATCTGACCACAGGGAAGCAGCTCATCATGAAATTCTGGGCTCTCACAGTTGAAAGGCCCAGAGAAACTATTATAATTTCTTGGGACAAAATAAAATGAATTGAAATTTTGACCTTGTCCAAGACATAGTGTGGGCAGCACTCTGGGCTGTAACCCATCTAGGCTCCTGCTGAGCAGAGCAGCAGCATGTGTAGCTCCAGCCGGGTGGCACGGCTGCCAGACATGCTGCTCTGAGTGGCGTGGTAAAGGGGCTGGGGAATTGGATAAGGGGAAGGAGGTCCCGGGGGGCAGTCAGGTGACAGGGAGCAAGGGGTGGGGAATGAGGGTGTAGATAAGCATGGGAGTCCCAGGGGGCCTGTCGGAGGGGTGGGGTTGTGGATAAGGGTTGAGGCAGTCAGGGGACTGGGAACAGTGGGGTTGAATAGGGGGATGTTTTGGGGGGGTGTCCCGGGAGGGGGTGGTTAGGGGACAAGGAGCGGGGGGGGTTGGATGGGTCGGGGTATCTGAAGGGGGCAGTTGGGGTGGGAAGTGGGAGGGTGGATAGGGGACCAGGGCCAGGCTGTTTGGGCAGTACAGCCTTCCCTACTCAGCCCTCCATCCAGTTTTGCAACTCTAATGTGGCCCTTGGGTCAAAAAGTTTGACCACTCCTGCTGAGTTTAGGGACAAATGAACAATATTGTTTCTTTGAACAGTCCAGGAGAGGGCAGGACATTGCAGAGCACACAATTTGGGGAAAATTTGGGATTGGGAGTGTGTTGGGGTCACTTTGCTGGTTGTAACCAAGGCTGGTGGAAGCCCGAGTGTGGCTGTGGACAGGCTGCTGGGGTCAGAGCTGCTGAGTGAGGCTGCCTAGCACACAGACACTCCATGCATGCTGTTAGGCCGGTTGTGAGCCTCCTAGGTAGGGCACTATATCAGCAAAGCTTTGTGAAGTGCCCAGGATTGCAGGGCAAGTGGTGACATAACCTCTCGCTAGTCTGGATTGCACCCTGAACTCTGTCAGGCCTACCCCTTTGACTAATTGTTTTGGCATGCCAAGAGAGAACATAGCCAGAATGCATGTCAAGTTCTCACTTTATGCCAGCAATCTGGTGTTCAGTAAGAAAAGCTGCGTCCGGAGTAGGAAGGCAAGTAAAGATGGATCATATCAGTCAGACACAGGGCTGTAATGCATCTGAGGTCTCAGAGCTCAGCCTTCTGGAAGAAGCTATTTCACATCCCAGAACTCTTGACATGCATAACCTGCATTAGAATTCTAAGTCACTCCCCATAGCCATTTAATCACATTCAGGCTGATTTTATATACCTGTGTACAGTAGAACCCAAGCCACAGTGCTATGAAGTTCAAAGGTTGGGGGTTTGATCTGGGCCCCATGCGAGTGAACAGTAATGGGTTTGTTTGGGTTTTGTTTTATGGAGTTTGGAACCTTTTTTGCTGGTTTGTTTTTAATCGGGGTCTGCTCCTGAGAAGAAATATAATACTCCCACCACCTTCAAACCTCAGGATCAAGCCCCTAGTTGAGAGATAGCAACTGTGCCTCATGTGTTATGCATGAGTTGTTGGCATGTGATTGTCCATAATCAGAACCCCTGCTTCATCAGATGGCATTATCTCATCTGAGTGCCCATAGCCTCTGACATTCAGCTACTCTGACCTTTATCATTATGCTTCAAGATCTTTCATGGTGCCCTCTTTCCACATAAAGTTCAGACTCTTCCATTTCACTTCTAAGTCTCTCGGCTCAGCTCTGTCCCATCTTTCATCTCCCATCAGTTCCCGCCTTTGCCTGATGCCTTTCTGCTCCTTCCATCCCGCCTCAAAGCTCTGTCTCATCCTGGAATCACATTCCTTTTTTGATCAGGACCATCCTCATAACAACTTCCACCGTGGGTTATCTCCTGGCCCGTTTACCCTACCTCAGCCTCTACATCAAAATATCAGGGATTCGGGGTTCTCAAATTGGGGGTTGGGACCCCTCAGGTGGTTGCGAAGTTATGATCCTGCTTCACCTCCAGCATTTACAATAGTGTTAAATATTTTTAAAGTGGTTTTAATTTATAAGGGGGGGTCACACTCAGAGGCTTGCTGTGTGAAAAGGGTCACCACTACAACAGTTTGAGAACCACTGGTTTACATGCTCTATACTAGGACTCACAAAATTGCCATTTGATTTCTCTTGACTCTCTTTTTTTGTGTACCCGTCTTACTTAGTGGCCAGGTTTAGAAGGGCATGGCATTGTGTTTTTATCAGTCTCTGCCAAGAGACATGTGAAGTTGGGAGGAATACATTCATATTACTTAATAATAACAGTGAGGAGTGAACTTCAGGAAGGCTGATGGCTCAGTTCAGATAATAACCCTAAAGTCTGCATCCTTATTTGAATTTGGTGGGGTCTGCAAAATTGGCCTTGAAATCTCTCTCAGTATTTTTGGCATTTCCACTTCCAGAGCTAGGAAGTGCAAGAAGTACATGAAAATGGAAAAATAACTGGATTAGTAAAGAATCACTAATTGCTGCCATTAATATTTATTTGCATTGTAGTAACAAAGAACACTTTTCTACCCTGGTTCCTAATAATGAATTTCTTTGAATATTTGGGCTGAAGTTTGGCTTCTGGATGACAGTTTGGGTTGGTTATTAATTAAGCTGAAACAATTTGCCCAAACCTGCTGTTGGGAAGATATTAATTACTTATGCAAATTAGAAAGAGAAGAAACCTTGAAGGGTTGCTGCAGTTAGTGTGTGAGCCTTGAAATGCAATTAACCAAATAATTCCAGCTTTTGTTTTGGCAGTCTTCCTTAAAATGCCGTGGAACACTTGGAAGGTAGTTTTAAATGAAAAGATAAAATACAAGATTCAGCTTGTGTTAACCATCTATATGGGGATAAATTCAGACCTAATGCAAGAGAGTGCAAATCTACTAATGTCAGTAGAGATGCACTTTTTTATACAAGGTCTGAGTTTTGCCCATATTCTCTAATTGATTAGTGATACATGGCCTAATACTAATCCCTGAATTCAGGAGTTCTCCAGATTTACACCAGTGTAACTAAGACCAGAATTTGGCCCTAGTGGCTTCTTCTTATATATCATATGGTTAATCAGTAAGCCAGATTTCATCAGAAAGGTGAAATGCTTATTTTTGGCAAAGGAATTATGCAGCAGTATTGGTTGCATTGTGGGTTGATTTAAATTTAAATTTAAAAATTTATTCTCTTTGGTTGGTATAATTTGGTACTACTTTTTGCTAGGAGGATACACTACATTTACACACATTTATTTGAGAAATTATATTGCTTACATACATTCAATCAGTTCCTTAATTTTTATATTTTTTATTTTGTTATAAAATAGTGAAGGTTTCTTATTTAGTAGATTGTTTTATTAAAGATTTGTGTTAAGCAGCATTTGGATGGAAGGAGGACTGCAATTAAAATTGCACAAAAGCAAAATTTTAAATTTATTTACTATTTAAATAAAACTACATTAAATGTGCTCTATACATAAGGGAAAATAAGTTTATCAAAACAGGTTTTATATTTAAAACTTCCTTTCTTTAATAAATCAGTAAGTATCAGCTGCAATTAATCAATTGTATTGATTGTTTCTGGTCACCATATCATTCAAGATTTTAAAACTAGTAAATCTCATCTCATGAAATTTTGTATTTATAGTTTGGCAGAGGAAAACCAGCTTTCCTGTCTGTTCAACTCCCAACAGTTTCTCAACTTTGAATGAACTATTAAATAAATGAAATTAAGCAAATATTCTCTCTGTGCCTGCAGAAGAAGCTACTGCTGTCAAATTCTGATTTATCATAATCAGCAAACTCTGGTTCCAGGTGCTTAGCTGCTGACTTCTACCAATTCAGTCATTTGACTTTCTTTAAAACTTTACCAGCAAACACATAATACTTCAATATAATATTTGTATTCACATTATTTTAATATATATAGTAAGATTAGGTCTTAATATAAGTTGTCATAATTTCAAATTTAATTTTGTTTTTAAAAAGAATATATATTTAATTGTTTGATTAAAAACATTAAATTTTTTTTTTTTTTAAGCAACAGTGGTTGGCTCCATAAGGAGGGCTGGTCAAAAACATTCCATCAAAAATTTCAATTAAAATTGGATTTTCAACAAAACAGATTTTTTTGTGAAATGCTCTCCTTTCTCTGGAAATCATCAATTTGTTTGTCAAAAAGTGGAATTCCTGAAAACCATGATGCAGCCTAGACTTCCTCTCCCATAATGCACCATGGCCACACAACTGCTATGAGACACCACCTTCTCTCAATAGAGAGGGAATACCTTGCTGTGTTTATGAGAGATATAGTCCAACCAGGGATCTCAGTCTATCAAAGAGATTGGGCACACAAGGCACTTGAACTACAACTCCCATGAGGCACTGCAGCAGTATTTTACAATAAAATATTTCAGCTTTTGATTTTTCTGCAGGAAAAGAAACCCATTTTCCAACCAGCTCAATTTGTCCAAACTTGCATTGTGAAACAATGGGAGAAATGACAGTACTCAGGGGAACTACTTTGTCCCCATGCCCTATTAGGATCCCATTGCACCATAGGTCTCTCAACTTTCTGGTCCATGCCATACCATATGGTATGTTGCAGCTACTAGCTGGGAAGGAGATTCATTTGCTGGCAAAATACTTTTGTATTGCAGACATCTTGGTGATGGAGCTACTCCAGGGTATCAGCTTTGACCACTATACCAGTTCCTTCAATTTTCTCCTTCCCCACAATTGAAGCCTGAACTCATTTCCTTCAACACCTCATATTTCAAGGACATTTAGCTTTTCATTCATCTGCCTCACATGCAGGCCCAATGAAAATTGTTTAAACTATAATTGTGGTGAGTAACCTAAATGGCGATCAATAGGCTTGCTTTAGGTCTTGAATGGTTAAATCCATAGCAGACAATTCTATATATAGACTTGATTAGTAATACTAACAACTGAATTGTAGTTTTGTGTGAATAGCCAGACCAACATGGCAGTTCTTTAGCATGTCATGGCATTTAACCAGCCGTGAGCTAAATCCCTGAGAAAATATTTTTTCCTCTTACACATTTTAGTTTTAGATATTTAACATTCACTCTGTCTATCAAGTGAGGCAGCTGATTATGGTTCCAAATCCTCTCTGAGACTGACATCACTGAAAATGACTGGGCTTTGGGGAGACGGTGTCTGGCTTTATCCACTAAAATCTATTTTGGGAGGATTTATTAATTTCTGAAATTCTGGATTTCCATAACTCTTCATTGAACTCAGTAAAAACCTGACCTTGTCAAAAGTTATGCAGAATGCCAACTGCATTTCTGTATTGCACTTCAGTTTTTTCTGTTTTTTAAAAAAATAAATTTTACGTACATTACTGATTTTAATGTGATGGCATGGGAAAAATACATTGCAAAGAACTTGTAGTACAAACATCAGCTTAATTTACTGACCTAATTTAAAGGCGTAATTAAATGAATTTGTTTGAAAAGATCTGGATAAATTCTCTTCAGTTTCTACACTAGGACTCTGAAAAAAATCAGAGGTGGCTTTCTCCAGAGAAACCTTCCCAGATTTTGCATTAACCCAAAATAATTTCTTAGTATGCATTGGGCTATCTAGTTAGAGTTGTGTGAATTTTCAGGGGGCCAGATTTCACAGGTGCATAGGTACCTATAGAAGCAGATAGGCAAATAATGTGATTTACAAAAGCACCTCAGTGAATTAGGTGCTGAATTCTCATTGATTTACATTGGGAATTAGGCACTTACTGTGTTTAGGTGGTTTTGTAAATCCCACTATTCACTTATGTGTGTCTCTAGGTTCCTAACTATATTGGCCCATGATCAACAAAACTAATAGCCATGTACCTCTCTATGGCACCTCAGTGCTTTGATTTAAGGAGCTCCCACTAACATGAAACATATTAGGTTTTAAAATACTGTCCTTCTACCAGATATATAAATGGATAGGCGATTGTGCAGGGCTTGTGTGTATTCTATCTATAGTGCTCCCTTCAGCCCAAGCTAGAGGTAGTGCTGATAGTATCTACACAGCTGGTCTTATGTGACCCTCACACTGAGTGGGGGTTTAGTGGGTTGCAAATAAGCACAGTTTAAGCTCAAGCAATACTTAAACCATCACAGCTCTGCTTGTCTGCTGACAACCCCCTTCTGTACTATCTCACCTATGGTCTTCCCCTTCACAGCTCCTGTTTCCATGGTGGATCTACTGCATCATTGGGCCTTGTGCAACCAAATAAGGAACTAGAGGATTTCACCCATAGTTAGCCAAGCACCTTGAGATCAGTCAGGATAAGTGCTACCTGCATGTAAAATTTTATAGTATTTATTACATAATCATCCATCCAAATGGTTACAGCTCAACCATAGATCTTTTAGTTACAGATTAGCAAGAGAAAGATAGCAGATATGTAGATACAATACTGCAGTGCACTGTTTATTAAGGTCTATTGAAAGCAAGATATCTTTCCTGGGGGAAAAAAATTGCCTTGAAAATCAATGGAAAAGTCATTAGATTTGTAGTTGTTTTGATGCAACTGAAAACTAGCCAGTTAAATTTATTGTCAATAGTATATAGGAAATGTATAGTGATTAGAGGTAGGCACAAGTATCTTTTCTTTTCATTATTTTTTTTCTTTTTTTAAAGTTACAAAGACATTGGAAACATTATTAGCAGTGAGCTAAATTCCAGCAAAGTTTTCAAAAGCCACTCCAAAAAAAAAAAACCCAAGCCCCCAAGAAACAGCTGAGGTAAGTTAGGGATTAAAACCATGTTTCTTTTCCTGGCAGTGGGGGAGAGACATTTGGTTTTGTGGCGAGGGGCATCATCCTGCTGCAGTAGCAAACAGACAGCAAAGCACCTAAAAAAAACAGTGTATGAAGGAAAGCCTATGTGCATGAGGCTCAGTCCCTACAGAGGCTGAGTAGCTCACAGGAAGCATTCAGCATCTTGCAGGTTTAGTTTTCTGGACAGGTGACACCAGAGTTCCACTCTAACCCCTTATCTTTTTTAATTTCTGTTCTCAAAGTCTGCCAAGTGTTAAGGATGAAACACTGACATGGGCTGAACTGAACAGATAACTATGTATTAGGTGATAGAGCAAACTTGGGGAGAGAGGGGGGTAGTTGGAGAGGATTTATGTAAGTGCCTAAAGATATTAGGCAAAGAAAGGACAGTGTAGTGGTTAGGGTACTAGCCTAGAATTGGGGGAGACAGGTTCAAATCGCTACTTCCCCTCAGATTTCTCTGGGCCCAGGGGCAAGTCCTTACGTCTCTCTGTGTAAGTCTACCCAGCTGCTGGGAGAGAGTTGGAGCTGGGTCCAATGGGTTTGCTGTGCTCAGGCTAGTGCTCTAAAAATAGCCATACAGAGGTTGCTTTGATGTTCCAGCTTGGGCTGTGAAGCCTAGGGAGAGCCTGAGCTGGAATATCCAGTCGGGGTGTGAGACTCGCTTCCAGCAGCTGTATAGACATACCCTCTGTGCCTCACTTCCCTAGATGTGACATGGGAATAATAGCACTGCCCTGCCTCATGGAGGTGTGGTGGAGATAAATACAGTAAAGCCTTGGAGGCACTTGGAAACCATAGCAGTGGGGGTCATGGGCAGGCATACTGCAAATCAGTAAGGGTTGGGTGCCTACTAGGCACATGTGAACATTCAACTTTCATTGCTGTAGTGCGTGGCTAATATGAGGACAAATACATTCATACCCACCATAGACCTACTGCGTTGGCATTGCTCTCCATGGGCTCGACCCTGCATCTACTGAAGTCCAAGAGGTCAGCTCCCATTGAATTCAGTGGTTCTAAAGGCAGCACTATGTGTGCTGGCGCGGTGGCAGAGGGAAGGGATGGGACTGCACTTCCCCAGTAACAGAGAAGGGTATGATGAGTGGTCTTTTTCTGGTGGAAGGGTGGGAGGGGACAGGGCCACCCAGAGGATTCAGGGCGCCTGGGGCAAAGCAATTTTGGGGGCCCCTTCCATAAAAAAAAGTTGCAATACTATAGAATAATATATTCTCATGGGGGGCCCTGTGGGGCCAGGGGCCTGGGGCAAATTACCCCACTTGCCCCCCCCGGCAGCCATGGGGGGGCTTCATTGAATGTGGTTGGGGGCACTTTTAACCCCATATTACAGGTTCATTGATATTCATTGAACATGCAGGGACTGGTTCACTTCCATCACCAGTGGACCCCTTCTAGAAGTGAACCCTGCAAAGTTTGCCTGTCTTTAATTAAAACCAGGTGACACAGCAAGCTGAAGTTACCCACTGGTGTTTCCCTGTAAAAATTTCAGCTTCCCTGTTCAGAGACAGAATTTCTTTGGGTTAAATCAGGCCTTTTTTCCCACTCTGGATGATGTTGGCAAGTCTACACTTCTGTGAGTCATTACTGATTCCGTAGCCTGGCACCTGTTAGGTGTTTCTGGAAGTGCTGTCTTTATGATTAGACAAGACCTCGTTTTATATTGTTTTGTGCATTCAAGATCCCATGCACTTTTCACAGGTGACGACGGGGTGTTATCTCCAGTATCTTAGCCAAATTCCAGTTTGAATAATTATTTCATTTCCTGCCGTTTCAATTAATGCTTCAAGTCATGCAGATACTTTGCATGAGGAGAGATTAGAAAGGTTAGGATTGCTGTGGAAAGCAGATGAATAAATAAAGATAATGTTATATGTGTATAAACTCATGAATGGTCTAGAGAGGGTAAAATAGGTGTTTCTATTTGTCCTTTCTCAAAATACAAGAATAAGGGGACATTCAATGAAATTCAAAGGCAAAACCCATTAAAGGAAATACTTTAGTTACACAACACTTAACTCTGGGAACTCATTGGTGCCAGATGTTGTTATGGCCAAGAGTTTAGTAAGATTAAAAAGAGTGCTGGAGGTTTAAATGGATAAGAACATTCTCAGTTACACAAAATAGAATAAAAAATTATAAGGAATACAAGTCCTCAGACTTTAGGCTCTAATTCAGCCAAGCACTTAAGCATATGCCTAACATTAAGGATTTGAGCAGTCTCATTGACCTGAATAGGACTTCATTCTTGCTTAAAGTCAAGCATCTATTTAAGTGATTAGTTAAACTGGGAGTTTTTATGGTATGAGACAATCATTAACTGCCTGAGGTTAGGAAGAACCTTCCCCTAAGTAGTTATAGAATCCATTTGGAGGTTTTATTGCTTCTTCTTCAGAACCATCTTATTCTGTCCATTACTGAGTCAAGGAGCTTAGGTTAGAGTGGCCACTGGCTTGATCTAATATGGTAATTCCTATGCTCCTAAATTCATTCTTCCCTTCATATGAATGTATATCTATAATAATGTCAAAGAATTATAACACTTTCGCCATTTTTCTAAACTAATATGAATGTAACTTTGCTGGGTTTAACTTTGTGTCCTAATATTTTTTTACAGCCGGGTGACATAGCTAGATGGCATCTAATATTAAGGCTAAACACTTACAAGCACGAGTGCATTTCACTACCTTCATGACAACATGCTATTGTAGGAACCAGGATGTCACTATCAGTCATGTTCTGGGTAGGGATAATTCAAACAGATGCACCATGGGTAAAATTATTTAGTATATTGGTAAAAATATTTAGTGTCACATTTAGGTAACAAATGAAAATTACATTTAGAAATGGGAATGTGTTTTTTGCTATCTTTCCAGAGGGAACCAACTTTATTTAATATGCAAATTAAAATCAATGCCAAAGTGTGCATTCATTCAGCTTTAAATCTCGGTATATTGTTCTTAGGTTTGGCTTCATTGTCGTGTTTCTAAAGGAAGCCAATGGTCGTGTTTCTAAAGGAAGCCAATTGTGATGGTGTTTGACTCTCCCCCAAAGTGAAGGATTACAGTATATTAGGGAAAGAATGAGGTGTTTAGAAATGTTCTTTTTGTCTTCAGACTCCCATAAGAACACAGAACGTGAATCTCTCAATGCTGGCTGAATAATGTAACTTACTATGACTTTAGCTACTAAAGACAACTGCACCTCATCTAACTCAGGGGTGACATCTCCTGTCTATATATTGGTTCTTGTATGATGCATTTTGTGTGTGTGTGTGTGTGTGTGTGTGTGTGTGTGGAGATGGCAAAGTTTGTTTATATATATTTGCCTTTGTCATTTGTTGGTCTGCTAAAGGGTTAGCACTGGCAGGAAAATGAGAATTGCTGCAGTCTTTTTTTTTTTTTAAGGTGACAGAAAAGGGCACATTTAGTCGCTCATATGAGTTTCAGGGCTAGTCCTTGCCACACATGGCCAGCATGAGTGTTCTGAGCCTGAGGAGTCATCTGAGGTAATTTCCTTTGAGTCCTAAGGGTCCAGTAAATCCACAAGTAAGAGTCTAGCCAGTTGTCCCCCAGGTGGGTATATGTGCTCCTAATGAAAACAGCCACACCAGTCTGCTCAGTGCTGCTACCTTCCTGAGGATGCTCCTAGACATCTGGTAGTTATGACAGACTTCCTTTGGATATCTGCACTGTCCTATGTGCTCAGGGACAACCCATTCTTATTCCACTTACAACATCATCAACCAGTAGAAAAGGGTTTATTGACCAATATTGCCACATAAAGATGGCTGACTAACCTGTAGCATTTACCATATATACCTGTTTTCATCTTCAAAGTGCCTTAACAGTAAGAAATGTTCCATGACATCTAGAGTCCTTTACTGTATAAGAAATTAGTGAAGAGGAACACATTACTCTACTGTGTTTCTTATGGTGATCATTACCAAGTCAGCCACATGGTGGGACAGAGGCCCAGCACAATTGATCAGTTCCACTGACAAATTAAATGTTCTCTGTACAAGACCCTTCATTATCACATTTCAAGTAACATCTAGAGGTTCCATTTTTAAAACAAGTCTCATCGTTTGAAAGGATATTTCTTTGAAAATAAGTCACCACAACAAGCTAGATAGAGAACAATCCCCAGTAAATTCTTCAAACTTAACTTTCCTTTGTAGTATTTTTTTTTAAGTGAGTTTTACTCTGTCAAGCTGTTGGATAATAGGGGTGCTAACAGCCTGGCCACATTTTCATCTAACAAAGGGATGCAATTAGCTAGCTCAATTACTACTGCAAGCATTAAATAGAGACACAAAAAGAACAGGGACAGAGCAATTTATTTTCACATTAAACCCATTAATTCCTGCAAGAAAACTAAATTCTGAGGTTTAACATCACATCAACGATGCACTTTTAATATCATAAAACTTTCTTTTGTTCACACTCCCTCTAATTTTAGATCTGGCCTAAGCATTATCTGTCTTTAGCCAGAGTTAAATGTTCCACTTAATTGTGCTGAAACTACTGTACCCATTTCCTGCAATGTCCTGTACGTTGCTTTGGCTTTGTTATTACAACTTGAATTTGAGGGGGAAGAAATTCCATTTCATCATAATATTTCTCTTGCCAAACAATTTAGTCTTTGAGTCTGAGTCCTCATCACATTTCTGTGATCTAAGGTTAGCGGTTATCCCCTAAACAGGCTTTCTTCAAGATCATTATTACATGAGCTGTAATTTAATTCTTCTCTTTACAGAACTTACAATTCAGGGAATATTACGTCTACCAATGAACACAACTCAGTCATTGGCAATAGCAAGAGGTCCTGTTCCTCCAGTCAGCAAATTTAGCAATTGTCTGAAAAGTCCTTAAAATGCCCGTCAAAAAAAAAAATCTTTTCAAGGGTTGGATGTTTTAAATGGTTAGTAATAAGTTAAGGGGGTATTTCATCTCTAGGTTGCCAGTTGGACTCTAAGCAGAGTTTGTGGTTGAATGTTATCAAGCAGCTTCTAGTTTGACATAGACAGCTGTCTGAATCATAAGGAGCTCCACTGTACCTGACTCTCTAGTTTGTAGTGCCAGAGAGTGGTCAAGGAGTAAATGGACCTTGCAGACTGAACTTTTCTGGTATCCCTAGAATAGGTCATTCCATGTCAGTGACTTGCATTGATGGAGCAGTGTAAAGAATGTAATACTATGTAATTCAGCTCATCATCATCATCACAGTCAAGTTTGTTCACTGTTATGAATGCTGTAATGTGTAGGTGTGGTGGTGTGAATTTTATGCAGTCATGAATGTAAATTGGTTATGACATATGTTAAGGAGAAACTAATCTCATGTTTCAGGGTATGAGACAATTACTGTAAGGGTCATGAAGGAATTCCCCAAACACACACCTCTATTTTCAGCATTGCAAAATATTAGCTAGGTGTTGTCAGGGCTGTGAAAATCCTAATCACTTCAAATAGATCATATGGGAGACTCATCTCTCTCTGAAGCATGTAATAGGAGCCATGGTATGCAGAATACTGGACTGGACAAACCAGCGTTCTGATATTGTATAGTAAAGCCAATGGTACCTAAAATGCACATGGTGCCAAATTCATTGGTGAGAGAGCCTATAGCTGTTTTTGCTTCATTATTGCATATTTGAATACACATGTACAGTTCTGGGAGCAACCCTACTCAAAAACCTAGATTCCTTATTTTATATTTTCTAGTGCACAGATTTAGGGTCCACTGTAAAATTCATTATGATGAGCTCTTCTGATGGAGATGACTAACAGCACAAGAAAAACAATCTTCCTAGTCCTTGTGCCATTACTACTTTCAGGATTTGAAGTTTACAATACAGTTTTCCCTTATTATGTTTGGTGTGAAGATCTGTTTCCTTGCAAACTTTTTGCTGGATTATGAGTCTGGAGTTTTTGCATGAATTGGGCAACTCAATTTGTTTTGCAATATGATTTTCATAATCCTATTATTTCAAGGTTCAGATAAAGACCAGAGGAAAAAATAAAGAAAACAAATGTAAGAGGCCAGGTTTAGGTATTAATGGTGAATTAGTCACCCACAAAGCTCTTCCTGCTGCTATGAATACGATTGCATTTAGCTTTATACCATGCCTTCACTTCATACTACAGCGGTTTCCAAACTTTTTGCTGGCATGGCCCCATATTAATAAATATTTTCCCTCCCAACAGCATGGAGGATACCATTTTGCTCTTTAAAATGGTATCCTCTGCTCCACGTAACTTTGTATGTATGGTGTTGTCATAAACAGATAGCTAAGGGTTAATGTCTCTTACACCTGGAAAGAAGTACCTGAAACACCTGACCAGAGGACCAATCAGGAAACCAGACTTTTTCAGATCTGGGTGGAGGGAAGATTGTGTGTGAGTCTTTTGTTCTGGGGTCTTCTGTCTGTCTCTCTCTCGGCTATGAGAGGATTTCTATTTCCTGCTTTCTAATCTTCTGTTTCCAAGTTGTGAGTACAAAGATAGGTTTGTTTTTTTGTATTTACCTGGGTATAGTTGCTGGAATGTTTTGAATTGTATTCTTTTTGAATAAGGCTGTTTATTCATATTTCTTTTAAGCAAATGACCCTGTATTTGTCACCTTGATACAGAGAGACCATTGTTATGTATTTTTCTTTCTTTTTATATAAAGCTTTCTTTTTAAGACCTGTTGGAGTTTTTCTTTAGTGGGGAACTCCAGGGAACTGAGTCTGTGCTCACCAGGGAATTGGTGGGAGGAAGAAGTCAGGGGGAAATCTGTGTGTGTTAGATTTACTAGCCTGACTTTGCATTCCCTCTGGGTGAGGGGGAAAGAGAGATTAGCTCTCGGTACTTCTGTTTTCCAAGGCTGGAAACGGGGAGGGTGGAATCCCTCTGTTTAGATTCACGGAGCTTGCTTCTGTGTGTCTCTCCAGGAACACCTGGAGGGGGGAAGGGAAAAGGTTTATTTCCCTTTGTTGTGAGACTCCAGGGATTTGGGTCTTGGGGTCCCCAGGGAAGGTTTGGGGGGACCAGAGTGCCCCAAAACACTCTAATTTTTTGGGTGGTGGCAGCTTTACCAGGTCCAAGCTGGTAACTAAGCTTGGAGGTTTTCATGCTAACCCCCATATTTTGGACGCTAAGGTCCAAATCTGGAACTAGGTTATGATAGGTGTGTGCAAGGTTATGCTGTGCGAAGGACACCATTTTGTACAGCAAAATGGCATCCTCCATGCATCGTGACCTCTCACACACTGTATACATGAGGTTAAGCTGTGCGGAGCAAAATGGCATCCTCCACTTACTAAGGATCACTGCATTCCGATCTGCTGATGGCACGACCCCGTCTGGGAACCTCTGTCATACTGCATGGGACTCCCAAATTGCCTAGCATTTATTTGGCTGGTTACTGTTTGGAGCTTCATTAGTGTTAACCATTTTTTTCGAAGGGCAACTTTGAATGTTATTTCTGATCCCATCAATCATCTTACATATAGTTTTGTATTAAACCTAGAAGACATGAGTTTATCTTTACGTTAGGGCTAAAGCAGGTCAAAATTCACTTTCACAGGAAATAATGACCTTTTTTTTTCATTCCAAATTGGAACAAAAGCAATTATTTTCCACATTTTCTTCAAATTGGAAATTCTGAAAAATTTTCATTCAGAGAACTTTGTTTTGGAAATTTGGAACTTCATTTCAAAATTAATTTTTTGTTTTGAAATTTATTTTATGATTCTTTCATTTTGAGATTACTTTTGTTATGTTTACATTGTTTTATGATGTGAATAGTAGTCATGAATATGATATGACTTGGCATATGATATCATATTATGCCAGGAGCAGCGCCAGGGTTTTTGGCGTCATAGGCGCAGGACCGGCTCGCCGGTCCCGTGGCTCCGGTGGACCTCCCACAGGCGTTCCTGCGGACTGTCCGCTGGTCCCACGGCTCCAGTGGACATGCCGCAGGCAAACCTGCGGATGCTCCACCGGAGCTGCGGGAGCAGCGGACCGTCTGTAGGCACGCCTGCGGGAGGTCCACCAGAGCAGTCTGCCGCCCTCCCAAATCCTGGTGTCCTAGGCAACCGCCTAGGTCACCTAAATGGAAGCGCTGGCCCTGTATTATGCACACTGATGTTCACACTTCATGAAACAATGTAAATGTTACACCAGCGATAACAAAATGAAAAAAAAGTAAAATAAAATAACTCTCACTTAGAAATGAAATTTAAAAGTTTTACTTGAATGACTTGTTCCAAAATGAAAATTTTCTCATTTAGAAAATTATTTGGTTTTGAGAGAAATTTTGTCAATTGATATGATTTTATAAAAATTCTGCTTTTATGAAATAATGTTTCTCAAAGGAAAAATTTTCAACAAAAATTTCCCAGCCAGCTCTAATTAACGATTTCTTAATCAAGCTGTTTTGCTGGTATGATTATATGCTAGGGACTGTAGAAAATAAACAGCGTTCAAAAGAACCACTGCAGATTATGAAGAATGTATGATAATTCTATAGATGGAGTAGTTGCGTACAAATGGATATGCAGTGATTCTTTAGAGAGAAATGGAGAGAGGCTACAAAGTTTGGTATTTCCAGGTGTAAGCTGTGAGTTCTTAGTAAATAAGAATGATATATTGAAATTGGAGTAGTCAGATATCTTGTGCCAGACTGGCAACATTTATTCATAATGGAATATTTATGAGGTATTTAGGAATACATTCACTGTCTGTGACACAGGGCCTTCTATGATGTGGTTACTCAGAGACCAGAACTGTTTTCCTAAAGCAATGAATAGTCAAGCCATTTCTTTTGCCTTAGCACTGTATGTGTTAAATTGTTGCAGATATTATCATAAAGTGGGCTTCATCTGAAGTTATGTACTTTTACTGTGCTTTATTGAAATATTTTGTTGTTCTTAGCACAAATTTCATTAAACTACATAAAAAATATAGGCTGTATGTTAAGGATCATATTCTGGGGGCTCATGTGAGGAAAGGGGCTGTTGGCACAGGAGAGAAGGGGGGAATGGGAAGGCTTGACCACCCTACCTGCAACTTTGGTCTTTTAAGCAGGTGGCATTTTCATGCTGTCTCCTCCATACTTGCCACAGGTGTTATCCAAACACTAATCTCTTTCTTGGAGTTTGTCCTTATTTATAAATGAAGTAAGAAACCCCTACAATGGCTGATTGACAGGTTGTTGGGTCTTCCTTCTTTGCTCCTTCCACCTTAGAGAGCCACTCAGACTTACATCCCTGAGTTGGATATAAAAGGACTTACCTGGTCTGACTGCTAGGGTGAGTCAGCAGAATACCTATGCACATCCATTAAAGGTTGTAAAGCTTGGCACAAGGAAAGAATTGAACATAGTACTTTCCAGTAGCAGTGGAAACTCTGAAGGGGTAGCGTATAGTGTGACCATGGTATTTGGCTAAAGATCCAGAATTGGGGTTGGTTTTGGTGGCTGCAGAGGAATTGGGGAGGGTAGCATGGAGGCGGATAGTACACTGATTCTTTATAAAGGTGTAGGAATCATCCTCCAGTACTCTTGTAGAAACTCCTACCTGTTTCTGGTTCCCCAGTAAGAACAACTCCAGGAACTGCCTCTGATATGGTATGCTTCCACTCCCTGAATGTAGTCACGGTTGGTTAATCCACATTCTGTCCTTAAATAGTCAAATGGTAGATGATGATTGGCTTGATGAAGTATGGTACAATGTGTTTGGATGGGATAACTGGAATTGAACTGGAAGGAAGATTCAGGATTTACTTGGCTTGTCCAGGGCTACCCTACTAGGTAAGAAGGAATTTCATTGATTGAAAAAACTATTTGATAAGGGGCTGATCAGGTGGAAAGGTGTGGGATGGACTGGGGATGGAATAAGAAAGGTCTGATCTGAGCTGCCAAGATGGAATGCAAGGAATTGATTTAGAACTAACTTGAGGCAATGAAAAGTGATTGCTCTGATGGAACAATGCGCGGGTTTCCCTGACATAAGGAACAAAAGTTTTATGGTTTTCATAATTCAGTGTTAACACACTGCAAATGCTCATTGCTTCACTCATCTGAAAACTCCATAGCCCTGTGTTGTAACAAAGACATGAGGCTTGTGATTTTTCATTAGACAAATTGTGACTTTCATTAGGAGAGGAGAACAAAGACTGTCTTCAGTTCTTCTACAATCTTTGAAGACTGCCCAGCTTGGGGTGGGGAAAAAAAATGCAAGGCTCTTTCTCACAGCCCAGCCCCTAGATTCCAGCTGCTTCAGAGTAGTTAATATTTAATGATGAATCACTCTGGAACTGAAGAAAAAAAATTAATAGTTGTCTTTGGTCTGTTATGTTCAGAGTTTAATAGACTGTAATTTTTATAACTGGAAATCTTTGCCAGAGCCCCAGCTCCACTGTTGTCCAATGAAACACTCATTGATGAAAGATCCCAGAGCCACTGTCATTTTTTAAAATTAATCACATGTTCAACTTTTTGCACCACTTACTGTGGCAGAAAAGGGTGCTATTTAAAAATTACAAGGATCATTAACTAGAACTAAATTATTGTTTAAAATCAAGCACATCAATCTCAACCCAGGAGGTGCCTGACCTGTATTTATTACTGCTATCACAATAATTACAATGGAAATTGTACTGTCACTGTTAATTTCAGCCTCGTGTATCAAGGTAACTTGCAAGGCATAATATTCCCTCTTTAGGAATGCAGGCGGAGCGTAGGACTTTGTTAGCGTTAAGGGAATGATTTCTTTAGCAGTCAAGCTTCATTTTCATTTGCTTAAACAGCCTGCACAAATACACCTTCCCTGAAGGACTACAAGAGACATATGATTCAATGGGATCCTTAAAGGGAGTCAGGACAGTAATAGGAATCATTCCTATACAATGGGCTAAGTTCATACCCATGCAAGTCTGTACTATAGGTAACTCTTTTTCTCTGTTTGGGTAATGCAGCTGGAAGTATAATAGGTCTTTTCATCTCTAAGGACTCTGATTCTAATATTTGCAGCAAGGGTGAATTTGGTTTAGCATGCTTTCACTGTATTTCCCAGGTGATCTGTTGTCATGCCAGTTTCCACTGATTGATATATAATGCTATCAAATTACAATAGCTTTAAAACTTTAGCACATTCATTTCCTATTGCTGAAATACAGTGATTAGGTATGTTGAATTTTAAATAAGGATAGAGTAAATAGCAATGACTTACTCAAATTGTCCTTCATTGCTACAAGACCTAAACTGGTTTATCAAAGTGGTAAGGTGACTACTATTATGTTTCATCAGGCCATTTAATTAACAAACTATCAGTAGTGACTGAGTTGATCTCTAGGGTACTGTTACCTAATTATAAACCTAACTAAGCATACCTAGTGCTGTTTGTTTACGATTATATCTAATGCCAGTTGAAAAAAAAAATTTAATGATAAATAATACACAATCATTATAAATGTCTAAGCACAAACTTCCAATGGACAATTCTCAAGAAGTCCAGAAGCAGTAAAACACCACCATCTCACTGCTCAGCTGTCAGTCTCCAATATACAAAGAGGGCCTGATTCTGCAGCCTTTACACTGGGTAGCACTGACTTAGGTAAGTAGTCTCATTGAAGATTGAAAGGCATTATTTGCTTAAGTAAATCCTACTCAGTTTGAGTAAGGATAGCAGAGTTTGGCTTTAAGTGACACAACAAATAATACATATCATGTTGTATTGGACTGATCATGGTCCTGACTGTTTGACTTTGGCCATGTCCCTTAAGAGGTCTCATTTTTACATGAGGTGAAAATGATGGGAATTGTAGGTGCTTGGCACCTTTGCAAATCAGTCTCTCAGCCTCTTTCTATCTCCATTTTTCCTCTATAAAATGGACATAATAATACACATCTACCCCACAGGGGTTATGAGGCTGATGTGATATTCTAAAGGATTTAGATTGTTGGATGGAAGGCATATTGAAATATAAAGTGTTAATAATTAATTAATGTTTGCAAAAAGAACAAGGAGTACTTGTAGCATCTTAGAGACTAACAATTAATGTTTGTTAGAGCTTGTCAAAAAAGGGGAAAAAATCACAATCAATTTTCCTGGTTTCCCCCACTACACCAAATTTGGAACGTTAACAATTTTGAAATTTAAAAAGGTTGATCTGATCTAATGTTCTGAAAGTGCAAAGTACGACACAGGGGGTCAGTATAATTACAACGCAAGCTGAAAAAGAAAACAAAAACTTGAGCCTTGGAAAGGTGTCTGGTGAAGGATTCTAGAGCCATGGTCCTGTGATGAAGAAGGCTCTACTTCCTGTTCATCCTAGACTGTGGACTGCCAACAGTTCAGGCCTTGCCGGTCTGTTTCCATTGGTGGACATGGCGTGACAGGTAGACTCAATAGATCAGGTACTCAGCTGGTACAAATCAACATAGCTTCAGTGAAGTCACATGAAACCACACAAATTTACACCAACAGAAGATCTGGCATGATAATATTGTCTAGAGAGAGAACAAAATAAGGACATCTTCTCTTTTCTAATGGGTCTTCTGTTGGATACACAGAAATATTGAGGTACACATCACTGCAGCAGATAATCTTGATTTAAAAGCTGCCCCAACTTTCTTCAAACCTACCTTATAAAAATCAATGTGTTAAGTAATTATATGGTCCGAATATTTTTATTTTAGTATTGCTCCCTTTCTTGTCTTGCACAGCAGTGCAGAATCTTGTGTGGTTAGGATCCATAGCAACCTTACCCTTGGAATGAAGCCATCATTCCTTTTTTTAAAGGCATGGCCCATGGTGGTTTTGATATATCTTTGTTTTTAAGACCCTGCACAAAGAAATCAATTTTAAAACAGCATATCTGTAAACTGAAGGACGCAACTGAATGGTTTGCTCAGAAATTCTTGGCAATTAAGACAAAATAAACCTGACAGCATGGAATTAAACTGACAATAAGAAACCAAATAAAATCCTTAAGTGACAGGGTAGGGAGAGAGATGCTGGAAATCCATACAGCGGGAATTGATGTAGTCAGCTTGAATGAGGGATATAAAAACCAATGATGTGTGGGTACCTTGCTTGAACAGCACATAATTCCTTCAGAAAGGGAAAAAAGATTTTACAGAATCGTGGATAGCCCTACAATGTTAGAAGTGATAAAGCCATCTCCTGTAGGGTGATCACTCCAGGATTCAGCTGGTGCATAGTAGCAGGAGTGGCGATTAGAATGGGTCACTTGTCTATTCTTTGTTATTGCTTTCTTTCCTCCCTCACCCACATGCATTTAAGGCCTATTCTCCACTCCACTACATGTGGGGAATCTCCCAGTGGAACCAAGGGCTTCAGTAGCTGCTTAGCAGAAAATGACATCAGGGCCCAGTTCCTGTGCCCCCAGAGGCTTTAATGCATGACAGAGGGGGGTGCTGGATTGAGATCCTTCAGGAAACAGAGTAGTAAGGCAGGTCCGGGGCCAAGAAGCAGGTGCTCCTTGCGAGGAGAATGGTGAACTGATGCTGCACTGTCTTGCAGGCTCAAAGTGGAACTTCCTGCACAGAGTGTGGCACAGGCCCTGTGGGGATCCTACAATGAGACACTTCTAGTGGCGTCTCTGCCACTTGGAAAGAGTTCAGTGAGTCCATCTCATACGCTGGCAGTGGCACTACAACTCAGCACAACTGAAGTGTAGCCTTTACAGTGTTTCCTTACCACCACCAGCACTGGGAGAGCCAAATTCCCCTGTTCAGCTTCCAAGAGGCAGCAGCTCAGGGCTGGGCACCTGGCTGATGAGAGGAACTTCCCAACAGATGACCAACATGCTGGTGTAAGAGCTGCAGAGGCAGAAATGAGCCCCTTCCCATGCCGGTCACACTTCACTGGTGTGACTTTAACCTCCTGTTTTCTGCAACCCCTTGATTATTTTTTCCAGATAAACATCATTTGTCATTGTCTGTGCTTTCTTGGATTAATCTTCTTTGCCCCATTACTGGACACATTTGGGAGTTCACCATGGGCAGCATCTGCAGCCCTGGCACCAAGGAGAAAACCCAGTTAGCACCTAACCACATCAGCTTCCCTAGAATGTCCTAACTTTTCCATCCATGAAACTTGCCATGTGAATTCTCCACGGCCTAGTTTGGAAATCTCTGCAGGATGTCTAACCTCTTGGCCATTCCCATAATGCATCAAAGCCAGACCCCCTACCCAGTGCCTTGAAAGTACCTAAAACAACATTTTTCAAATTCTCGAAGGACAAGATGTCCCCTGATGTGCCTAATGATCCAAAACCTCCTGCAGTTAATAGTAGTCTTTCCATGGACTTCAGTGGGCTTTGGATCAAGGCTTATGTGCCTTTCTCCCTACTTGTGCCTATACAGTTTTGAAACGTCCAACTTAGGAACCAAATCTTGGAAAGAGCTCAACATCCACTACTAGGGCCAGATTTTTCAAAAGTCCTTGGATCCCATTCAAACACCGAAGTGACTTGATGTTCAAAAGTGCTCACTAAATGGGAGCAAGGCAATCTTGAAAATCTGGCTCACTTTTGGGTGCTGTACACTTGAGAATCTAGCTCTGACCTCTCCTAAAGATCTGGTCCCTGGTGTCTAATACAGGGTAGCAAAGAGAAGAGGCCACTTTTTAAAACTTTACCTTAGGCAGTGCTATGTAAATACTCATGCAGTACAAGAGTGCTCAACAAAACTTACAACTATCACATTCAATAGTGTCTTTCTGGTTTCTGATCCAGGATCTCCCAGGAACACGGACACAAGGATGACTCAGTTGAAGAACGAAGAGTTATAAAGAGGAAGACATCTGTTCAGTATAGCAAGTTCCCTACAGAAAACATCTGTCATTGGAAGCTGACTGTTAGAGGTATTTGCAACAAAAACAACAGTGTGCATACTAGCAGGGAGCCCTTTGAAATGAACACCTTTTAAGGCAGCAAGAGTGGTAAACAAATACATTTTTTGTGCACTGAAGTTTTACAACTTGCTGCAATATCTGAACAAATTACCAAGCGTTACATGTCTTTTCCAGTGCAAGCAGATAAAAGTGAGAAGTATTTACGCAGAGGTGCTGGAGATGTTATATTGGGTTAGAAATGCCATTCAGTAAAAGCTGCTTAAGACACTTTTAGGGACCTTTTTAAATAATATGGCTTGTGAGGTTATACATAATATGTGTGTGTTTGTTATATGCATTGCTAACAGGAGCTGGGGAGACTAAAAACATCAGAGCAAGCCCTCTACGCTTCATATCTGAGCAGGTGACTGTGATCAAAAGGGGGATATTTTGCCTGTCAGAGCTACCTTTGAATGGTAGTTAAGGGTATGCCATGTGGCAGATTGTGATTTCTGAAGCTGTTGATCCATGATATAGTACTTTCCCAAAGGACTTCCTAGTATTTGTCAGTCCACCTTCAATAGAATCTTTCTAACGTGACTTCTCAAATCCTTCACTGCGGACACTCAGATCCAGAGCAATTGGTGCTCAAGGGACCAGTCCAACACCCACTGAAGTCAATAGAAAGAATGCTCCTCCTTGCCCCATTGACTGTAATGGATTTATCCACAGGCAAGTGGTGTTTTCATGCTGAACTGCCATCTTGCGGGTACAAATGCACCTTTTGAATGTTCTATTGAGACACCAACATGTGAAAATTGGCTTCAAAGACATTGTGGAATACGCTAAAAGAGCTGGGTCCATCTATGTGGTTACTTGTATACCCTCACCATTGTAGTATCTGAGTGCCCACTATAGTTGCCACTTGCTGAAAGAAAGGCAATTGGCAATACTCTTTCCTTTGGCATAATGTCAGTAATTTCCCATACAGTTATAGTGTATTTGCTATTGCAAATAAGAGCAGTGGTGGGAGCCTGGGTCAGAAAGGGTCAGAATGAGATAGGAAGAGACAAGAGGCTGAGTCCCTAATACCACCAAATCCTCAGCAATTAGGAATGGTAGGGAAATATAGCTATATTGTACAAGAACAGAATAGTGTCCATAGTAGCTACCACAAAGTTTTTAACTGGCTGCCAGAGGAAGTTACCCAGCGTAGTCGGCCTTATTTAAGGGATGATCCATTGACCGGCTATCCAGCTATGCAGCTAGTTGAGCAGAAGTGGCCTCCCAAGTCAGGGTTGTCACTGGCTGACTGCAGCCACTTTGTGGGATGTCTCACTCCCTGCCTTGTAGGATAGTTGTGACTCAATCTAGTAGGTGTACAAAAAGTAATAAGACTTAGAGCTTCCTGGCAGATAACCCAGGAGACTCACAACAAGCTATATGCTGAACATTATAAATCCACGTACTTTTACTATCCCCTTTTGTTTTGCATTAATGAGAGGAACATGGAACATGAACTATGTTAATGTACTTCAGTTGTCTGGTTTCTTGGTGTAGTTTGTAGCTGGTTGTTTACCAGTTCTGTCTTGATACTCCAGATTGAAAAATAAACCTCGTCTATTTATTACAACAACTATGTTTCCAATTTCCATCTAATTCAAGTCTTTTAGAAGATAAATAATTTCTTCCTTTTCCAATTCAGGAGAAAGCAAAGATAAATATAATCTCTCCTGCCTGTAATTGTACTGATAAACTAAACATACATATAGGTTTACAGATATAAGTATCACATCTATTTTAGTGACTGCAGCAACCATACAGATTATCCTATTTATTTCTAACCATATGAATTCTAGAGCATCTCCTTCAGATTTCTATTCTACAGCATGCCAATAACCTTTTGAGAAATGCTTTTATTTACTGTGAGGAGACAGTGCTGATAAGGTAAAGTATAAATTTGAGTATCTGAATGTATTTTAGAGGGAATTTCAAGGACATATGCTAGTAAAGCAGGGACATTCCTTACTTTTCTCTGTTGACTTGACATGGTTAGTTCCATCCGTCTAATGGGGCTCTTCAGGTTTTAAAACCAGCTGCATTATTATGCTGTCTTTAAAGAGATCCCATGACTATGGACATTTACATACAAACTTGTAACTGATTATTATACACGTGGGAGAACAGCACATTAAGCTGCTGCAAATGATATGCAAGGTAGAGCAGAGAGATTCCTCTGTATGCAGAGTGGAGGGAAGGGAAGTGCAGGGTATAGGGGATGGGTAACAGGGACTGAGAAGAGCAGATACGGGGATCATGGGGTTAGACACCCCCCCAACCCCTGCATTCAGAGCTGCTTTGCTTTTTACCCTCCAGTGACTCATTAACCTTGACCCTCTTCCCTGCCAGAATTCTCCTTTGCCCCTCAACCCTGACTTGGAATCACTACACACCCCCCGCCCCCAATACACAGCCTTTCTCCTTCCAGAGCTGAGAAACCTAGAACCTGAATCCACTCATCCACCCACTTCCCCCTTTCTGGGTCTCTGCTTCTCTTATCACCATCACTTCCCTCCAACTCCTCTCTGGGCCTTTATTTCCTCCTATTTGATATGCCAGGTACTGGGTGACTACATGGGGACTCTGTGCCTTTATAATTGAACTGACTCTTTATTAAGAGAATTATTTACAGAGACAATGCAACTGCAGCTAGTATTTTAGCCATGTACCTACAGACTGACTTCCTGTTGCTGTACCTCTGCAAACTCCTCTCATCTAGAACTTGTACCCTTCCTTCCTAGTTCCACGCAGGCTGCTGCATATTTCTTTTCAACAATTTTTGTCAATGCATCTTTCATGCAAGTGTTTGCTGACTTGCCAGGGCCAGCGCTTAATAGTCTGTAGCACACCACAGGGACATGATATTTACTGCTGTCCCACTGCGGCTTGTTAGACCTCATTGTCCTTCAAGTGTGCTGGACTTCGAGCCAAGCTCCCACTTCTTGTATGTGTTATTGCTGATGGAGGGGAGCCTGTGACTGTCTTCGTTCTGTTGGGTAGCTTCCTATTGGCCCTCCTTAGTGATCATATACCCCCTTTCTACTGACTCTCCTATGTTAGGCCAGCTGGTGACTGAGGCGGGAGGGTGGGTCATCTATCTGGACATGCCAGATGTCAGCCGCTACTTTGCGATTGTTTCTTTTCACTTTCACTTCCTGAGTCTGTAGCTACCTCATATGACCTGTATCCCACTGTAGCTTGGATCCAGTTTTTTGCCACTGCATGTAGAGCAGTGGAGGGCAACCTGCTGGCTGCTGCTTCTCACAGCTCCCATTGGCTGGGAACAGCAAACCGTGGTTACTGGGAGCTGTGGACGGCCATGCCTGCAGACGGTCAATGTAAACTGTCTCGCGCCCCGCCAGCGGATTGCCCTGACAGGCCACAGCTCCCCCACCACTGATGTAAAATCTCCTTCTGTTGTCAATCACTGTACTCTTTGCACATCTTTCACTGTTCCACGTATGCTGTCAATTGGGCATTAGTGCCTGGCCAGTAGATATGCTCCATGGCTCGTCTGAGACATGCCTCTATCTCTAAGTGTGAAGTATGTATCCATCCCATTATGTCAGCTCTTATGTCTTCTGGGATTACTACTTGGTCCCCTTTAAACAAAATCCCACCTTGCACACACAGCTCATCCCTTATTAGGCAGCAGGGGAAAACTCCTTTGGCACTTGCTTCTTGTAATCCAATGGCATGGATTATTTAACTGCCTGTAGCAGCCCATCCTGTCTAGTGCTTTGCTGGATTACCTGGAGGCTCCCATCAGAAGTGCCAAGGTACTGTAGCATGTTGATAGACTCTATCTCCTGTTCCACAGAGCATCTCATGTTGAGGATGTTCTGGTGTTGTACTGCAATCAAATCCATGGTTTGCACTGCCCTGCTGTTTGGGGGACTCTGATTTTCCTCTGATTCAGGCTTTTCTGGTCTTATTTTTACCTAAATCAATAGGGTTCTGTCTACTGATGCCTGCAACATTCCCATAAATTTTAGAATTGATCGGATGTCAGGTTCCAAAGTTATCCTTTTACAGACAGACACACAGACAGACATACCATGATGTCAAGCGTAGGCCCTCATTTCATAGGGCCAAATATTGCAGAATCATTGAAGTTGAGGATGGGTATGACACTTCCTGGGGATACCCAGGGCTGCGAGGCACTTAGCTACCAACTGTCCTTAGCGTGATAAAGCCCATTCTGTGCCTGTTATGAGTCACCTCCCCTTCTGCATTGGCCATAGGCAACACAAGTTGCCTTCTAAGCCCTGCAGGCCCTGCTGTTACTTTACAGATTAGTGACTGGCACACCCCAACCCTCGAACCTTCCGAGCATTTCCCTGGAGCATCCAGCCCCTGATGTACTGGACACTCACAATACTCGTAGATTTGCTACTTCCAAAGAAACAGCCCAACCCATCTTAGCAGTTACACCTCAGATCACCAGTCCCCTTAACACACAAGCATTTAGATATGTTTATAGTGAAATCAAGTTAACATTAATTTAACAAAGCACAGAGATTCAATTAGTAATAAGTAAAGCATTGGAAATAAATGGTTCCATATGAAATAAAACCATAATACACATGCTTGAGCCTAGACTTAATTAACAAGATACTCTCATGTCTAATGAAGTATTGTGCACCCAAAATCCTTGCAATGCTTTACAGGCAGGTTGACCATGACCATCCTTTCTTGAGACAAGCACTTTGCCAGTTGCCTCCTCCATGAAGGATCCCAGCTGTTGCTTTTCACTCCAAGATATACCAGGACAATCCATTGCTTTTATTGATAAATAGGACACCCACTTGCTGCTTGTTACATCCTGTAGATTTCACAATGTATTCTTTCCGACAAGGCTCAGTATGCCAATGGGCCTATGTCATAAGGTGCACAATACACAAATGGTCAGACAGGGAGATAGGTGTCTGTTATCTTCTGCCTGAAAGGAACATTTCTGAGATACGGCATCTCCTGGTGCCCTGCCTTAACTCCAAGATTTTAAGACAAGTATAGTTTTCAATATAGTTACATAAATGCACACACATTTAGCAATTAACATGACAACCAATGGGCTTCTGGCTCTCAGTAGAGACCTCACATGCTATTCTTTGGAGAACTACTATACATATATCTGACCCAGGGGTGCCTGTAAGACTCTGTGAGCCCCCCATGCCCTCTGCCAGTTGGGACCAGGAGTCCCTGGGTCACAATGGAAGAGAACAATTGAATCACATTTGGTCCATTCCCCTGTCAGTGAAGGATTATTTCCTGCAACACTTTTTCTATTGCTCTATCTTGTTAATTTTAAATGTTTTGAATGATGGAATTTCCACTGTTTTCCAGTGGATTATTCCATAGATCTCAACCTTAGCATGATTTTGCCTGATATTCAGCCTTTTCTGAATATTATTGCATAATTCCTGGTTATACACTCACAGAGCATCTTCAAATGATCTCAAAAAAAGAAAAGCTTTGCAAATGCTAATTAAATCCTCTTCACTTCTGCGAGATGGGAAAGTGTTATCTCCATTTTACACATGGGGAAAGCAGAAGCACAGTGAAGTGACTCATCCATAGCCACTCAGGATGAAATTCACCCCTGCACAGTGGACTAGTTTAAACCCGGTGCACCACATAAATCCTGCTTTGATGGTTTACAGGGCGTGAATGGTATATAAATGTCATGCTGTGACACAGAGGTGAATTTCATCCCCAGGCAGTTGAGTGCCAAAGCCTGGAATTGAGCCTAGGAGTCCTGACTCCTCATCCCATTGCCTTGTATTGACCATATAACTTCTAAAGAATTCCTCTTCTTCCCTACCTCATACTTGCATCCTTTGGCACTTGTTGACTGTAATCATGAACTCTTAAGCACTGTTGATCTACATACATCTCGCTCTTTGCTTCCTAATGAATCAACCCCTCTGCTGCTTTAATCTATGGATGTAGGTTTTGTAAAGAATAACAAAACCCTTGTACCTACCTAGAGATCTTTGTAATTCTTAACTCTTGGCAGTCAAGAGCTGCACACATCCAACTATGATAAATGCAAGAAGCTTATTTGCCTGTTTTAATGCTAATTTGCATGCCGCACAAGATACAATCAGCCTAAGCACACTCATTGCTCACCTGTTAGATTTAATAACAAATAGTCTTGCTTAAATGTAAACAGACGTTCTCCAAACACAAAGCTGAAGCTAAATGTGATGAAGTGTTTAAGAGCCCATGAAGTGGGGTTGGAATAGATACTTGTTTGTTATGGGTTCCAATTGGTTTGTGAGTCATTCTGCTGTAAGCCAGAAATAACAATAAATTATAGCACCAATTGGTTGTAACCATAATGTAACCATAATGAGTGTATTTCAGGCTATGTTCTGCACTGATGGCCGTGCAGGAAGACTGTAACTAACTGCAAATGTGCTCTTGAAGGACCCGATTCGGAGGACTCTTGTATGTCTGTGTATATAAAGAAACATAAACAGTCCAACCACACAGAAGAATCACCTAGCTCTTTTGTGTGCGCTAGAGTCCTTACTTGGTGGTTGGACTCTGAGCTCCTGGAGACCACTGAAGGTCAGCAACCAATCCACTTGTTTAACGATCTGTGGATCATGAAGATAAGTATTATAGGACAAGCAGGAGTAGCAGAATTTCTTTCCAGGCAAGATAACTCTGGCTCAGAATGCTATGCTTGTAAAGCCCACCCTAGCAGAGTGTAAGGGTGCCCACAGACAGGTGGCTTCAAGCACTTTGAATCCAGGTTTTAAATGCCAGGGCCTGTACTGCTGGAGGTAAAGGACCACATTAGGTCAGAGGCAGTAGCAAACTCATAAAGCTCCATACATGTTGTAGTCACTAGGTGGGGACAAAGAAACACATGGTGTCAGCATGGGTTACACCTATCCAAGAGCAAGGGTTTGCTATTGTAGCCTTATTGATGGCCTGATATATTGATTATTGCTTAATCTCTTAGACTGCAGTGGTCAATAAATGTATTGTCTCCTGAGGGCTACAGATATAGGGAATATTATTATCAGTATAATTAGAATGAGAGATCCTAGAAGCACACAAGAAACAACTGGAATTTATCATAAGTCTCTTTATTAACAAATCTGCTAAACAGATAAACAATCCCACAAACACTGAAATACAACAGCAGATAGAGAGAGAATGCAAAGCCCTACGATTGGCATTACTCACAGCTCCTGCTGGGGGACCCAAGAGCGTTAGTTGTCGTCTTCATCATCTTCTTCATTGTCATCACCTGTCATTCTCATCCTGGCATCTCCCTGTGCGTTTCCCTCCCCCCAGCACACAGGCTAGGCAATACCTGACTTATACGTATGCCTACTAAGATTCCTCCTACTCCTATTTCCTTATCCATACTTCCACGTCTCACTAATTTAGGGCTGCCTTATTTTCATAGGCTACCTCATTAGCGCCTTTTTTACTCATTTTGTCAAACAGTTACCATAGCAATTTGGAGAATTTTAACTTTACCACAAGATGTTACTACTGGTCATCTTGCAATATTAACTGGATCCATTGCAACATATTTTCCAGTCCATTGCTTCATAGTTTCCAGAACATTAACACTTAACGCATATTTTACTATAATTTTACACTTTACCGGTACAGGGTTATATCTCAGTCAATTAGTCCTGCCAACCTGTTTCAGGTTACAGATCTAAAGCCTGTAGGCCTTGCTACAGCCTTATCTGACTTATGTACCTAATACACACTCATCAGTAATACATGCTTTTGCCTTACCACTTAAACTACAACTCAAATCTAATCTATTACTTATACATTGATTATGTAATTATATGACTATATATAATTAGCTACACTATTGTAATACAGTTTTTGTGCACATGAACTAAAGTTGTATTTAAAATGATGCATTCTCTGTCATTTCAAAATAGCACAGATTTGAAATATTTAAAAGTTTTAAAGCATCATTGTGCATTCATGTTTCATCTCTTTGGCAGGAGACCTGGTTAGTGTTTGACAATATTTTGATGAAGTGATGTGACACGGCATTTCCTTATCTAACTTTCACGGCATTGAAAGCCCTTTTTACATGGAGCATATATTTCATATGCTATGAAATCATCCTGGATGCTCGGCAGGCTGTGAAAAATTTGAAAACCCTACTGATAATGGTACTTTCAAGATGATATTCGTCAGATGGCACCCGAGAATAGTTTTGGTTTTGGTTTTCTTTCATCTTGAATAACAGGTAAGTAAGAGACACTGTAAGCCCTGATATGTGAACACTGGGGCATAGGAGCTCATTTATTGCTGTCAGCTTCTTGAAAGTGTGTAATCTTCTGCAAGGTGAGAATAGCTGCATCGTTTGCTCTGCTCCAGCTGCATGTAAACATTGTCTGCTTGTTCATCCAAATAACATATAGCAACTTTAACCCACCCTAAAACCAAATATCTACCCTCATGGAACTCAGCTTTGTCTTGCAAAGTGTTTGCCTCATTACCACCAGAAGACTTACCATGTTGCTTTCCCCAATGATAAGATCAATGCAATGGTATGTTCCTTGTCCTTTGTTGAAAAATGGAATAAAAGTTTAGCAATACTTTCCTTGACATCTTTTCTCTGTTTTGGTTTGAAATTTCAAACAATTTTTTTAAATCAAAATTTGGAAAATTTTACATTTAGGGTGAGATCCTGTCTTGCAGAAATCAGTCAGTAAGAGTTATACTACTGATTTTACTAGTTCAGCAGTCTTCTGTCACTGACATCAATGATGGTACTGCAAATGTCTCTGATGTATTTATTGGCTTAAACAGACAATAGAAAGCAAATTCTCTAAAGAAAGTATCTAGGAATTTAGGGTAATTTTTAAGGTAGACAATGAAATAAAGCAGATAATTAATACAGTCCATTCACATTTTTATCAAACGACAGTCCTGCTCCCTGGACACTAAATGCAATGGAGCCGATTCCTGTCCTCTCAGTGGAGTTTTGCAGCTGACCTTCAATGAGAATTAGGTTAGATATTAAAGGGACAGTACTAAGCAAAGAAAAATTGC
The DNA here is from genome assembly GCF_007399415.2 of Gopherus evgoodei. NCBI lineage: Eukaryota > Metazoa > Chordata > Testudines > Testudinidae > Gopherus > Gopherus evgoodei. The sequence continues at coordinate 12,956,762 of NC_044334.1, read as the reverse complement.
TAACACCAGCAATGACAGCAGGAACAGCTAGCTCTGTCAGCATTTACTCCTTAGGTTTAAATTAAATCCATAAGATTTCCTCTTCAATTAGTACAAAAACATAATGTAGCATAGCTAATGGCTTCTAATATGTACTTGGGTTCTACTTTTATGTGGTTTGTGTCTTTTATGAAAAAAATCAAGAAAGTATTTTAAATAGTGGGAAAGAATTCATGAGTTATTAACTATACTTTAGCTTAATAGAACTGACTTCTTTAAAATTAACTCTTGGTTGTCTGAGCTTTTGGTTGTCTTGTCAATTACACTCATGCAATGTGAATATAAAACACTATCATTGTGATCTAGTAGTTTTCACTTTGTATTGGTGAAATGACTGTACAAGGTGCAGAGCAGCAGTGAATTATTATTATTTTTACTTATTTGCATTTCAGTATAGGGTGACCAGACAGCAAGTGTGAAAAATCGGGACAGAGGGTGGGGGGGTAATAGGAGCCTATATAAGATAAAGACCCAAAAATCTGGACTGTCCCTGTAAAATTGGGACATCTGGTCACCCTATTTCAGCAGCACCTAAGAGTCCCAGTGAGAGACCAGGAGTACATTGTGCTAGGTGCTGTACATAGAACAAAAAGATTGTAAGCTCTCTGGCCCAGAGATCTAAATAGATCGAAGTGCGACCAGGTCTTTATATATTTTATTTCTCAATTTTGTTTTGGGTTTTTAGACTATCGTTCAACTAAGACAATTAATTAAACCAGCCAGTTTCACTCAGCTTTTTCTAGTCTGGTTCATGTGTACTAGCCTACTGATGTCATGGTTAGGTTCACAGAACTGCAGGGAGATGTTTGAATTGAAAAACAAAACTTGTTCTTGGTTTGGCTCTGGTGGCTACAGTATCAGGTTCAACAGAATTACACCTGTTTGTTCTAGATTTAGAGTTCACAGGAACACATGAAACCATAGGCAAATAACACATACAATTAAAAGAGCATTGATGTTCTAGTAATTTCATTGAAGTTCCCAACAAAGCTATAAATGCCACAGCATGTACAATTTCTATAGATATGTATAATGAACTATTTATACCTACAGACACACTCACATCCTCCTAGATGGTGTTAGAGCAGGGGTCAGCAACCTTTCGGAAGTGATGTGCTGAGTCTTCATTTATTCACTCTAATTTAAGGTTTTACAGGCCAGTAATACATTTTAATGTTTTTTGAAGGTCTCTTTCTAGAAGTCTATAATATATAACTAAACTATTGTTGTACGTAAAGTAAATAAGGTTTTTAAAATGTTTAAGAAGCTTCATTTAAAAGTAAATTAAAATGCAGAGCCCCCTGGACCGATGACCAGGACCCGGGCATGTTAGTGCCACTGTAAAGCAGCTTGCATGCTGCCTTTGGCACACGTGCCATAGGTTGCCTACCCCGTGTTAGTCTGTTGGCCCTCTCATGGATTGACCATCAATATGGGAGTGGTTCCTGCTTGAGTTTCCCATAGGAAGCCCAATTTCCCTGCTCTGGGCACTCCTTTTTATACTGTGAGTCTGTCTATACCAGGGGTAGGCAACCTATGGCACGGGTGCCGAAGGCGGCACACGAGCTGATTTTCAGCGGCACTTACACTGCTCAGGTCCTGGCCACCTGTCTGGGGTCTCTGCATTTTAATTTAATTTTAAATGAAGCTTCTTAAACATTTTAAAAACCTTATTTAGTCTACATACAACAATAGTTTAGTTACACATTATAGACTTATAGAAAGAGACCTTCTAAAAATGTTAAAATTATTACTGGCACGCAAAACCTTAAATCAGAGTGAATAAATGAAGACTCAGCACAGCACTTCTGAAAGGTTGCTGACCTCTGGTCTATATCTACATTCTGTACAGGTACATGAAGGTGTCTGCCCTCTTTTTCTTATTGTTTTGTGTCCCCTGGAAACACAAAGGACCTCACATCCTATAGGCTGGGTAGGTTCTTGACATATCACCTTTGCCTGCGGTTAGGGCATGTGTTAGAGACAATATTTGTTGTTACTGCATTTTATAATTTAGTTTTAATCTTTGCAGCTATACTTGCACAATGTTACTGATTAGTACCTCTTTCCCATCATCTTTCAGGTTATTTCTCAGTCGTTGAGTTGCGCCATCATTTCTCGTCTGCAAGGCCTAAAATAGCTAAGCTAGAGTCTTGGAAGCCTCAACCTACAGGCTTTTGAGTTTCAGTTTGTCTTACTCATGTCTACCACATAGTTCATCTAAATATTGATCAGTCTTATACTTTTATAATCCTACAAATCAACTCTGATTAACATACAGCGAATATATGTAATATAACATATTGATTAATCATAACGTCATATGATAAATGGGTACTACTAAACTAAAAACATTGGCTACAAATTTTGTAAAATGTTTTTCCCCAGTCCCAAAATGTCTGATACTAAGAAGTATGTTGAAGTCTTAACGTTTATCTTTAAGTTCAATTAGTCCCATTGATTACATCGTCATCTTCATCATCATACGCTGTTTGTATTATAGTAGTCCTCAGAGGCGAGAAGAGAAAATAGGGTCCCATTGTTCGAGGTACCCAAGAAACGTAGTGCCCTACAGCACTTACAATCTAAAAAGACATAATGAAGGAAGGGAGGGGAAACAGAACTGCAGAGCGGGTCCTACCTTGCATAAGGTCAATAAAAGAGTTGACAACAGAACCCAGTGGTAGTGCCATTTCAGATTTCAATAGAGGAGGGGGCAATTTTGGGGAGATGGGTTCCAGGGCCCATTTAGGATCCTTGAAGCTCTTGGATTTTTTGAAGGATAAGATGTAAAAATCGGTCTATTTTGGGAGCATTCATTAAAAATATTGGCAATAATAACACTTGTATAGGTTTACTACAACAAAATTACCAACACAGGACAAACAGATGACTTTTAAAACTAAAGTTAACAGATGGTGTGGAGCTTGGGAAGCATGGGTGCAACTCCTCCCCTGCCCAGCCCTGCCTGACCTAAGACCTTGTCTACACTGGCGCCATCGTGTAGGGTATGTGTAGCTACATAGCACAATGAAAAGCACAATGTTCACACTGCAGCATGCAGCTACACGTGGCTGTGAAAGGCTCTAGCTGAGGAGAGGCAGCGGGAAAAGGCTCCAGTGATGCAGAGGTAGTAGAATACTATACTGCTAAAAATATCAGCATAGACGGGGAAGGCCCTGCTTAGGTGTGTAGAAGGCTGTTTAGGGTACCTAACCTAAGGCTCTGGGGCATCTTTACTTGCCTAAGCAGTGCCTCACCGTCTGCACTGCTATTTATACCTATGCTACGGGGGCACATAGTGTATGTACTCTACGTGCCACCATTAGATTTGGGCCATGTAGACATACTTTAAATGGCACCCCTGGAGACCCAGTGCCAGTTCCCTGGACCATACTGTCTCTTGGGACTCCAGTCGAGCTACTCATGTGGCAGGATCAGGATGTTAACTAAATACATGGCTATGTGATTATCCCCTTATACGGGGCTAATTCCACTGGAGCCAGTGGAATTACATTGGGCCAGACTCTATTCCAGATGAGCTATAAGCTATGTTTGGCATAAAAATGGAGGGAGGCCAAGGACCAGAGTAAGGGAAAGAATCCAGCTGTTATTTCCTTTTAAACCTGAGAAGAGAATGTGACTTGTGGGTGCCGCCTCAGGAAAAATAAGAAATCTCAGATCCTCTTATGGTTCTAATACCTGCTATGATTAACAAGTACATCGTGTGCTGAATACTGTGCCTGTCAGCCTGTCTAACGTCTAAATATTGTTTTCCTACCTAAATCTCAATTCACTTGCTAATTATGGCTGAGAGCTTATGTACAGATTTATAATGGATGATATATCGATTCAGAACCCATTTTAATTTCTACTAAGTGGAGTCATAAACTGATGATCTATTAAAATAGACAGATAAACCATGATAACAAACCATGACATTGTATTTCAGTAGCTGTTCTAATCTTTTCCCTCATGCTGTGGTTTGCTGGTTCCCACCCCCTTGTCCCCACACCTTATCTAAATATAATTTACAATTTAATTAAATACAGGAAGCCTTTTGCAAAAGGAACCACAAACAGAAGTATGCTTGGGAAAGCAAAACAAATCTTGAGCCAGTTCTAACATGTTGTATGGTGTCACAAGAAATGAGTCAGGGCATTGAAGAGGTGACATTTCCTGTAGCACCCCGCTATCAGTGACACCGTGACATTTAGTGAGATCAACAACCCGTGTTGAAACACTGTCAGGGACTTATGTTTAAATAGCTTTCAACTGTTTCTAAAGCCCAATGATGCCCAAAACTAGTCCCACAGTAAATGGCCAGTGTGGACCTGCAGAGCTGCTCTTCAGTGGGGCTGTAATTTTTCAGTCAGAGAAGGAGATATGCTCTTCCCTATCCCATGGAACCCCTTTTGAGTAAATGATGACTCTTATGCTGTACGAATGTAGGGTCATGGATGTACACCTGGTGATTCTCTGCTAGCGCCTTGAGCTAGTGGCTGCAACTTGAGTTACTGGCCATTCAGCTTTATCTCAATATGCTCCATGGGCCTTTCACTGCTAGCTTCCAAAGCCTTCCAGGGTAGTTATTTTGCAACCCAGAAGTTCATTATTTTTTTACCCAACTCTCTGAGACAATCTTAAAGGGACATCACCAGGAAAAGAACATGAGATGTGCTTACTCTGCACCTAGGCCAGGAAGGTGGCAAAAGGGAGAGGGCCACTCTCCCACTCTGGCAAAACTACTAGTGCTGCCACTTGTGAAAAAAGAGCACCCTTCAGCTGATGCTTTTTAAGGTTGGAGGAAATTAAGGGGAGGGGGTCACAATCTGATGGTCTTCCTCAGAAAGAATTTTTCCTCTTCCATTCTACTGAGAGGCTCCTACAAAGGAGAACACACATACCAGGAGGAATGGCTGAAGATTATCCCCTTGCTGCCTGGAGAAACTGTACCACTTTTGGGGGTGAAGCTGAAGAATCCAAGTCTGGCTTCCTATCAAGGACCTTAAAATGGAGGGACACTTCCTGTTTTGTTAATAATAAAGCCAATCCTGATGGGATGTTAAATGTCTCCTTACTGGTTGTTTAATGAGGAGATCCAGGAACATCTGTGGGATTCCTAAGTGTCAGATTAGGGCATTGCCACCTGATGACCTTTGTACAGGGTTGAGGTCCACTGTGCAACTAGATGTCTTATTAACTGTAAGTAGGAGGCTATGGAGTCAGGCCGCCTCATAAATATGTTTGTTCAACATCTTCATTAATGATCTGGATGATGGGATGGATTGCACCCTCAGCAAGTTTGCGGATGACGCTATGCTGGGGGGAGGCAGATATGCTGGAGGGTAAGGATAGAGTCCAGAGTGATATAGACAAAGTGGATGATGGGCCAAAAGAAATCTGATGAGGTTCAACAAGGACAAGTACAGAGTCCTGCACTTAGTACAGAAGAATCCCATGCACTGCTACAGATTGGGGACCGACTAGCTAAACAGCAGTTCTGCAGAAAAGGACCTGGGGATTACAGTGTACAAGAAGCTGGATATGAGTCAAGAGTGTGACATTGTTGCCAAGAAGGCTAACCACATATTGAGCTGCATTAATAGGAGCATTGCCGCAAGATCGAGGGAAGTGATTATTCCCCTCTCTTTGGCACTGGTGAGGCCATATCTGGAGTATTGTGTCCAGTTTTGGGGCCCCCACTGCAGAGAGGTTGTGGACAAATTTGAGAGAGTCCAGCGTAGGGCAATGAAAATGATTAGGGGGCTGGGACACATGACTTATGAGAAGAGGCTGAGGGAACTGAGCTTATTTAATCTGCAGAAGAGAATAGTGAGGGGGGATTTGATAGCAGCCTTCAACTACCTGAAGGGGGGTTCCAAAGAGGATGGAAGTAGGTTGTTCTCAGTGGTGACAGATAACAGAACAAGGAGTAATGGTCTCAAGATACAGTGGGGGAGTCTAGGTTGGATATTAGGAAAAGCTATTTCACTAGGAGGGTAGTGAAGCACTGGAATGGGCTACCTAGGGAGGTAGTGGAATCTCCATCCTTAGAGATTTTTAAGGCCCGGCTTGGCAAAGCCCTGGCTGGGATGATTTAGTTGGGGTTGGTCCTGCTTTGAGCAGAGGGTTGGACTAGATGACCTCCTGAGGTCTCTTCCAACCCTATTCTTCTATGATTCTATGATAAGTACTGTTAGAAATTTCCCTTTGCCATCTCTGTCATAGCATCCCTTATTAATATTACAGGGAGTAAAATATTCATGAGATGAGGTTCCTGTAGGATTTTAAGTAATAGAATGACTGAGCCCTGAACGTGATTAGTCTGAAGCCTACCTATTCAAGATGGATTTTGCTAACCAGCCTTCAGGAAATCTTTAGTGTAGAGTGGATGCTTGGAGCTAAAATAATTGTGCCCTCTGCATACAGTGTAGAGTGGTAGCCATTCTAATAGGAGAAGCTGCTATGCAAAGTCTCTGTGCCTCAGAACTACATAAACACCACACTGCTAATTTTGCTTTCAAGCTGCAAGGCTTTTAATAACAATATTTAGCATTCAACATTCAGAGCTTGGAACACACAGGAATGCAAGCAAGTGTGAAGAGCCCCATTTTACAGTTTCTGTGAAGGGAAACTGAGGCACAAATTAATTGATTTACCCCGAGGCTACACAGAAAGTCAATGGCACAGATAAATCTAGACCCTAGGAATTCTTGGTTCCTAGCCCTGGGGTCTGTCTATTAGTCCACGTTGGCTTTATTGCTCTTTCTTGTCCTCTTTACTCCTGTCCCAATATTGGGGACACTGTTTAGCACTTTCCTTAATCTGCCAGAATCATGGAACTAGATAAACAATAGTTCCAGAGAATATGGGTGTTGAGAGGCTGGGGTAAGAGGAAGAAGACAAATTGGTTATTAAGACAAGGACATTTCCGTAGGAATTACTTTCAGAAGTGAAATGGTTGGAGGAACTCATTCAATTTATTCAACAATCTCATGCAAACTACCCCTTGTATCATTGTAGAAAAGAAAATACACAGTTTTCTAAGACGGGGATGTTTTTCTTCAGGCTTTGAATGTCAGTATTGATCAGATTACTGTAGAAGTTCAGATACTTTGGAGATCTGAACTCTGATTCTGTCTATTTCAATTTTTATCAGACTGTTTGTTAGACTTACCCACTGCACAGCAAGGTATAGAGCAGTTAGCATAATGCAGTACGTGATCAAAAAGCCAGCATTTTGATGGAATGGATTCCGCTGCATGTATCCTGGTAGAATCTTGATGCCCAACTTGAATCATGTCCCATTTTGCTAGGCACTGTACAGACTCACATTAAGAGACAGCCCCTGTCCAAATTTATAAGACAAAGACAGGATGGGCAGGGACACAGAGGCATAAAGAAGTCCAGTGACTTGCCCAAGAGCACAGAGTAGGTCAATAGCAGAACCCAGGTGTCCTGACTCCCAGTTCAGTGCCCTGTCCAGTGACTATACCCCACTGTGTGCAAGTACACAAGCAATAACACTTAGCAATTATTAATCTTCAAAACCCCCTTTGCAGGTAGGTGGGAATCCCCATTTTGCAGGAGGTGAAACAGGGAACAGTGCTGGGTTTAAGTATTTCACTGAGTAGATCACCCTCTCTGTGGATTACAAGAGATATGGAAATTAAATATCGGTATGTATTGCAAAAATTAATCCTCCCACAGCAAAATGTATATTACTCTAAGCACATACAGTAGCAAATATCTCAATAATACATTCTTGATGTGAATCTCTTTGCATAGCAAAAGACACATGTCATGCAGCCCCCAGCTTTCAATGTAATGAAACAGCATTTTAAATTGTTTTTTTCCCTTTACAGTTTTCATTTTCTCACCTGTCAGTAGCCTCTGAAGGCAGAGTCAGTAGATGAGAGATTCTGAGGGCTTGGCTGAGTGTCTAGAAACTAATCTGACTTGTTAATTAAGATTTTTCTACTTTAATATGCAATTGTTAGCTGAAATATCACCGTCCTGCCTCCCTGTTCGTGTGGGAGGAGAACTAACCATGTATTCTAAATAGGCTCCAAACGATGTGATAGCTCAATAATTTAATAACCTGAGGTCAAAAGTTGGGTTCTGAGTTATACCCTGTGTAGCCTTTTTGAACTCAATAAGGTTACATGAGGCATGGATCAGGGCACAATACGCTCTTTGGTTAAATATCCAAGATGAGTGTTCTCTGTGCTAGAGGCTGGGTTCAGCTCAAGGATTTAGCAAGAAAAATTGGCAGAGAACAAATTATAAACTGGCCAAACTAGACTTCTTCACATCTTGCTTATCCCATGGCAAGCTCACAGCCAGGAAGCAGAGATGCTGCCATCTGTCACAGTGAATATAGATGCCGGAATCCATGATCAGAGGAATGCTGAGGGAGGCAACCTCCACAGTGGGAAAGTTACAGCATCAAGAGACTTCCTGAGTAAACAGGGAATTAGAGAGGATTAGAGAGACTCTGAGAAAAGATGCAAAGAGAGCAGGTGCATGGTCAATGCAGCCCCTACCAGAGTCTCCAATGGCTCTGGTGTTAAAAACTCTCATGTGAATTGTACGTAGGGGACGTGTCTCTCTTGTCTGGTTATTGAATTGTGCATGTTTCCAATGCACTTATCCCTCTAGAACCTTAGTGGCTCCCAAGACTGAGTGTCATAGGAAGGACAACGTTACTTCATGGAGGACACTCACTGCAGAGCCACATGCCCACCATTCCTCTTTACGTGACTGGGAGTTGTACATGCAAGACCAGCGCAGCATCTGGCCTGCAGAGTTTATCTCTTGGCACTGTTGCTCACAATAATTTGAGCACCAAGTCTGTTTCCAGCGTGTCTAAACAAATGGTGCCAAAGAAATAAAATTGCAGATCATGCACAAGCCAAATCTGTCTTTGCTTGGGGATATTGCAATGGGTGAAAAAGGGCATTGTGGTGGGGCAGACTCCCATCACCTGTTAGACAAGAGGTTAAGAGCAGTGAGCACGCCTGTGATTGAGGGATTTCCTCCTGGCCAGAGTGGGAAGAGCTAAATAAGGATCATTAGGCACCTGGGCCTGATTAGAAACTGGAGGGAACTGAGGGTGGGGAGGGATTGCAAAACAGATGGGACTTTCCTATGGAGAGAAACTCAGAAGGAGCAGGAGGGAGCCCTCAAATAGGATTTCAACAGGATCTACAGGGAGCAGGTTAGGCTCCTGTGGGGGAGACCCTGGGGTAGGGTCAGCAAAAGCCCTTCAATGGAGCCTGAGATGGGTGGAAGAGTTCAGCAGAGAAAGGAGAAACTGGGAGGACCTACAGAGAGTCTGAGAACCAAAGGGAGGCTTTGTTAAGCACAGGCTGTGTGGAAGCAGCACAAGGGGTCTTGCAGGTAGCAAGCAGCTTTGGATACAGCAGTATGTCTGAAGAAGCAGATCTAGCTGTTTAATACAGGGCTGCTGGTTTGCAACTCAGAGAAGAGTACAGGGTGGGCTTGAGTCCCCCCTCAGCCTCTGAGGAAGCAGTGTGCAAGCCCAACATAAGGAATATTGAGCCTAGTGTGGGCCTGAAGACTCACTCCCATAGGACAGGACAAGGAGTAGCCCAAGGGCGTTGGACCTTTGTATTATCCCAGAAGGGGTTTGGACTTTATGTGACTTGGCCGGAGAGCCGTGCCATGATTTCAAAGGGAATATAATTAGGTCAACTGTAAGGTGATCAGTTATCCTTGAACTAGATCCTGATTAAGTCACATGCATTGATGAGTCATTTCTGTGCTAGGCTCCAGCCAATCCCCAAGCCAGGAGCTGGTCTGGTGACACTCAGGGCAGGTGTATAAGCCTCACAGGGGAAGCAGGAGGTTGTTACAGGTGAAGTGAAATAGTGTGGGAAAGTATCCTGCTTTTTGGTCTAGTAGCTGCATTCTAGTGCTTATGGTGTATGCATGAGAAATATTTTTGTGTGTTGTCTGAAAAATCACTTCCTCTTATCTTGTTTGTATTAAACTTGCTGCCTATTATTTTCATGGGGTAATTAACTTTTGTGGGGTTGTTGTTTTTTTGGATGGTGGGAAAACATAAATCACATTTCTCCATTCACTTCCTACATTCCATTCATGATTTTATAGACCCATATCATATCTGCCTGTAGTAATTTCTTTCCTAAACTGAACAGCCCTAATTTTTTTAGTCTAGCCTTGTATGGCCGCTGGTCCAGTCCATTCCATCTTTCTTGCCTTTCTCTGAATCTTTACCAGTTGCATTATATCTTTCTAGAGATGCGGGGACCAGAACTGCATGTAGTATTCAAAGTGTGGATACACCATGGATTTATATAGTGACATTATGATATTTTCTGTTTCTCTCTTTGCTAATAGTTCCTAACATTCTGTTAGCCTTTTAAAATGCTGCTTCCCGTTGAGCTGAAATTTTTAGAGATCTATCCAGGGCGACTCCAAGATCTCCTTCTTGAGTGGTAACAGCTAATTTAGAACCCATTATTATATATGTGTATTTGGGATGATTTTTTTCCAGTATGCATTACTTTGCACTGATCAGTGTTGAATTTCATCTGCCATTTTGGGTCCCTGCGTGGTAGGTGCGGTTATATCTTTTATTGGACCAATTTCTGTGGATGAGAGAGACAAGTTTTTGAGCTACACAGAGCTCTTCAGTTTATGATTTTTTCTCTGTAGCTCCTTGCAGTCAGCTCTGGACTTAATTGTCTTGAACAACTTTGTACTGTCTGCAAACTTGTCGTCTGATAAATGCGAGAGTACTGACTACACGGGTGAAAAGCTTGATGGTGATGGGAGGGAGTTTTTCCCAGCTAAGCATTAAGAAAGTTCTGAGGTTTATAGACCTGAGCATGGCAGAGTGTCCTGATGGAATGGCTACATATGCAGATTAGCCCATTTGTCTAAGCAGCTGACAGTGCAAGGCTGATTTTGTCGGTTTTACACAGAAAGAAATAACCTTGAACTTGTAAGTCATTTGTAAATGGACTGACAGGTTCCATTCCATCATGCAGCATTGCATCGTTACATTTCTGTAACACATAGGCTCATTCTCTGCACAGTGTCATGCTTATCTGTACCTGAGTCAAATGTTGGCCCTGTTACTAATGGATTTACTCACAATTTAGTCTTTCAAAGCAGAACTCTTCCATCTATCTCTGTGTGTTTCTCGTGTCCAGTGAAAACAGGAGTATGTTTTCAGGTGCATAAGTGTCCTCTCAGAATGTGTATATATATATATGAATGGGAGCTTGTAGCAGGTCTGGGTTTGCTTTTCATTTTGTGAGGGCTGGGGTGCTTAAAATGAAAAAGTGAGTGTATGGTGAGAGAAACGAAATCAGATCGGAATCATGTTACTATGCAAATGAGATAATGTTATCATGTTAGTATGGGAATTAATATGTTGTCTATCTTGGGTATTCATATGGCCCCCATCACTGTTGTAGCTGAGCACCACACAGTCTTGAACGTATTGATCCTTGCAACATGTCTGTGAGGCAGGGCAGTGCTATTATCCCCATTTTACAGATGGGGAGCTAAGGTTTGGACAGACCATGACTTGCCCAAGATCACACAGGAAGTCTGTGGCACAGCGGGGAAGTGAACTCAGATTGCCCAAGCCCTAAGCTAGTCCCTTCACCACTGCACCCATCATAGGCGCCAACTTGCAGCTGTTTTGTGGCATGCAGGAGGCTCTGGGAGGGAGGAGTGAGGACATGGCACATTTAGGGAAGGAGCAGAATGGGGTGGAAAGAGGAGGGTAGGGGCAGGGCAGGAGTGGAAAGAGATGGGTGGGGCCTTGGGGGAAAGGGTGGAGTAGGGATGAGGCTTGGGGCAGAGCTAGGGGTCGAGCACCCCCCGGCACATTGGAAAGTTGACACCTATGGCACCCATCCTTCCTCTCCAGACCTGACCATACCCCGTGTGAAGCAAACATTTCCAGAAGCCTGAGCAGACTGAATCCGAACCATGGTTTTGCAGTTTATAAGAGGTCTTGTGCACTTCTTCCAGCCATCCTGCTTCCTGAATACTAGAACTCCTGTATTTTGGGGGCTAAGTAATTAAGTGGATAATGGGCCTGAATCTAGATTCTTTATAGGAGTAAAATCCAAGTCAATGAGAGTTGTGCCTGAGTATGAATTGTAGGGTTAGACCACAAAGAAGAGGAACAGCTCAAAGCAGACTCTACCAAGCACCTTATTAGCATGAGCCATGCAGCCGGCTGGTTAGCTGCCATGTTAATACTGACTCCTCCCTCTTTCCTTTCCCGTCTCCTTCCCTCCGACCCCCCAGTTTGGATGAATTTTGTACCTTTTTAATAATGCTGTTTTCTCTGGTTTTAAATGATGGTTTCTTATGCATATTGCATCTTAACAGTGCCAGGCTTTGAGCATTTTGGGTGGGAGGTAGGGAAACATTAAATAATGGTCTAATTAAGGCAAGCTTTAAAAAATGAAAACGGATTCCTCTTCCTGACGCTGGTGCATCAAAATAACTGCAGTCATCAGCTGTCAGTTAGTTATTGCAGTTATTTTATTTACTGGCTTTTAAAGGGTACATCAGTCTTGGCTGTATATTGCAGCATTGTATATTGTATTGCTGTAATTTATGTAAAATGCATTATTAGCAGTAAACAGTACATTGTTTACTGCTAGAATAGGTTTTTGTCTCCAGTGTACAATATCCTGTAGTGATCTTCATCAGGAAAGGAGAGTTGAGACTGAGGGTAAGTGGCTTGTATAACAATATTACTCCTGCATATCTCTATCACTCTCCATCACAGAGTCTGAGTGAATAGACATTAATTCATAAAACATGCATTAAATGTAGTAATCCTCTACAAATGTTTGCTCTCACAAGGCCCCAGGTGAACTTGGTAAGTACTATTCCTGCTCAACTGATGAGAGATTGAAGTGAACAGAAGTGAAAGCCAAAGTTTTCAAACATCCACTAACTATGATTGTCTCCACTTCTGGTGCCCAAAGTGGGATGTCAGAAGGACGCTCTTCAGAGACCCTATGTGGCTGCTGTTGCCTTCCGATATTGTTTTCATCCAAAATGAGTGGACTCCCTTGGAAACCTTGGCCTAAGTATGTTGCCAAAGATGAGACAGCATGTCTGAGGAGAACTGGAAACCCAGCACACACTGTCTGACTCCCAGCTCAGTGTGTCAAATCCCAGATTTTGTTGATTTATCCAGTGCCTCAAGTGGAATTGATATCAGAGCCAGGATTAGAATTCAGGAGTTTCTGGCACTCCTACTTTAGAATATCCCCCCTTTCTCTTTACTATATGAGAGAACCTTATTGGTTATAATATCAACACATCCATTATGAAGCACTAAGAATTATAACTTAAAAGTTATAAGAAGTATACTGTACTGGAGTCATGGTATGAGAATCCCCTCAATGCCACACCATCCATCTATGCCAACATTTTTGATGCACTCTCTTCATCTACCTTTAAGGCTGTTGCTAGTCCCACCACACGCTGCTGGATAATGGGCTCTCCAGTCAGTGGTGAAAACTACTCAGTTCCCAAAAGACAATTGCAGCTTTCCAACCAGAACAAAAAGGTTTGGATAAACCCCAAAGTTTTGGAATGCCCATTGCTTTATCACGAGCAGCTTTACAAATCTCTTTCCCCCTTTTCAGTTGTGCCATGCCTAAGATGTGGGGCCATTGGATGTGCATTATTAATACTGATGCCTGATGTGAAATGTTTAGGTCTGTTGAGCACTGAATTTTGACAGCAGAGTTTGACAGAAATTATTCAGACCAGGTGTTTCTGTAATTGCAATGCATTGGGGGAAATTCAAAATGCTGAATGGATGCCAAATTCACCCTTTCATCTGAGCGATGGGGCAGTTTAGCATGAGTGCAAAAAACAGTAGGCTCCATAAGGCTGGATAGCTGGCTTTGAAGCTCTTAGAGGGTTTTGATTACACTCTCTGGACCTTTTTATCATTTGTTTGCTTTTGTTTTGGCATTTACACATAGTATGTTGATATAAAGAGATGAAACAAGCCATTGAAACTGAAATAAGTTCATAGGGGCTAGAAGTCCGGACACCTGGGGTCTATTCCTTGCTCTGCCACTGCCTTTTATGTGGTCTTTAGCAAGTCACTTAATATCTCTATACCTTAAATTATCTATCCTGTAAAATGGGAATAATGAGGCCTATAGCAAGCCAGGCCAAAGTGGGAGAGGATGTGAAAAAATTGGAAGGGAATGCATGAAGGTCCAGATCCTTAAATGTATTTAGGCATTTCACTCCCCTCTAAATCAATGGGAGCGAGGTGACAAGGTATCTTTGAGGAATTAGGTTTAAATGACAGGATGTTTAATGGTCATCCTCTTCAGGGGAAATGAACCACCAAATGTCACTTCATGGATTTTGGATGTTATGCCAAAAGTGTAAGTGCCCACTTAGCATTCAGAAGAGTTTAATTTGTTCAGCTACATGTAGCATGAGACTATTTTTTTTTAACTGGAGGACTTACATTTTTTAACGTAAGCCCATGAGCTTCCCATTGACCTGAGTTATCTCATGTAACAGTACTACACAAGGACTCTTATTCCATACTGCTTTGAAATGACATATTCATTACTTGGCTTGTGTGTGTGTGAGACTGGGAACCCATTGTTAGCAGTAGAGAAAATTGGTACCGTACAGAAAATTCACTCTTGCCAAGGAAAGAAGCTTTTGGTCTTTTTTTTTTTTTAAGCAGAAAACATTGTGTCTCATGGTTTTTTCATCTGACAGCCACACCTGGGTCCTTCTGATAGAATGTTACTTTTCTGCCATTTGTCACCTGTTTTATACAGTCACCCTCATTTTTAAACCCAGTGAACATATATGTAGTTCTTGTGTTTATCATTTGCAATTAACATTTGAAAGGGTGAGAAAATAATCCATAGAGATGTGTTTGCAGATGGTAAATAAAGATTGTGAAGCCTTTCAAAGTTCAGCAAATCAGACTGCAGGTTTTACACGTTTAGCAACAAGGGCACATTGTCCTTTCCAGCAGCACATGAAAAGGAGTTCAGTGCTGCCAGTACAGATTTGGTGTGTCTTTGAGTCTTACTTACATACCAGTTAATTAGTGAAGTAGTATACAAGAAAATCTCACTACTCTGCTATTTGGAACTCACATTAAAAGGTGTTTTTCCCTATTTTTGAAAAATTGAATGATAAAGTTGCTGTCATAAAACCTATGACTAAATAGAACTAAATGATTTTTTAAAAGTGAATAAAAAAAAGCTAACCTCTGCTTTTACTCCTGAAATCACGTTCACATCATGAGTGAAATTATCTCCTGGGCAGAGGGCCAACCTATGCCCCATTAAGCCTGCTCTTGATGGCTTGAGATTGCACGTAATGTCTACTGACCTTTCTTTCTGTGACTTCAACAACAGTCACATCCACTTATGTCTGAGCTGAATGTGGTTTTGAGAGAATACAAAAAAATCTGTTAATTATATATTGCTTTGCCTCTTACCTCACCACGGAATGTTCACTGCCATTTGATGTCACCACTGAATTTGGCACATTAATTGTAGTAACACATGGCATCTTTTCATAGAATCATAGACTTTAAGGTCAGCAGGGACCATTATGATCATCTAGTCTGACCTCCTGCACAATGCAGGCAACAGAATCTCACCCACCCACTCCTGTATTAAACCTGTTTCTGAGCCATTGAAGTTCTCAAATCATGGTTTAAAGACTTCAAGGTGCAGAGAATCCTCCAGCAAGTGACCCGGGCCCCACGCTGCAGAGGAAGGTGAAACCCCACCAGGGCTTCTGCCAATCTGCCCTGGAGGAAAATTCCTTCACGACCCCAAATATGGCAATCAGCTAAATGCTGAGCATGTAGGCAAGACTCACCAGGCAGACACCCAGGAAAGAAGTCTCTGTAGTAACTCAGATCCCACCCCATCTAACATCCCATCACAAGCCATTGGGCATATTTACCAGTAGTAGTCAAAGATCAATTAATTGCCCAAATTAGGCTATCCCATTGTACCATCCCCTCCATAAACTTATCAAGCTTAGTCTTGAAGCCAGATATGTCTTTTGCCCCCACTACTTCCCTTGGAAGGCTGTTCCAGAACTTCATTCTTCTGATGGTTAGAAACCTTTGTCTAATTTCAAGTCTAAACTTCCTGATAGCCAGTTTATATCCATTTGCTCTTGTGTCCACACTGGTACTGAGCTTAAATAATTCCTCCCTAATATTTACTCCTCTGATATATTTATAGAGAGCGATCCTATCTCCCCTCAGCCTTCTTTTGGTTAGGCTAAACAAGCCAAGGTCTTTGAATCTCCTTTCATATGACAGGTTTTCCATTCCTCGGATCATCCTAGTAGCCCTTCTCTGAACCTGTTCCAGTTTGAATTCATCCTTTTTAAACATGGGAGACCAGATCTGCACACAGTATTCCAGATGAAGTCTCACCAGTGCCTTGTATAATGGTACTAACACCTCCTTATCTCTACTGGCAATACCTCGCCTGATGCATCCCAAGACCGCCTTAGCTTTTTTCACAGCCATATCACATTGGCGGCTCATAGTCATCCTGTGATCAACCAATACTCCGAGATCCTTCTCCTCCTCCTCTGTTACTTCCAACTGATGCCTCCCCAGTTTATAACAATAGTTCTTGTTATTAATCCCTAAATGCATGACCTTGCACTTTTCACTATTAAATTTCATCCTATTACTATTACTCCAGTTTACAAGGTCATCCAGATCTTCCTATATGGTATCCTGGTCCTTCTCTGTGTTATCAATACCTCCCAGCTTTGTGTTATCCACAAAATTTATTAGTATATTCCCACTTTTTGTGCCAAGGTCAGTAATAAAAAGATGAAATAAGATTGGTCCCAAAACTGATCCCTGAGGAACTCCACAGGTAAGCTCTCTCCAGCCTGACAATTTACCTTTCAGTACAAGCCGTTGTAGTCTCCCCTTTAACCAGTTCCTTATCCACCTTTCAATTTTCATATTGATCCCCATCTTTTCCAATTTAGCTAATAATTCCCCATGTGGAACTCTATCAAATGCCTTTCTGAAATTGAGGTAAATTGGATCCACTGTGTTTCCTTTGTCTAAAAAATCTGTTACCTTCTCAAAGGAGGAGCTCAGGTTGGTTTGGCACGATCTACGTTGTGTAAAACCATGTTGTATTTTGTCCCAATTACCATTGACGTCCATGTCCTTGACTACTTTTTCCTTCAATTTTTTTCCCCCAAGAACTTGCATACTACAGATGTCAAGCTGACAGGCCTGTAGTTGCCTGGATCACTTGTCCCCCCACCCCCATTTTTAAAGATAGGAACTATGTTAGCAATTCTCCAGTCATACGGTACAACCCCTGAGTTTACAGATTCATTAAAAATTCTTGCCCATTTCTTTGAGGTCCTCACTACTCACCAAAACCAAATCTAAAATGGCATCCCCTCTTGTTGGTTCAGCAACTACTTGGTGAAGGAATCCATGAGCTATTGCATCTAGGAGCCCTATTATTATTACTAGCACTTGTCCTCCAGTCAATATCTGGGAAGTTAAAGTCACACAATTCCCACTAGTATTTACTTCATTAAAAACATTAAAAAGGTCTCTATCCATATCCAAATCAGATCCTGGTGGTCTACAGCACACCACAAGCACCATGTCAGGGGGAGCTCTAGTAGCTTTCTTCACCAATGTGATTTTTGCCCAAACAGACTGTCTTATCCATTCCATCTCTTTTTATTTATTTACAGTCTCCCTCATCATTGCTATACAATGCTACTCAATCACCTTTGCCTTTATTTCTGTCTTTCCTAAACAGCACATACCCTTCAATACCTGTATTCCAGTCATGACTACTATTCTAATACGTTTCTGTTATCCCTATAATATCCGGTTTCACTTTCTGCACCAGTAACTCCAGTTCCTCCATTTTGTTACCTAGGCTCCTCACATTGGTGTACAAACATCTTAATTCTTCCAATTTAGCTTCACTCACATTCTTTACTCAGTTAGGCCCAGACATTCTACCGCCAGTATCACCTATTAGAATTGTATCTACACTACCCTTCCTCTGTATGTCCATTCTCTTACCCACGACAGTATCCTTTCTTGCTTCATTTTCTTCCCTCTCAATGTTAAAATCTGGCTTGGAGATTACCTGGACGTCTCCCAACTATCTTCCCCCAATTCCTAGTTTAAAGCTCTCTTAATCAGTTGTGCCAGCCTCCATCCTAGAAGTCTATTTCCCTCCCTACTCAGGTGAAGTCCTTCCTAGAGAACAGTCCTCTGTCTATGAATGCCTCCCAGTGGCCATACATCCCAAAGTCCTCCTTATAGCACCACTGCCTGAGCCATCTGTTGAGCGCCATAATCTTGTCACACCTTTGTTGCCATTCTCTAGGAACAGGCAGAATCCCACTGAAGATCACCTGAACCTCGATTTCCTTAAGTGACTTCCCCAGCCTGGCATAGTCTCCCTTGATACATTCCAATGAGAATCTAGCCATATCATTTGTTCCCACATGAAGGAACATCAGTGGATTTTTTTCAGCTCCCATTAGGATTCTCTTCAGCCACATCCTGTATCTTAGTACCCGGCAGACTGCACACCCTTCTGTTCTCTGGATCAGCTCTGGTTATAGGCCTGTCTATTCTTCTCAGTAAAGAGTCCCCAATCATGTAGACCTGCCTTTTCCTGGTGACGGTGCAATTCTCTGGTCTATCCCCTGTTCCTTCTGGCTGCAAGTCCTCTTGATTCCTATTCACCCTTGCAATCCTCTGCAACCCATCCCGTATCCTCCTAGGGCTCATGTTTGGTGTCATCTCCACTGACTCTTCCCCTCTCCTTATAGGGCTAGCTGCTCTTCTTCTCTTCTTCCTTGCCCTCTCATCTTCAGCGACTACCTGCTGTGCCCCTTCTTCATTTTCCAACTCTGCAAACCTGTTCCTGAGCGCTCTCTCCTTCACTAGTCTGTCTTTTCCTCTGTCTGATTCTTAGTCACATGCTTCCACCGTCCACTTTCCTCACCCAGCAGTCTCCCCTCAGAGTTCTTTGGTCCTACTTCCACCTGCAAGTCTGAGCTTTTCCCTTCAGACTCCTCAGATCTTTGCTCCATCATCCACTCGAACCCCCTTCTAAACTTGACTAGACTTTCCACCTGCATCTCCAATCCTCAGATCTTTTCTTCCATCAGCTCTATCAGGCAGCACTTCATACAGACAAAACTCTTTTCAGGTACCCCCTCCAGGATCATGTACGTGCCGCAGCTTCCACATTCAGTCATCTTCATTGTGTCTTCCACTGCTTGGGTCACTACCACTGCTGCCTCTGTATCTGTCATAGGCTTCCTACCTAAATCCTGTAAATCTGGGAAACACAAACCAAACCAAACCACCACCATCCACAGCAAAACAAACCCTCAACAAGCACCAAGACACTGCTAGAACACCGCACACTCCCTTCAGTAGCCTGTGTGTTCCTCTGCCTGCCTCTCTTAGTCTTCCCGCAAATTCCCACTCAAAGTCCCCTGTTTACAGCTCTGTTTGCTGGCTCCTAGGCTGCTGCAGCTATCCATGCTGCTGCCTGACTGGCTGGCTACCTTTATAGGACTCCTAGTCAGAGAAGCCCCGCCCCCTAATCAGGGCTCAGCTTCTCGCCCAGCACACTGCCCCTACCAGCTTCTCAAATACAACTACAAATACAAATAGCTACAAATACCTTCTCCAACAGAAGTCCCACTCAAATTCCCCTGTTTACAGCTCTGTTTGCTGGCTCCTGTGCCGCTGCAGCTGTCTATGACCAAAAACTTCAGGACCAATTGATAAGTACAGATATAGCTACAGAAAGTAGATAAAGATCCTAAAACCCACAACAACCTTCCCTCAAACACAGGGTTTTTTTTACCCTGTAAAGGGGGAAATGACAGAGACTGGATGAATCCATTTGGGATTTCACTATTACTCTTGATTTTACATGGAAGGTGCTCAAATACTATAGTGATGGGTGATATTATAATACCCTAAAATTGATTAGTTTTAACAGTGACAGCCTGTTATAACGCATGACACAGCAGTAAAACTTCAGTAAATACATTTATAGACTGACATTTATTGGAAAAAAATATGCAGCCCTTCTTATCCATAGACATAAGCATTCTCTCATCATTCTGAACATTCTTCATAATATTACATAATGAGGCAAAGAACATCATTTTAATTGCAATACATTTACTAATAATATCCAGATTTCCTTTATCTCTTTCCTCATCCATTTTACTGTTTCAATAAATTTTATATGGCTCACCATGGATACTGTCACTTGATCTTTATACAACTTCTCTTGTATAACTTGGGTATAGGAGAAGGAGCTAGAATAGATTTGTGTAGCTCAAACCTGATAAAACTGAACAGCCTGTAAAGCTATATATCTAATTGAAAGAGTGACATGCCTGGAGCATGTTATAGGCTTGTACAAGATCTTTCTGTATAATCCATCACATCCGCTCTAGTCCTTCAATTAGCATTAGTGCAAGAGTATGGAAAACATATCTGCTAGGCTTTGGAGACTGCCAAATGAGGAGCCTGTAAAATTACAAAGATCAGTTCCAGAAATGGCAGAACTCTGCACATCTTCACTAAGAGCACCATGGACTACATGTAATCTTACAGAAGAGCTTTGATGCGGAATCTTGAAGCTGTAGCAGAGGATAATTCTGCATGTGATCAAAGGGTGCAGTAGATGACCCAGAAACTTCATTGCAACATTATCTATAACTGTACAACTATATTAAAAAGAAAAGGCTTATTTTTTTAAATTTTAGGGCCAAAATCTATGCTCTGTTTAAAAAAAAAAAGAGTGCATAACTGCCATGTTGATGACAGTGAACTTTTGGTCAGTTAAGGACTCCCTCTGACGTTACACTGCTGTGACAAGCTGCAGAGCCTCCTGCCTGCACTTTCACCAGCATTCATACAGGTACGATCTCCAAACACTAGCTTCCCAGCGTGGGACCCCAGAGCAGTACTGTCCTGCTCTGGTCCAATCTGGGCAGTATATGGGTTTAACACCTGATCCACCTCTCCCTCTATGGGAAGAGGACCATGCACACTTGTGGTAACCAAGCTAAGATTTTTCCCGAGACACCTTAGTCAAAAGCACGCTGGGTTGGATTAAAACATAAAATAAGTTTAATAACAAAAAGATTTCAAATGATTATAAATAAGGCTGTGAGTTTGCCACGGAGGTCATGGAAGTCACGGATTCTGTGACTTTCTGTGACCTCTGTGACTTCTGCAGCAGCCAGTACGCCTGGTCCAGGGGCCACCTGAGCAGCTCAGGCAGTCCCTCGGCCAGTCTCACTGGTCGCTGCTGGGACAGTCATGGGCCACTACGCCCACCCACACCAGCAGCAGGGGTTTGGGTATGGGACGGGGCAAGGGGTTGGGTTATGGGATGGGCTCCAGGTGGCACTTACCTTAGAGGGGCTCCCTGGAAGCATTTTCTGACCAATGGGAGCTGCGGAGCTAGCACTCAGGGCGGAGGCAGAGTGCAGAGTTGCCTGGCCACACCTCTGCCTAGGAGCTGAGAGAGAGGGATGTTGCTGCTTCCGGGGAGGCGTGGAGCCAGGTAGGGAGTCTGCCTGCCCCTCCAACCCCTCCCCCCCAGGACCAACAGGGGTCCCGGGCCACACACTGCTGCCTGCCCCCCTGCCAGCCCTGGGCTGTCCCTCCACCCAAGATTTAGTCAGGAGTATATAGTAGAAGTCATGGACAGGTCACAGGACATGAATTTTTGTTTACTGCCTGTGATCTGTCCATGACTTTTACTAAAAATACCCATAACTAAGTGATAGCAAACACATCAAAGCAGATTGCCTAATAAATAAACAAAACTGCAAACGGATCTTAACACACTAGATAGGTGGGATATGAATTAGCAAATTCTCATCTTTAGTGATAAACAGGCTGGCAGATTCTTAAGGCACAAGCCTCCTTTGCTTTGCAGCTTGGGTTTCCCAGGTTTTCATAAATAGTATAGAAATCTCTTTAGCCTGGAACCATCACTTCCCTCAGTTCAGTCTTTGTTCCTCAGGTGTTTCCAGGTGTGTTGTTATAGGAAGAGTGTCATTTCCCCCTTTTATATCTTCCCACTTGCTGGAAAGCTCTTTTGCTGGGATCTGGGTCAAACAGTTCCCATTGTGTAGAGCTATCTTCTGAGAGGTTTCTATTGTACACAGTTCCTGGGGTAATCCTATAAGCCATTAACATTGTTTGGTCTTTTGACTGTTGTACCTGAAAGGCTGCCTGTGAGTGTTTTCAACTTCACACCATGTTTCAGTAAAACATACCTGGCCAAACTTCATCACTTTAAATACAATAGTAGCACATACAATCCTATGAGATATTAATGTCTAGCTGATCAAGACTTTGGGAATTATACCTCTCAAGGCATACTTTGTGCAAAACATATCCTAATTACATGACAATGGTGAATAAGAGGGTGCCAGTGTGTCACAGCCACTATGAGATGCTTTTATTTTACTGTCTACTCCTAATGGTGTTGCATAGCAAGTTTGAAAATCACTGCACTGAACATCTTTTTGACAGACCTACCATGATAGGTAATCAATAATCCCTCTGTGGAAAGCTGCTGCCCCAACAGACCCCTCCTCCTGCCTGGCTGTGGTGCTACAGCAACTTCTGCCTCAGTTTCCCCATGCTGGCCTTTGGCCTACTCCAGCCATAAGGGCATCCTGGCCTTTGGTCAGACCATTTTGCAAAGTCCTGTCCATTCCAGGGCCACAGAATCCTTTACCAAAGTCCTGAGACTTTGTTCTTTACCAAAGAACTGTAAACAAAACCAAACTTTCAGCCTGTCTGGGCTCAACTGGCTGCCTCATCTGATGCAATTTATCCCCATGCTTTGTGTCAGGCTCCTCTGCCTTTAGCAACGCACTGTCAAGGGGCTGGAACACTCCTCCCACCACTCAGTGGTTCAGGGAGGCTACAGCTCTTCAGGGCCCCTGTCTCCAGTCAGGCATCTAGCTCACTCCTGGAATAGTCTGTCCCCTCAGCTTCATCCTTCTCAGCTTTCTTTCAGGCTACTTAGGGGGAGGGGAAGAGCTCTTCCCTCTACATAGGCTCACTCTCATTCAGCTCTTGGGGGGATGGAGGGGCGGAGAAAGGGGGGAGAGGATCCAGCTTGCCTGCAGCTAGGCTTTATCTCTAATTAGGCTCCCCAGGTACAAGTAGGCAGGTTAATTGGTCCTTTATGCCCATATTAAGCCTTTCATGACATTGTCTCATGATCAGGAGAGCAGCTGCCTAGTTGAATGCTGTAGTCCTTGGCCTCCAGGACAGCCAGCCCATACAAGCTGCTAAGAGGAAGGATGATTTCGTGCCCTAGGTACTGGTCTGGGAGTCAGGAGATCTGGAATCATTCCTTGGTTCAGCCATAGACTTCCAGGGTAACCTCAAGTAAACCGCGTGTTATCGCTCTGCTTCAGTTCCCCATCTGAACATGGAGATAATAGTGCCCTGCCTCAATCATTAATGACTGAGGTGTTCACATCCTAGGGTGTTTGGAGTGTGTGTGTATGTGGGGGGGGTGCCTTTAGAAACCTAAGATCTACATTACAAATAATAGCTCTATAGAGCCTTGTGTGGGCTTCCAGAAGTGGTTGAATTCTCCTCTTGAGAAACAAGGGGAGAACACACAGAAGGAGCAAGCCAGATAGTACCTCCACTTTCCTAGCAGCCGTGATGGTATTTATGATGGAGCAGGAACTTCTCTAAGGACATGTCTACACTTACCGGGGATCAATGCTGTGGCGATGAATGCACTGGGGGTCGATTTAGCAGGTCTAGTGAAGACCTACTAAATTGGGGGTTTTCAAACTGGGGGTCGGGGCCCCTCAAAGGATCACGAGGTTATTACATGGGGGAGGGGTCGCGAGCTGTCCAGTTTGGCCGATGTACATAGCAGAGGGGCATTGCTGGCATATGATGGCATATATTACATTGGTGGATGTGCAGGTGAATGAACCAGTGATGGTGTGGCTGATCTGGTTAGGTCCTGTGATGGTGTCGCTGGTGTAGATATGTGGGCAGAGTTGGCATCGAGGTTTGTTGCATGGATTGGTTCCTGAGCTAGAGTTATTATGGTGCGGTGTGCAGTTACTGGACAGTCTCTACGGAAAAGGATAAATGGACACAAATCAGACATTAGGAATGGCAATATACAAAAACCTGTAGGAGAGCACTTCAACCTCCCTGTCCACACTATAGCAGACCTTAAGATGGCCATCCTGCAGCAAAAAAACTTCAGGACCAGACTTCAAAGAGAAACTGCTGAGCTTCAGTTCATCTGCAAATTTGACACCATCATCTCAGGATTGAACAAAGACTGTGAATGGCTTGCCAACTACAGAACCAGTTTCTCCTCTCTTGGTTTTCACACCTCAACTGCTAGAACAGGGCCTCATCCTCCCTGATTGAACTGACCTCATTATCTCTAGCTTGCTTGCTAGCATATATATACCTGCCCCTGGATATTGCCACTACATGCATCTGAGGAAGTGGGTATTCACCCACGAAAGCTCATGCTCCAAAACGTCTGTTAGTCTATAAGGTGCCACAGGATTCTTTGCTGCTTTTACTGCGGTAATGTAGACAAGGCCTAAGAAGTCATTCCACTGGTCAGCTCCTGTAACCAGAATCTGTCAGGACTCCAGAATCAATAAAGAGAGTTGAATGTAAGGAAAATGTAATGTTTGTCTCTCAAAAGGCTCAAGGGCAGAAAAATTAGGTGCTTAAGACTGTGACAAATTGTAACTTTGACATTGGTTTCCTACCTTTCTAGCTTGCAGGAAAAGAAGAGCAAATTGATAGGCAAAAAGCAAGGTGGGGATATAAAAAGTAAAGCAAACAGGAAGCTGAGGGATGCAGTTATTATAAGCACCAGAGTAAAATAAAAATAGGAAAAAATGCTGCAAGATATAAAAAGAACATATAATTGTGGTGAAGCAGGATCACAAGGGAAAAGCTACTCTGAAAGCCAAAAATGCTTCCCTTAGCGCCAGCACACCTCTTTATACTTTAAACTTTAGTTCTGACCAATTTTTATTCTAACCTTTATCTTTTGATGCTATAGGGGAGTATGCTGTGTCTCTGGGTTGTTGCCATAGCACTGATTGCTGTAGTAGCTAAAGAGAGACTTTCACCATAGGAATATGCTTAACTTGAAGTCCTGTTGACTTTAATGGGGATGCACACACGCTTAAGGTTAAGCATGTATTTAAATACTTTGCTGGATTAGGGCCTAAGTATGTGACATCAATGCCTAGATGAAATTTGGAGTGAGTTTTTATTTGCTATATCCATTCTTTTGAAACAAACTCAGAACATTATGGGATAATACTATGGGTCAAATCCTGTAGATCCTTATCTGCTATAAATTGTCATAGCTCTTTTGACTTAAATAGGCTGAAGATCTGCCCTCTTTCTGGCAAAAAGTCCCCCCTAGCTTCAGTGGGAAATCTTGCCTGAGGCAAGTGTGTGTTTGAATTTCATGATCTGGCCATGTAATACATTGTTGGAGTCTGTATGCTGTATGAAAGGCAATCACAGTGTCTTACAATAAATTCTCATCTGTCAAATAAGGAAAGGGCTGATCCAAAACTCATTGACTTTAATGGAAAGTCATTTTGATGACTTCAGTGGGTTTTGGATCATGCCCTAAAGAAACAAACTAGATAAATGTATACCCTGAGGAATGGGGGACAAGACCTAGGCTATGTCTACACTGGCAATTGAATGACAAAACTTTTGTCTTTCAGAGGTGTTAAACCCCTCTCCCTCCCTGCCCCCGAAAGACAAAAGTTTTGCCATGGCAAGCGCCAGTGTGAACACTGCAGTGTTGGCAGGAACACGTTCCTGTAGACAGCACGAATGCTGCTTGTTGCAGGAGAGCCAACAAACAGCAGCTACGCTGCGTGACGTTTAGAGGCACGGCTGTGGTGACACAGCCATGTTGCTGAAAGCTGTGTCCTATAGAGAGAGTCCTACAAGGAGCAAAACAACAGACATCATTGTACACATGGCTCTAATCTGGTTAGCTTGGTTGCCGGTAGCAGTGCAGTCATGGCAGCATAGGTTGAGCACCGACTGTGCAAACCCGCCTGGGATTCTAATACTTACTCAGATGGGCTTACTCTAGCCCTTTGTGTTGCCATGGTTTCACGGCTATTGGTACCCAAACTAGCTAGATTAAAGCAATGTCTACATGAGTGGCAATCATGCCCTTCTCCACCCCCCCACCTCCGGTTGCCCTGTAGACACTGCTGATGGCATCTGTGGCAAGCCTTTGCAAATCTCTTCACTTTGCACTCATTTTATTGCACATTGTTACACCTGAATTGAACCTGACTTCTGAAATGCATATGGGAAGATATGAGCATAACATGGAACAATGTTAAGATCCCAATGAAACTCCGGTCATAAAATGCAAATATACCATGATGCTCTGAGTTCATTCTTGCTGCTTTCAGCTAATGAGAAGATAAATTTTTACCCTTGATTCTTTCTGTGCAGTACCTGCTGAGTATTTCATTGGACAGGAGAGTTATTTCTGTACTAACTTGCAACAATTAAACTCAAGTTCTTTCAGTATAAGATTAGAATAGCAAGAGCTGAGGAAATGTAATGCACATTTAACAGGATGAATCTCTGGTGTAACTTGTTGAGTTACAACAAAGACAAATTTAGCTCATTGTTTACAATTACAGAAGACTGCATTGTAACAAATTGGAATCCAGGGTATATTTTCCCGAGGGTTCCTACAGGTGCAAACCTGCTTAACAAACAGTGACTTAACAATGGTATGAAAAACAGATTTATATTTACTTTTGTTTCTGGAAATTTTGCATTGCCTGTCCAGAGCAGCTGGTAAATTTTAAAATCATCAAGTTCTATGAATCTGGTGTTCAAAGCAGGTTCCTATCACTGTCACTCTCTCCCCCGACTTCTTCCTATGATCTTGCCTTGTTTGTACAGCACCCAGCACTTGGTCTGATTAGAAAGGGTTATAAGCAAATAAAAGTGAAAATGCATCTAAAAGTCTAAAACTTAATCTAGCAAATCTTGTATGCTTTGGTCAAGATGGTTTCTAACCTATACTCAGTTTCCAGAGACTTCAATCCCCTCCCCACTTAGTTTAAGGACCCATCTTTCTCCACTTGCAAGAGCTCTGTTCCCTTGTGTCTGTCTAGTGATGCATGCCAAAGACAGCTTTTGTGTTTGCTTATGTCTTCCAAAGTTCAGTGGTTTGTTTCAAGAGGCAGGATGACCTCGTGCTGTTTTCCCCTTTTTGAGGGTGTAAGCAGGTGCCCTGGCTCCCCGCCGTGCCTGAGAGGGACGAGCCAGAGCAGGTCCCTCAGTGGGCGGAGTCACAGCCGCCTGTCTCCGCCCCCCAGAAGTTAAGGGGTGGGACAGGAAGTATAAAAGCCCGGCCCAAGCACTCAGTTGACAGCTGGCGAGGACAGATGCTGGAGCCTGAGCTCCTGCCGGGCCCAGCCTACCCTGTGCTCACTACCCGGAGAAGCTCTGGCCGGACCTGCCCCGTGTTCACTATCCGGAGGAACGCTGGCTGGACTTGCCTCATACCCAGTACCCGGAGGAACGTCGGCCTGACCTGCCTTGTTCCCAGTAGCCCGAGGAGCGGCCTGAGCTTTCCTACGACCGGTACCCGGAGGAGCCCATGGTTTGGGACCCCCCCCCAGATGCCGCTGGCGAGAGACAGGTACCCAGAGACGGGGAGGTCGGAAGTGTCCTGGGGGTAGCCAACCCCAGTTTGGCTCCTGAAGAGCCTGAACCCATGTCAGTGTGTTGCGGCCAGGATCCCCACTGACAGCAGCGTGCCTTTGCTGCTGCTAGGGCCCCGGGCTGGAACGCAGTGGAGTGGGAGGGCCTGCGTTCCCCCTGCCACCCCCCCAAGGGTGACAGACTCCCCCTCTCCCTGGCCTGAGGAGGCCTTCTGTATAGACTTCTGGGTTACTGTGTTTGCTCAGCCTGCTGAAGGCCTGAGCCTGAACTGCTACTGCCCCGCCCTGCCCAAGGGCCTGGGCTTATGTACTTTGTGCTTACCCGACCCAGGCTGGAGGGCCGGGACTCTGCCTTGTTTGCAGACCCTTTATTCCCTCAACGCTTGCTGAGGGGTTAGGCCTACCCGGACTGCTGTGGGTAAGGAGGCGCCCTGGCTCCCCGCCGTGCCTGAGAGATGAGCCCCGGCAACACTGGCTTACAGAGGGCTTCCCATCCCACTGCATGTAAATGAAGCTTCCATTTTTTTTGAATCCACCATATAGGAGACAGGTAGATAGCTGCCTTCTTGCCTGTTTAGGAGGGAACCTTTGGCCACAAAATTTAAAACAATATCATGAAGTATCCATAGTTGGTGTTAATACATATATTTCACATAGATATTAATCGCCAATGTATCATTTGCTTTCAGAAAACACCTCACATGATTCTTGTAATATAGTAATATTGTATACAAACAGTTGATTCAATTTGCCTATCACTTGAGGTTCAGCTCCTGGTCTTTACAGACCAGTAAACCTTTGAAATGGATTCTTCTGAGGGTTACTCCTCAAAGTAAAGTTTATTTAAGCTGTGAGGAAGGCGACTTAAAGTCTGGTGGTGAAGGAAGCTCTGTGATCTAGCTTCCTCTGAAGCTGTTTGCTGAAATGCAAATTGTTCTGTTTTCTGCCTCCTCCTCCTCCTGCTGTTGTCTTGATGGTCCTGTTCACTGCTTATATGCAAATTGAGGTAGATACCCATTTCTTTGTTTAGACTTGATTAACAATTCCCCTGACACACCTGGTTGATGCACATTTAATCATAATTCCAGCATATATTCATAACTCTTAGTGCACATCATGTACATATCTCATGCAAGAATATTAATGATCTGTTAATCTGTTTCAGATGATGCCTCACAAGGCAGGTTTTGTACAAAGATTATTACAATTGAGTGTAGGCTATGAATACAGGGGTTCTCAGTGCCGCAAGGGCTTTACACACACCTCTGTCATCGGCATCTCCCATTGGCTAGCTCAGGCAGCTCCTCACGTAGCATGCTGACTGTGTGGACTGCATTCTAAGATGCCTATTACTACCCGTTCATATTTAGGTTCCTAAGTCGGTATTGTGGATCGAAGTGTTGATCCTATGATTTCCTAGTGCCATGATGCTGAATGTTGCAAAGCCCAAATCGTTGTGGATCTGGGCCTCATTGCATATGAAGGTGCTATGTATGGGAGTGACTATGCAGAAACAGGGGTGCTGGAACAATTTGCATAGTGGGAGTGTTAAGAGCCATGTGAACCCTGGATATGATGGAAACCACTTCAAGCCAGGGGTTGCAGCAGCATCCCTAGTTCCAGTACCTATACACAGAAGTTTCTCTTCTCCTTATGCATAGAAACAATGCCATAACACCAGCAGGTACTGTGCTGTTGGGACGGACAGAACATGGCAGGCTTTACTCACTTTAAGTAGCACCCCACTCTGGCCTTGATCCTGCATGGCACTTACTATCATCATCCCAAATGAAGTCAGCTGGAGTTGCTAGCGCTTGGCTTCTTATAGGATGTAGTCCTCTGCCAATAGTCCCCTTAACTTAAATAAGACCACTTCAGAGCATCACCTTACTTTAGCATGAGTAAAGCTGTAATCATATGGCACTAGGTTTTTGAGTTTTGCCAGCCTGCTCCCAAGCACTCGGCCTGCTGAGTTATGCTCATGTCTGTTATTTCCAGTGATTAACCAACTCCCTTAATATGCAACTTATGCAAGCAGTGATAAGGGGTTTTAGAGGTATTGACCAGCTGAAACGTAGAAAGTAGAACTAGGCTTCCAGCAGTGAGCAGGTCTTTGAAAATATTGCAGAATAATTCTTCTGCAACCTTCTCGCTTTGTTCAAGCAAAACTGAGACTATGGTACCACTCACTTGTCGCAACTGTCCTATTATGAATATTCTGATCACTTCCATGAAAACCACACTGCTGTATATCTTAAAGGGACAATAATATTAATACTGTATGTTTATTTTAAAAGATTTTACAAGAAGAACTATATTTTCATTTTTAATTAGCCATTTTTGTTGCAGAAAGCTGTAAAACACCAGGAGTCTGGGCATCGCTTCGATACAACCATAAAATATGCAACAATGCTTGAATCAAACTGTATAATCTAATTTTTTATACCCCTGTGTGGTATCTACATTTAAATTAGCAATGGGCTGACAGCTAATTTGCTTCTCTCCTTATTTTTGTTTTGTTAGATCAATGATGGGAGAATGAATGCTTCCGTGAATCATTTGCTGTCTCTTTGGGATGTAACATTGGGCATGGATACCCAAGTCCATCCAGTAGTCATTCTAGGGTTTTATGCCTGGAGGCTGGCATACATACCTGGAGAAGGACTATGCATAGAAATGTAGTATGTGGAAAGGCAAATACTCTTTTAAATATAGCTGCTTTTACATTTATATCTCATACTATAATACTTTGCATTTTTCCAATGGTTTTTATAGGAAACTATCCAAGAACTTTACAGGTATTGAATATTGAAGCCATGTAACATTGGTGGGAGACAATATGAATGATCGCCCCCATTTTTACAGATATATAAAAATATGCAGAGGGTTTTAGTGACTTCAGTGGGAGCTGCTAGGTTGTCAGCACTTCTGAAAACCAGGCCAGCCCCAGTGGTGACTGGGCCTCTGTTAGCTACCTTAGCTAGGACGACTATCATCTAGTCCAGTGGTTCTGAAACTATTGTACTGGTGACCCCTTTCACACAGCAAGGTTCTGAGTGCAACCCTTCCTTGTATATAAAAACACTTCTTAATATATTTAACGCCAATATAAATGCTGGATGCTAAGCGGGGTTTGGGGTGGAGGCTGACATCTCACAACCCCCACCCCGTTAGAACCTCATGACCCCCTGAGGGGTTCCAACCCCCAGTTTGAGAACCCCTGGTCTAGTCTGACCTGTTACCACACAATGTGACTTGCACCCATGTTCCTACCAGTCTCAAACCCCATAAAGCAGATGGAATTGTACAAATGCCCAAACTGCACCCATGGTCCAATCATACAACAAAACACAGTGGGAGATCAAAGTAAAACAACAGTGTTATGTTACAGTGTGAGGGTAACCACAAAGATGGGAGAATGGCTACAGCTGCAGGAGGCAACAGGCAAGCCAGGAAAGGGAATGCTTTTGTCTAGCACCCATTTCTTTCTATGGGTGTCACTGCACTCCTCCATCAGCCAATTGTTGTCAGCACTGGGACTGGCTGATGTGGCTGTGGCAGGTTCCCTAGCCTTTCCCGCCTTCCAGCTGTTCCAAGGGGGTTGCCTCATATTGAGAGAAAAGGGTAACAGTGGACAACAAACAGACCACAAAACATCTGAGGCAGAGGTATGCTGGTGTCACAAATCTGGTCAGGCCCCCCTGGCTGAAAGCCCACCAGATTGCTGTGAGGAGGCCCAGTTGCTGGATCCCCAGGTGTGTTAAGCCTGTGAAGTTTGAACAGAGCTCAGGCTCTGTCCCTGTCCTGGGGTCCCTAAGCATGTGCTCAAGGTGCAGATTGTTTGTCTAGCACCCCAGCCTCAGAGCTGTGACGATGTGTTCCCCTGCCCAGCCCCGGCACCAGTGCTGACTTCTCCCTGAATCACAATCTCTCCCAGAATCCCACTGAAAGTGTAAGCCTTCTGGGTTACCTCTTCAAAGGGCTGCCGGGTAGGTGTAGCATAGACCACACAGACACTTGGCACAGAAGTCTAACACAGTATTGCACTTTCCTTAATCACATGAGAAATAGACCGCTCTATCCATAAACCCTACCCGCATTTCCTCACTACTCCAGGGCATTCTTAGGACAGGGCCACTTTCCTTTGGGCCCATTCAAACTCGTCCTGCTCCACGGTGTGGTTTGTGTGCTGAAACATGGAGCCACCTTTCACTTGGTCAGCTTGTTTCCTCCAACTTTGGCCAGTCCACGCAAACTTCCTGTGTGTCTCACCTCAGGCTTCCCTGTGTCACTCCGTGAGAAGGTTTATAGATCCCTGCACTAACACCTTGTCTGCTCTGTAACTTTTCATTCTCCAAACTCTGGATAAGAGACAACTGTTCTTTGTGGGCAGGAGCTGCTCTTGATCCATGCTGTTTCTACTTCAATCGGCAGTCGCTGAGTGCTTATGACCCACTATTCTCCCTGATCTAGCAGCTCATGGTGGATGCACATACAGAGGGGCATTCATGGTACAGCAAATTTCATAGCCACCCTTTCATAATATCAATGAGGATGTATAAATTATACAGACAGATCCCTCAGCACAGCAGACCATCCGGCTACATCACAAAAATGACTTTTCTGGGTTTGTTTTTAACTTTAATCAACATGTTAAAAATGTCTACTGTTATAAAAAGGATCTGATGATTATCTACCAAAAGCAGGTATGCAGTTGAGCTAATACTTACGCATCACTGGTGTGTTGTAAGGCAGGTGGCTCAGTCTTTTAACTTTGGCTGCCCCGGGAAGCTGCACTCCTTGAAATTTGTTCCCTGTTACTTAAACTTTTTTTTAACCATTAGTTATTAAATCCTGACCTATGCAGGTCTGCTAGCACCTGCACCATGAAAAGCTCTATCAGACAATCCCAGGGAAGCTCCCTCTTAGATCATTTGTTCCCCCCCACCATAGGGGATGTCACAGCTTCCTCCATTCACAATGTTCCACTTGTAGATTGCAGCTTATGTAATCTCTCACAGAGTTACAGATGGGAAAATGAGCGCAAATAATGTTCTGAAAGCTGGATCTCTTCCTACAGGTTCATATAATATCATCCTTGTTCTCTTAAGGAAACAGCTGAATCAAGAATCAATGACATTCCATCTGCCTGCAAAAATGTATTACCCATTAGTGGGTATCTTCCTCACTAGCCATGGATGTATGAAGGAAATAACACAGAGAAGATGCACCTGCACATTATCCAACTCATTTCCAGTTCCCCATGAGCCAAACAATAAATCAGCACAAAAGTTGGTAGGATAGCTTGCTTCACAGTGGAGCGTGGGCACCAAAGCGAAGGAGCAAAGAAAATGGATTTTTTTAAAAGGGAAAAACCTAGGGTGGATTTTTGTGAAGATATTTCAACTGGCTCCCCCTGACTCTGTTGCACAGTATTCTGCCTCCAGAGCCCTTGGGCTGGCTCCGAGCACACTAATCTATGTGAATTGCACATTTTGGTGGACACATGCGGTTCTCTCTTCTTGCCACTCGGCTGGAACCTGCCAAAAAAGAAATCCACAAACCTGCTAGGGATTCGGAGCGCTATGATAGACAAGAGAAGCAACAGCAATGTAACAAGACCTTTTTTCTTTCTCTGGATTGCGCAGTGTGAGTGTGCAGGAGGAGGGACGGACAAATGATGTCTCAGAAGATTGCACTGATATGGGCATTAAAGCTTTCTCGTGAAGTGACTAAGAAGGGCAGGGGATTCATGTTTATGCATCTAGGCAAACTGAGCTCCCCTTCTGAGTGATTGCTGCAGTAGCAGGGGATGCTAGTCTGCAAACTTCTTTATGTTGCACTAAAGAGAAAAAGTGGACCCAGCACTTCTCCTAGCTCCCTGTCATGAACTAGATTTGATGGAGAATGAGAGTGAATAGCAGAATTAATCCCATTGCTGCAGTTTCCCCCACGCTAATATTTGGTGCAGACAGAACAACATCCTGTTCGCTTCCTTTTAGCGATTCAGCAGAAACACTTTCTATTGCCACTTTCTGCACAGGGGTTCTGTGTCTGGTGTTCTACTTGAGCAAACTCCAAACCTTAAAGTACAGCTCACTTTAAAGTAGTGAATTTCAAATGGTTTTACCTTGAAACCCCAGCTGTGACATAGTTTTGTGCTCAGACACCAGTGTGCCAGACCTAGGCAATATCAACCTGAAAACAAGAAATAAGAACCATGAACACCTAGTGAGACCAATGTTCTATCTCTCGGGTGAGAGTCTCAAAAGGGTTCAGCATTGACCTAATGTGGCTACCACTGGGGTCAATGGGAGCTTTATCCCACTTCAATGGGACCAGAGGTAGGCCAACACTGAGCTCTTTTGAAAAATCCCACTGTAAGGTGCCACCTGGAACTGGGGTACCACTGAGCCCCCCTCGCCACCAGCCTGGGCTCCCTCCCACACTGTGCTACTGTGACAAGTTGCAAAGCCCTTCAAGCTTGCACTTTCACCAGCATTCACACAGGTAGGGACACACCCAACTGTAGTTGCATGCAGTTTGTCTAACCACAAACCTCCCAGCCTAGGACCCCAGAGCAGTACTGTTCTACCCTGGTCCAATCTGGCCAGTATATGGGTTTAACACCTGGTCCACCTCTCCCTCTATGTGAAGAGGACAATGCACACTTGTGGTAACCAAGATGAGATTTTCCCCAGACACCTTAGTCAAACACACACTGGTTTGGATTAAAACACAAAATAAGTTTATTAACTACAAAAAGATAGATTTTAAGTGATAGCGAATAGATCAAAGCAGATTGCCTAGTAAATACACAAAAGCACAAACTGAGCTTAACATGCTAGATAGGTAGGATATGAATTAGCAAATTCTCATCGGGAGTGATAAACAGGCTAGCAGATTCTTAAGGCACAAGCTGCCTTTGCTTTGCAGCTTGGGTTTCCCAGGTTTTCATACACAGGCTAGAAATCCATTTAGCCTGGGACCATCGCTTCCCCCAGTTCAGTCTTTGTTCCTCATGTGTTTCCAGGTGTGGTGTTGTAGGGAGAGTGAGGTACCATCATGATGTAATTTCCCCCTTTTACAGTTCCCATTGCGTAATGCTGTCTCTGTGAGGTTTCTGTTGTACACAGTTCCTGGGCTAATCCTTGTGTGCATTACCTCAATAAGCCATTAACATTGTTTGGCCTTTTCAATATTGTACCTGAAAGGCTGCTTGTGGGTATTTTCAACCTCACAACATGTCTCAGTAACACATACTTAGCCAAAATTCATAACTTCACATACAATGATAGCACATACAATCCAACAAGATATTACTGTCTAGCAGGTCAAGACTTTTAGAATGATACCTCACAAGGCATACTTTATGCAAAACATATCCTAATTATATGACGCTGGTGAATAAGGGGGTGCAAGGGTGTCACACCCATCTCTTCACTTTCATACTGCACTCATCCCCGCATTCTTCTCGGCTAGTTGGAAAGTGCTGTCAACCTTAGCAGCCGTTTAATGGGTGGGCTTAACACCAACATGATTTAGGAACACAAGTTCAATTGAAAGCCAATGGGACTTGTGCCCCTAAGTCACTCAGGTACTTTGGAAAATCCCATTCTTAAGTGGATATTTATTTGAGTTTTTAACTGGTAACAAAAATTCAATCCAGGTGACTCTGCTATCAGTTTGGAACTTGTAGCCTGCATGGATCTAGTTTTTGGCTACTAAGCCTAGCGCTCTTGCTGATCTATTAAAAACAACAGAAGCTTTGGCTGTGGAAGGAGTACAGAATTGTGCTCACTGTATCCTTGAGCAGAGGTGAGAATAAGAAAAAAGCAGTTTTATACTTCTTTAGAATAACAGAATTTAAAAACCGACTGAAGAAGCCTATGGAAGGCAGAGCCCTGTGGAAAATGAAGTTGTAGAAAGGCTCCATTTATACTCTAATGGAACCTCTTAAAAGAAAGAAATGTTAACTGGATAAAAAAATCAATTTCTCTAGAATAATACAAGAAATGCAGTCTAAGTTTTACTATTAACCAAAGATGTGTTAAATATCTGGCAAAATAGATATGGATTTTATAAGCTTTCTGTTTCAAGTGTAAGTACAAATGACTTTAAGCAGTAGCAATGAGAAAAGAGTGTGACACTTTCTCAGATATGTTTAATTTGGACTGCTCCTTCCCCCACCCCAAGTAGACCAGGAAAGTCAGCTGTAACCTCTTTCCTTCATTGAATATGAAACCTGTCAGATGCATGAGTGTTTTTCAGCAGTCTTCCAATTATTCTCTCTTTGTCCTTTTACAGAAATGGATGTTTGATCAGACTTGTACCTTTAGTGAGCTAAAATAATTTAGTGAATCAAAAGCAAAAAGAGAGAGAGACTTGATCTGACTCCTCTTTGAAGTCACTAGGAAGACACAGCTTGATTTAAATGGAGCTGGAGCAGGCTTTTGGTCAAGGCCTACAGGTATAGAGAATTCAACATTGTCTTGAATATGTCAGGAGCAATAAAGATCCAAGGGGCAGATCTTGGTCCCAGTGAAGTCTATGAGAGTATTGCCATTGACTTCAGTGGTTGGGGGTGGGGCAGGATTTCAGCTCAGGTGTTATCAAGTCCCTTTTTATTATTTGGGGAGGCAAAAGGGAAGGTTGATTGGTAAAATAAGGTTAACCATAAAGCAAATAAATAAAAAAAGATAAAAGGAAGCAACTCAGTCATAACTCTAGCCTGCAGTGGTATGAGGCAGTGCTATGTTTTATTGTTCCAGAATGCCATCTAGAATATTTGACTATTAAATTTAAGTTTGACAAATCCTTAGCAGAATACATAATTGACAATGCAAGCCTCAGTAATTAAAGGTCAATTTAAGGGATATGTTTTTCTTAATTAACCTCTTTTACTTGCTCCTACTCAAAGCAGTTATGTATAATTAACATACACAAGGGTTAGCTTTCTGAAGGATTTAATTAATTGAAATCTACCAAGAGGTAAAGAACAAAAACACAGTTAAACTAAACACCACATTTAATTTTGTTTTTCTGTCTGCAAAGGGCTTCAGTCTGATCCATTACTTTTAAATGGTTGATGTTCTAAAAGGGCTGTGTGCAAACAGTGAAATTAAGTCATATGGTGGCTGGAATTAAAACAAAATTGTCTAGGGTTGCAGGTACCTGACCGGAGCATTTAGAAAATCCAAGCCAAGTAACAGTTCCAAAATATTGCCATGACAAAGCATAGATGTTAGTAGGATACTTGGTCCCTTTGGGGGCAACTGGATTATCTTGGGAATAATTGCCTGTAAATAAAATAGGAGGCTCTATTTTAATAAAGATATCTGAGCTTTCAAGCCTAGGGAGAGCCTAGACAGATCAGATAGTAAAATTATATTAAGCGTAGGGGGAAAACTGTAGCAGTAGCAGAAATGTGGTTTCTGTAATTATACTCAGAGCATAATTAAATTCCCTCCCAATTCACCAACAGTGAAAGCACTTGGTATGTGGTAAATTGTGTACCATGGCTAGATCATCAGCAACACAAGACCAGCTGAGCATATCTGCCATAGGGTGGTTCAGCTCATGTTAGAGGGGTAACCGAGCAGCAGAAATCCTGAATAAAGGCACAGAGGTACACGCAGTTGCTGCTCAGAAAGAGCAAGAGTGGTTAACACCCAAACTGTGCAAAGGCTTTGCTACTGAGAGCACAGCTGGTGAATTAGAGCTTTCAGTAATCAATGCCTTGCACTAGCTACTACATTTCATGGGAGATCTCAAAACATTTTCCCATTAGTTATACTTTGCAAAACCACCAGAGAAGCAAGCGGGTAGGTGTCAATTTGTCATACTACTTTATAGGCAAGAAAACAGAGGCACCCAGAGGTTGAATGACTCACTCAAGGTTACACAGGGAGCCAGACTTCGAACTCATAAGTATTTAGTGTTTATAAAGCATTTGGAATTCCTAGGATGAAAGGTTCAAAACACTATTGTTAAAAGTGTCAAACCTGGATGCCCCTCCTGTCTTCATAATAAGGCCTTTGGGGGCAGCAAAGGAAGTGGTGTTCAGAAAGATCATCATTTTGGGCCAATGTCAGTGAGCAATGCTTTTTCCCCCCAGACCTGTCCGTCAGCACTTTGAAAAATAATTCATCCCACTCCATGATGCACTCCCATCCCAGCTGTCACCTAGGTTCCCACTGAGTGAAACCTCAGCAGCCTGACTCGCATCTAGTGGGAGCTATTGTAATGATCAGAAGGAAGCCCCAGATCAGAATGCAGTAACTCGCTGATCTGGGAGATATCTTGCATTTATCTATCTATGGCATCTCTCAGTGGCAAACCCTCATCAGGAATAACTGTTTAAGAGCAGGTTTTGCAGGCATTTTGGGATTCAGTGATTTCTAGACCTCCAAACCGACTGCATAAAATTCAGAGTACAGCATACCAAGTTGTCTCCATTTGCCTTCTAAAGACTTCCCACTTTCTGCCTTTAGCATCACCTTTCTGCAGAGTGCTGCAAGCAACAGCATTAACTAAGCAAGCCTTGAAAAACATGGAGTATGTGAAGTACCACCCACTGCAAGCTACCTGCTTCCTTGCTGGAAGTGTGGGACAAGTGGCCTGCTTCTGGGAGTGTTTGAGAAGCATCCTTCTCTATCCCACCGCAAACTCAGAATCTCAGTGCACAAGGTACTCGTGCTGTGTACTGATAATCGTTGGCCATCACTCCTCATTCTGCTGTGTAATTGGCATTGCAGCCAATGCAAGCAGAGGTCCCACTGTTTATGATCCGTAACAAACAGTTTCATAAGTGAGTCATTGGCAGTAATTTGATTGGATCCTTGCAGAGCCTGCACAAAGCACACAATGGGGTCTTTGATAAGCATCAAATGAATTTTGAGACCTCTGTGGACAGTTTTCTATATTGCGGCAGCCTGAGACAATAGAATTTTAGCAGAATTTATTTTTGAAACCCAGTTAAAAGTTTGTATTATTTACAGAACTGCTGTGAACTTTGCAGTCAAATAGCTGCTGTATGGACATAATTCTCAGTGAGAGGTAATTCAGCTCTCACTGGGTTTTTGCATAGCAAAGTAGTAATGGTAAAAGGGCCAGGCACACAGTCATGAACAGTGAAGTGCTCAGTAGGATTGGCTGGAGAAAGTGTGAAAACACATTTATTCATTGGAATTTGCCTATTAGTAGATATCAAAATGTTTTGTGGAGAGGGTGATTTTGAGGCAGGGGTTTTCTTGGAAATCTGTCTCATTTTCCTGCCAACTCACCTGATCAGCTCCTCAGCAGGCCATCTGTAGAGGTGATGGGGAACTGCTAGCCTGGAAACTGTGAGAGCTTGAGCTCACAGACTTCTGGCTTTTCTGCAGCCGAGGCTTCCAGGGCCCCAGAGTTCCAGGGTGTACAGCTCCAGTGTAGTCTGCCACATGGACTGCCTTGGAACTGCGGCTTCATTTCCTGCTGTGGAGAATTGTGAAAACTGGGGCCTTGTTCTGAACAGGAATGAAATCAAATTTCAAAGAATCAAAATCCTCCTTGAAATGGAATGACCTTTCTCTGCACAGCTCCACTGCTCATTCTTTCCACAGAACGATTACACATTTTGCCACCCTGGAGATAGCAGCAGCAGTCCTGTAAGCATGCCTCCATACTGTTCTGGAGGAACTACTGGTTTATCCTCTCTGAATGGAGCCCTCCGACTACAGCAGTATCTGAGGGGAGGCCTCACAATCTTTAATGTATTTATTCTCCTGTCACCCCTGTGAGGCAGGGATACACTATATATCCATTTTAAAGATGGAGTAGAGAGAAACTAAGTGACTTGCTCAACAGTACACAGGAAGTCTATGGCAGAGCAGCAACTTGAACCTAAGTCTTTTAGCAGGCTAGCATGCTAACCACTGGATTATCCAACCATTCTGATAGCCTACTCCAATGCCTATGAAATCAATGGAAAGACTCATTGAATTCAGTAGGCACTGGATCAGGCCCTCATTGAGTCTGACGTGAAGCCTAAATTGTGAGGGCAAGGACTACCTTGGTATTTGTTTGCAGTGTCACAATGGGACCTTAATCCCTGTCTGTGGTTCTTAAGCAACTACACCAGAAATAATTAAATGCACTTTTGCAGTGCCCATGTTACTACTGTTTTGTTTTAAAAACACCCGTCAGTTTCACAGACCACTATGATTAAAGCTAGTTTAGTACCTTATTTATTTTGCAAAGCCAGACAAGAATGATTAAGTATCGTGTAAATGATAAATGAAATCCATTCCCTAGCCAAGGAACTGCAAGAATTGCTTAGCATGTCTGAGTCTCAAAGGACATAGATATCTTGGCTTTCTCTGTCACCAGTGACTTAGAAGAACAAGAGGAGGTTGAAGCAAGAATTTTAGTCTCCTGGGAGTCTAGACAGCTAGAGGGGAGAAATATGAAGGCAATGTTAGTCAGCCTAAAACAAGATCCAGTTGCACCTGATGAAGGTGATGATTTTATTGACTGAGGCCTGTGTGGAAGAGATGTGCAGTGAACAGCAGGCAGCAGCAGATGTATGATTCATTTCACAATGAACCCCAAGTGCCAGATATTTTGTTACCTTATACTGAGTTACTTCAGAGGTAGTAAAATTTTCACTTAAGCTTCTTTTGCTGGCTATTATCCTTCTGATTTCTCCCATTTAATTAAAATCATACAGATGTTCTGTTTTTTCATTGTTTTGTTTAGCCATTTGCAGTCCTCTAAAGGTGACAAGCAGAGAACAATAAATGCAAAACAAATATGATTGGCAGCAAAGCTAGCTCCGGTAAATGCTGAGACTCCACAGTGAAGGATATTTACTGCATTTCACCACCCCAAAAGAGAGCAGTGAAAACAGTAATGTGTCCCAGAATCCCATATTAGATACCGTAATGTGATAGAAGAAAGATAAGGAGGGTCAGGAATGGATTTTCTTCTCTGTATTGAATCCCTTGTTAATATCAGGCAGTGTTTGCACAGGAAATCTTTCTGGCAGCTTATAAGATTTGTCTGTGTCACATCTTTGTAATTACAGCTGGCTGGATAACATTTTACCTTATGCTCTATATTATGTGTCGTTAACTATTCATAATAAAGTAGCTAGTGCTAGCGAATATGAATATTTCTGGTTCAGTAACATTGTTTATTTAAGGGCTTATTCAGCTCTCTTTATTCAAGGCAAACTCCCCTTGACTTCAACAGGTGGGGGAGCAAAGGAAAGTTAACAGCTTCAATCAGTAAACGAATCACGATAGTTGCTGCATAGGTAATTTTAAAGAATTAATTATGCATTTGACACTGAACGCAGTGGTAAACAGGGTTTATTACTGACTGATTACCTTGATTGAGTCTTTCTGTATTAACTATTTGCTGATTAATAGTTAACAGCAAGGTGTTGTAGAGTAGAGTCTCCCTATTTGGAGAAAAGCTGCTGGAAGTGGCATTTGGGCACTGATCTTGCAACGTACTCCTATTTGAATTGGAGT
This sequence comes from Gopherus evgoodei, assembly GCF_007399415.2. NCBI lineage: Eukaryota > Metazoa > Chordata > Testudines > Testudinidae > Gopherus > Gopherus evgoodei. The sequence continues at coordinate 12,915,339 of NC_044334.1, read as the reverse complement.
GGAGCTGCCACACACACTAGTGCAGCAGTCCATCCACATGTTGTAAATGGCAGGATTGAGGCTTTGTGTGGAAGAGAAAAAGTGAGTTGGTACCACCCCTTCCAAGGAGTAAAGTCAACCCCACAGACTCCCCAGACTCTAATCTGTCACAATTCCACCCAGATTTGCCCTGACTATTCTGGATTTGTTTGAAAGGGATGTATTTTTGAAAATTATTTGCTTTGCTCTTTAGAAGACAGCAAGTGTCCTGAGGATTCTGAAGAACAATTAAATTGGCATCCCTTCAAAGCTGTAATTCGGTGCAGCGTTGGTTGGATTTTTTGTTGTTGTTAAAGTTGTGTGACTAATTAAATGATAGTTTTTCAGTTTTCTTACTTAACAAGGGAAACCATAAAAAGTCCCAATCAACAAACCCCACTATACTTTTAGAATCCAGTTTCTGTTATTTTTTCACTTCCTCCCCCCAAATAAAATAGAAATTAATGGGCTAGAGACCTTGTTAAATTGGATGGCTCATATTATTGGCAATATGATCCAGACCATTTCTTCTCTGGGTCACCAGTTCAAGTCCAACTCTGCCAATCATTAGCATCTGATATCCATCAGAGGGTTCATAACCTCCCAGGCTGAGCAAAGAGGTCAAGGACTAAATGGCAACAGAGCCCAAATGATGGAAGGTTACTACAGTGCACCGCATCACCAGAGATCAGGAGTTTGTTCTTGGCTTCGCCAGAAACAACCAGTATGACCGTTAGCAAATTGCATGGTTTTTCTGTGCCTCAGTTTCCCTCTCCATTAAAATAGGAGTAACAAAACTTCTCTGCCTCCCAGGGATGTTGCAAGGGTAAAATTATAGATGCCATAATAGTCATTGCCATAGAAAACTCTATAAATACATAAGATGACAATTACATTTCTACCTTTTCTGAATAGTTATCAGTGTGTGTCTGTACTGAACCTTAACCTGGTTTAAATCAGTCTGGTAGCCACTGTCATGTAAAGATTTGTAATAAGACACTGTTGATTATCCATTCTGGTTGAAAGATAAGTCAACTCCCATGATGGTGGGATCTTCTGTAAATCAGATAGTAGAATTCCTGCCAGTGGAACTGCTTTGATCATTCTAGCACAAGCCTCTTGTAATTTCAATAGGTGTCTTTCCACTAAGTAGTCCCTAATATCCCAGGATGTGATAATCATTGCCAAGGAAAAGGAACAGAGCTTGGGTAAGTCATCATTGATGTCAAACCTCAAAGATAATTTCTGACTACCTATGATTCTGGCCCTCCTTCACTATTATACCTAGTATGTGGAAGATATAAGCAAGGAGAAAGTGAGTTCCATGCCTGCTGCTATACAGGCACAAGCTCTGTATCATGTCACAAAAAGTAATCATTATTCCAGCTGGTCAGTACCTCTGGCGTCAGAATGGAGCATGCGTTTTTCTATCCCCTGCGTGGATTGTGTTAGTCCTTAGCTTTACATATGCCAGGTAAAACACTTATTCATAATACTCCTCTAATATGAGAAAAGTATAGAGCAGAAAGCATGGGCTACTAGTCTGATTGCTAGGCTGGGACTCTGAATATGAGCATTCAGTTCTTAGCTCTACTGCAAACTTTCAGTGTGACCTCTGGCAAGTCACTTAATTTCTCAGTGTTTCAGTTCCCCATCTGTGAAATGGGGATAGTATTGTCTTGCTCCCACCCTTTGTCTTTTGTATCTATTTAGATTTTACATTTATTGTGGCCTTTCTACTCCACAAATGCTTTTCTAGTATAACTATGCCTTTATAGCTATGCTGCCAGAGCCTGTTAGTGTAAATCAGGGGTTCTCAAACCGGAGGTCGGGACCCCTCAGGAGGTCGCAAGGTTATTATGTGGGGGGTCATGAGCTGTCAGCCTCCACCCCAAATCCGGCTTTGCATCCAGCATTTATAATGGTGTTAAATATATAAAAAAGTGTTTTTAATTTCTAGGGGGGGTTGCACTCAGAGGTTTGCTATGTGAAAGGGGTCACCAGTACAAAAGTTTGAGAACTACTGGTGTAAATGCTATGTACTCCAACAGAAGGAGTTTGACTGTTGGCATAGCGCACCACCATGAGCTGGGGGGTTTGCTGGCATAGGTGTGTTGGCTAGGCAGTGTGTTTTTTTTCATACCGCTGACAGACATAACGATACTGACAAAACTTTGCAGTATAGACCCAGCTTTTGTGTATGTACAGCACCTAGTGAAACAGGGGCTCTGATCCCAGCTGAGGGGTCCAAGCACCACTACTAGAAATTATGACTCTTGTTTTCTTAGTTGATTGAATATTTTTCTGTAAATAATCTTAAGGTTTGGCAGTTTGCAAGTCAGAGGGAAAATCCAGGCTGACTGAGGCTGTGAGAATCAGGGAGGTAATGGGATGATGCTCAGAACAGGGCAAGGTTGGAGTATAATTGAAACTGAAGAACCTGCTAAGCAAGCGAGGCTCAGATTTCTGGAATTGTTGACAACCATTTTCCTTTCCTTGCAGGCCTCTCTCCTCTCCTCCATTCTGTTTGTCATTGTGCCTTGTTACGCACTGGCCTCTGTGGCTGGGCTGGGAGATGAGATTTTACAGCGTTCTCCACTAAAGGAGAGGATGTGCAAGGATGAAATGACAAGCTGATGTTGATAGTTTGGTGGTTGAGGCAGGGGAAGTAGTTGGGTATGGAGATGTGGAAGTGTCTTACATTGAAATAGAACGCTATGAAATGTGGGCACATTTTATCCTCACAGAACTTACTGCAACCTGAAAACAGTATGCATTTTTCTTTACACAACTCTTCACTTTTGTCTTAGAGAGAAGCAACTCTTCTGTCAATGCTGATACAAAGAGTAAAGCAAAATTAAATGGAAGTGGGTGCCTGGTACCTGGGCTGAACTTTTAAATAAGTAAAAAAATAAAAAAAAAAACCCGACCTTCCTTACATTCTGATAAATATATAAGAGTTCTTTGCTGTCAGTGTAGTTTGTAAAGCTCTTGAAGAAAACCAGTATGGCTTGACAGTTTTGGTATTGCAGTGTTAAATGGATTATAGAAGCCTAGGTAAATTAACCTTATGAATCCTACAGAGGAATCTATCTAGAAAAGCCAAACTTCCATAATATTATATGTTTAATATTCCCAAAAGCAAATCTCCCACTGCCAGTGAGCAAAAATTTCATATTTAAGAGCTGAAAGTTTCTCTTCTTCTCCCTTCTTCTTCTGCCTTTTTAAGTGCAAGGAAACCGCAGAACTTTATTACAGGAACAATGTGTTTGCGTGTTGTGTGGTATCTTCCACATTGTGTCCCTGTTCTTGACTGGGGCTTCTGGGTGATACCCTAACATAAACATTTAAAACATTTAATCAGTAAGTGCAGATTTTGATACCATTACGTAAGAAGTTACACAGTGTGTAGCAGATTAGGTGGACCGCTGCAGCTGTGCTGCAGTAAAGTCTCCCATGTCTTCTGCCAACATAGCACTGTCACACCAGCGCTTTTGTCAGTGAAACGTATGTCAGTCAGGAGTGTGTGTGTGTGTTTTTTTCACAGTTATAATCCATCTTAAAGTGGTACATAACACCAGACCCATCCCTCGTGATCCTGTCAAGATCACCACAAGCCACTTGCATTTCACCCTCATAATTACTATAAGGTCACCAGAACACACATCTCCATTCATGTGAGTGAACCACTTTTTCCTATGTTCTCTTTATCATCTATACAAAGCCTTTTCTCATTTGAGACTCAGGATATAACAGTAAGGAGCCCTTTATAGGGCACTCATAGTATTGTAATGGTTTAGGCCCCGATCCAGCAATGAGATCTGTGCAGTTGGACCCCTGCACCAGCATAATACCCCCTAAGGCGGGACAAGGTGAATGGTCTTGTTAAGGCACTGGTCTGAAACTCAAACCTGGGTTCACTTTCTGGCTCATCTGCAGATTTTGTGCATGACCGCAGGCACTTCTCTTTGTCTGTTCTGTGCCTCAGTTCCCCATCTGTAAAATGAGGATAATGCTTCCTTACCTCCCAGGGGGTATTGTGAGGATACATTCATTAATCTTTGTGAGATGCTCAGCTACCACACTGGTGAAGTCCATAGAGGTCCCTAGATTGATCAAAATCAAAGTGGCCTCAGATGGGTGCAGGGGCTTACAGGGAGTTCAGTGCAGGGTTGGGATCAGAGGTGAGTATCCACCATCCATGTTTTCTGAGTAAAGCTATGACAATTTACAGAAGATTTGTGTATAATCTCCATGATTGCCAGACTCTCATGAGTCCAGGGGCATGGGTAAATTTAATTAAATTATGGCATAAAGGAGCTGTTTGAATAGATAAGTCAATTTCTCCTATAAGCAAGCCGCCTGCTAAGGGCTTATTGTGAGCCAGCTTCTCCGATTGCTTTGTTATTCTAGTCTGCCTATAAGATTCTTTTGCACAATTGCTTCCAGTGTGACTGCTTATGACTTGTTCCATATCACTCGTAAACCTCTCTCAAGTATTGCAACCATTTGCTTTTAGAATACCAATGTTTAGATCCTTTTAGGATTTTATCTTTTACTTGTGAGAGTAGATTACTTGTTTCCTTTGATCATTTTCAGCTCTTTCAGTTAGGTCCCCTGAAAACTCTTACTCTTCCTTTTTTAAAGATTTGTGCTCGCTGTCAACCCTCAGGAAAATACTCTGAAAATCCAAGATCATTTTTAAGTGTTATCTTTTCCGGAGAGCATTAAAATATTCTTGATCTGAAATTGAATCCCACCTGAACACTGTGTCCTAGACAAAGGGAAACCAGCCTGCACTTCGCTTAATAACAATCTCACTTGGTCTAATTTGTATTGTCTTCCTCAACTAATGAGCCTTGTTTGTTGCTACCATCCACTAGGCTGATGGCGTCAATGTCTCATAAATCTCTTCTTGACCACTCTGTTGAAAGCCTGTTTCACTGAATGGACACTCTCTATTTTGGTTTATTGTCCTTCAATTTATTATTTTGTATTTCTTCACATAAAGCTGCACTCTCAATTTAATGGCCCAGCCCCCTAAAAGATATAAATCCCTCTGAGCAATGAGCAGAGGGATTTAGCACCGTGGCTCTTATTAAATGTAAATATGGCCTGATCCAAAGACCAGTGAAGTCTATGGAAAAGCTCCCACTGAATGTAATGGGCTTTGGATCAGGCCCGGAGATCTGTGTTGCCAAATCTCTGAGCCCTGCTTTTGAGTTTACCCCAAATGACCTGCCTTAAGTCAATAAAAGGGAGAAAATTCAATTCAACCTCAGATGCTATCCTCAACACTAGCACTGAAATTCTATTTGTCGGATATATCTATGTACTTAAAATTTGTAATTATAGGTGTAGCTGGTAGACACTTCTATAATTAAGGTCGCTCCACACTTATCATCATAAAACCCTGTTTTCAGTTGCTTATAACTGCCAAACTGAGCTGAAAGTTTACATGCCAGGTATCTACTTCATGCTGAATTTTTCTGTTCAACAAAAACAATATGAATGAGGCAGGCATCTAGTAGAAAAAAAACAGTATGTGATCATGTAATTAAAAGTTCTATCACAATGCATATGCACAAGAGGGGTGAATTAAGGTTGCACAGGCAACCTTTGTACTGGATTTTTCTAACTTTTGAGCTCTTGTCTTTGCAACTTTCATGTTATTTTAACATAGATTTTTGTGTGTAATATAATATATATGATATTACTTGTGGAATCTGTTAATAGTAGGCCCTCGTCATGCCATCTCCCTGCCATGGTGTAGGGTGGTATAATATTTAGTAACCCTCACACGTGTCTTATAACTGAGGTCAAGGTATAAAGATAGGTCTCCTGCCAGCTCAGCTATATGTCACAGCTTCATTACAATATTTACCAGTAATCACTTTCAGGCTAGAAGTATATGGGCTTGATCCTGCTTTGTAGAGTGTAAAATTTAATTATTCTAACATTATGTGGAGATGCATGGCCAAAACCAAACCCTGATATTTTAACTTTTTTGAACGTCACAGGGATTTGGATGCAAAATTGGCCAGTTTCTCTTCTCTTCTTGGTGGAATCTAAAACCAAAATTGGCCTTTTGATTGTCTAGATTTTTTTTATGCTGTCATGACTTCTGTTGAACTCGAAACTTGAGTTAATGGTAGCTTAGAGTATGTCAGCAGTGGGGAATTGTGGGAATTGCTAGATCTGGCTGAAAGACTTATTTTCCAACCAGATCTAGTTATTATAGATAATATTATAGTTAATATATTATTTCTTTTTCCTGTGGGGAAAAAATAGAGAAAATTATTTTCTCTTTGTTTTTATCAAAATTTTCCCTGGAAAATGTTGAATTTGCAGTGACATTATTTGGCCAAAACCTGAAATAATTGTATTAAAAATGGTGGTGACGTGAACTTGTCCAGGTCATGGAGAAGTCCATCAATGAGTATACTGCTGGTCAGATTATAATCATTAACATTCTCATTTTTGGTATCCTGTATCTTTCCTTTTGTGAGTTATGGTGAGGGGTTTTGAGGACTTGCTCAGTGATTAGAAACGATTTATACTGTGATTTGTTTAGCACAGCAGCTCTCTGTTTAAACAGCCTGGCAAATCATCAAATCCGAATCCTCATTCTTACCATCTAGTGGTATTTTAAATCCGTTCCAAGGGCAATGGAGCTGAAGGGGAAGCTGAGCTATGGAACTATGCCCGAGTGCTCTCAAGTCTGTCTGCTGCTATATTGTCAAGAATTCATGAGGTGACTGCAAACCTTGTTTTCACCAGAGAATTGAGCCCTTATCTGAAGGCTCTTAGATTGGAAATGATATGAATAATATATTTTTAGGATAGGCTGGCTGTGCTGGTGAAAACAGGCTTTAAATATGTCACACATTCTTAAAAAAGATGGTCATGATGCTTTTCGTCTTGCAAGTGCCTTGTTTATATTCACTAGTTAATTTTCACTAGACCCCCGTGGAGCTGATAAATATTGTTCTCATCCATCTTACAGCTGGGGGAAATGGAGATAGAAATGGACCTAGATTTTTATTTTTTTTTAAGTGACTAGTGATTTTTGGGTACCTTCATTTTTGGTTGCCCAAATTGAGACTGCATGAAGGAGCCTGATTTTTAGAGTGTTGATGCTCAGCACATTGTGAAAACCAGGCCCATTTAAGGTCTCACATTCAACACCTGGAATTATGAATCACTTCTGAAAATTTTGGCCTAAGTGGCTTGTCCAAGATCACAGAGGGGAGTCAGTGGCAGTGCTGGGAAGGTAGCACTCAGGATTGAATTCCTGGCTTCCACTCCTTTGTTTGGCTTGCTTACCTTGATGCCTGTAACTATAGGTGACCAGTGAACCCAAAAATTCTCAGTTTAGAATTCTCACCATCTGGAAGTTCTTTGTTTCTACAAACCTCCCTTGGGACCACAAAATCTAACTAGAAAGCTTGTAAAAACAGTTACTGTTAGGGTTAGGGTGACCAGATGTCCCGATTTTACAGTCTCAATTTTTGTGTCTTTTTCTTGTATAGGCTCCTGTTACCCCCCACCTCCATCCTGATTTTTCACACTTGCTTTCTGGTGACCCTAGTTACTGTCATAATATTTGTGGTGGTTCTTGTCAACCTTTTAATAAGCACATTGGATTGGAAAAATTGTTCAACCTATAATAATCAATAGAAAATATAACCAAACCCCACTGAACTACAAATAAGATTTTAACCATCCCAGGTGTGTGTTGAGATTTAACCATCCCAAGAGTTGTATTGTATGCCCCTTGTTCAAGCATAATTCCCATTAACTTTAAAATTCTACTACTACAGCTTTCAAGACTTTCAATCTTCTAAACATCGGCTCGTTCAACAGTGCAGTGTGACATGGCTTATTTGTCATATCTTAGTTTTTCAAATGGGGGAAAGAATGAAACAGTAACAGTTATATAAAATCAAATGGAGATTGGGTGGAAAATTACTGTAAATAAATAGCCTCAATCTAACTTCATGATGGAATTGCTACTGTCAATGGCACTCTGTGCAGTTTCTAAAAGGGCAAAATCATAAAAGTGCAGAGTGAGTGTTGGCTGATTAAGGCAAATTACTGGAAGCAAATTTTATTCCAAATTAGTGTACAACTTGAAATATCTGCTACTTTAAATATTGCTTAAGAAAAATAAAACTAATTGAATCTGGTTTTAGCTGTATTTTACGGGTCTATGTATCTCATTCTCATTTCTTCTACTGTCATCAAAATTTTCAACTTTCTGTATTAATGTGACATTTGCTCGGCTGCCACTAAAAGATCTGGCTGGGAATGTGGAATCTAGCAGACAGTGAATACACGGCACATTACCATTGTTTTCACCCCCCATTCATGTTAATATTAAAGTGCAAAGATAATAGGGGAAGTCTAATGTGTTACAATAAATAGCTTCACAATAGGGAGACTACAGTATGCTGTAGTGGTATGTACAGAGAGCTCTGCTTTCAGAACATGCTTGATGAGAAAGAACAATATATATGGAAGATGGAATAAAGCCTGAATGTTACTTTTTTATGTTAGCACACTGAACAATATGCAAATAACATCTTTCATCAAAGCATTTGAATGCACTTGATTAACCTTTTGGAAGGTTAATAAGGATACCGCACTTAGGGTTGGATTCTCCTTTTCACTTGAAGCAGGACTTCTACCTCTGTTTCCGTATTAAAAACACTGTGCATTTACCCTAGAATTTCAGCAAATAATCTACAAGTAAATCTTAAATTTTCTAAGGGTTATCAAGTAAAGATGTTAATTAGGTTGAGTATTAATCAGTTAAAAGGGACCTCAAAGTTCACATTCTCAATTTCATTTTTTGGGTTGGGGGCCCTTCAGTTTCAAATCCGTCACAGACACATAATGTAGTGTGCTAATATTTATTCATTTTAAACTGAAAAGGTCTGTGAGGTAAGTTACAGATGAGTAAACCCAGATGGAGAGGTTAAGTAATTGCCCAGGGTCACACAGTGAATAAGTAGCAGAGCCTGAAACAGAACCCAGGTGTCCTGAGTGCCAGTTGTCCACTCTAAGCACCAAATGACATTCCCTTCCATATTAAAAAGAAAACAAATTCTTAAGAGTGAAGAACAAATTGGTATGAAGGATTACATTGAACCTTTCTCTGTAAATCAGTAAAATGTAAGAGCTCGTGATAGCCACATCAAATGTATTGTATTTTCTCCACCAACACTCTTGTATTCTGAATAGCTGGAGGGAACAGCAGATGTGGCCATTAAATGGGAGTGACTGGGAGAGGGATGGTGGCAAAAAAGATTAGCAGGCCCATCTGAAAATCCTAAAGCTGGTTCTGCAGGATAAAACTTTCAGCCCTCACTGAGTATAAAAATCCATGGCTGGCCCGTGTCGCTTGGGCTAAGGGACTACTTATTTGCAGTGTAGACAATTGGGCTCTAGGACTCTGTGAGGGTCCCAGAAATCAGGCTGCAGCCTGAGCCCCAGTATCTACACTGCAATTAAACATCCCCTTGGCTTGAGTCAGCTAGTATGAGTTAGCCCTGGGTGTCTAACTGCAGTGTTGACACAGCCTGTGAGACTCAGGCTGAGCCTGCAAGTGTGTTGTAGGCAAGAATGCTAATGCTACAGCAGCTGCTGCAAGGGGCCACTCTCTCCCAGCCTTCCCTACACCTACATTGGAACAGGGGGAATGTGTCATATAGTCCTGCCCCTCCCCCATGCTGGCCATTCCCCTGAGGAGGAGGTCGGGGCCAAGCTGCTGCCCTGAATGGGAATCTGTCCCCCTCCACCACTTGTTTGTTTAGAATCAGAGAGATGCTGAGGGCGCTTGGAACCTCGTTAACTCCCTGGGCTTCCCCTCACACATACACCACTAGCCGGGGCAACTCTCTCACCTCAAGAATGAGGAGAGGTCCAGTTCTCAGCCACCAACACCAGGGGGAACCTGCTCCTCAGCTGTGCGATTGCCAAAGGGCTAGAGGCTGAAGGACAACCTGTCTGCTGCCTCCGCTGGGAACAGCTTCCAGGTAGGGCTACTCTGAGAGAGGATGGGGAGGAGGGAGCATTGCATGCTGAGAAGTGCGGAAGGATTGATGGGTTGGGGGTGGCAGCCATGTCACTGCCTCACCTTTCTGTGTGGACCTCACTGTACGTGTGACTAATGCTCTCTTGCTCATCTCTATGCCGCGCAGCGATGGAGCAGCAGAAGGGCCAGATTTTTAAGAGTATGGAGGCATTGCTCCATTCAGGCTTAAGTCCCATTTTCAAAGGTAACTAAGAAGCCTTTCAATGAGATGTAGGCTTCTAAGTCACATTTGAAAATAGGTCGCAGCTATCTAAATCACTTAAACCTTGTAATGCTTAGTGGAGCAATGTTTGCATATGTTTTATAATCTGAGTCTGTGTGTAAACGAGAGGCAGGTAAAGTCCTGTACAGTAGACATAGCAGGTAAAGTCCCACAACTATAGGAACTGGGTTTAAATGTTTTACTCTTTAAAATGAAAATGTAGTTTGACAGAGCCAACGCGCTGGCAAGAGGATTTCATCGGTAGAATCCTATTTACATATGTTATCTGTTTCATTTTTTAGAGCCTCACAGAGATCCTGGTGGGGAGGTAGAGAAATTTCTTTTGCTGTGGCAAGGCAGATGGAGAGGAGCTGCAGCAGGTTCTAGAAACACTGCTGCAGAAAATTGTGAGGGCCCATTTAGAAGGGACTGGGTTTTGGGCATGGAGGGGGACACAATCCTGTAATCATCTTGGCTGCCAATTGCCTAGAGACAGTGTGCTGATAGGAGGCATATGCCAAAGGTGTTACTTATGGAATATAGTTTCAAGACCTATTTATACTACACACTTAAATTGTTCCTGGGATGCCAGTGTTGTCAAGAGACTTGGTCACGGGGTGACATTTGTAGTGTTGATGGGCCTTTGATCCAGTGCATCTCTGTTCAAAACACTTAAACTCCCCTGTCATGTTTGAGGCAGTGAAGTTAAAAACAGTTTATTTGTTGACATGTGTTCTGGGGCAAGAAGCAAGATTAATTACGATAATTAAGTGTCTTTACATCAAATACCATCAAAAATCAATTCTCTTTGCACTGAGTTCAATTAACAGAAATGTACATTATTTTCTTTTGTCAAATGCCACAATTAATTATAGAGTAGATTTTCTCCATGGGACTTCTCAAAGACTGTATTGTGATGCTTACAATTAATTCTAATAGGAAGGTCAGAGTAAAAATGTACGGCCGCTTGTAAGTTCTTACATCCTAATTATTGCTTTCAAGCGCCTGATGATATGCTCTGCAACCTCAGAACATAAGAAGACTTAGGGTAAAATTTTCAAATGCACTTAAGTCTTATTTTCAAAAGTGATTTAGGTGCTGATGTTTCAGTGGAACTTAGGCTCTGAAGTGACATTTGAAAATGGGAGTTAGTCACCTAGGTGATAGGCTCCTTAGAAAATTTTATTCATGGTCCCTGTCTCTAGATGCATACAATCTAAATATGACAGTGCCACAAGTAAGGTAAAATGGGGACTGGGGGGACCAGATGAATGTGAATTAGAAGAAGGACACTGATGTAACAAAATTGCTCAGCGTGGCATGGATGCATCTTGTCAGTTCTCTTATTTTATTACTCTTTCGCTAGTCTTCCTGCTCCCACTCCCTCCTTCGGGTAGGCAAGAAGCAGCAGAAGTGAGTTTTCAGGAAGGATTTGCATGTGATAAGGAAAGTGGCCTGCAAATGGGTTTGGAGAGGGTGCTCCAAGTGTGAAGGCAGCATGGCAGCAGATGTGGACACAACTAGGGGAAGGAAAGGAAAGAGAATCACGGCTGATGTCACCGGCAGAACAAAGAGGGAGGAGCGCGAAAGGACACCAGGTTAGAGATTTAGGCAGGGGCTGTGTGATGAATAGCTTGAAAGTGAGGGCCAATGTCAAGGGGAGCCAGTATAGACACTCTGAGAGGGAGTGACCTGGTGAAAGCCATGGGTGAGACAGATGATTTTCGGTGGCGGCATTTTGGATAGAGTGGAGGAGAAAGAGGTGAATATCATAAGGACTCAAGAGGAGAAGGATGCAGCAATTGAGGTAGGAGATGATTTATGGAAAAGTAATGTGGTCAATGAAACGCAGGAGAAGGAATCTATGTTCCATGAATGTTGTGGAAAAGTGAGCAACGAGATTTGGCCAGAGCCTGAGTTCGGAATGGTGGGAGGAGTCCAAGATGGCCCACAAATGGGGCTTTGTGGTGGGGAAGAGGATGGCAGTGTCAATAATATCCTCCAGCTTTATCTAGTCTCTGCAAAAATCACATCCTTTCAGATGAAACCTCTGCTGAAAGACAGAAATTCAGATTTAATTTTGTGCAGCCCAGGTCATCAGGGGCTGCATCAGCTGGGGGATGGGCACAGCTGTTAACTTGCCATAAATGGCTGGCCTATCATCAGAATCCAGCCTGGCGGGGGCAGGAGCAGCCCCTCACCAGAGCCAATATCTAAGCCACTCTTTTGATCGTGGGCTGGTGGTAGAGAGCGAGCGCTCCATGGAGCCTGATCCTGTAAAATACTGCACACGTACTGCTGCAAACTGACTGGCCTCATGCCCCATTGACTTGACACTTGGCACTTTGCAGGATCACACCTCATTTCAGCTGCATGGTGCTTTGATCTCTCCAGCTGGTAAGTCTGTTAGTTGGGGGTCCCTTTTGGAGCTTGCGCCACTAGCTGAGATGTGCCAGCTGCTTAAACCACTTTCTAAATCATCCCCTTGGTCTTTGTCACCGTCCAGGGCCTCCACTGAATGAAATCAAAACAATGTGTCCACTTATGGCATCAATATTTATGATAAACTAGATTTATAGCTTTAAGACTAACTAACTTGCATCATTATTTTTTTTTAAGATGGCTAAAACATTGTCAGTGAAAAGTATGCCATTATCACTTTCAGTGGTCTTGATGTACAGACTGCTGCTGGGAGGGAAAAAAAATGAGCTTTATAAAAATGTTCCTTCCTTGCTGGTGCATTACAGACCTTGGTGTGTTCTTCTAGGTTATTGAAATTGCTATTGTGCAGTTGTAAAGACTGATATGTTGCCAAGGGATAAATCTTGCAATAGATTGCAAAGTGCTTCTCTGTTGGAGGTGGGAAGAGAATCCCTCTTTGGAATTTTCCACAATATTGCCCAATTTCAACAGTACATATAGTATTACTTCCCTTAATCAGGAAGATAAACAAATTGTGATGGCAACATTACTGGGGCATCTGCTAAGGATGGTAATGACTGTTACTTGCTTGGTACAATGTCAGCAAAGATTCTTCATAGTAAGGTTTCCTTTAGGTAGTGCCGAGTGCTGTAGTGGTAATCAGGCAGATGTTAGGAGTTACACTGGGTGTCAGAGGTGTGAAATTGTAAACTCTGGTTTGTTAATACAGATGTTGCTAAATAAAGATGAAAGGTAGCAAATACAATTGTTCTTGTATCTTTATCCAGTATAATATTTTATTTCCTTTTAAATATTTTCAAGCTTTTTAAAAAAAACAGAAAATTGCCTCCTTTCTAATACCCTGATCCATCAAAGCTGCATTGCCCTGAATCAGCAAGGTAGTATTTTTTTTTAAGGGTGTTCCTTAAAATAAAAGAAGAAGGATGTTATATTTGGTCATTTTGGGGGGGAAGGGGGATTTCTAACACACATGGTACAAAGATTAAAATGAGGCATAGCCTGGTTTCTGTTCTAGTCTAGTCTATAGTATAGTCTAGTCTATATAGGTTCTCGTGCCATGTTCATCACTGTAGTGTCTGAGTGCATTCACTATTGTGACTAACGTCTGCCACAGTTCCTCAGTGTACACCTCACTTTGAAATATAGATGGACCTGAGTTCTGAATTTAAGATCCAGATCTGATCTGAACTTTACCAAAACTTGGTGGTATTTGGTGTTCTAGCTCCATTCATTCTAGAGAGAGGCTCAAACGTTCCCAATGTTCAGAGGAGACGAAGGCTGGGTTTTGGATCTGCTGGTCTTATCTGGACACATCTTTGGCATTTCTGAAGGTATCTAGGATAGAGTTTGAGTTTATGGATACTGAATGCATTACACGGGGAAGATCTGACTGAATAAAGCACTTTAAATAAAATTGAAAGTAGATTATACTGCTTTAAGATGCATTGCATTGGCTGCAAAACTATGGTGCTCTCTTTTGAACATTAAAGTTATAGAAGACCTTAAACATGTAGATCAAAAGTAATTAAAAAATCTGATCACTCTTAACCAATTTTGATTGTAACTATTACTTGTGCAGAATCAAAATTACAAAATGCTCATTGAATAAAATCTGAATTTCATTCTGTCCTGTTGACATCTCATATGGTTATGGGTATTGATTTTCTGTAATGTAACAGTTAAGGGATATAGCTTGCATAAAATTAATCTTTGTCCTGAGTTTCTTTTACTAATAGTGTACTTGGTAACTTTTCCAATGTATTCATGCAAAAAAAAATTACTTTTTTTCCCCCAGTAATTTCACTTTGTCTTCAGTTAGGAAGACTATGCAAAACTAACTGTGAGAACTGCCAAAAATAAGAACCCCTGGGAGCATTTATTGAAATACACCTCTACCTCGATATAATGTGACCCGATATAACACGAATTCGGATATAACGTGGTAATGCAGCACTCCTGGGGGGGCGGGGCTGCGCATTCTGGTGGATCAAAGCAAGTTTGATATAACGTGGTTTCACCTATAATGTGGTAAGATTTTTTGGCTCCTGAGAACAGTGTTATATCAGGGTAGAGGTGTACTTATCAGACACAGGTTCTTTAGTTTTCTATTATTGTATTTATGAAGCTAAAATCCCTCCTGTCCCATTGTCTGAGCCATTTGACAGACAAAGTGGAAATAATTCAATCTTAAAATTAATTGGTTCAAGCTGCTTATCTGATAGTGCTTAAAGCCATTTTGGATAGTCTGTCACTGTAATCTAACCAGTAGTCCTTAGCTATAGGTGGCCCTGAAGAAGAGCTCTGTGCAAGCTCGAAAGCTGGTCTCTCTCACCAACAGAAATTGGTCCAATAAAAGATATTACCTCATCCACCTTGTCTCATTAGTCCAATGGTTTTTATCATCACTCATCCAGTATGGAAATTGGGAAATGCACCTTTTGTTAAATCTGTTCTTTTAGCTATAGATCCTTGCACTATGACATAAGCTCCCTAGAGGAGGCATAGAGCTATGAAATTAACCCTTCACACTGGTGAAATTTGTGATAGGTTAATCAGAAAGCACTTTAATGGATGAGACTTCTATGGGACATCATATCTCATGCAATATTTTACCACCCTCTAATTCATCCTAAGCCATGGAATATAAAACTTCGGGTTGCTTACCTTAAGATAAAGAATATAAAATAAAGCATATGTCAAATTTCCATTAGCTGACTGAGAATGTTAAACAGAATTTCTGATAACACCAAAATGTGTTTTTAGAAATAATGCACAGCTAGGAGAATACTGGCAAAAAGCACTTGAGAACCTTTATTCTAATTGACTTAGTCAGTAACCATGCACCTTGTGGTGGTGCGGTGTTATGTGTCAACATTCTAACCAACACATTTACCGTCAGGAGCAGTAATAGCTGGGGAAGGACGGAGGGGCCCAACACCTGGCTTGAAGTGGACCAAAGTGTTGAAGCTGTAAGTTCAGGGGCATCTTCTGCATGGAGAGGAGCCTCTTTGCAAGCCAGAATATGTCACTTTTATTTGTGCTGAGTAGTTTCTTACTCTGTATGTTACTCCCACTGAAGTCAGCAGGCAAAATCCCGGCCCCATTGAAGTCAATGGCTAATGCCCATGGCCAAAACACCCTGTGAAACTGTTTTATGGCATAAGGTACTATTCAACATAAGTAATGTAATGTATAGGAATAGAACAGTATTCCTGCAAGTAGTCTGTGAGCCTTCCAGTGGAGCTCGGTGTGTTTTAGAAGCTGATAGAAACCAGCCAAAGCAGCAGAGTGTATATAGCTAGGCTTTGTATGTTGTGTATCATTAATAAATATAGTTATTTGGACCACACAATGCCCATGCAGTTCCTTCATAGTATTTTTGTTATAGAAAGCCTGACAGACACAGACTAGGGTATGAGCATTTGGTCTTAAAATCTCTGCTGAAGCTTTCCAGACATTGGGTAGAGGCAAGACTTTGGAGAAGGGAGGGGAAAAGGAAGAAGACTTGGGGTATATCTCCACCGCACAGCTTATCCAGGTGATTGGCACCCAGGTCTCGCCCCCCAGGTTAGCCTAGTCCAGGGGTGAGCATACTAACAGCAAAGACCTATTTGCATTCCTGGGTCTTTTCTGCTTCTACCCAAGTGTGCCTGGGGGCATATTTTGTGGTTCTTTGTGCTGAGATGCACTAGGATCTTTCATGGTCAGTTGGCAGATGCACAAGAACTTGTCTGGGTCCTTACAAGGGGTGGGGAAGGTGTTGCCTGCACCCTCAACACAAAGTGGGCAGGTTCATGCCTGATTTAAAGTGAATCCTTGGCTCTGATCCTGCTTTCCTCCCTTTCTACTTCCCCTTCTCCGGCCAAGTAAGTGGAGGCTTAAAGCATCTCTGTGCCTAGGTCAGGGATTTTTCTATGTGTATGGTAGGAGTGTTTGGGCTACAGATTAACCATGCAGTGTAGACATATTCTTAAGGGATAAGAGAGAGTGAGAGAGCTGCCAAGCTGAACACCTGAGCCATTCATCTGGATATCTACTGGGAGGTGTCTTCAGTTACTAGATAAGAATATAGTAAAGTCATAGGCTAGAGGACAGCTTTTTTTTTTCAACTCCTTTCTCACTTATGTTCTTACGTGGAAAACATTTTGCCAGGTTAGTCTCCCTTCCCCCCCACCCCTTGCCGTTCTCAATGTTTCATGAAGCTCCAAAACTACTTGTACAAACATTTTCAAAGTCATTTGCAACATGACTACCTTCTAACATTCTCCCATCCTTAAAATCAAAGTTATTCTCTACTGAAATGGTTCACCGGTCTTAATTTATGTTCTTGTTAATCTGAACAGACAGTGATCAGTTCATACTGAATGCTGGGCATTTGGATATGTGGAGAAAGATGATCCATCCTTAAAAATACAAAAGACCATTAATTTGGCCATAATGTATATTGTCAGCATAGGATGAGTTTTTCTTCAGTGTTTTCAGCAGTTGACGGGAATAATTCTTCCAAACTGTACACTAGATGACAATGTAGAAAAGGGTAATAATCTTTGTGTGAGATATTTCTTCATTAGTAAAGGAGGCCAACTTATATCTTTGCCACTCATACAGATTCACATATAGTTTCTGTGCTCAGGTGTGTGTGCTTGGCAAGTGTACCTCAGGACCTTGCATTAAATAAAGTTAACGCTGTGGGCAGAAGCTTACATTTAAATATTCACCCAAATGCTCATTACACTTTCATCTCTTGTTTTCATCATTGGAGTTGCAGTTGCATATGGACTAGTGTTCTAGATAAATGTTCTCTGCTGTCCATTCAAAAATAAATGAAATGATTCTGGATTTTTTTTTGGCAGAGTAAGGTATTGCTCAGCATAAATGAAGTGGCAGAAACTTTTGTATTTCATTTGTAAAATGGGATGATATTTACCATCCAAATAGGCGAATTATGGGATTTACTTCCCTTGTTTGTGAAATGCTCTGAAACTCTTGGACTAAATATGCTGCACAAGGGCAAAGTCATATGGCAGGCTGTAAATCCCAAGGGGAGTTAAGGTCCTGTTGATATTCCAGCCTACGTTGTTGTTGCACATTCCTATAGCATATGCAGAAAGACTTTAAGTATGCTGCCTTGTTCTAGTCACCAGGTAGATGCCTTTTGTTCAAGAGTCAACTTTTTTTCTTGGCACAATCTAGAAATGTACCTCATTGTCCCAGCTGTACTCATAAGGAGGCAATAACTTATTTTCCAGTTTGGTGGCAGTTTTGAACAATTGAAAAACAATTTTGGTTCAGGCTGAATTGAATCTGAAACTTTTTTAAAGCTTTGGTGAATTGAAGAAGTCTGTTTTGAGTATGTTCAAAAGGTGGGATTTGAACTTGGATGTCCCATGTTCCAGTGAAGTGCCCTAACCACTGGTCTAAAAGTTATAAAGGGTAAAGACAGGGTCAGCACAACCACCAGCTCCTCCTGAGGCAGTTATGTAAATGGCTAATGCTAACGATGTCAAATTCACAAATAGCTTTGGTTTGACCAAAACTGCAGTTTTGGTTTAATATACTATTCCTCTGAAAGATTTTGCATGGGTCCAACTATTAGTCCTGCCTTACCATGTCAGCACACCTTTGCTGAATGTTAACATGAGAATTCTCACTAAAGCACTTATTCTGTGAATGCATTTTTTTCTCATTACGTATGCCAGCACTCAACAGGGTATTCAAAATCCAGCCATTTTACAAATGCCATTGTCTTTAACAACAATTTCCCCTTCTGTAGAAGTCTGAATAAACCTGACTTGACTTCCTTTTAGGTACTCAGAATGTTTTACCTCTTCAGTTCTGTTTGTTCATTTTCTAATTTACTGTTGTGTCAAAGATGAGGATTTCTACTTTTTTAAATAGAACCACACAGTTATTATAGACAACAAATCTGACCTGGCAGAGAATAACACACTTGTTACGTTCAGCATGGTTCTCCAGCACCTGGATTCAATCAGGTGTATTTTTCAGTTCAGTCATGCTGGAACTTTCTATTGTTCCATTA
The DNA here is from genome assembly GCF_007399415.2 of Gopherus evgoodei. Taxonomy (NCBI): domain Eukaryota; kingdom Metazoa; phylum Chordata; order Testudines; family Testudinidae; genus Gopherus; species Gopherus evgoodei. Next base: position 12,896,538 of record NC_044334.1, on the reverse strand, counting down.
GTGACTATGAGCTTGAAAAGGACAGGTTGTCCTGACTTCCATCTCTTTAGAAACCAGTAGTGGACAGTAGGAAAGTTAGAAGCCTTTTCTATTCTGATTTGTGCACGAATACAGTGTTTCTTACCATACTATCTGGTACCTAATTTACATTTCACAGCTGTGTTTTCATGAACTGTATGTATTCTGTTCTAGTTTGTGTGCTGTCTTTGGGCACTTGCATAAACAGGGTTGTTTGGGAGACTGCTTGTAGGAGAGGTATTTTGCTTTACATGATCTACCTCCTAAAGTATTAATCATATAAATGTAGGGCTGGAAAAGACCTTGAGAGGTCACCTCATGCAGGTGTCAATATCCTATTTGGAAAATCTGCTGCTACAGTGGTGCTTTGAAGATTTTGTCAGAAAATCAATGAGTGAGTTAATTCACTAATTCAATGTGATGAGAGAATATAGGTCCTGATTCTCCACTGCCTCATACTTTGCATAGTTGCTTAGATGTGTACAAAGCAGGGGGTAAAAACTGCCAAATCTGAATGGTAGAGTTTCATACCCACTTTGCACAGGCACAAATGACTTTGCAAGGTGGGAGGCAGTGGAGGAAACAGGCTTGGTTTTGAAGGGTACCCGTTGACAGTAAAGCAGGTAATATTTCATCTTTGTCTGATATTTGACATAGCCTTTGGAACACCAGAGGAAACAATCACTTAGGACAAGCTTAGTGTAATTGGTTGGAAGCTCTACAGAGGATAAGAAGAACCCAAGTTTTAGCTTGCAAGATGTGTGGTAAGTCCTCTTTATTCACACAGTGACAGTTCTCATTCATCTTGTCTCTGTGGAAGTTACCGCAATTCAGCATTTGACCTGAAATGCTGGCATGATTTACAGCTGTTTTTTTGGTAACATAAGGCAAATCACTCATCCTTAAGATTTTATAATCTGACCTTGTTTCTTCCACTTTGGCAGTGAACCAGACTCATGATTCTAGGCTACCTTAATGTCTGAAATGAGATTTCAATTTTTCTACTAGTGAGACAGAGAAAGGGGGAAGGGATGCTCCTTAAAGTGGCTGCTATCTCCTGAACCCTTCTGTTCATGCCTAGTTACTCCAGTTCATTTAATCCTGTATTGAAAGACATGCAAATAGAAGCAGCAAAAAATTAGAAGGGTCATCAGCGCCCACTGTTTTATGGTTACAGAATAGTAACTGGATTTTACATACTGTGAGAGCTGCCATTTCTAAACACAACTGGACTAATTAAGAAAAGAGTAAATGCCATAATGGAGAACATCTTTACTGTGAATGACTTCTCCACAAATATATTGTGAAAGTGTCACACACTTTTTTTCCCCTCTTAAATAGTGGCCAAGCTACTTTGCAATGAATACTTTGCATCATCTACAGCAGTAACAGTTTGCAAAGAATTCTATGAAATGCCACAAGAAAGGCCAATGACTAATAAGAGGGCTTCTAAGAAACAGAATACTAGTGATTCAGTAGGTGCTACTCATCCCCTCATTTTGAGCTAATGGATCAGTAATATGTTGCTGACAATAATGTAGTTGAGATGAAAGTTTCATTTCAATTCCTGTGCATCCGTGGTCAATGAAAAGTCATGACTAGGCTGCTCAGCCTTGTGTTCATACCAGATCTGACCTTGGTAACTAAAATCTGAATATCTAATTTCCCCCTGCAGTTTAAAGTGGAATATAGCTTTGCCATAAAATGGTTGAGCAATGTTAGTGTGCACTGTTAATTACGAGTCATATTCCATCCCTGTGCAAATCAGCAGTGGATGACATGATGCCTATATGTAGTTTGTAAAGTGTTTTGAGATCATTTTGAATGAAAGATGTTGTATAAATGAAGATCATGACTGTGCTGCACTGGTTGATCTATTAGGACAGTCATTTCCAAGTGGCGCTGTCACACATAGCTAAGGTGGTTTTTTTTCTTTGTTTGTAAGTGTTAAGCCTTGGAAAGGCATGTGGTGTCGTGTTAGCTATGTATGTTGAGATGGTTGTCCTTGGAGATGGAGCTGGATGAGCAGGAAGTCTACTGTCAGCCTTAGTTTCTGATTAGAGTCCATTTTTTAGGCAGAATTGCTAGTTGCTATCTGGGAACTGGGCACTGGGCTGAGATTCCTGGAAGAAGGAATTGCCCTGCGTGCTGTTTGAACACCTCTGTTGCTGGATTAGTGTATATGTATAAATGAAACAAATTATACTTAGAATGTACCCAAACTCAGTATCTCTGACTTCTCTTCCACTGGGAAGCAACCTGCAAGGCCCTGGACATGTCCTACCACTCAGCAGAGGGGCAATGCTTGTGTTAGAACACAAAAATAGTGTTGGAAGAAGGTGCAACAATATAGGCATAAGCACTAAGTGCCACTAACAATCAGAGTCTTTGTACTTAAGATAGGGCTGTTGAATATAACTGGCTTTTCTTTTTGTAGCAAAGCAAGCATAGATATGGCAGCCCTCAATGTAGTTTTGGATGAAGCTCATTCAAATGACTTGGTGTCTGCGACTGACTTTCAGTGATAGCATGGGTGTGCATTCCACCAGAAAAGTTGTGTGTGTTTGGGGAGGAGTTTGAGCACAGTTGCAAAGAGAGAATCAGTCTGGTGGAGAAGTAGAACAGAGGGCTGTCTGACCTGTGAAAGTGATATGCTAATTAGCTTTTCTATGTCACAGCCCTTCTCAATAGTGTTTGTATATGTCTAAACTAAGCTAGAACAAATTATCAAGGGAAAATATGAACACTGTTGCATGTACAGAGATTAATAGGGAATCGTGATTTCAGCTGGATAGTGGCCCTCCTGCGCTGAGATTCCCTGGGTGAATTGGACTCTAACGCACCCATTATAAAGAGTAGGTGCAATCTAATAACGCACAATGAGAGCGTAATGCAGCCCATAGGAAAATGTAACCACATGGTAACTAGCCTGAGAAATAAAACATTACCACAATCTTCAGTTGATATTTGATGGTCAGTACCACGGATCCCTCTTGGGGAGTAAAGCCAGACAAGCCATGGATCTGATCAGAATGCAGTGTCAGAATTTTATAGCTGCAGTGCAAGAAGCAAAAGGGGCCAGTGGAGACAATTTCAGAAACCTATGAGGATGTTTTCAAAGGCCACTGAACTGAGCATTGAAAAGAAGCAGCTATTCACTGCTGACAATTAAGGACACCTTGCCAGAACTTTCCAAAGCCAGAATCTTTACAGTCTGTGATGTGAGGAACAGGTTTTGGCACATAAGCCTGGATAAAGAGTCCAGCATACTGACAACCTTTGCAACACAATTTGGTCACTACAGATGGTTGTGCATGCCGATGAGCATAAGCCCTGCACTGGAGGTGTTCCAGAGAAGGCTCTCTCAAATGCAAGAAGGGCTGCCTTGGGTGAATATAGTTGAAGCTGATATCCTCATTGTAGGTGAAGGGAGCAATGAATACATAATCTGAACAATACCATGACAGAAAACTACAAGCTTTTCTACAGCAATGCAGGGACAAGAACACAAAACAGAGTCCAGAAAAAAAGGTGACTTAAACAATATGAAGTGACATATACTAGACACCTACTCTCAGCAGAAGCAGATCCCAACAAGATCAAAGCAGTGAGATGTGAAAGTGGTACAGCACTTTATAGGAATGCTAACTTTTCTGTCCAAGTTCCGTCACACATGGTTGCAGTAGTGAAATCCATAGATCATCTCAGAAGGCAGGATGTGAAGTGGGACTGGGAAGGTCCACAACAGCAAACATTTGACATGCTGAAACAAATGATAATGGATGCCTGATCCTGAAGTACCACCAGCCAGTAGAGCCATTAACATGCCTGCATGATGTATCAAAGAGAGGAGTGGGTGTAGCTCTTTTGCAGGATCAGCTGGTTGTTTATCCGAGCAGAGCCCTGTTAGATTGATTAGGGTTATGCCCAAATAAAAAAAAGAGCTTGTGGTACTGGGAATGGAACAATTCCATCAGCACACCTATGGCCATACAGTAATAATTCAATCAGACCACAGACCCCTAGAGACAGTCATGGCAAAGCTCCTTAGTGCTCCAAGGAGATTGCAGCACCTATTGATGCACCTACAGCACAACCAGGTAGAGGTCAGATAGTCATGTATTGTCCAGGACGATTACTGTTGTTTGCTGACACCGTGAGCAGGAGATATATGTATAAACCAAGCATTAGTGAGTGGCAGGAAGGGGATCAGGACATAATACAGCATATTCATGGGATTCCGTCTCTCAGTTTCATCAGCAAAATTGTTGGAAGCCAAAGGACATCCAAGTACAGGAAGTTAAGAGAACAACAGTAGCAGGGTGGCCAGAAGACCAAAAGTCAAGCAAAAATAGTCTTACACCTGGACATTGACAGTATTTTAGATGGGCTTATGAGTATGTTTATTGGCTAAGAATGCATACACATCTCTGTTCCTTGATGAAGAGGTGTTACATCTTCTAGTCATGTGGTAACTGCCAGCACAAAGACTGTTATCACATGAGCTGCATGCCCAACCATGGGAGGAAGTGGGAGTGGACTTATTTTTACCTTCAGAGAAAATCAGTACTTTATTTCAGTGGGCTACTATTCAAACTTTTGGGAGGTTGATGCCTTGCCTAATAGAAGAAGCAAGTCAATGACTGGCAAATTCAAGACCTAGTTTGTGAGATAGGGCATTCTAGACATGATATTCACTGACAACGGACCCGATTTTGCATACAAATGGGAGTTTGACCACCACACCTCTTCCCTAGTATACACATAGAGTAATAATAAGGTGGAATCAGCTGTGAAAACAGCTAAGAGACTGTTACACAAGGCAGCTTCTTCTGGTTCATACCCCCTCCCAGGGGTGCCATAACTGTCTAGTGTGGGACCAAAACCCTGTTACCAATGCGGGGAGACCTGCTGCAGACAAAACAATAGCCAAAAAGCAGACACTCAAGTACAACAGGTTAAGTCAAGGGCCTATTGACCCTGGAGACGGGCATTCCTCTGAGGATCCAGCCATTAGACAGAGACCATAAGGAGTGCACTAAAGAAGTCATGAATAGAGTATGCTCAGAAGCTAATTCTTATATAATTAAATACTGCTATTGTTTTTTAATCAGACACTATTAAGGTCTTAACTACCTGCAAAGATTTTATATGCTAAAAATTAAGCTGTTATTGCTGGAGCTTTTTGAAAAGCATTCAGAGATATGAAGAAATGAGTTAGATTAAGTTAATTACAACACTAATGAATTTTCACTTCTGGGCTAATCACTTGCATGCTACCACACAATTAAAAGCTGACAGAGCCAAGATGGAACTGTGCTCTGTTCTTTTCACTAAAGACAGTGCTCGTTGGTCAAGGACCAACCGTGGTTCCTGTTAGGGGGTCTCTAGCACTGACAGAAAGCACTCCTACATAATAGATAATGATAGCAGATGTGAGATTCCTAGCCTTTCTCACATGGTTTCCAGGCTTCTGTGAAGAAGGTTGCTCTCTAGGGTAGCTAAATTTGTATGCATAACTCTTAATATCTGTGTGGATATGGAAATGTTAAATAGTTGGGATGCTGTTCTCCCAAGGCTATCCAGGGAGCATCTCCAAGAAGCACAGCTGCATTCTGTACATACAGATGAGCATTTTGCCAATGTCTGGTATGGGGAATGGAAGGAGCAGTTGATTTACTGTATTGATTCAAACGCTACATATCATATACACATTATTTTCTCCCCTCTAAGGTGACCAGATGTCCTGATTTTATAGGGATAGTCCCGATATTTGGGGCTTTTTCTAATATAGGTTCCTATTACCCCCCACCTCCTGTCCCAATTTTTCACACTTGCTGTCTGGTCATCCTACTCCCCTCCCCTGGCATCAATTTTCCAATCTCGTATTTCAAAATCATTTGAAACCTTCATAGCTTTTGAAGAGGATATAATTTTCTGTGGAACTAATCACTAATACACTTACACTGTGAAGGTACAAATAAAGATTGGCTGAACACATTCTCAGAAATATGAGGTGAGACAGCAGCACCAGACTAAAGAACAAATTCTCCCTCCCCCGACCCCTTTAATCAGTCTTCATAAAATTCCTTAGGAAGGAGCAGCCAGGTAAAATAATAGCTGTTTTGTGGTCTTCCTGTAAATGAAACCCATACACAATTAATGCTAACAGTCCACAAGAAGCCAATTCATCTGGCTGTGACTGTGCAGCATGGAGTTAAAGGACACCTTGTTCCTGCAGGTCTCATTCTTCTTCGTGAACAACAACAACAACATCAAATCCCTGTGCTCTGTTAAGTTATCAGTGGAGCTGTAGACCTGGATATGGAAATAAAGGGAGCTGAGCCTAACTTAATGCATTATCATCTCTGTGGTGGTGATTCTCAAAAAGAGTTATAAATAATTCAGTGACTGCAATCAATATTTTAAATAAATAGTTCAAACATCCCTAGAGACCTCATGCTCAGGGTAAATGTCAAAAGATTTCTAGCAGTTTAAAAAGTATAGAACAGAAAACACGTAGGTATAAATGCCTCAAGTGCGATATGGAATGAACAACTACAGGTTAATGAGTGTCCCCTTCAACTTTCAAAAGGATTGTGTGACTAGTACCAGACTGGTGACAAATACTGCACATTTGGTTGTTTTCTGATACCAGGGGTTGAGCAGGTTGTCAAGATAAAGTGTTTACAGGGCAGCTGTGGATGAACTGGCATTATGAGTGAATCCTAAAACAGACTGATCTAATTCCCCACACAATGTGGGGGTGATCTGCTTTTAAAAAAAACCACAAACTCAAAGACTAAAACTCAGTCTAAAATCCATGTTTTGCCAGCAAAGCAGACATCTGTTTGAACTGAGATGTTGGTAGAGGCTTCTTCTTAAACATTTGTCAAAAAAGGAACCACTGAATCTGTGTTTCGAAGCCATGAAGCAGTATTTAATTAGCACAATCCCATGCCATTAGTCACAATTAGGTAATGGCAAAACCCGATGAAAATTAAGCTGAGCACTCCATTAAATTTGAGATACTGAAGGTCAGATTAAGTTTAGTAACTTTTTTCTGCAAGGGCTGGATGTTTGAATGAACTGCAGGCTAGGTAAAAAATTAAATTTAGATCCAATTTGTTGGTATCTAGTGTCCTTTTTATTGCATAGATGATGGGCTCTATTGAGGGCATCTCTCTTGGAATAGCCCAGATAATGAATAAGGACTCTTCACAAGTATAGAAAGAGATAGGCAAGTTCCTCAGTAAACCAAAAAATTAAGAAACACCCCCCTACACACCCTTTATTTAAAGTGTTTGTTAACAAGAAAAAAGGGTGTATGAGAAACGTTTCAACTTCATCTGTTGTAACTACGCAGAATGTCCAAATATCCAAGTCTCCATGAGCCTCTCTTCAGTTCTGTGTCTGTGTCTTTCGCTGATGTTCCTGCTGAAAAACGTTTGCTTGCATCGATAGTGGCAATGGGTCATATCCTCAATTAATGTAGCTCAATTTAGCCCTGTCAGTTTACACCAGCTAAGAATCTCTCCCACTATATTTTTCCTAACAACAAAATAACAGTGGCTCATTGTCTTTCATCTTTGTGTATTTATTTGCACCAGTGCAAAGGGAGGGTAAAATGCTATCAAGTCAGAATGATAGCTGTTATAGGTATACTGTATAAAAGAGAGAGAGATCAGGATCTAGGGATTTCAGTGGGAATTCAACACCTAAATCCTTTAGGATCCTTTGAAAATCCCAGTGTTAACCTTTGTGTGCCTCAGTTTCCTCATTTGTAACATACATTCCTTTGTTAAAACATGTAGGCCCCTATCCTTCACTACACTTAGGTCTAGATTTTTAAAGGAAATGTTGTGATGCTCAGTGTCACAATGCCTGTCTCATTTTCAAAAGCGATTTAGAGATTTAGGAGCCTAAATCCAATGAACAATCAATATCCTAAGTACCTACATCACTTTGGAGAATGAGACATAGGCTCCTAAATCAGGTGTGGCAATGCTGAACATGGCAACACCTAAATACCTTTATAAAATCTGGGCCTTAGTTATCTTTATATACATTTGCAATCCCATTGATTTTAATTAAATCTATTCTCGTATGCAAAGTTAAGCATGTGCATAAGTGATTGCAGGATTGAGGCCTTAGATCTATGGATGGGAAAAGTGCTGAGTATTTATTTCCAGTGATACCTGAATTGATAAGAAGTTAGACTGTGGAATTTTAGTCCACAGTTAGACTGTAGACTTTAATGGGTGAATATTTGCTGAAGGGGAAAAAATGCATGCTTTGAAAATTACATTTCATGAACTAAGTGATAAGTGGGGATGAAATGAAATACAATGCATAATACTTTTAAAAAATGCTTTAAAAGTTTGACTCATTGCATATTGTGTCTTACAAAGTAATGTGATGCTCAGCCTCATAAATTTTTAGAACAGAAGTTTGGAGTTTTTTGCTCACAAAATGCAAGCTCTGAAAATGTTTGCATCACTTGCAAACCAGAGTGCTGAGTGGAATACTAATAAAAGAGTAATGAACAACCTGGCATACCTGTCCCTGAAAATCAACTCTTTCAAGTGAGTATCTAACATAAATCCTCATCATTTCATCTGACAGTCTTCTCTGCTATACAAGTCAAATTTAATTTAGGTAGTTAACTGAAACTTTATAATTAATTGACTTGTTCATTAATTTACAGATAAAGATGTCCCAGGGAGTAATGCCACCATACTTAAACTGGGGAATACAATAAGCTACTGGAGCTATTGGTTTGGCATGTGATTCTTTCTTCCCCAGCCCCATCCATTTGGCTTTCACAAGCAGGGTGACTCTGGTTGATGTAAATATTTTTTTAAAAAATGATTGAAGCTGATGATGAGGATTAACTTAATTTGGGGTTCTCAGTTTTTAGGCAGAACTCCTCATTGCTGACACTGGAAGCTGTGCTTAAAAACTGGTAAGAGGATATGGTGCTGGGTTATTCAGGAGGTAAATGGATGTGTGTTTTCAGGGTTGAAATGGATGTGGCATTCAAGATGGGAAGGAATATAAGGAGCAAAAAGGGACAAACAGGAAGCAAAGAGCACTGTATGGCTGCCCTAAGGGTGCGTGCAGAGTGCTCCCCGCACCCCAAAAAATATATGGAAAATACTTGCCATTTGGCACCAGCTGTCCTATGTTGAACAGACAACTCCTGTTTTAGTGAGAATTTAGCAGCATACAAAAGGGAAGGACTCCGCCAGACACAGGGAGCTATCTCAACCTTCCCTACAGTTTGGCAGCAGAACTTTAACAAGGGACTGCTCGGAACCTGTCTAGCACATCGCCACATGTTTGTTTTGCTTGTATTAAGCTAGCACCTAGAGGCCTCATAGAGATCGGGCCCCAATGTGCTAGGTGCTGTGCGCACACGAAGTAAGAAGCCATGTGTGTCCCCAAAAGCTTGCAATCTAACAAGACAACATGGACAGGCAAAGGCTGGGAGAAAGAAGGCATTGCTCTACCCATGTTATAGACAGGGCACAGGGAGATGAATGGCCAGACTTTCAGAAGTGCACAGCAGCTCCCATTTTTCTGGGTGCTGAGCAATTCTGAACATCTGGCCATAAATGGGAGCTGAACTCTTCCAGAAATCTGGCCCTCATTGACTTAACATAAGTCACATGGGAAGTCTGGGGCACAGCTGGGAAATGGACCCAGCTCTCCAGAGTTCCAGCTCAGCGCTTTAACCATTAGACCATCCTTCCTCCCCTTCTTGGATCTTTTGGGGAAGGCTCAGGACTGTTAGAAGAGTGACCTGTTAACCTGTTCACCAACACCAGCCTGCCAATGTTGGAGTACAGCCATGTTGGCTCTCTCTGTCCCCAAAGCTTAAAATATTCCCTGGTAAAGTGTTTCAGGGGAACATAGCCATACTATCCTGTTCTTTTCCTCAGCCCCACTGGCTTTAACCGGAATATGCTGCTCCCTCTTCTGCTTTGTAATGTGAGTCCGAGAGTTAACCAGAGTGCACAGGGCTAGGGTTAGGAAGATGCCCATTTATAGCAGCAGACCTTGCTGGGCGGTGGAGAGCGGGATGAGGGTGAAGACAGATTTTCAAAGGTATTTAGGTGCCTAAAGATTAGTTTAGTGAGATTTACAAAAGTACCTAAGTGGCTTAGAAGTCTAAATACTATTGATTTAAATGAGTGAGATGCCTAACCTGGTCAGGTGTGTTTGGGAAAAAAAATCCCCTTAGATGCTGATTACATCTTTAAGTGCCTACATACAATTAAAATCTGGACCTGGATGACCACGTAGGCCAAGTATTAGCAGAAAATATTCTGGAAATCTATTATGGATCTGAATATTCCCCTCCCTGCCCTTAAAAGTACACTGCTTTCCTTCATTGGGAGGGAAAACGCCATCAACATCCTGATTTGTTAATTATCTCTGTTTCTGATTAAGAGTATCAGCAATCCAATAGATTAGCATTGCACGCACAGGGAGGCTAATGCTGTGCTCTGCTTACAAATTAAACAACCAGAGTTTGTCACTAACCCTATTATAAGTAAAATAATAATGGAATTTAGGACATACCGAGGATAGGAAATTATTGTGCTTGATTTCTTCATCCCAAATTATAGAATCTGACCATGAAAACTCTCCAAGCATGACTCTTCAATTGGAATGTTGTTTTGGCTACAGATTTATAGTGCATGTTTAATATTTTAATATGTTAATTGAAGAGATAATACAGAATTATTTATCCCTCATGTAATATATTAGAGCCAAGGCAAGCTATTCTTTCTTGGACATGCACTGTATGTTGCAATGTGCATCTCTAGCCTGTGAAGGATATGACATTGCTGCAATGGAATAGCATTGACAGTGTGTGAGATTAGCCTTGTAGGTGAGTGGGAGAGATTAAAAACAGCTGTCACTCCTCCAGGCTGAGTCATACAGTAATACTGGAGTCACTCCCTTTCTGCCTCAGGGGCATTGCTAACAGATATGTAAAGGCTTCTGAACTTGGTGGTGGTATTCCTTTGGGAGCTAGAAGAGAGACCCCACTTTCCCATCTGCTGTCTTGCCCTCCATTTCTGTTCTTAGCTCACTAAAAGCTCCTTTCATGCCTGGTTAGTTATGTCTCTGTTAAAGGAAATCATTTTTATTTATATATTTTTTTTGACAATTTTGTCCCAGTGTCATGCCTACACTGCCAGAAATATAACCACCTCTGGGGTGGAGAGTGGCATTTAAACAACACACTGGCATACAGTGCACTAAATAAGGGCGAGGGAAGGAGAAGTTCTGGCTGAGGACATTAGGGGCAAACCTCTTTTCATATAATGAAAAGAGCTGTAAGATCATTAATTCCCATTCAGAGCAAACAAACATTTTTTAAGGTCACCCTCAAAAGACCTAGATGCAGTGAACTTGAGAAGGGTGAAGGACTGAGATGACCGTGCCAGGATGTGGTACCAAAGCATGCAAAAGTATTGAAATCTGATGTTTAGAACACAACCAGCTGTCTTGCTTACAGCGTATAATGCATTCTGACTACCTCCTCCATCATCACCCGCTTCGGTGGTGAAGCCTCTTTCTCCTTGCTGCTCATTTCCTTGCTGCTCTTCCATCTTTCACCATAAATGTGTCAAGTGTGTGTGTAGGGGAGGGGGGGGATCAAAAGGGTTGCTAAATTCAGTCTCCCTCTTCCTTTTCTCCGGGGGGGTGGGAGGTGGGTACCTAAACTACCCCTCTCCTCTTGTCTCATGTTGCATCAAAAGAAATGTTCTGTGATGGCCACCCTCCCAGTTCTGTTGGTGGAAGCAAACAAATGTTTGTGAAAATTCACCTTTTCAAGCCCTCACCCTACCACCAGCACAAGATTTTTTGCTTCCTAACTTCTTGTTTACAGAGTGAGTTGCCTGTTAGTAATGCTTGAGGCAACAAAATTCCTGAAGTGAAATTCTGCAAAGATGGCACAAGTGTTACTGTGAATAGCTGCACAGAGCCAGTCATAATTCTGAAATTAGACTGGTCCAGTGCTTAAAGTATGATTTAGTTGGGGTTGGTCCTGCTTTGAGCAGGGAGTTGGACTGGATTCCTTCTGTGGTCAGTTCCAACCCTAATCGTCTATGAAAGTAGGAGGTTGGGAGTCAGAATCCCTTGGTTATCTTCCTGACTTTGCCACTGTTTCATTATGTGACACAGGAAACTCCCTTAACTCCTCTGTAACGCTGGCTTCCTCACCTGTTAAATGGGTATTACCATAACAGTGACCTATGTAGTGAGGCTCAGCTAATCAGTGCATGCACAGTGACTTGAGATCTTTAGTTGAAGAGTACAAAGTATTCTTATAATGATATAATGGCAAGGATTTATCACAGGTTCCACAGCAACAGATTATGCTGTTTTAAGAACTTAATTATAGTTTCATTGTGGGATCAAGCAGAAAAGAAAGCTGGCAGCTCAACAGTAGAAAAGGGAAATTTGGAAGAATGCTAGCCAAGTACCCTTGTTTGGTAGAGCTTAAATCTGAAAGTCAACTTTTAATGCAGTTCCTAGAAGCAGGGATTGTTTCACAGCAAGGAATTGCACAATGCGCAGAAGATTAGAGCAGTGGGCTTGTAGAACCACTGTGTAAAAAAACCAACAAAAAAACCCAACTATGTATACAAGAGTCTTGGTAGGAAGGAGCAGGGGAAATAACTGACACTCAGTATGTTAGACAGTAGCATCCAAAAAGCTAAGGCAACTCCATTAAAACCATGTTAGCAATTTAAAATGAAATAAGTATTAAGAACAACCTGTACTTTTTGTAAATAATTGCTTTCCCACCCCCAAACAAGAGTAGAAATGAACCTTGCTTATTGCTTTGTAATTGCTGTTCACTTAGCAGTGTATGCTCTGCTCTGAAGGTAGCTATTTCAGGCTGCCATTGATTGTTGGGTTGGTTGGTTTGGTGACAATGCCAGAAAACTCTGAGTGTTTGATTGACATTAAAGGTGGGTGGAAAGGGCTGTGAGAATGAATGTTTACTCACTGGATGACTGAGAACCTAGTATTTAAAGGTTTTTGCATTATGAAAGTAGAGCACTACATTTGACATTGAATATTCTTATTGTCCTATTTCTCGGGAATGTGGTTCCCTCCCCCGCCCAGTCCCCATTACGTTGATGAGCATATTAAAATGCAAATCAAAGGAAATCTCACAGAAAAGTTGATTATCTCATAATGTGTAAAGCAGTTGATTTAGAAGCATAATTGAAATAGTCCTAAAAAGCTGCTGTAATCTGAAGGGAAGACTTCTCATACTTAATGGTGCAAGAGGGTCTTTTTTCTCTTAGCATAGTAAAAATCAAAGTAGATCACATGTACTTTGAGATAGTCTGGTCTAGTGGACTTGAGCATTGGTCTGAAGCCAGGTCTACAGTAGAAAACTGTTTCTGGCATAGTAATGTTGATTAGTGGTGTGACTTTAATTTAAACTTCTATACTGACAAAAGTCCTACTGTATAAAAACTTATACCTGCAAGTATATACTTTTGCTGGTATAGATTATTTCATTCAGGGAATGAAAGCTTTTTTTTGAGGGTATAAGCTATGTCTCCAATAGGAGGGTTTGTTGATATATCTATACTGGCAGACCATTTCTACAGTAGACTAGACCCGAGGATCAAGGGACCTGGGTTTTATTTCCGCCTCTGCCACTGACTTGCCATGAGGCCTTGGGAAAATCACTTCCTTTCTTTACACCTCAGATACCTGGTCTCTATAATGCTTACCCATTTTTGTAAAGGACTTGGAAATATTCAGCTGAATAGCATTATGCACCTCATTCTGCTGTCCTTTCCTTGAGGAGTTCCATTGACCTCACTGGCACTATGGGCATGTGCAGGTTCTACGATAACTGGGACCAAGAGTGTGTGTGTGGGGGGGTTGTTTTGGTTTTTTCCCTGATCAGTTCTTCTCATCAGTAAGCGGGAGGTGAGGAATCAAGCCTTGAAAAAAGACGACCACCTCAAGGTGCCAGCAGATGTTGAAAAATGTCAGGACCGAGTGGAATGCTTCAATGCTGACCTGAAAGTCGACATGGAGAGATGGCAGAACAACAAGGGCCAAGATTTAGGCAGCTGCTTATGGAAATGGCCGATAAAAACATCCAATACTATGAGAAGTGCCTTACGGCGTCGGAGTCAATTATACCACTGTTATAAGACAAACCAGAGACCAAATAAGAAGCTCCATAGCCCCCAGACTTCTCTACACAAGTGCACACTACCACTAAACAACCTACTGGAGCTATATGATGCACTACTTTGTTGAGAGTTATGAGAGAAATGCCAGCTATGCCCAGTCTGGTATAGACCCACTGAAAAGCTTTTGGACTTCTTCCTCTTTTTGTGTTAAACCACTGTGTGTGTATGTACATTATAGCTTTTGTTTACTGCTGTTAAGAGTTGAGGATCATCCATTCATAGGCTCAGACCTTAAAGAACAGAGGCTACTTATGTGGTGTCTCATCTTGACTAAGGGCTTGTCTACATCACAAAGTTGCAGCGCTGGTGAGGGGGTTACAGCGCTGCAACTTAGGAGGTGTACACATCTGCAGGGCATCACCAGCGCTGCAACTCCCTGTTTGCAGCGCTGGCCGTACTCCCGTTTTGTTTCGGGTGTAGAGGATCCAGCGCTGGTGATCCAGCGCTGGTAATCAAGTGTAGACACTTACCAGCGCTTTTCTTGACCTCCGTGGAATAAGCAGGTATCCCAACATACCTGAGGAAGCCTCTGGTAATCAAGCTGGTCTCCTTCCCCGGTTTGCTCTCGCGTTCCCCGAACCCCGAGCAAGCAGGTCTCCTTCCCTGCGGTTTGCAGGGTGGTTCGGGGAACGCGAGAGCAAACCGCGGCGAAGCTGGTCTCCTTCCCCGGTTTGCTCTCGCGTTCCCCGAACCCCGAACAAGCAGATCTCCTTCCCTGCGGTTTGCAGGGTGGTTCGGGGAACGCGAGAGCAAACCGCGGCGAAGCTGGTCTCCTTCCCCGGTTTGCTCTCGCGTTCCCCGAACAAGCAGGTCTCCTTCCCTGCGGTTTGCAGGGTGGTTCGGGGAACGTGAGAGCAAACCGCAGCGAAGCTGGTCTCCTTCCCCGGTTTGCTCTCGCGTTCCCCGAACCCCTGTGCAAGCAGGTCTCCTTCCCTGCGGTTTGCAGGGTGGTTCGGGGAACGCGAGAGCAAACCGCGGCGAAGCTGGTCTCCTTCCTCGGTTTGCTCTCGCGTTCCCCGAACCCCCCTTGAAGCCGCCCAACAGCGCTGCAGTATGGCCACATCTAACACCACTTGCAGCGCTGGTTGCTGTAAGTGTGGCCACTCTGCAGCGCTGGCCCTATACAGCTGTACTAATACAGCTGTAACAACCAGCGCTGCAAAATTTTAGATGTAGACATACCCTAATTGTTGCCATTTTGACACATGGAGCTTGATGTTCTGAAGCCTATCTTTCAATATGTCCAGGGAGATACAGAGCTCCTCCTTCCCCTTCTTTCAGACCCACACTGAACTGTAGAACACCAGATACCACACTTATAAAAAATGTATCTGAGAGCAATATGGAGTTAAAACTTTTACCAGACCCTTTTTGTGGCAGGGAGGGGAAAGGGAAGGGAGGGATACTCGGGCTATCTAAGAAAACAAGATCCATCTGAAGAGAACTTTTTAGCAGGGTTAAAAGATTCATCGACATACTGAATTTAAAATTGATGAGAGATGGAAGACACTATAAAGTCATGGCTAAAACTGAATCCTACCCATGTCTGGATGCTAGCCCATTCCACTTAGACCTATAGTGTTTAGTTTGGATCACACATCCTGTAGCCACTTCAGAGCAAGCAGCAGTGTCCTACAATGAACAGAAAACACAGATACATTTCAGTATCTTTGCTAGGGAACTAGTTTGCTTGTTGGCTACCAAGAGGGAAATGTACACCCTGAACCTGGAGGTTTGACTTCTGGCAATCATTGACTGGGGGGGGCCAGGATAGCTCTAGTGGTTTGACCATTGGCCTGATAAACCCAGGGTTGTTAGTTCAATCCTTGAGGGGCCCATTTGGGGAACTGGGGTAAAAATCTGGGGATTGGTCCTGCTTTGAGCAGGGGGTTGGACTAGATGACCTCCTGAGGTCCCTTCCAACTGTGATATTCTATGAGGAAATCTATAAGGAACTGCCTGGCCTATGCAGGGATCTGGGATTGCCTTTTGTTGAGATATATTAGCAATTCCACATAGAGGTTCTAGTACAGGAAAGCACTTAAGCATGTGCTTAAAGTTAAAGTACCTGCTTTCTTAGGTGCTCTCCTGAATTGGGGGGCTGCTCTGGACTGTGTTACAAGTCCACTCAGCTAGACCAGTAATAGAGGGGCGCAGTTTGGGATTCAGTCCCTCACTTGACAGGCAGCCATAAAGGAAGCTGCTGTAGTAGAAAGGAGCAGGAAGGCAGAACATTCACTCTAGAAACCTGGGTGTGCCTTTGGGATGGCTGGAAAATAATATCCCTCAGAGAGCAGCGTGGCCATTTGCACATGTAATGGGAGCACCTGCACCACTGTCCATTTCTCCCACAGGAATGTGTTGTGCCAGGGATACACACCATTGTGCCACAGTTGCCTCCATCCCAGATGTGGAGGTCTGAATTGATGTATTGTTCACTTACCTGCATTTAGCAGTGGTGCCTCAGCAGAGATCACTGGCCTTGGGGAAACTCTTGGGATCCAAGCAGGTGCAATGCTTCTTTGGTGAGACCTCAAAGTGTACTGGACATCAGGCTTCCTGGGATGGGGTCCAGATGCCACAATGTTGCATGCAGGGGTATTGTCAGTGATTCTCTGCCAGTGTATGTTCAGTTTCTGTAAATTCAGTGTGGCCTTGTTTATCCCCTAGATGTATCTGTTTGTCTCTCACTGACAACCTTCCCTGAGCAAAAACACTCTGGAGAATTGTCAGCATGTATCTGTAGTTTGCATCCAGCCAGTCATAATGCATTTACTCTTTGTCTGTTTCTGCCCTTTGGGCTATGACTGAAGTTGGCTAAATGGGGCTGAGTGAGTTGACAATTGGGTCAGAGGTCTCCAAGGAACACTTTAAGTGCTCTGGGAAGCAGATTTTGCAGAGGTGGTGCTCATCCTTCTGACTCAGTACTGAGAAAATACGCCAGCATGGCAATAGAGGATACTGTGCTGTTGTGGGTGCTGTCTTTTGAACAGATGTAAAACAGAGATCTATTTGCATTCACTAATGATCCCATGGCTACTTGTAAGATTCATAGGGTTTAAGGCCAGAAGGGGCCATTAGATGATTAGTCTGACCTGCTGTATAACACAAGCCATAGAATTTCACCCATTTCCCCATTTTGTGTTTGACTAAAGCATGTTCATTGTGTGTTAACTTTGGAAACCTGACCAAATTCCGCCTTGGTAAATCTCATCCTACCTATTTTCTCTGTGTGTTGTTTGAAAATCAGGTGTGCAAAGAAATGGAGACTACATCAGTAGGGCACAAAGGGCATTATGTTGGCAGTTCTGAGAAGATGTGGTCTTGAATCTTGATCCTCTTCATGATAATAAGTTCCTTATTTACAAGTTCCATTGTTGGGCTTCACTCCAGGAGGTGGGAATAACTTGCCTGCTATGCAGCAGCATTCTCATTAATGCTGTTCGAGGTTTGCCTGCATATATTGTCCTGCCTAGTGCACACATTTGCAAAAGGTGAATTAAGCATAACTATTCAGCAAAAGCAAACTTCCAATTAACTATTCTATTATAATATTAGAACTTGGAGCTATGTTGGTTGGTTACATAAATGACCCAGTCAGGGAGCAGGAATGATGTCTGTAACTTACCAGCACTGCACAAATTTAAAATATTTGCAGTTGAATAATTCATACAAGGGAAAATGTGTTGCACAAAAAAGAATGAATAGTATTAGAGAGCTGAGAAATCTGAGTAATACTGTAACCTGCTCACAAATGTTTGACACACTGTAAAAAATAGGAGAAACTCAATGAATAAATTTTGGTTTGCTCAACTCTAATAATAAAGAATGGGAGCTACCAGTCAATGCTTTATGGACATTCCTGAATAAGGTAAAGCTACAAAAGAACTTTCCTCCAAAGGAAAGTAAGTTGTATTAAGAGTTGCCTTCTGAGCTCTGTGAATGATGGAAGAGCGCAGACATTTATCACTCATTAATAGAACAAACACATTCAGCACGCCCTTTTTGAACCATAAATGGGGCATGACATTTTGCAGTGTGGTGAAGTGTTGTATCTAGCAATTGTTACCTAACCTGTGATCTTCCATCAGTTGCTCATAGAAAACATGTGGAAAATGTTATGAGGGAATGGTATATAAGTTGCTAAGGAATCACTATTGCCACTAACTAGTAAAAGGACAGAAAATGAAGATATCTCCAAGAACTTGGCAGCGAAAGCTTTTTAATATGAAATAGAAAGGCAACCAAATTTCAAAATGCTTTTTTCAATTATTTTTAATATGTGAGGTTTTCCGATCACCAATATTTACCAACTTTTGTTGCAATGCTGCCAGTGCAAGACTTGTTTTTCTTCACACTGATTTTGCAGCAGAACATCCAGCTGCAGCTTATAAATGCGATATTTACTTCTGTTTTTAAATGTTTTGGGGAGTTTTCATTGGAAGCCTCAACAACAGCACCCACTGTTAGCATTAAGCTCTGCTCCAGTTAAACTGAATCCCATTGCAAAAAGATGCAGGAACTGCTTCTGATTTACATTAAGGTCCCTTCCCATTAGTAGGGAAGTGTAAATTGGACTTAAAGTGGGCACTTTTATGCCCCCTTTACATTGGCAGAGCAGTGTAAAAGTAGAGCAGAAGAATTACTTCTTGTGTCTTGCTTACAATACTCCTGCTAATATGTCCCAGATTGATGTTTGCTTTTTTTTGCACCAGCATTACACTGTTGACTCATATTTAGCTTGTGATAAAATAAATAAATATATATGGAGATATGCCTATATCTCATAGAGCTGGAAGGGACCCTGAGAGGTCATTGAGTCCAGATCTCTGCCTTCACCAGCAGGACCATCTACTGATTTTTGCCCCAGACCCCTATCTGGCCCCCTGAAGGACTGAATTCACAACACTGGGTTTAACAGGCCAATGCTTAAACCACTGAGCTATCCATTGCTTCCCTGTCCCCACTCCCTTTCTGCAGTACTCCTTCCTAGGCAGTCATTTCCCGTTTTGTATGTGTAAGTGGAATACTTTTGCATTTGTCCTTATTGAATTTCATCCTATTTACTTCAGACCATTTCTCCATTTTGTCCAGATCATTTTAAATTTTAATCCTATCCTCCACAGCACTTGCAACTCCTCCCAGCTTGATATTGTCCACAAACTTTATAAGTGTACTCTCAATGCCATTATCTAAATCATTGATGAAGATATTGAACAGAACCAGACCCAGAACCAATCCCTACAGGACCCCACTCATTATGCCCTTCCAGCATGACAGTGAACCACTAATAACTACTCTCTGGGAACGATTTTTCAATCAGTTATGCACCCACCTTATAGTAGCACCATCTAGGTTCCATTTCCCTAGTTTGTAAATGAGAAGGTCATGCGAGACCGTATCAAAAGCCTTACTAAAGTCAAGATATACCACATCAGCTGCTTCTCCCCTATCCACAAGCCTTGTTACCCTGTCAAAGAAAGCTATCCTGTTGGTTTGACATGATTTGTTCTTGACAAATCTATGCTGACTGTTATTTATCACCTTATTATCTTCTAGGTGTTTGCAAATTGATTGCTTAATTATTTGCTTCTTTATCTTTCCGGGTACAGAAGTTAAGCTGACTGGGCTGTAATTCCCCAGGTTGTCCTTATTTCCCTTTTTATAGATGGGCACTATATTTGCCTCTTTCCAGTCTCTCTCATCTTCCATGAATTTTCAAAGATAATTGCTAATGTTTCAGATATCTCCTCAGTTGGCTTTTTGAGTATTCTAGGATGCATTTCATCAGGCCCTGTTGATTTGAAGACATCTAACTTGTCTAAGTAATTTTTTACTTGTTCTTTCCCTATTTTAGACTCGGATCCTACCTCATTTTCATGGACTTTCACTATTTTAGACATCCAATCGCCACCAAACTTCTTGGTGAAAACTGAAACAAAGAAGTCATTAAGCACCTCTGCCATTTCCACATTTTCTATTGTCATTCCCCCTCTTAGAGTAATGGGCCTACTGTGTCCTTGGTCTTCCTCTTGCTTCTGATATATTTGTAGAATGTTTTCTTGTTTCCTTTTATGTCCCTAGATAGTTTGATCTCCTTTTGTGCCTTGGCTTTTCTAATTTTGTCCCTACATACTCATACTTAACTCTAAGCAGTGCTTAAGTTACTTTGACTTCAGTGGTAGTTAAGCATTTGCATAAGAACCCTTCCTGAATAATTATGCTTTCCTGAATCAGGGCTGTCATCTAAGTGTGGTTGAATTAAAAGACAATACACAGATATGTGGCCATTCTCTAATATATTGTAATTTCAGCCCAGAGGATCAGAAGTGACATGTCCGAAGGTTTGTGATTCCATTTGGAATGGGGCAGATAAGTGTAGATGAGATTGACATGAGGATAGGAAGATATCACCATCTTAAAGATCTTGCCCTTGGATAAAATGCTTATTACTTTCTGCTGTGTGTAAGTGAAAATAGTGTGTGGAGGGGCCAAATTCATTAGGGTGCCTGAAAGTAAGCTAAATTCAATACTGTCTCCAACGCTTAACAGAGTCCCTTTCCTAATGAGCCAGGTTAATGCAAAATGCTGGGACTTGAGCCAAGATATCCATAGATTTGGAAGCAAAGGCCAGAGGTGAACAAGCGGCCACTGATTGGTCTAATATATTGGAAACTCAGGGTTCTACAAGTTGGGACCAAAAATAACAACTGAGAATAGAATAGTTAAAAAAAAAGAAAGCATAGTTATGTTTCTCAGAGCATTCAGAACTGATTCTGCCATGGGGAAAGGTTTTGAAATAAAGAAAATAAACTCCAACAACAGAGTTTGTCAGATCGATTTTGAGGAAAACAGAGTGATGATGGAAGAAAATGTTAAGAGTCACTTTCCTGTTTATGGGTCTCCTGTAGAGGTGATCAGAAAATGGCAATGTCTGCATGCAAAAAATGATCCATTTCCATCCTGAATCGTGACAAAAAGTCAAAGATGTGAAGTTTTCCACGGGAAGGGTTTTTTGGAAAAAGTCCATTTTGGGAAAACAGAAAAGGACTTTTCCAGCTTGCAGCTTGCCTGCCTGCCTGGAAGGTCCTTGTCAATGTCACTCAGTAGCCATGTCTTCAGCTGGTAGCCTCCCTCTTTCTCCCCCAGCCCTGTTGCTGGAGAAGCAGAAAGCGAAACTGACAGCCTTCCAGGAGGGAAGCCAAGGAGCCAGTCGTTTGATTTTTCTCCCACCTGAAACATCAACATGTTTTGGAAAAACTGTAATTTTCCAGCAGAAATATTTTATTTTACTTATTTTTATTTTTTTGTGAAAAAGGCATTTTCCACTGGAAAATTCCTGACTAGCTCTAGTCTACTGCCATGTGGGCTGTATTGTGTAATAGTGGATGTCTTTGGTCAGATACAACTCGGATAGCAGAACTACTGATATTTCAGAGTGAGATTTCCAGTCAGCCTGTGTGCCTGTACAGGGTACTAATTGGGTCTGTTGTGTCCCAATGCCCCCCTGCATGGGCTATGTATATTGAGGAGCAGCAGGGAGAAGCAGGCTTTGTGGGGCTGCTACTTTCTTTTCTGCATAGGTTCGTGAGGAGAGGTGAGCAGGGTTGGGAAGGAGACATAGACTTGGCTTGCCTGTCCCTTCCAAACATGGGTTGCCAAATTTCTAATTGCACAAAACCGAATGCCTCTGCCCCGCCCCTTCTCTGAGGCACAGCCCCTGCTCACTCCATTCTCCCCTCCCTCTGTGGCTCACTCTCCCACCCCTCACTCACTGTGCTGGGGCAGGAGGTTGAGAAGTGAAGGGTCCAGGAGGTTGGGGTGTGGGCTCCAGGGTGGGGCCAAAAATGAGGGGTTCAGGGTGTGGGAGGGGGATCAGGGTTGGGGTGCTGGATGGGATGAGGGCTCCAGCTGGGGATGCAGGTTCTGGGGCAGGGCTGGGGATCAGGAGTTTGGGATATAGGAGGGAGTCCCAGCCTGGGGCCAAGGGATTTGGTGGGGTTGCAGAGTGCAGGCTTCAGAAGGGAGTTTGGGTGCAGGAAGGGGCTCAGGGCTGGGGTAGGGAGTTGGGGGTACAGGAGGGGATGTGGGGTGTGGGCTCTGGGAGGGAGTTAGGGTGTGTGGGGGGTTCTGACTTGGGGGAGGAATTTGGGGATGCGGGCTCTGGTAGGGCAGTGCTTACCTTGAGTGGCTCCCGGTCGGTGGCTGGTATGTCCCTAAAGCCCATAGGCACTATCCCTGCGGTTCCCATTGGCTGCAGTTCCCGGCCAATGAGAGCGGTGGAGGCAGAGCTCTGGGCAGAGGCATCATGCAGAGTTTCCCTGATCATCCCTGCGCCTAGGGGCCACAGGGACATGCCAGTTGCTTCCAGGAGCTTTGCGGGCCAGGGCAGGCAGGGAGCCTGCCTTGGCCCCACTGTGCCACTGATCGGACTTTATTTTGTGGCCTGAGTCACATTCTGTTCTTGATATACTCCTGTGGCAATGCTACTAGGTGCTGTCCCTTACTCACAATTAAACTTTTAGTCAGTAATTAGTAACCTTTAGGGTGGCCTCTGGAGGGGAAGGGTCACAGGTTTTGTAGAAAAAGGGATACTTGGTCCTGTAGTATAAAAAGCTTTAGGGAGTGCTCGAATTTTTCTGTGCCTGCTATAAAACACCATTTTTCTCTTACTACACTAATACCTAACCGTCAATGTAAATGAGAACCAAAACACAGCCTTCAAATGTGTATCCTCAAGCCTGTGTTCATTTCTTATGTGGATTTAAAGGAGATCAATACATGCAGATGGGAATTTTCACCATGGATTCAGCACTATATCCCCCAGTTGTCACATGAGAATCATGTTGCTCTGTGCAATTATGGTAAGTGCTTTACCTTTTTGTCTTGCACATCATTTATCAGCTGATAAATGTGGATAAGAGTTTCCCACTCTCAGCCGTTTGGATTACAAAGGAGAAGCTGGCATAGCAGTATGTCAGTTGTTAAATGTCTCCATAGGAAATACCCTTAAACCTATGAACTTTTTTTTGTTTCAGATAGTCTCTTAGCAGTTAAACCTAGACTCCAAGGGTAAAGAAAGGTCTTGCTAACTGAAAACCTTATTGCTCATCATGCTGTTCTTTGATTTGCTCTTATTGACCATGGTGGCACTGCAGGGACGAGATGGTAACCTGGGTATGTTGACTTCTAATTGCTCCACACTTAACAGTTGCTTTGTGAAGTGAGCTTTAGGGAAAGCTACAATAGAGCACAGAAAATATCAGCAACAGCTGCTTATTACTGTACTACAATATACGCTGTATTTCCCAACCAAAATCAGGGTCCATTGTGGAAAACACTACAGCATGAGACTACAGCAGTGGTAGGCAATCTGCCGGCCATGGGCCTCATGTGGCTAATCAGGGTAATCTGATTGTAGGTCGTGAGACATTTTGCTGACGTTGACCATCCACAGGCACTGCCCCCAGCAGCTCCTAGTGGCCACAGTTCTCTGTTTCCGGCCAATGGGAGCTGTGGGGAGCAGCAGCCAGCTTGTCCCTGCAGCCCCTCTGCCTGCAGGCGCTTCCTACAGCAAGGTGTCTGTAGCAGAGCCAGGAAATGAATACAGATATCCTAAACCCGGTTCTATTGCCTTAATTGCACGAACATATTTGGGACGTTAGCCCTTCTTGTCCCACAATTCTCTGTTCAGGGACATTGATTAGGGATCTCACTGTAAACCTCAGTCCAAGCACTGAAATTAACTTGAAATTTGAAAAATCTTCTCATTCAATTTGGAGAAGTTTGTGCCTTCACTTCCCCAATCCTCAGCCAGACTTGCCCTGTCTATGCTCATGTCCACTGCAGGACCTCAGCAGGCTTAATACAGAGCTGCATTTCAATTTCCCACACTTTTCAATGATGCAAAATGCAGGAGCAGATTGAAATACGGAATTTCCAACCTGCAGAAAATTCTGGTATTTTGACATTTGTTTTCCTCCCAAGTTGGGGTGAAAGTTTGAAATATTAAAACATTTTGTGGAATGCCGAGCTGAGAAAACATTTCCAAACTAAAACTGATTTTTTATTTCATTTTTAAACATTTTGGCATTCCTGAAATGTTTCATTTTGATTTATCATGTCTGATCCTCCTCTGTATTACTGATGCCCCCTAACTTTATCATCAGTAAGTTTCATTAGCGCGCACTCACTTTTTGTGCCAAAGTCATTAATAAAAATACTGAATAAGACTGGTCCCAAGATTGATCCTTGAGGAAGTCCACTAGTAACTTCACTCCAATCCTATAGTTAACCTTTCAGCGCAACCCAGTGTCTTCTCCCTTTTAGTTGGTTCCTTATCAACCCTACAATTCTTGTTCTAATTCCCATTGTCTCAAATTTAACTAATATTTTCTCATGTGGTACTCTGTCAAATGCTTTATGGAAGTCCAAAAATATTTCCCCTTATCTTAAAAAAAAGATCAGTTATTTATCAGAGAAGGAAATCCATTTAATCTGGCTTAATCTACCTTTCGTAAACCATGGTGCCCTACATCCCTTTTTCCGTTTACTGTTATGAATTTAATTATTCTTTTCTTCACAATTTGTTCCAAAGTCTTGCATACTACTGAGATTATACTAATAGGTCTGTAATTGCCTGGAACATTTTTCCCTTTCTTAAATATAGGTACAACATTAGCTATTCTCCAGTTAGATGGTGCTATTTGTGAATAAATGTATTAAGAATACTTGCTATCAAACGAGCAGTCTCATGTTCTAGTTCTGCAATGGAAATTGGGTTCCTCTGACTACAGCACATTAAATTCTTAGGGCTTGTCTACATCACAAAGTTGCAGCGCTGGTGAGGGGGTTACAGCGCTGCAACTTAGGAGGTGTACACATCTGCAGGGCATCACCAGCGCTGCAACTCTCTGTTTGCAGCGCTGGCCGTACTCCCGTTTTGTCTCGGGTGTAGAGGATCCAGCGCTGGTGATCCAGCGCTGGTAATCAAGTGTAGACACTTACCAGCGCTTTTCTTTACCTCTGTGGAATAAGCAGGTATCCCAGCATACCTGAGGATACCTCTCTGGTAATCAAGCAGATCTCCTTCCCCGCGGTTTGCTCTCGCGTTCCCCGAACCCCCGTGCAAGCAGGTCTCCTTCCCCATGGTGTGCTCTCGCGTTCCCCGAACCCCCGTGCAAGCAGGTCTCCTTCCCCGCGGTTTGCAGGGGGGTTCGGGGAACGCGAGAGCAAACTGTAGGGAAGGAGACCTGCTTGCACGGGTGTTCGGGGAACGCGAGAGCAAACCGCGGGGAAGGAGATCTGCTTGCAGGGGGGTTCGGGGAACACTGGAGCAAACCGGGGAAGGAGACCTGCTTCCCCGCGGTTTGCTCTCGCGTTCCCCGAACCCCCCTTGAAGCCGCCCAACAGCGCTGCAGTGTGGCCACATCTAACACCACTTGCAGCGCTGGTTGCTGTAAGTGTGGCCACTCTGCAGCGCTGGCCCTATACAGCTGTACTAATACAGCGGTAATAACCAGCGCTGCAAAATTGTAGATGTAGACATACCCTTAGATTATCTTTATCTTTAACCTCTTCTCCATTGATGCTGCACAGCAGCCCAACCCCATCCACTTTATTCTCTTTCTTTTGCATACCTAAAAAACCTCTTAATTCAGCTTGACTTTTAGCAAGTCTCATTTTACTCCTACACTTTCTAACCTCTAAAATGTAGCTTTCTTGGTGATTATTTCCTTTCCCCATCCCCTATAGGTTATCTGCTTGCTCCTAATAACCTTTTTGAGGTGGTTATTCACCCAGCTGAGTCTGGAGCCTTTCCCTGCAAGATTTTCCCCCTTGCTTGGGATGCAAATTGCAGATAGTTTTCATATAGTTGATTTAAAGAAATTCTCAACTTCCTCCCCATTGAAGTCCTGGGGTTTTTCAATCCAGTTGAGATTTCTTTGCCTAATTAATTCCCCAAAATCTACCCTTTTGAAATAAACAACCACAGTTGACAATTTGTCCTTGATTATCCTTCCATTTAATTTAAACTGAATCAACCTGTAATCACTCAATCCAAGGTTATTTCCTACAACCAGCTCTTCTATGATGTCCTGACTACTTACTAAAACCAAGTCTGAAATTCTTTTACCTCTTGTTGGCTCAATGAGTATGTGATGAAGAAAATTAGTCACACTTATTATCCAATCAAAATCTGGGAAGCTAGTCTCCCATTAGGACACAATTCCCAGTATCAGAGGGATAGCCGTGTTAGTCTGGATCTGTAGAAGCAGCAAAGAATCCTGTGGCACTTTATAGACTAACAGACGTTTTGGAGCATGAGCCACTACCCACTTGGTTAGATGCATGTAGTGGAAATTTCCAGGGGCAGGTATATATAAGCAAGCAAGCTAGAGATAACGAGATTAGTTCAATCAGGGAGGATGAGGCCCTGTTCTAGCAGTTGAGGTGCGAAAACCAAGGGAGGAGAAACTGGTTTTGTAGTTGGCAAGCCATTCACAGTCTCTGTTTAATCCTGAGCTCATGGTGTCAAATTTGCAGATGAACTGAAGCTCAGCAGTTTCTCTTTGAAGTCTGGTCTTGAAGTTTTTTTCCCAGTAGTATTTATCTCTCCCATTATATTGAAGAGAGATCTCTCCATATCCAGGTCTGGCTCTGGGTATCTATAGCAGACCTCTAACTCTAGCCCAATAGCATTTATTTTACCAAAGCAGTTTTGACCACCACGATTCTGTTTTGTCCATGCGATCACTTATTTCTTTACAGTTTATCACATGATTGATGTACAATGCTACCCCACAATCTTTATTCCTGTCTTTCCTAAAGAGCACATACCTTCAATACCAGTATTCCAGTCCTGAGTGTTATTCTGCCATGTTTCTGCAATCCCTAAAATATCTAGTTTAACCTCCTGCACCACAAGATCCAGTTCCTCCATTTTATTGCCCAAATTCCTTGCACTTGCTGTATGAGATTTTTCAATTGTTTCTTTTTGGCCCTCACCCAGTTTTCTAGCTGGATTAGGTATCATTCTTTCACTAACTGTAACACCTATCTGAGTACTACTTCAATCAATATTTGTACTTCCTTTGTATTTGCTGTCCATAGTCTTATCTTATGGTATTCCATTATTCTATACTATAGCTTCATTTAGCTAATACAGGGGTCGGCAACCTTTCAGAAGTGGTGTGCCGAGTCTTCATTTATTCACTCTAATTTAAGGTTTTGCGTGCCAGTAATACATTTTAACATTTTTAGAAGGCCTCTTTCTAGAAATCTATAACATATAACTAAACTATTGTTGTATGTAAAGTAAATAAGGTTTTTAAAATGTTTAACAAGCTTCATTTAAAATTAAATTAAAATGCAGAGCCCCCCGGACCAGTGGCCAGGACCTGGGCAGTGTGAGTGCCACTGAAAATCAGCTCACATGCCGCCTTCGGCATCAGTGTCATAGGTTGCCTACCCCTGAGCTAATATTTCCTCTTTCTGTATAATTAAGCCAGGCATAGAGATTTTGCAACTCTCTTATAACTTTCTCTCCTCATCTCCTAATTTAAAGCCCTTCTTATCAGTTGTGCAAGCCTTGGAACCAGAAGATTAATGCCCCAGCTACTCAAGTGGAATCTGTCAGTCGAGAAGAGTCTTCTTTCTGTGAATGCCTCCCAATGGTCGATCATCCCAAAACCTTCCTTGTACCACCAATCCTTGAGCCACCTGTTGATCTTCGTTATCTTGTCACACCTTCTCCCTCCTTGTCTAGTGGAAGCATTCCAATAAAGATCATCTGAGCTTCCACTTCTTTAAGCGTCTTATCCAGCCTAGCATAGTCATTCTTGATCCAGTCCAGTGGGAATCTAGCAGTGTCATTTGTCCCACCATGCAGCGCCATCAGTGAGTTTTTTTCCCCTACTCTCATCACATTTTTCAACCTCACATCCGCATCTTGTGGCATGATCTTCTGTTCTCTGGATCTGGTCTGGTGACAGGTCTGTCAATTCTTTTTATTATGGAGTCCCTGATTACACAGACCTGTCTCTTTCTGGTGTTGGTATGAGTCTGTCTTCTCTTTGCTCTCGCAGTCTCCTGTACATTCTCCTTATTTTTCCTTGGGCTCCAGTCCCTGGCTATCTCCTTCATCTCTTCCTGTCTTCTGCACAGCCTCATCTTTTCACTACTTGGTTCTGGATATGTCTGTCTTTGTGCAAGACTCTCATCTTCTTTCCTCAACTCACCATCCTATTCAGAAAAAGTATCCTGTGCATAATGCACTGTCCTCATTCATTTCTGTTTCTTCATCCACTCCCACCTTTGTGGAGAGAGGGATTTGAATATTTTCTTCCAGCTTATTCTTAATTGGGAACCCAATAGTGCTACTAATGCTTGTCATGCATGGTGGACATATTTTATCCACTCTCAAAATAGTAGGAAGCTCAAGCATAACTCCATAGGGGCATTGTTAGCCTGAACTGATATTGGGATAAAGAAATTGGTACCATTGTAACTATGAATGGGTCAAACAAAAAAACAATATTTGAATAAGTTAGCAGAGATACTACCAAGAGAATGGGGGTAAAACATCTGTATTAACACACCTGCCTTCTTACCTTGTGGTCCAGGGAATCTAGATACAGAGCACATAACGTAAAATACAATTTAGACCTTGATCAAGAGCATCATTGTCATTTAGCTACACTCCGATGCTGAGAGTCAAAGGCTAAGAAACTCATCCATATTTCTTGGAGCTGAAATTGTTTTCCTACAGGATGTGACTAGAAAGATATTGAGGAATATTGCTTTGCTGGGACATAACTTGTGCGCTGACATGATTTCCATTTTGAAAAATTTAGTAAGCAAAAAATCATTCCACAAATTACTGTTCCTAGCGACTCTTTTTTGGCATAGCTTATTAAGAAAAGACAGATTGCTGTCAAAAATAGGAAGTTAAATGCTTACAAATGTTGACAAATGGTGTAACTATGTTTTCTTTTTTTTAAAAAACCTTTCCTGGGGGGGGGGCTTTTGTTTACCCATGCATCAATTCTCCATCAGACATTGATGGTAAGCCAAAAATGTTGAAATCATTTCCCAGTCCTGAAGATAGTCCCATCCTAGGCCACGCCGTCCTCAGCTGAAACCTAAGTACTATAGATATACTTTGTGAAACAGGCTGTCAGTAGAAGTTCTGCAATCTCTTCATGTTGCAAAAGGGGTTCTTTCCTACAGGACCAGCTCATCTCAGTTACAAATATTTATAGAGAAGTTGTTTGAAAACATTGGTGTATTTAATAGAGCAGGAATAAATTCTACTGATAAGTGACACAAGTTATTTATATAGTCACCCCACAACACTTCAGGGTATTTGGCAGGAGCGATGTGGTAATTATATGGAAGCTCCACTGGAAACAATGGCAACTGTGTGTTAAGTTGTGTTACTACTGCTGCATTAGCTGCTGATAATTATGTAAATAACTAGCATCACTGAGCTTTGATGTTAAGGGAAAACTGCCATGCACTAGAAAGGATATTCTAATCACTACATCTAATTACAATACAGGGTGCATTACTGAAAATGTTTAAGTGCGAATTCTTTTGTATTTTATTTAAGATCATCAGTGAGCTTCCATGTTTAGCCTGATGTAGAGAAGGACTAAGAATAATGAACTGATTTTTGAATCTCCAGTATTCTAAGATTCTTCCCTTTTGCCTTCCAAGCTTCCCTCCAAAAAAAACTAGTTGACCAAAACCACTTTTAAATTAATGACAATTTTTCTTAAACCCTCCACCCATTTACACATTCCCCTTATCAGTCCTCCATATGCTGTTCAAATATGTTTTGTTTTCTCTCTAGCCTGCTTTACACCAGATTGTGAAGATGGTAGCTTCTTACCATCCAAATATGGATACAGATTCCAGGAGGGTGGTGATATTTATTATCATTATTACAGCAGTGCCTAGAGACCCCAATGTGCTAAGTGCTGTATAAATACAGTGTAACATACAATCCTTGCCTGAAAGAGTTTGCAGTTTAATTCAGGGTTAGAGTCCTCACCAAACATGGTTCCAATCTCTGTTAAAGCTGTCGTATGGAACCATGCTATAGTCAAACAAAGCACCCTAGGGAGTGCTCTAATAGAATACAATAATGTTCAATGATAAAGTGAGGCAGGGAAGGAATGTTGGTGGTGTGTGGAGAAGACAAAAGCACCTGAAGCAGATACAGCTGCGCTATAATGGGGACCTGAGACCTTGTCAAAGTTACCCACCCAAAAACTCAGCTAGCCAGTTCGGAGTACAATGGGGCCCGATCTTGGTTGGGGTCCCTAGATGCTACCTAATACAAATAGTGCTATGGCGTGGGGAGGGAGATGACCTGCAGAAAGCCACATATTTAAGTCTGTACTGAATTCATATTCAATCTGTATTCAAACAAACTCCTCCAAGTGCTTGGATTGCTCCCTCCAGGCATCCCCAGGGGCATGAGTTATTCCAAATGGATGTAGAGGAGAAGGGGGTCATACCCCTGCAGCAAGTGGATTGTACTGCATTATCTGATGGGCTGATGCAGACTTGGACATCCTCTGAGCACATAGTCCCTGCTGGGGCTGCCCAAGGCATGGTGCAGCTCTGCACTGCCCACTATCTCTGCATGAGTATTGGGCCCATAAACTATCATTTACATTTCTTTTCCAGTTTTGTTTTAAGTTAAGAGTTTGGGGGAGGAGTTATCCTACAACCCCCACCCCATAAAACAAACCAAAACACCCAGCTGATTTTACACTATACAAGGCACTTTGCGCAGGAATCCTCTCATATTCACTTGCTTCACTTCCCTCCGGGATCTTTCTTAGCCATCTTTCTATGTCTTCCCCGTGGTGGTGTGTGTGTGTGGTGGTGGCGTGTTCACCACTTTCACATAGCTGCAAGCTCAGACGCTGATTTGTGGTTGTGAAACTGGCAGACTGTGACCCAAACTAAATAAATTGAGGTTGTGTTGCATAGTGGATGGAACACTAGACTGGGACTCAGGAGACCTGGGTTCTACACCTGATCTTCCACAGGCCTACCAGGTAACCTAGGGCAAGTCACTTAGCCTCAGTTTCCCTAGCTGGATAATGGTGATGACCTCCTTTTGTAAAGTGTTTTGATATCTACTGATGAGAAGCGCTATGTAAGTGTGAGGCGGGTGGTGGCAGCATTATTATTATTCTCTTTAAATCTTCCTTTTTGTTATCCTACAGTTGACTCACTCTTTCTCTCTCATACTGTACATTGAGTCTCTATCAATGCTATGTACAATTTACATTGGGGGGGGGGGGGCTATGCAATGCTTTTGCCACGAGTCCAAGGAATGTTGCAATGTGAACCTTCACTGCCCCAAGTACAAGGGATCAGATGGTGACACCCGGAAGGCACAATCTGGTGCCAGGTTTCTTCTTTGCTCCTTTACTTGGCACAGCTTAGTGTCACTCTGCACCAGCTCAGTTGTGCTGCCTGGTGCAACGGGGATAGAATCAAGGCTTCTATCTACATGGAGAATGGGATGCAGCTGCTACACGGAGGCTGTTTCATCCCGCATGGTGCTACGCACAATACAGATAAATTATTACAGTAGTGCATGGGGGCTCCTTACACTCAGTTAATCCCCTATACAAGTGCATTGTTGGAATCAAAATGTCTCAGGGCTACTCCTGCCCCAAATGTATTTGTGCCATGTACAAGTGCAATCAATGAATACTATTAATAAAGCAAAATAAGAGTGAGCCCAAAGTCATTTCCATTGATCTGAACACCCTGAATTAAAATCTGGATCTGATCTCTTTGGAATGGTCCCCTCTCTAATGTGTATGTGTTTTCCCATAACTCAGAATTTTGCTCTTTAACTTCATGTCTTACCCCACCTCTGCAGAGCACAGCTTTCAAGATGTTTCTTAATGAAGCAATACAACTTATTTCCCCTCTTCTTGTTACTTTCTGTTGACTCTGAAGCAGATTTATTTGATGCTGCTTTCATTGATCTTTGTCTCTTTTCTGAGGTCCGTTGTCACCTGGAAGGAAAAAGTTTTGGTTGCTTAGTAAAGTCATTATAAATATTGTACTTGGCTCCATTTTTTTTCTTTTGTTGCAACAGATATTCTAGAGGTTTACAGGCTAGTGATGCCATCATTTTGTGATTTCAACATGGGTTTTTTAAAAAAGGAATCAGCAGGATTCTACCTCTAAAAGATAATCCATAGATTCTCAGATAAATTAATGGGATAGTGTAGTGTATATACACAAATGTATTATTACTCCTATATTGCATTTCCCTTAGAATTAATCACTATGTCTTCACTTCAGCAACTTTGTATGAATAAAGTTTATACTAGAAAACTCGATATGGTAGGATTGTGATGGGTGGACTAGGCCCAAAGGCCCCCTGCTGGAGGCCTCAGGATTCTGCCACACTCTTCCCAGGGAAGGAGCAGTGGAGAGGTCCTCCAAGCAGGCTAGAGTGGCTGCAGAGGAAGTAACCAATCAGGGCCCAGGAAGGCCATATAAAAGGAATGCAGCACAGGAGTTGCTGGTTGGAGCAGGAGAAGAAAGGACTGCAGGCTTGGAAGAGCAGCAGGGCCATGGATGGTTTGCTAGCAGGCACTGGAGTATTGAGGGTGCTCCTGGCTGGTTATTAGGACTGAGTAGGAACTGAGTCTGAGGAGGGCTGCAGGAAGATAGTGTCTCCAGGGAGGAAGCCCTGGGGATACAGCCTGTACCAGGGCTGGATGACTCAAACACCACAGCCCAGGGAGGGCTGGGAAGAGACACCACCAGAGGGGTACTAAGATAGGCCATGGTAGACAGTTTACCCCGGAAGAGGTTTGGGCCGGTTAACATGCAGACAGTGTAACTCAGCCAGAGCGCTGTGTCACTGACAAACCCGCCTGAGAACCACTGAAAGGGGTCACCAGAACTAAAGAACGCAGACATGCCCAACCAGAAGGGGGCACTCACAAGAGATGGGTGTCAACCCTGTTACAAGGATTCGTGTGTTTACATTTTGCATGCTACTTACTGCTGTTCAGTTTCCTCCATGGCTTATGTGTGCAATTGATTCCTTGTGTTGGTATCCAGAAAGGGAGAAGTGTCATTGGTGTCGTTAATCCACATGGAGGCTGCCCTTTAACTCAGCAAGTGCAAGTTTAGTAATTATTGATTATAGGTTCTCAGAAAGCACTGGTTAAACAAATCCAGCCAGACCATTTCATTAAAGTCAATTTGGCAGCTAAAGGTCAGTCAGTGTTTTAGAAGAGATTATTAAAGCCACAGGCCTCGTCCTGCAGTCTATCTGCCCAGCAGTGCAATTTCAAATGCTGCCAGCTAGCAGGGCTCCTGGAAGCTGAATTGCTCTTGAGCAGCTGCCTCTGGCTGTGTGGAGCAAAACTCCTGTGACTGAGCCATGGAGCGTGCCTTCTGAATCTGGCTTAGCCTCCTCAGCTTGAATGAAGTGCATGTTGGTTTGACAAAGAGGGGAGGGCTTTTGCAGATAGAAATTTGGGATCTTGCCATTCCCACATTTTTCTATTCCCTCCCAACTTAAAAAAATGTTAAATACATTCTGGGAATGACCAGACTACTGAGAGGGAATATAGTCACCACATGTCATAAATTATTGCCAGATTTCCTGATTCTTCCTTAAAACAAAGCATAATTCTTCCATAATTCTAGGCACTGAAATTGGTACTTCAGTCCTTCAATACCCCTATTATTATGCTGTAAATTAGATCTTATTTATTAAGTAACAATTTACCTATTCAAATGACACTTTTGGGTGTCCCTAAATATCAGTCTTAAAAATTGACCTGTTGTGTATTTTACCTAATCAGAAAAGAGTGAGATCTCCAAAGTTTCTTTTTTTATTGGAAAGGGGACAAAAAGTTCATGAAAATAACTGGAAAGAAAACTCCATCAAGAGTTATTGGCTAACAATTCCAGCTTGATTCAGGGGTATGTAAGTGGATACATGGGACACTTGTTTTATTTTCCTTACCATATCTCTGAGGAAACCTTGGAGAAGTAGATTAGAAGCAAAGAGTAAAATTATTACAAGGCAAAGTTGAAATAGGGAGCTACAAAAAACAATGTTTTGTCCTAATTTTTATCAGCATCACATCAAAGTGACTGCAAAGGAGTAATTTTAATTGGCACATACATTATGACATAGGATTTCCAACTAAATAAAGAGAGCATATAGTGACATTTATCCTACACTTTTGATATCTGGCTTTATTTATTCATTCGTTCATTAAGTCAGATGCTTGTTGTGAGAGCGCTGTGGTGTAGTGATGAATGTGAAATCAGGTCATGTTCATTTTTACTTTATGAAATGAGAGTATACGTGAAGTGAGATAAACAGGTGGGGGAAATGGGAAGCCTTCAGTGGAAAGCAGCCAAACTCCAATACTAAGTGTAGAAGCTTACCCAGGTGCAGAATAATTTAAAGCTTGGTGAGGCAACAAGCAAACCATTGTTCAAGGCTGGCATTGTCTGAGCTGGCATGCCAATGAGTTCCTAAAAGCAGGACAAACAACTTTAAGAAGCTGAGAGGACAAGTTAGCAGTTCTGGGTAATTGTCACTGGTTTGTGAGGGTTTGGTTTTTTGTTTTTAGCCTAAAACTGAAATGGGGTAGAATAGTGGAAGATGAGAAGTTTATATGTCTAGTTTTCTAGGTGACTGTCACCTGAATTGCAGACAGCATGGACTGTCCTCTGATGCACCTGGTTCTGCCAGCAGTCAGACACAGGATACCTGGGTCCATCTAGTATAGTATTTCATCTGACATGGCAATTCCTATGAACGCCAACAATGGGAGATCTGGAGTTCGGTTCAGATGCTTACGTGAGACGTATCCAAACCATCTGAACATCTTGGGACTGGGAATCTAAAAAAAAAGAGAGGTTTTCTTTTATGGTTTTCTTGTACTTCTGCTGCCAGTCATGCAGGGGCGGCTATGTATTTTGCTGCCCCAAACACGGCAGGCAGGCGGCTGTTGGCGGCTCACTTGTGGGAGGTCCCGCGCCTTTGGCATCCCCACCGCCGAATTGCCGCTGAAGCTGCGGGACCGGCAGACCTCCCGCAGCCAAGCTGCTGAAGGTAGCCTGACTGCTGCCCTCACGGCGACCGTCAGGCTCCCCCCACCCGTGGCTTGCCACCCCAGGCAAGCGCTTGGCATGCAGGTACCTGGAGCCGCCCCTGCAGTCATGATTGGAAATGCTGTAAGGAGAGGATTTTTAGCAGTGTCCTCGCACCTTCAGTCCTAGCTGGAAGCCAGATGGGGCCAAGGTAAGAAAACGGTGCAGGGTGTTATCTGAAGTCAAAAAAGGCTTCAGATGGATCTTTAAAATGTGTGAAGGGCTCTTTATGTTGAACAGCATGGCAGGAAGGTTCTTCCTTTTAACAGAATTGCTTAATCAATACAGAAAAACTTATTCTTTCATTTCTGATAATTTTGCCTTTTCAGTTCCTGTCTGCAAGACACCTCCTCCTACCCAAATCCCCACAATTTTGTTATGTTGTGTGGTAATAAGCTCCAGCATCCTAAGAGCTATATCTCCGCATTGTATTCTGCTTTTACTGTGAGTATAAGCACTACAAAGGATCTGCCATCCCCTTCCTCTCACTTTAATTTCTTCCTCTTGCAGTGCTCTGTAGGGTTGGGGGCAAAGGAGTGGGGAGATGTGCATGACAGGAGAATGTTTGTTTAAAAGGGACCAAGAAAAGTAAATGCTAGGTATAACAAGTGGGGTTCCGCAGGGGTCTGTTTTGGGACCGGTTCTGTTCAATATCTTCATCAACGATTTAGATGTTGGCATAGAAAGTACGCTTATTAAGTTTGCGGACGATACCAAACTGGGAGGGATTGCAACTGCTTTGGAGGACAAGGTCAAAATTCAAAACGATCTGGACAAATTGGAGAAATGGTCTGAGATAAACAGGATGAAGTTCAATAAAGATAAATGCAAAGTGCTCCACCTAGGAAGGAACAATCAGTTTCACACATACAGAATGGGAAGAGACTGTCTAGGAAGGAGTATGGCAGAAAGAGATCTAGGGGTCATAGTAGACCACAAGCTTAATATGAGTCAACAGTGTGATACTGTTGCAAAAAAAGCAAATGTGATTCTGGGATGCATTAACAGGTGTGTTGTAAACAAGACACAAAAAGTCATTCTTCTGCTTTACTCTGCGCTGGTTAGGCCTCAACTGGAGTATTGTGTCCAGTTCTGGGCACCACATTTCAAGAAAGATGTGGAGAAATTGGAGAGGGTCCAGAGAAGAGCAACAAGAATGATTAAAGGTCTTGAGAACATGACCTATGAAGGAAGGCTGAAGGAATTGGGTTTGTTTAGTTTGGAAAAGAGAAGACTGAGAGGGGACATGATAGTAGCTTTCAGGTATCTAAAAGGGTGTCATCAGGAGGAGGGAGAAAACTTGTTCACCTTAGCCTCCAATGATAGAACAAGAAGCAATGGGCTTAAACTGCAGCAAGGGAGATTTAGGTTGGACATTAGGAAAAAGTTCCTAACTGTCAGGGTAGTTAAACACTGGAATAGATTGCCTAGGGAAGTTGCGGAATCTCCATCTCTGGAGATATTTAAGAGTAGGTTAGATAAATGTCTATTAGGGATGGTCTAGACAGTATTTGGTCCTGCCATGAGGGCAGGGGACTGGACTCGATGACCTCTCAAGGTCCCTTCCAGTCCTAGAGTCTATGAGTCTATAAAGTGAAATTCGGTGTGTATTATGGAGTATGGTTTGTTGAGTAATTGACAAGTCAAAGGACTGAGAACTTGTTACCAGACAAGAATCCACTTTCTTTCTTGCACTCTGAGATAGAGGCTGATACTTCTAAACCACTTTGGGGAATAAGAAACTATTTGCTTTACATTTCATATGAAAAATAAGTTTCAATAGTGTGAAACATATAACTGAAACTTAGCCTCTAGACAAAATCGCCAGAGAATATTTATCCATAGAGAATAATAGGACTGTCACTTTAAAATTATATTCACACCAGAATAGTTTGCCTCTTTAAATACTTGGGCAGCTTTTCATTGATAGATGACACAGAACAATGGTAATTGTGATGCATCTGAGCAGAAAATTAGATTTTTTTTCCACCCCCCACTGAAAATTGATCAGAAGAACTCCACTCAGATGGATCAGGCCTTTTTTTTAAAAAATTGTTTGACATGAAAAGACTTAAAGGGATCCTGTCAAATTGAATTTTATTCAAGAATGAAATGGAGTTAAAAATAATGTCAGGTATTGTCATGATAATGGAATCTCAGCCTGCCTCACACAGGAGGCATTTATTAAAAACAACAAATACAAAATAGACACAAATAGGCTTGAACTTTACAGTTTGCTTTCCCTTTGTCTCCTTTGTTTACCAGAGACAACATCCTGCCTGTAAAGCTATACAGCATGCACAGGGACATCTATTGGCTCTATAACATGCTATAATGAAACACATCACAGAATATGCTCTGAGAAGAAAGTTCAATGGACACATCTTAACATACTTAAAACTACCTTCTCCAAACACAGACACTGTCAGAAAAGTAGATTGCATCATGGAATAGACCACGCAAACACCCTGAGAGAACCTATTTCAATATGGGGGGGAAACCAAGCTTGGATTGCAGATCCCTCATTGTCACCTACCACCCCACACTGGAACCCCTATAGGGTATCATTTAAACAATTACAACCCATACTTGATGAGGACTGCATTCTGTAAGAAATCTTTCCTGAACTCCCTCTTCGGCCTTCAAACAACTTGCTAGCCTCACGAAGCTCATCATCAGAAGCAAACTCCCCACAGACCAGGACGCTCCAACCTCAAGTGGCACCAGACCCTGCCATAAAGTATTCAAAACCTGCAAACCTCTCATACAATGATCAATACCCCCCCACTGCACACCTTTCAAGATTCCTAGGTCCCACATGTGCCCATCACAATGTGTGGCGTACCTCATCCAGTGCACTAAATGCCTCAACAATTGTGTGGGTGAAACCAGAAAATGCCTATGTTCTTGAATGAGTGCACACAGAAAAACAATAAGATAAAAACACCATATCACCTCTGGGCAAACACTTCTCACAAAACGATCACTCTGTAGGGAAGCTCTGTCTTTGTCCTGAAAGGAAACCTGCACAACACCTTCCAAAGACAAGTCAGAGTTTAAATTCATAATTTTGTTAGATGCTAAAAGTCATGCATTTAATAAAGACATTGTTGTAATGAGCCATAAATCCAATCTATAACCCACTAACCCTCCTTTGTCCTCTGACTGCAGAATTAACTTCCCACTTCACCTTGATTGGTCTCTTACAACATGCTAACTCCTTATGGTAAACAATCTGTTCTACTTTGTATTGAGCTGTTGATATGCTGAGTACCTTTTCCAGACCAGGAGAAGAACTCTGTGTAAGCTCTATAGCATTTCTCTTTCACAAACAGAAGTTGGTCCAATAAAAGATATTACCTCACCCACCTTGTGTCTCTAATATTATGATGTATAATATGATATAATGGCTACAGCATTTCAAATGTCATTACAGACATTCCTGTTTGAGTTCCTCTGCCAACTTTTGTGATTTTTTTAGTCCTGTTATGGGGTCACTCACCACACTGGCACCTCCTGCTGGGTATTTTGGGAATTAGTTCAGCCCCACTGGGCGTGCCCTCAGGTGGTGGTGGCTATCCCATCCTTGCCTCCAAACCAGGGTCGGCTCTAAGCCCCAGCACGCCAAGCGCGTGCTTGGGGCGGCATGCAGTGGGGGGCACTCTGCTGGTTGCCAGGAGGGCAGCAGGTGGCTCCGGTGGACCTCCCACAGGCTCCGGTGGAGCATACGAGAGGTCCACCGGAGCCACGGGACCAGAGGACCCTCCACAGGCACGTCTGCGGGAGGTTCACCGGAGCCGGGGGACCTGCGAGCGGCAGAGCGCTCCCTGCAGCGTGCTGCTGTGCTTGGGGCGGCGAAATGGCTAGAGCTGGCCCTGGGTGTTAGTTACAATGAGAGAGGGTAAAATGATTTCTGATAGAAGTTAGATGTTTAAAATGTTCAGCTGCCTTATCACTCTGAGTTATCTTCATTCCTTTTTAACTGTGTTCCCTTTTCAGATGAGACAGTTGTACTTAGTCCAAATTCCTGGGCCATCGATAGTACTAATATTAGCCACTAATATTCATCAGAAGTGTTTCTTAGATCATTGCATGTTGACTCTTCCCAATTAGTAACTTAGTCTTTTACTGACTGGAGACTTCCCATCTTTAAATGTGTCAAAAGTGTCTGAGACACTGGATCTGCCTGATCAACACATTTTCACTTAAGCTGTGTCTACCACAGCAAATTGACTGGAGTAAGCTATTCCACAATACCTGTTCTGAAACAGTTCTGTGTGGACCCTCTGTTCCAGGATAAAAAAATTGTATTCCATAATAATATTCGGCTTTGGAAGTGCATTAATTATTCTGTGCAAAAAAAGACTTTGATTGTTGAAATGTGTGTCCACTCAAGGAGCTTATACCTCAGTAACTATTACAGTTTATTTCACTTTTTAGACAAGCCCTTAGATTCTTTCTAATTGAAAAGGAAAAGAGAAACTGTATCCCTTGTAGGGTGAATGAATACAGTGTGTTCGCCCATGCATGCATGCACATGGAAGCTATAATCTTTAACCACAGTCCTTAGCATGAGCCTTAGCATGGCTCACAATCTTATCTCTCAGCTGTGTCTTATTAGTAGGAACAACACTGATTTTTAGTTCCCAAATTTATCTGCCTCCCACACAAATCTGCTGCTGTTTGCTGTTTTTCCCACTAAATTATTGTCACGGAGTGTGGGGGAGTCCGGCCCTGCACCCCTCTTCCTGGGACCCACAGTGACTCTTAGCCAGCCAGTAAAACAGAAGGTTTATTGGACAACAGGAACACCGGTTACAGCAGAGCTTGCAGGCACAGTCAGGACCCCTCCCTCAAGTCCTTCTGGGCTTTCAGGGTGCTTGGATCCTAGCTAGGATACCCTGAATTCCACCCACACAGCCCCAAGCCCAAACTCAAACTGCTTCCCTCCTGCCACTCCCTTCCTTTGTCTCCTTCCCGGGCAAAGGTGTTGACCTTTCCCCTCCCTTACCTAGCTCAGGTTACAGGCCCTGGCATCGTCCATCCCCTAAAGTCCTCCCCTGCTCTCCCACTCCCCACACAGACAGTCCCTACTGCATCACAATTATGAACATCAGAAATGCAACATTTAAGAAACAAATTTTTACAGAAATCTTAGTCACTATTAAAATAACAAGCCTCTCACAAACTCAGATTTCCTCCTTTTGTATTTGTGTACCTCACTTTGTGGTTTTTGTCAGACACATTAAAAAGGCCAGTGTCATTTGGGATTTGGAGACTCAAGTTACACATTGTCTTTAGAGCTATAAAATATATATATATTTAATTTTTCGTCATAGTTCTCTGATAGATTCTATCATTTGATCATATTAAATTCAGTTTTTCCTGCTACTGACTTTGTGATGTGTTTGATAAAACTGCCCCTCTGGACTTGCCCCTGCACAAAGTGTTTTAATTAATAAAATAAGGGCACATGTCCATAGGTAAAGTCCATTATTTAAAAACAGCTCTGCTACCTACATTACTAGTTCCTCCTCGAGGAACACATATAATTCTGTAAAGTAAAAGCAGTTCCTTTCTGTTCTAAAATAGATTTGAAAGAAAGGACAGAAAAAGGATTTCTGAGCAGGGCATGAATGTGTGGCATGACTTGGATAAATGACAAAGGACTGAGAACCAGATTTTCAAAGGTACTTTGGTGCCTACAGATGCAGATGGGCACCTAGTGGGATTTACAAAAGCACCCAAGCAGGTTAGGTGCCTAACTCCCATTGGTTTCAGGGAGGTGTTGAGAACCC
The DNA here is from genome assembly GCF_007399415.2 of Gopherus evgoodei. NCBI lineage: Eukaryota > Metazoa > Chordata > Testudines > Testudinidae > Gopherus > Gopherus evgoodei. Next base: position 12,855,296 of record NC_044334.1, on the reverse strand, counting down.
ATTATACCCACTTAATCAAGAAGCCTGGAATGTGTTTGGTACCTCTTGAAACCAGGCTCTTAAAAACTGCAACCCCCAAGAAGATCTAGCTCGGTGGTTGTCAGCCTTTTCCTTATGACTCCATGCTACAACAGAAATTACTTTTGTGGCCCCATCTCTAATGCCCTAAATTGAGAGAGAGTGGTCTCATGACTCCTTGGTTGAAAACCTGGGATTCAACATTCAGAGGATTTTGAATTGGTGGGCTTTGATGTTAAACAGAAGCTACCAAAGTTAAACATTTTTAAGTCAGCAGGTCCAGATAACTTGCATCCAAGAGTTTTCAAAAAGCTTGCTGAAGAGCTATCTGGACCATTAAAGTTGCTTTTTAATAAGTCTTGGCTTGCTCGGGAAGTTCAGAAGACTGGAAGAAAGCTAATGTGGTGCCAATTTTTAAATGGGGAAACAGGATTACCTGTGTATTCATAGGCCTGTCAGCCTGACATTGATCCTGTGCAAGATAATGGAAAGGCTGATTCAGGACTTGATTAATAAAGAGTTAAAGGAGTGTAATGTAATCTAATGCAAATCAACATGGGCTTGTATCTACCCTGGATGGGGCACTTTTCTTCATCTCATCTCTGTAAATAAGGGCGATGGAAGGAAATTGGGTTTTTAAAAATATTTTTTTGAAAATAAATCAAAAGGTTTGAAAAATAAGTGCAAGTGAAATAGTGGAAAGCAAACACCTGGCAGAGGTGTGAATAAGGAAACACTTTGGCAGAGGGTTAGAAGAACAGGCTTCATTGATTAGTGATAGATATATTAAAGGTTAAGTATGATGATTAAATATTTATATAGTGCCATAACTTTTCATGGTGCTTTTGTAGAGATTCAAAAATAAGAGACTCTTTCTCTTCAAAAAGCATGGCCCGTACATCAGGCTGAGCTAGAAAATGAGGAAAGAAAGCAAAGGAAGGGAAAAGGAAAGTTGTGGATGCATATGTGCCAACTCTGTGGGTGTGGGGGAAAAGCAGTGGAGGCTGAGCACCCAGTGGCAACTCCCCTCTTCCTCCCCAGCGCCTTCTGCCTGCTGGTGGGCCCCGCTGATCAGCACTTCCCTCACTCTCCGCGTGCCCCCGCCCACCATGATCAGTTGTTTCATGGTGTGCAGGAGGCTCTGAGGGGGCAGAGGGGAGGAGTGAGGGCACGGCATGCTTCAGGGAGGGGGCAGAACGGGGTGGAAAGAGGCAAGCCATGAGTGTAGCGGGGGTGAGAAGAGGTGGGGTTGAGGCTTGGGAGAAGGGGTGGGGTGGGGACAGGAAAAGGCCAAGTAGGGCCTTGGGAGATGGGGTGGAGTGGGGGTGGGGCTTATCGCAGCTCCCCCTGGCACATTGGAAAGTCAGTGCCTGTGAGTGGATGGAGGTTAGAGTAATAAAGCGTGGCCCAAACTGTCCAAAATTTTTGTATTTAGAGGAATAGTCTTCAATGCTGAAAATGTTCAGGTCAAGAAATTGAGGGGGTTTAACAGTGTCTCCCAGGGATAAACTTGAACTGAAGGAGCCCTTTTTTATTATCTAGCATTTGTGAATCCTGTGTATCAACGTAAACAACAATTCCTATATTGAGCATTTTATTATTACTACTTTTGTGACAGTAGTGCCTATAGGACTCAACGGAGATCAGGGCCTGACTGTTAGGCTTTGCACAGACATGCAGTAAGAGACAATCCCTGCCCCAAATACCTTAAAATGTAAATAGACAAGACAGACAGAGGAGAAGTGACATACCCAAGATCACACAGCAGGTCTATTAGATTCAGGAAAGGAACCTAGTCCCAGTCCCAGTCCAGCACCCTATTTCCCTGCCTATGCTGCTTCACGAGTGGTTCTGATACCCATGTAGAATTTTCACCAGTAAACAATCTGTTATCTTAATATTGTCCTCCTGCTCTGATCAATATGCCATACTCCTCATCATAATATCCACCATGGGCTTACTATAGGAAATGCCAAGCCAAGTCAAACTTTGCAAGTTTTAAAGGAAACTACTGATTTCTATGTCGACTTCCTTAGGAAGGATATTTGATGTCTGTAATTCCTACCTCCGCCTTTTCCTGCCATCAAACCCACATGCTGTGTGTATGGATGGAATCTTGCAATTACAGAATATAATAAAACAAAGATTTTGGTGTAGTCTAATCTCATGTTGATGCGCTCATGAATTTCCCCTTTTGGAGCTTTGATGCACACATCCTATAGGTCAGTATGTAGTCTACATAATGTCCTAAATCCTTCAACCCTTACTCAGGTAAGTGATCCAGTGACCTCAGTGAAGTTTTGCCTGCTGACTGCAGGGGTGAATGTGACCTGTATCTGAAATGCTAAAGCATGAAGATTTATATGGAGAGCAGAGTGCACCTTATGCATAAAACATGTCTGCAGAAAACAAAGCCTCTATTCTTTCTTTTAAGTTTTTTTATTCTTTTGGGGCTCTGTTTTCTATAGTGCACATTCAAAAGATTTCTGAAACTTCATTCCCTTCAGGTAGCATAGTTTTATTCCTATTATAGTGGGAATCTAATCAAAGAAGGTGGGGTTTTTCCCCTCTCCCTTGAGGTTTCTGCAATTTTTAAAAATAGTTTTGACATTGAGACACTGCCATTTTACAGATGTCCTAACCTCTTAGCTACTGAATGTAATGTCCTGTCTACCTTTGCAATCAACTTTCTGATCCTTGCCAAGGAAATTCAAGACAGTTAACTTGAGTACTGGCGGTAGTGGCCACTTTAGAGTGAGATAAGGTGTGGTATTCTGCTGAGATGCATGAAACTCCTATTAATATTAATGGGAGTAATGCAAAAAGAAAAGCAATTCCCAAGTGTCTATTGAAAAGATAAAAATTTGAAGAGAATATACCTGTTGTAGAGTTTAGAAGGTCCATCTCTGAGAAGCTGTGTTTGGGATGCAAGATGAATGCAAACTGCATGAAGCAGGTGGAATATACTCTAACACTCCAGAGCTAATTTCCATTTAGGATTTGTAAAGTGGAAGAGAGGAAGAACCAACTGAAAGGAATTCCCAAGTTTCTCTGACTCTATAGTTGATAATCATCTTTCCTGAATTTTTCCTTGCTTCTAGCAACTCTAGTTGTCAGGGGCATTGGGGAATCCTTTTTGATTTATTAAAGTTTTCATTGCTACCTGGCATAAAGAAAGAGTTTGTTCCTTGTCCGAAACTTTCTCTGACAGAATATAGCACAATGGCTAGTACAAGTTCCAAGAATATACATATGTTATCAGAATCTATTTTCAGAAAGATTAGAGTTTTTGGTGGCTTATCAGTTGACACCTACATTATTATTGAGGTTTATATTAAACATATTATGATTGGTCTAATAAATAGTAAAGTCAAAGGTTATGGGAAGAGACTAGTCTATAGACAAGGATATAAATCTTCTGTAGCAGAGGCTTGGCCTGGAACATATTTTTCTGAGGTTAAATGAGCACCCAGGTTAGGCTGTTTTGAATATTCTTTTTCTCTTTTCAGCTCTTGAAACAAAAGGATGTGGGGAAAACAGTGAGAAAACATTCAAACCAGCCTCCCCCAGATATTTGTTAATTGTCAATAGATGGTTCCTAAACTAGCTGTTCAGCCTTGAAAATCAGGTAATTAAAACGCTGAGCATCCAGTAAGTTTCAAGTAATCAGTTTATCAAAAATGGATCTTGGGGGAAATTTAGCAAATTACAAAGCTAATACTGGAAATTAACTTATCGATAGTAAGACTTAGACAGCTGGTAACATGACTGGTACTTTGAGAAATAGTAAGAACCTCAATTTTTAGAAAAGGCAAACATTTCTCTCAATTATTTTTAAAGGTCTAATTTAAATACAACAAGGCATTAAAACTGAGCTGGATATAATAGGGAGCTGCGATTATGTTGTATTTGTTTGTGTGTTTCAGTGCCTAAAAATACTGTAGCCTTGAAAATGGGATATTGGAATCTTAATAAGATCATTCAGATAATACCTTGCGTTTACATCAGTGGTGGGCAACCTGGAACTTGGGGAAGACACTGAGACAGTCTTGTGAAAACTGCCGTAGTGGTCAGGTCCTCATATTTATGTTTTGTCTGAGACGCCCCTTCCAGAAGCACAGTTCTGTTAGTCATGTACATTTAGTTTTTGCTCAGTTTGCCAGATTTAGTGTTTTCTAACACTGTTTTTGGTGCTAATCTTTTATAATGGGATTTTAATAAATAGAAAGCAAATTATCTCAGTGGAAGTGTTTAGGGATTTAATCTGTCTGTATAAAACATTCATCATCTCAGCTGTTCGTAATTTTTATGACAATTTTTAAGGCATTAACTTTTTGTGGTTGTAACGAGAGTCTTTGGTTTCAATTTGGAGTCAAGCCATGTAGACATTCAGATAAACTACAATATACGATTTCGATTAATTGCTATTAATGTTTTGAACCATTTAATCTGGAAGTTTAATCCATAGAATGCTCTGTCATTCCAATAAGTACCTAAAGAGACTGAATCAATGCTTTTGCTATTCCACATAGGAATGGATCTGCCAAGTGTGTATGAATTAAGATATTTAATAGAGTTTCAAATCCACATGGTAAACAATGCTCAGTAAGTATGCTAAAAAGTATGATGGAATATTTAATTGTACAAAACAGCTCTTTCTCTTTAAACCACTATATTTTGACTTTTTTTAAATTCTTAGAACTGAATACTCCAAATGCACATACTGTCTATCCAGTGTAGCTACATTTCTGAGACCACAGAATACTTAATAGCTGGATGTGATGACTGTAAGAGCTATTCAGGGACTTAGCTACCTAGTGTGAAGGTAGATGATCCATGGGGCATCTATAGAGACTCCTAGTGAATCCTGTGGAGGAGACCATGGTCATTGTATGTATAGATATCAGTGATACATGAAAGTGCAAGAAAGAGGTACTGAAAGCTAAATTTATAGTTCTAGGAAGAAGGCTTATATCCAGGACCTCTGCATAAGGTTTTTCCTAAATAGTTTCCTAAATAGTTTTCATGTGTAGGGTAAACTAGACAGGACGAACTTTAATGTTTCAATCCAGAGATGAGGAAGTAGCATAGGGAAGGAGTTAAATCTGTTTGCTACTGGGTAATTCTTTGGGAGGAGAGGCTGTGCAGAAGGGATAGGGCTTCACCAGAATAAAAGTGGAGCTACACTGCTGGCACATCGAAGATGTTTGGAAGCATGAAACTAGGACCTGGGGGCTGATTGCAGAGCCTCAAGAGTACTCAGGTTGGATGAAGCCATCTGTTAAGGATATCAGTAACACAATTATCTCCCTCTCCAGCAGTAAAGGATAGGTTAGGAATTACAGCTGGAATGAAGGACACAGCATTGGACTGGAAACAAATTATGGAAAATTTAACACTATGTCAGGCTAAGGAGTCAAATAAAAAATAGACAAATGGCCAAAAATGTGAAGGTCTTATCCAAAGCCCATTGAAGTCATTGGGAGTCTTGGCTATTTTGACAAGATCTGCACTTGCTTCAAGCCATTTTTTAATCAGCTAAGTGCAGAACTTCTGCTGATTGATCTCCTTTTAAAACTTCTTTTTCCCTCACCTTTCTTTCTGGTACTTTGCTGTTTTCTCTCTCTCTTCACAAACAGGCTTTGGCCTCTCTACAGTTGGAAAAGTGCTGTGTTGTTTTTTGTGTGGCTGCCAGTCATGCCACACTACTGACAGGAGAGCAGAGAGAGAGCATGTAGTACTGTGTGTCTGAACACTGCTAGCATTCTCTCCACTGGGGACTGAGATTCTTCTTTCAGACTCATTCAACTGCTGCCAAAGCACAGAGCAGAATGCCACTGGGGAAGCAACTATTTTAAACAAGGAAATCTTGTACCTGTTACCTCAGACAACATTTATTGAGTTTGTATCCCTTACGGACAAGTCCTGTAGAATGTAATGGGATGAAACCAATAAAGCTGCCTGGAAATTTATTTACTTTTAACAAAAATACCACTTCGTTCATTTTTTGTAATCATGTTTTAGAATTTAATACCTGGAATATAATTTTTGGTTAAATTTAATAGAATGTATCCAAAAACTTTTTATTGTACGGAATATAGAATAGAAAATAATACATGTCCTATATAGACAAATGTATAATACCTTATTTTTATTCACTTTACACCCATACACATTGGTATATGTATACTAGTGTAGACTTTATAATTGCTTAGCCCACAACAAGAGCTCAGCACATTGGGTTTCAATTTCTTTCTAAAGTCCAGCAGCTGTAGATGCCCAGTTGAGAACTGAGCTCTTGAACGTCCAGTCATTACAATCTAAACTGAATTCCTAGAAACTTCAGTGTATTTGGTTAAACTATCTGTGTGGAAAAATTCTATAGAATTTAATAGAATGTGTTATTTCTAAGTTTTAATGAATCATGCTGTAGAATTTAAGGGAATTGTATCCTTTCTATAGAATTCTATCAGATGATTAAAATATAGAAGTTATTCTCTATTAAAAATACTTTCTGTAGCACCCTTTTGGTCTGCATGTACATGTGTTTACACACACACACATACATACATCCCCCCCACACACACACCATGGGGTTCTTAGGTTGGTTGGTGGTGTTTGTATACACAGAGTGAAATATATAACATGAACTATACAAAACTCTTTAGATATAAATATGAACTGTTATGTAAGAATATAAATGACATACATAAGATACACTAAAATCTTGACTTTATCAAGGATGACTTATGAATATAGTTTATTTTGGTGCAAGTAAAGCCCTATTTCCAAGATGAGGAAAAAATACATTTGTAAGTGTTGAAGGGCTCAATTTCAGACACAATGAAAAGACACTGTATTTGCAAAATACTGTAAGGAAGGCTTGATTAATGCTAGGAAGCCTTAAAACACTCTCCTAATCAGCTTAGCAAACCTCAAAGGAAGTTCTACAAGTGTGTACAGTGCCATTGCAAGCTGAAGAGGGATGGCTGCCCTTTTTCAACCCAAGCGCTAGCCAAAGTTTCAGGCCTTGAGAATGTTTCAATTGGGAGTAGAACCTGGTGATAGCCAGGTATTTTTCCTGCTGCTTTGTTTATTTACAAAGGATATATGAAGACCCATGTTTCTCAACACAGAAGGAATCAAATAACAGGAAACTGCTTTATTTTTGCTCCCAGCACCCCTAGCTAACACCCAACTCAAAAGCTAGCTCTCTAACGTTTTCCAAGATTACACTGTGCTCACAGTCTGCTGCTTGGCTTTCTTCCTCCTCCGAGTTTCTCTGTTTCCAGCCTGTCTGTCTCTCATGAAATACTCAGTGAAACTCCACTGCCCACTCAGTCCAAACTCCTGGGTGGATTCACAGTCCCTTTTTATCTTAGGTGGGGGAAGTGCTTTTGATTAAGTCATTCTGGCTGGCAGCAATGTTAACTGGAGGGTGCATTCACTCCCACCCAGTCTGAAAGAGGTTTGTGATTCAGATAGTCACCAGTACCTGTCAGCATAACACTGCCCCTTGCGTTAGCTCCACCCATCACTCTGATGGCACCCCAAATGGTAACGCCCTGTATGACCCATCCCAAAGAGAATAAACCATTTAGCCAACTAAAAATGATACAAGTTTAACTATCTACAAAGATACAATATCCTTCTGTCAAGATGTTTTCACATCAAGAACCAAAAATGATTTTTATACCCACCCAAATTCCTGTGGGATTTTATGCTCCCAGAAGACTTTTTCAATCCCGCAAGGGGCCACCTCTTTCAGTCAGTCCCTGAAGAAGGGCAATGGTTTCCATGGAACTTGCTGGCTGAGGCAGACCCCACTCATTCTGTCTGAATGGAGTATTCATCTCTGTAACAACTTTTCTAGCCTCAACTTCCACAGCTACAGCCTCAGATTCTGGGAGGCAGCCAAAATGAATTTTTGTCTCCTGAAGTATAAGCACTTCCATGTGTGTCCGACATGAAATGGGTATTTAAACATGGATATACCAAGGCAAAAGCAGTCACAAGAGCCTTTTTCAACTTTAAAAATATTAAATCAACCCCTGCTGACCACTGAAATGATTTCCCTTTCTTACTCTTTGCTGCATATCAGAAACATTCAGCAAACAAACAGGGATCGGTTCTTGTTTGGCATCCACAAAAGCATTAGCAGCTAAGATTCCTCAGAGACCACTCCGCATCTCTCCCTTTCTCGAAAGCTACCAAAGCTACCACAGCATGTAGCTGTTATAATGGTTTCTTCTCTCCATCCTTTTACCTCCCCGGGGCAGGACAATTCATTCACAGCAAACCAATTGCTGAAACTATTTGTCCCACCTTAAAAGGGAATTTCCATAGACTGAATTTGTAAGACACCTTTCCTGGCACCGGTTATGCAGTTATTAGCCATACTTAAGTCCAACCCAATTATTAGCATGTCCACTATTTCAGCCACTCAGTCTTCCTGCACTAATGCCAGATGTCCAATTTTCAAACCTAAGTTTTAGATGGATGCCCTTGCCCCAGTCACTGTCTCCATTTGAGACCAATTAGGTGGTTCAGCTTTGGATCCCAGGTTCCCTAGCTTTTTAGCATGTCTGGTTTGATAACTGCTATGTTTGAGCCAATGTCAATCACCACTGTGTGGTTTACAGATTATATACTCAATAGCCAAACTCCCATTATTGTTATTGAACTGTCCAGATTTAAAAAAAACTGCTGGGCTGACCTTTATGCCTCCAAACATTGTCCCTTCAGCTTGCTCCATTTCCCAAACTGAGCGAGAGACTATGACTAGAGATTTGTGAGACACCCTGTCTCGATCTGTCTTTAATTTATAACAATTGTTTTTGTGGCCAATTTTGTCAAGTACCAGCATTTAACTGATTGCTTTTTTTAGTTTATTGCCACTTTTCCCTTCTTTTACAAACTAGATTTATCATTTGTTTTAATTGTTCAGTACAGTCATGAACCAGATTAGAATCCCTTCTTTCATCATACACATTAGAGACGCAGCTGTACTTACAGGACTTATGGCAGTCAGCTTCCATCTTCCTCACTAGCAGCTGCTTCCTCTTCCAGTGAACTGCTGGAAAAAATGATTAAAATTTTGTGGCAAAATCCACAGCCTTTTAGAGTGTCTTTGGTCACTTTTTGCTGATCTGATCCTATGAGCCCAAGTCCAGATGAGCATCTATACATTGGTCCATTGCCAGAGTATCCTGGAAGGTCTCAGTAGTTTCTGGGTATGCCAGAAACACAGGTCTCCATAGATCTCTTCCAATTCAGGTAGGGTTTCTTTTTTCCCTCTCCTCTATCTCTTTGCTGTGCCCTGGCCAGCAGAGATTGATGGCTAGCTTCAAACTTCATGTCAAAGGCTTGTACCAGGGCTGGATAACTCCATCTCTCTCTCTCTCTCTCTCTTTTTTTTTTAGGGGAGGTGTAATTTCTGCAGCGCTATCAGTCCAGGGACACCCAAATTGGCTGATAGAAACCCCCCTTTCTGTCCCTCTTTCCAGCCATTCATTTAATCTATAAAGTTGAATGAAGCCAAATAAGCCTCCCAGAGTTTTTGCATCATTTGAACTGTGACAACCTGGCCTCTTCCTTCTGGGTCTCTATGAATTAGAAATGGAGTAAAAAACTGTTGTCCAAGTCCTCCAACTGGCCCAATTCCTCATCCAGGCAGCTGCCATCCACTGTGGTCTTGTGACTCTTTGATATCCTGCAGCTGACATTTTAGTTCCTTAAGCTGCAACCCATCTTGGTTAGCAGGTTTCAAACTGGTCAAAGCCTGCTTGGTCTCCACTATTTCATGGAAGATCTTCTGGTCTGGTTAGTTGTTACTTCATCAATCTGTTTTACCATTCCAGCCTGGAATGTTGCAGTTGGGTTTCTGAATCTGCCCAGGCACTTTGTAGTTCCTGCTCCAATAGATATTTCATCTCAACTGGAAATCTTCTCTGAGTTCTTTCTGGGAAACCTCCAGTTCTTGTTTTAATTTGGGTCACGTCTTAATTCCTTTTGTGAAATCTCCAGCTCGTATTTTAATTTCTGTGGGCCATTTCTGATTTCTGCACATATCTCTGTTGTTTGTTCCATCTTGTTCAACAGGAACACTGGGCTTAAGATCTCTCTCCTGGGAAACTGGATCCCACAACTGGCAATAATGTTGCCCCCTCTTTGACCCGAGCAGCCAATCAAAGATTGGGGTTCTGGGGGTGTTCCAACTGGGAGTAGGAATTGATGATAAAAGGTATTTCTGTGCAGTTTTGTTTATTTACAAAGAATGTACAAAATCCTATGCCTCTGAATGCAGAAGGCATCAAATAGCAGGAAACAACTTCTTTTGTTCACATCACCAAGAACACTCTTCAGCCAACAGCAGACTCAAAAACTCACTGTCTTTAGCTTTTTCCAGGGTCACACTATGCTCACAGGCTGCTGATTGGCTTTCTTCCTCCTACAAGTCTCTCTCAGTTTCCAGCTTCTCTTTTACTTTCATCCCACCCATGCTACAAAACCCCTCCAACCACTCAGTCCAAACTTCTGGGTCAGTTCACAACCCCCTTTTGCCTGGGGTGGGGATGGGATTCTGATTAACTCACCCTGACAGTTATATTAATTGAAATGTCCAGTCTCAAAGAAGTTTGTGCTTCATGCAGTCACCAGCACCTCTCAGCCTACCCAGGGACTTGAGACCAGAACAATATCTTCTGGGAGACCTGCAGCACTTAACTGTGACTGATATCTAAAATAAATGCAAACTTTAGGCCATGTCTATGCTAGTGAACTTACAACAGCATAGCTGTACTGATGCAGCTGCGCTGCTGCAGGATAGCTCATGTAGCTGCTCTATGCCGATGGGAGAGAGCTCTCCTGTCGACATAATAAAACCACCTCAATGGGCAGCAGTAGTCTTTCTCCAACATTGCGCTGTGCAATTGAGTGCTTATGCTGGCAAAACTTGTCGCTCGGGGTTGTTTTTTCACACCCCCTGAGCAACATAAGTTTTGCCGAAATAAGTGGCAGTGTAGAATGGCCTTACTAATTTTTTGTGTCTGGTCATAGTATAAGCTGTAGGTTTGAATTTGGAGGGTTTTACATTTATAATTGTATTAATTTATCTAATAGCTTTAATGATATTGACCATGATTCCTAACACTTTAGGTATTAGTCTGCTGTGAAAGAAAAACTAAATAGAAAGATTTGTAGGGTTTAATGTAGATAGCAACACTACAGGGGTAGGGGGAGATGGATGCTATTAACTGAGGGGAGCTGTGCTGAAAGCTTCACAAGAAAAGCTGTGATGGGGAAATATTTTTGTCTTGGAGGATCAGAACTTTTGCAAAGCAAATTTTTGAAATTACTTGGATGGTTCAGCAAATGCTGCGAAAATTCTCAGATTGACTGCCAGGCATGAAAAAGTCTTGCAATTTTAGTTGGATGATGTCTTGAATGGGAAACATTTTTGCAGCTGAAAGTTTATTTTAGATTTCATTTATTAAAATGGAATATTTAAATTAATCTTTGCAGTGTCATTGTGGCCATGTTGGTCCCAGGATGTTAGAGAGACAAGATGGGTGAGGTAATTTCTTTTATTGGACCAACTTATGTTGGTGAAAGAGACAAGCTTTCGACCTGAAGAAGAGCTCTGTGTAAGCTTTAAAGTTTGTGCCTTTCACCAACAGAAGTTGTTCCAATAAAATATATGAATTTAATAATATCTTAGTTGATGGGGTCATCATTAACATCTATCTTGCTCTTGATTTTTGCAGTATCTGCTTCTATGGCGCTGCAGGCTTTATCCACCTATTCATGGATAGAAGGCATCTGCTATGCATCCTCACTTGCCCTTTCTCATTAAACCTCCCTATACTTGTTAAACTAAAAAATTACTGGTTTCAGAGTGGCAGCCGTGTTAGTCTATATCCGCAAAAAGAGCAAGAGTACTTGTGGCACCTTAGAGACTAACAAATTTATTTCAGCATGAGCGTTCACGAGCTACATCTATGCATCTGAAGAAGTGAGCTGTAGCTCATGAAAGCTCATGCTGAAATAAATTTGTTAGTCTCTAAGGTGCCACAAGTACTCTTGTTCTTTTTAAAAAATTACTATTCCCCGTAGGCCTCTTCTGGAAGCAAGGAGATAAGATCTGTCTTTGAACATTGTTCAAGGGCACCAGGTTACTCATCTGTTCAGATGGAATATGTGTAGCATACATAGACAATGGATACTGGATCTGGAATGCAATTCCATTACATGACAACCTGTTATGTTACATTGTACTCCTGTTTTAGGATTCAAAAGGACATTGTCTCAGTTGTACTCTGTAACAGACTACGTAATTAATGGAAGCAGGCAGAGCAGCTGCAAATAGCCTTTCAAGCAGGTAGTATTGCACTGAGTGGGGAGAGGGTAAAATGGGAGTTATTCAGGACCACCTTTCCCTCAAGACTTCTGGACCCAGAATTGTGCAGTGGAGGACACCGTGGGGACACCAGAAGCCATGTGGCACTCCTTCGACCCCATGCTATATGGGCTTTGGGAGAGACACTGCAGGAGGGAGCCAGCCAGAGACTGGAGCCAGCAGAGTAGCTAGAGCTGCAGTTTAGCCAGGACCATAGCACACAGATAATGTCATCAAGCTGCTTTCTACAGTTACCACTTCAAACATTCTCTCCCCTGTGGTCCTTGGCTGTTCCAGCTCTTTACTTTCCCCTTCCTCATGGCCTCCAGCTTGCTCCCTTCCTTTGTTTTTCCACCCAGCTCACCAGAGCACAAACGTACATAGTGCTGTGGTGATGGGAACTTATGCAGATAGATAGTATTTTTAATATTAAAATAATTAATGGTGTATGAAGAAGGACGAACTTCTGCTTATATTTACCCTCTTCCTATAATACAAAATAACAGGGCACTTAATCCAATGAAAATTCATGAAATTTAAAATTGTTAGAAGGAAATGCTGTCATGAATGCTTGATCTGTGGAATTCACTGCTGCAGGATATTACTGAGTTAATGTAACTTCATACATTTCAAAAATTTACTAAACTTTACAGCAACGGTCAGAAGCTTACTTTTACTGATGCCAATGAGAATTTCACCACTGACTTCAATGACAACAGTATCTGGTCTTTACTAGATGTGGAAAAGAATATTGTGTACTATGACACTAGCTAGTATAGTTGTTATAAGGTCTCTCGATCCCCATGCTTCAAAGATTACCTTGTTAACTTGATCAATTTAGGTATGATCTACAAAGGTATGAGACTCCAATTCAATTTAAGGGGAGATGGACTAAACCACACATGAGGAGCTTCCCAACACTGGTACAATATCATTCAGTTGGGTCCATTATTGGGAGGAGATGAGGATGACTATCTCCTTTTGGCTACTCGGAAATAGGATGCTGGACTAGGTGGGATTAGATTTATTATGGTGTGACAATTCCTAAGGTGAGACTACCATCTGTGTGGCATTTCTACTAACTCGTATTTACATCAAATGAATATGAACAATATCTTTTAATAAAAAGATATAAAAGAAATTCAGGCTAATTCTATCCAGGGAAGTTTGGAGCCCTGTAAAATACTACACTTAAACAACATGAAAGAAGATGCAAGATGCCTCACTTGCTCACCAGTGGCAAAAAAATCACCATTCAAGTGACTTAAACTTTCACTAAAAATTAAACCAAAACGTGTAATATTCTGTCTTGAACTTGTCTTTAAGTTTCCAAACACAGAAGGAAAGTCTCACAATCTGTTTCCCAAATGCCATGTCAAACAAAAGGAAGTGCTTGTTTTGTCCAAGCACTTCCTACTTGAATCAGAACATGGGGGGAAATGCTATGATAGCCACTGGCCCTCATTCTGCTATGATCTTACTGGATTGTGTACATGTGTATCGCTGCCCTCTGCTGATTGTACATAAGCAGATCTGATATTCATCCTACCAGCTGAGCAAAGAAGCAGACACTTGACCAGGTAGGAGCTCAAACCTCATAACCTTATCCATGCAAGAAATGGGACTGGTGTACTTGCACTAATAAGAGTTCCATGATCAACCCCTAAAAGTCCAAGATTTTGAAAGCAAAAGTCTTTGTCATTTTTAGAAATGAGTGATACTCACTCCTCCTTCACTTTAGTAGTATATATTCACACTGAAGATAATTAACTGCCACGTATATATTAGTTGCAATAAGTACAGCCACCTATTTGTCCTTTGCTATAAGAAGCAGGCTTATGAAAGGCATACTTTGAAATCTACTGGGCACAGATAATTAAATAATAATTATGTGCAATCTGTGAGCTTTAATGCATAACTTTGACCTACAGCTATAACATTATGTTAACTGTTATGGCATAGTGATGCATATAGTGTAGTGAACCACTTTACTTACGATTTCCTCCTGATGGGATAGCACAATTTGAGTGAAGTAATATAGGCAGGTGCAGATTATCACTCCCAGTTAACATAGTTCCCAAAGGACATCACGAAACTTCAATTTAGAGGTCACCTCTCTTGCTTTGAACTGGTCTGGGGCCTGAGCTAAAGGCTATTGAAGTCACTGGAAAGGATCCCACGGGCTTCAGTGACCCTTGAATCAGGCTCTGAGTAACACAGAACAGATGCACACAGACCTCAGCATGAGAGAGCAAAATTCAAACTTCTACAGCCATCCTCTGACCCAGCAGCTGTTTCATTAACATCTGCCTGAACCTACAAGACCTCCTACCAGTTAGTGGCTTCTAATATGCATATACAGTTCTTTTTTTTTTTTGGCAGCCTTTATGTCTTTTATTATGCAGATTAATGTCGGTCAGATTCCATTCAATTCTTTTCCACATATCCAGGCAACACAATTCAGCTTCTGCAGAGATAGTTTCAGTTTCTTCACTTTGAAAGGTGATGCATTGCAAGCCATTCTGTTCAGTGTTAAATCTCCTAGCTGCTGAAACACACATTTAAAAATCACGCTAAACCATATTTCAGATCATGTCTTTGAATCCCCATTATGTGCAGGGGGATTTGTTACTTTGGCTTAATTTATGTTATTACACTGTGGGCAAAATTCTCCTCTCATTTACACCAGTATGATTCTGTGTTGATAGAGTGACATCGTTGTTTGGTGGGAAAGGAATGCAGCTGTTTGTGATAAGGCTAAGGAAAGACTCTGAAGGAAACTATGAAACAACTAGGGGCTTGTCCGCAAGATGGGGCAATGTGCACTACTGGGGTATGATTTCTAAAGTGCACTAATGTGTTGTTCATTAATTGGTCCATGTAGACCCTGATGGTGCACACTAAATGTTCCCTGCTGCACTTTATATAGTGCTGTAGCACGCTAGTGAACATTTAACATATTCACCAATTAATGCACACCACATTCCCACGCTTCAGAAATCATATGCTATTGTGCACATTGCCCCACCATGTAGACAAGCCCTCAGAATAGCATAAACCAGAAAAGCTGATGTGACAAATGATCACACAGAGTGAAGGCACACGTGAAACATAATATTATACTGGATTGTAAGTGAGATGAGTGATAAAATGAAAGTTCCGTCTGCTGCTGATTAAGCTCTAAAGCTTAAATATTACTTAATTTGTAGTGTCTTTTTGTATTTAAGCCACAGCTTTTTTCTCTCCCCCGCCCCAGCTCCAAGGAAAGAACAAGTGTTTAGAAATACTTATAGCAGAGCTTCCTGAACTGAGTTATCTCAGACATTGGAGAAAATAACCATCCAAAAGGAAATTGGAGTGCAGATGAATAGCTATTCCATTCCCTACTGCCTTCTTCTACTTTGTGTCTGAATCATGTTCCATCTTGAACTTTTGTATTTCAGAGTACATTCTTGGTCAGGAATGACTTCAGAAATCATAGTTGTAGGTAGTTGTACACAAAACAATCCAATCTATTCAAGTGTCAATGTGTACTTCATGTTCAGAAGCATGGGACTCTCTGGATGGTTCTTGATACAATAAATGGATTATATGCATGTGTATTAGTCAAGTTCTAGTCACTGTTGTTTCTCTTGGAAAGTAAGAGTGTAGGGGTTTGAAGGGGGGAGATGTTCATAGGGTTCTCATAGGGCTTGTCTGCAATCCCCTGCAGTTCGGACTATGGGGATGTGAAGAGCAGCCTGCACCAAAGTGCTGCGCTGCAACTCCCCTATGTGGGTGTGAACTAAAAGGTTCCAAGTCTATATTAATGTAATTCTCTTCAAACAGGAACCAACCCCCCAAAATACCCCAAGCAGAATTTTTACACTGAAAAGGGAAGTGATCCAGAAACTCCTTGAAATTCACTAGGGACTTAACTATTGCTTATGATTTTACATGGAAGACACTCAGATACTACAGTGGTGGTGGCTGTATAACTCTGAAGAGAGAGGTATTGGTGTCTTAGGAGTGGAGCATCTTTCTCATTCTGTGTCACTAAAATCTCAGCCTTCATAAGGGCTGACTTTTTAATACTTGAAATAAATTAATTGAACTTCTTTTATGTTGTGTTTTTTCTTCAGGTAGAAGCGTAAATTATGTATAAAACGTTTATTCTCTTCTCCCAGTAAACACTTTTGCAGCAACTTCGGTGATGGGAGCATATGTTTACCAGTCTCACATTTTGTCTCATTTCTGTGCTGTGTGTTTCCTCACATTGTTTTTAATGTCTATATGTGGACTAGAAAACCTTTTAAAATTTTGTCTGGAATATTGATGGTGAATTAACAGTTCTCGTGTAATTGTGCTGTGGTTATATTTTTATTACAGTATCAGTCCTGTATATCCACAGAGCAGGGGTGGGCAAACTACGGGCTGCGGGCCACATCCGGCCCGTGGGACCATCCTGACCAGCCCCCAAGCTCCTGGCCTGGGAGGCTCGCACCCACCTGCTTCCCCGCTGTTCCCCCTCGCCCCGCAGCCTCAGCTTGCCCTGCTGCCGGTGCAATGCTCTGGGCGATGGGGCTGTGAGCTCCTGGGGCAGTGCAGCTGCAGATCCTGGCCTGACCTGGTCTCTGTGCTGCGTGGCAGTGGCGGCTTGGCCTGGCTCCAGTCTGGAGGTGTGTCTGTAATGTCACCAGCCACCCGTGCTCCAGGCAGTGCTGTAAAGGGGCAGAGGAGTTCGGGAGTTGTGGGGGGGTGGATAGAGGGAAGGGGAGTTTGGGGTGGGGATGTGGATGGTGATTGGGGTGGAAACAGGGTGGAAACAGGAGGTTGAATGGGGGTCCTGGGGGCAATCAGGAAGGAGGCGGGGATTGGATGGGGCAGGAGGGGACAAGGGGTCCGGGGGCAGTCAGGGGACAGGAAGAAGGGGTAGTTGGATCGGGCAGGAGACCTGGGGGGGGGCCATCAAGAATGAGAGGAGGGGTTGGATGGGGTGGTGGGGGTCTGGGGGCAGTCAAGGGACAGGGAGCGGGGGGGATATGGATGGGACAAGGGTCCCAGAGGGGCCATCAGGGAACGGGGGGGTTGGATGGTGCAGGAGTCCCAGAGGGAGGGGGAAGATAGGAGGTGGGGGCCAGGCCACAACCCCCTCCCCTAACTGGCTCTCCATAAAATTTACGAAACCTGATGTGGCCCTCAGACCAAAAAGTTTGCCTGCCCCTGCCATAGAGTGTATATATGAATAGCACACTGTCACTTAAAGAGCTGAAGTGGTTACTTTTGATCTAGTAGTCAGGTTGTTTTTGCAAATCATCCCAATTTTTGAATGATTTCCTATGCAAGTGTTGTTCAAAACTCCCTGAAGGTTTATGCAACACAAGAAACGGGTTCAAGATTCGCTAGTCAAATACTGTTTGAAATGTTTGAAAGGAGGAAAGGTAGAATATTTCAGCAGATAATTTGAATGATGACGAAAGGTATTTCTCTTCTTCACAGAGGTGGGTTATAGTGATAAATACATTAAAGATTGTGAGGCACTCAAATATGATGATAATGGGTGCCATATAAATATCTAAGACCTACTTTTAGAGAGATACTTAAGCACATGCTTAAGTGCTTTCCTGGATTGGAGCCAGAATGAAAATGCCTTGCAAAAGACTTGCTCATAAATGCCTACATCACTTTGGAAAATATTTAGGCTCCTAAGTCACTTAGCAAGCAAAATATTCCAAAGTACCTATCTTCCTGTGAATTCAAGAGGCTGTGGGCTTATAGAGCAAATCTAGTTATCCCGTAATGTTCTGCTTTGGGAAACAAAACTGATGGCTCAGCCCTATCTATTGCCAAGGCACAACCATGCTGGTTTAAGTACAGTGCGTAAGTCAGGCTCCTAATGAAGCTAGGAAGCAAAAGCATCTTTGGAGTTTATATTCATATGAGTAGGGAAAGGAAAGGAAATGCAAATCCCATTGCTCTATACAGTGCCCCCCAAGAAGGAGACTGTGGTACATAATGGGACATGTAGTCCAACTAGGAAACCTAGCCCATAGTGGAAAATGTGAACGTGAGGCACCCAAACTACAACTCCCATGAAACACGATGGTGGCATTTCTGAATCTAAATGTTTTGGTTTTCCATTTTTCACCAAAAAGGCAACATTTTCCATGAGGATGGGGGAACATTTTCCAATCTATTCTATTTAGGAATCATAGTAGATTGGAGGGGAGGAAAGGGAGGGACTATTGCTACTGTTGCCTTAAAAATTCTAGAGAGAAAATTATATTTAAAAAGTGTTCTATTTTTCTTGATGCAGTTGTTGTTTATTACTCTGGATGATTACAAGCCTAAATATATACTTCCCAGCCTATATGTATGTAATGAACCATGGCTGCATATATATAGATATCATTTACAAGGATTGAATCTGGAACTATCAATACTAACAAGCTAAGCTAAGCTTCTACCATTAGAGCTCAAGAGGAACTCCTTTAGCTTGAGAAAATAGCAGGCTGTTACAGTCACTGGGGACAACAATTAACAGGGGAGATATTCACATGCACTGGATCAATGTATTATATGGATTTTAAAGTACATGTCTGGCAGCAAAGTTAATTTGAAGATGAAAGTTGTAGGAGAGGTATAATTTACTTTGGTCATTTGCTCTCTTACCAGGCTATTATATGGAGACTGGAAAGTCAAAGAAAATAAAACCTGGAAAATCTACAGTTGCTTAATCAAATATTAACTTGGTGTAAGCAGGGGCAGCTGTGATTGATGGCATGCACTCACTCTGGGGTTGAATTTGAACAAGTGGATCTGCGTGGACATCTTTTTACATTTTAAACTGATAAAATTTTCTTATACAGATTGCTCAATATTTATTATTTTTTCACCTGCCTTCGCATGATAAGGGGAGAAATTTACCATACTCCTGAGCGACATAAGTTATACAGACATAAGCGTTCATGTGCATAGCGTTATGTCGGCAGGAGAGCTTCTTCTGTCTGCATAGCTTCTTCCACTCGTGGAGGTGGTTTTATTATGCAGACAGGAGAGCTTGCTCCCATCGGCATAGAATGTCTTCACCAGATGCCCTGCACTGGCACAGCTGTACTAGTGCAGCCGCACTGCTGCAGTGCTATACATATAGATATGGCCTTAGTTTCTGCATTTTTAAAAGTGGACTTTTAACTATATCAGCCTGAGGCTCTTTAAAAGCTAGGTGAGTGTATCATATGAGTTATGCCTAGTGAAAAGGAGTTACAATGCCCAGGATGAACAAATGATCTTACTGTGATAGCTACATTTTGTGAGACTTTCCAGACCTCTGTTATAAGGCCAACTGATACCCAAAAGAAAATGAGGACACGCTTGCTCATATTATGTTACACAGAAAACAAGAAATAGTATTGCAAATTCAAGAACTGCAGCTGTAATGAGATGTATTGTGCCCATTAAAGCACTATCTTAAATGAGGTTATTTCAAAACAGAAAAGGTTTCTGATCCCATTCTGTTAGCCAGTTTGGAGAATTTCTGGCTACCTTTGTTATTTATCCTCTGCTAGCTAATAGAGGGATAATTGATTGGGATTTAACAGCTTTTCAGCACAATATGTATTATTTATTATTTGTATTACCATAGCACCTAGGAGCCCTAGTCATGGACTTGATCCAGCATTTGCAAAGTGCAATACAGAGAAACTAAATTACCCCACACCCCCAAATCAATTTAGTTTTATCAGCATTTGTAAAATCCTCGCTTGCTGTTAGAGGCAAATGGGCTTTCTATTTCTCAGAAGACTAGCGTTCCCTTAAGGGGAACAGAATTGGAAAAGAGAGGCAATATGTTTGGGACACTTTCCAAAACTGAGTGACTGTTTGCTTAGTAGCACACCTTGTAATATTGCAGTGCCTGGACTCTTAAAGGCCCACTTGTTTGCTAGAAGCCAGAATAGACTGTTGGTTCAAATCCTAGCAGGTGGGGAAGTACCAGTGAGAAGTGATGAGCTGAGGCTTGCAAGCTAGAAGTTGATTTATATCTAGGATGTTGCTGAAGGTGCCAGGAGTGGACTATAAAGACACCCAAGGCAAGTCTATACAGGACAGGCTACTGACAAGGTGGCACTGAGACCATGTTTGGCGGACATAGGATCCAACAGCTTCTGAATAGAAAGTCTGAATTGGGATCCATAATAATACTTTTCTCTGCTTGAGTGGGTAAAGAGGATACCTCTAAATGAATGGTAAATGAGTTAGTTCATGGGTGTACCTGTAATAAAGTAAGTGTTTGATTGTTACTCATATCTGGAATTGAGATGTGGTGACTGAGTTTTCCTGCAGTGGCCTTTGAAAAGACCCAACATTTTTATCAACGAGCCTCCCATCCTTTGGGAAAGTATCTTTGCAATAAGGGGGAAGAATGAGGGGTGACATGATAGAAAATTTCCAAGTATGAAGGTTGGTGGTGGCAGCAGGTCATGAGTCATAACACATATTGCGCACAGATTAATTGGGATATAGTGTGAATATCATTTTGCTAATATTAATCTTTTCCCCCATGTAGAGCTAAATAATTTAAATATTACTGGCTCTTCACTTTGGGAAGATTAAATTAAGACAGGCAGAAGATATGTATATGTTATCTTGTCACGACTGATAACTGCAGCTGTTCATGCCGTCAAATGTGGTGATTACATATCACAATGATGTGGATTGGATTGTGGCGCAGAGAGAATCAGCCTGTGTGCATGCAGGGTTAATACTCTGTTTCATGCAATGATGCAGTGATCTTTGGATTTTTGCCAACTGCCTCATTAAGATGACTAGCCAGCTGTGACACGACTACTTTGGGAAGAAAAGGACAATGTTCAAAGCACATTTCCTATTCTTATAAGTCAGATGGTTTTATAAAAAGCTGCTCAGTCATCCAGAATGTTGCCACTTCAATCCTCCATTGGGCTGCTAGATCATTTTAATTTATTTTGCATACGTAGGACCAAATCCCCAGGTTGTCATTCAGTCCATGCTCTTGCAGATTTTCCCTGGTGTTCATAGGAGTTTTCCAGAGAGAAGAACTGGAATTTGGTCCCTAGTTTGCACTAGCATCCTCACTGGCTATTTAGTGACTTGCCATGCTGGAGTTGGGCAGTCTAGTGATGTGATGATCAAATGGGGCTACCTCACTGGCCTGAATATCTGTGACTGCAGCAGAGAAACTCAAAATAGGAAGCATCTCCTGCAATGCCAGCTGCTTGAATGCAAATTCTCTTCCAGTGACCTAGCAGAGTGCAATAATAGGGGAATCACATGTGCATGCATGTGGTGGGAAGCAGTATGAGGACATGATAAGAAGTGACTCATCTCTCTCAAATGGGCTTTCAAGCCCCAATTCCATAATTAAATTTTCCAACTGTATGTGAATGAATTGGTACATGGTAGCTGCTGTGCTGAACAATTATCATCCAACTAAATTCAAGATGACTTGAGGAAAGTCTAGAAGTCTCCCAGCAAGTCCATGTTTAGGACCAGTGCCATGAGTGACATGCAGAATGTGATGCTAGCAGATGGTCCTCGTCTCTTGCAGAAGTCCCACAGCAATAGTCTTCCTAAACAGACAACATACAACCAACGTCACTAGTGACTTTTGCCACATTTAGCTGAGTCAGTGGAACAGATGGTTGAACAGCTGTTCAAGCAGTTTCAAGTGAGAGCTGGACACCCAGTGGAGATGGAGGTGGGATAGTCCTCAAATGGTAGTTAATTCTGTAATTCCAACATAGAATGCCTTCCTACTGCATGTGCATATGTCTACATAGAGATTAATGCTGTTGTTTCAGGCCAAGGTTAACTAGGCTTCCAAAGTTTTGGTGCTTGGATTCTGAAACACTATACTACTATGTACTAATACTATAACTTGTATTTCATTTTAATTGTTCTCTTAATAAGTGATTGAATCCTTAATACTGTTGCTTTGGTATTCAATTAAGTACCTAAACAGAGCCTGGAGAGAGTAAGAGTTAAACTATAGTGGAAATATTTGAACAGATATAGAGGTGTTTCACAGGGGGAGGGATAGCTCAGTGGTTTGAGCATTGGCCTGCTAAACCCAGGGTTGTGAGTTCAATCCTTGAGGGGGCCACCTAGGGATCAGGGGCACAAAATCAATACCTGGTCCTGCTAGTGAAGGCAGGGGGCTGGACTCAATGACCCTTCAGGGTCCCTTCCAGTTCTATGAGATAGGTATATCTCCATGTATTACATCTCATTTAAATTTGTTTTTGTTTTTTGTAAATTTTCTGAGCTTTGTATATGTTAAGTAGATTTAGTTGAATATGCAGTGCTTTAAATTCTTAGAGGAGTTACAGCCATCTGAAATACAGTGGTGTCTGAGACATAAAAACCTCCTCCTAATTAAATGGGAAAAACCATCCCCCTTCCTCCTTTCCATTTGTCTGTTAAGCAACAAATCTTGATAATTTAATTTCTTTCTATGTGACTACAGTAAATATAAAAAGCTTTTAAGAAGCAGCAGTTTATCTTGTTTTGCTTTAAAGATCATAAAATTAAAAAAGTAATTTAATTCATATAGTAGCTGGACTTGATATGCCATTTGCATTTTTTTTCCTCATCGTGTTATTGATAGCCATGAAGTGTACAATGCAGGAAAGGGAGCCAGTTCATATTTTTGTTGTTGTCAAAGCTGATCTGAGGAGAAGAAGAATGCTGCACATAGTCTATTGAGAGAGAAGCCTGAATAAAAAGCCCAGTTCTGAAGAGCTCTTTCCTAGGGTGTGCAAAGATTTGGTGTGAAATCTACCTAAAAATCAAGATCTGAGCATTAAGGCTAAAGACCATTTCCAAATTAATTCTCTTCTTGATCCGACCAGTAAAAAAACAGTTTGATTTTTAAAGTTATCAGTTTCGTTTTTGAAAATAGACACTCTCTTTTATCGCTATATCTTCTCCAACTACCTTGAGCTGTGATCACAACAGGTCTCACAAGATGAGAGTGGGGTCTGATAAACGCTTGGTTGGTGCCTCAGTAATGCAATACCAAGGTGCAACAGGAAGAAGTGTTGGTGGGTCAATAAGTGTTACTATTTTCTTTTGTTGCAGTGTCCCAGCTAGGTGTGTAGGGGACAGTGTGCTGCGGAAAGCTTTTTTTGTTTGTTTGTTTGTTTGAAAGATGTCCATGTCCTTGCTGAGTTCCTGACCACTTGATCATGAAAGACACTTGTGGTCCATTTTGTGAGGGGGATAAAAATTGCGGTTTTCTATATTGTTTTTAGCCTATGTATGTTTTTCATAGCATTTCAGCTGGATACAGTATTCTTTATTGTATTCTACCCTATTGCCATGTCTTGTTCATATTTTGCAGCTTGTAAGGAGGAAAGAGGATGTCCGCTTCTGTCTTGTTTTCTCCCCAAACCCTTTATTGTTAACACTAAAAGTAGAATCTGCACAGTTTATTAGGAAAGTTCATCGAGGGCTTCAGCATTTGTTGAGGGCTCCTGGAACTGTGTTCTCCTGAGATGTCATTATTCAGGCCCGGATACATTTAAAGGGTTCAGTCTTGCAAAGAACTGAGCCCTCTGACTTCAATCCTGCCATGCACATCATCATATAATTAACATATGTGAATACTTGGTTCCACTGAAATCC
This sequence comes from Gopherus evgoodei, assembly GCF_007399415.2. Classification (NCBI taxonomy): domain Eukaryota; kingdom Metazoa; phylum Chordata; order Testudines; family Testudinidae; genus Gopherus; species Gopherus evgoodei. The sequence goes on along the minus strand of NC_044334.1, from coordinate 12,831,238 downwards.
ATCCCTTGTGCTTTAAAACTTCCTTGGGTTGGGGCCAGAGAGCTCAGCATCTTGCAAAGCCAAGCCCAAAGGCACTACTAGGAAGAGATTAAAACAAAAACTACTAACCTGTCTGCAATATTTCTGCTTCATGTACCTTTTTGGTTCATTCCCAGTGTTTTATGAAGGGTATATTGAAGGTGAAGTTAATTTCTCTGTGTTAGATAATGGATTGATTCTCTCTACTCTGTCCTTCCACGCTTCTGACCCCTAAGTCTATTAAATGGACCCCAAAGTGCCCTATTGGCAACATGTCTGTTAGGGATAAAGAATACTTATGTTTAAATATTGAGGATGCTTGCTGCCTATTGATCAAGCCATCGTCTCTAATTACAAATTTTGATTAGAAAAGGCAGATGTTACAAGTGTTCAGAATACAATTGGATTACCCATGTTTATTGAATTTCATTCCTAGAGTAATGTAAATCTGGAAAAAAATGCCCACAATGATACTGGTGTCATTTCGAGTTAGGTGCAGAATGCCAATATGTACAAGGCAATTTATGGACATGCTTAAGAACAGACTTACAGGAGACCATAATTGAGGCCTTAATGATCACAGGAACAATACTAACCATGTTAACTATGTCATTTGAACTCCTAAAGGGAAGGGCCAGAAAGCCATTGGCAGGAGAACCGATTATATCTGCTGATTTCAGCTAGTAAAAGCTGGATACTTGCTTAAAAGGGTAATTTGTCATAGGATCACTGACTCATAAGGCAGCATCTGCTATTTTCTACCACATAAGCTCAGTATTAAATCATTATCACTTAGACTCTGCTTTTTCATAACCAACACCATTTTCTCACTCTTGCAGCAGGAGTCCTAAAAGAGATGCCTAATGTTAAAAATAAAATGCTAATGACTGAGTTATTTGAATATAATCACTTATGAACACAACTGTCAAACAGATATTGAAGAAAGTCTGAAAATTAAGGTCCAAAAATCCTCTTTCTAATTAAAGGAGTTAATGAACCTGTACATCTTAAGAATTTCATTTAATTAATTAAGAATAATTTATACTAGAGGAAGAAGTGCCAAAAAAAATTCTATAGGAGAGTGGAAAGTTGCCCCCCACTTTTTTTGTAAGCTACATTGTGTACGGAGTAAGTTGCATGCCAAGATTTTCATGAAAGGGTGTCTAAAATTATTTTCCGAAGTCCACATTTATGTACTTAAATATGTGATCTGACACTTCCAAAGTGCTGAGCATCCAGAAGGTTCCATTCATGCCAGTGTATGTCTACTAAAGTTTAACACATGACTAGTGTGTAAAATCTAGTATAGACAGAACTCAAACCTTTGTACTTATGCTGCAGCCTAGAATTAAGTGCGACTAGAAATAGACATCTGTGTCCTGTCTATAGTAGAATTCGATTTTGTGCATGTCAATACATGTTAAAATTATGATTAAAATTTCAAGGGTAGATATGGGATGGAATTTTCAAACTCACCTAAGTGACTGAAGAACACAAGAGCCATTGATTTTGAAAGGGGAACTGTGTTCTTAAATCCCTTAGAATCTTTCGAAAATCACACCAATACCCGTACTGAGAGCTGCTGGGTCCTTATGAAAATCAGGCCACTCACTTAGGCATCTAAATGTGGATTTAAGAGCCTAAATCTGAAAATTTGAGCCCATAAGTTTAGAAGAACCATAGCCTGAATCAGATCAGCTAAATACTTCAGAAATGCAAAAATAAATTTTCTACCACAACAGGATCTCATAAAGCAATGACTGAATTGGGAATCATTAGAAATGTTGCTTCCCTTCATAATCTGAGCACATAGTGCTGTATAAAGGAAAAGGTTCCCTTTGTCCTTGAAATGTGATTATATTTGCTAATATACTTTTGTCTGCATACTCTTAGTTTTCTTGTGACCTCCAAAGCAAGCGGATTGTTGTAAGCCCTCCAGAAAAATAAGGGGGTTGAATAAAATTGCATTTACTTTGTGCAATCTCACTCCAAATGTATGGTGTTCCTCAGCCATACATTCTCACATACATACACATTATAAAAAATTGCTTAAAGGAGTTTATATATATTTTTTAAAAAGGCAGATGAAACATCACACACAATATTGTCAGAAGCTACCACCATCCCCTCAGAAGAGCATAAAAAATCTCCATTAAAATTACCATAATATTCAAGGGAAAAGGTTCGTGCTGACAGTCTCAGTTAACTCCCAATCTTTGGCTATTCTGAGGTGGATTTCTCTCTCTTCATTGTTTTTCATAAGCAATTCTGAAGGGTCTTGTTTTTGTCTTGGTGTAGAACAGGGGGAGAAAATTAGAATCTTGAAAATTTTCATGGGATGGGAAAACCATTTCCTCTCCAGCTATATTGGTTATGTCTCATGAGTGTGTTATTTTAAAACATACAGTTTTTACTCCATGGTACATTGTTTCCTTTAAGTACAACTGGTATGATTAGCAGCTTTATTATATCAGTGAAAATCTCTTCAGGGCTACTGCCACAGTAGTAATTTATTTTTACATCTTCAAAATACACATTTTTCAGACCAAAAATGATGTATTTTTTTTGATTGGCTAAGTTTTTTCTAATCAATTCAGCTTCCTAAAGCTATTGACCCCATACTGGGATAATATGTAAGACCCCATATATGCATAAATAAGGTATGTCTGGATCATGTCTCAGAGAAGACCCATATAAAACTGTTATGAAAAAGTGTACTATTGCCTTAGGTATGTGGCTGGTTGAGTGGATGGGGCAAATTGCTTCACCTCTTTGTACCTCTATTTTCCCTCCTAGCCTTTGTCTTTTCTACTTAGATTGAAAGCTCTTTTGAGCAGTGACTGCCTTTTACATTTGTACAGCACCTGGCATAATGGGGCCTTAATTTCAGTGGTGGCTTCTTGGTGCCACTGGCATACAAATAACAACAATGACAGGTAGGAGGAGTTGGGAAAGGTCCTGGCAGAAGCTCTGCAGTGAGGACATATGGGGAAGGGAGAGAGAGACTGAAGCTATAAGCATATTACATTTTCCTTTATTAGAATAAAGTTCCTTGTTCAGTGTTTGAAGAAAATTTCCTGTGATTCTTTACTTATTATTACATAGTTATCTGTTATCTATCATCTGTCCTATTTTCTTTACTGAAATGGTCAGTGATCAACAATGCAGACTCCTCCCTTCCTTTCCAAATGGCAAGGGCAGGGCAGCTACATTTTTAGGAATGCAGTCATGTTTTTTTTAAAAAGGCATCCAGCTAGATAACATTGGCCATATTGACAGGTAGGAAGGCATGGAAACAAGGGTGCCCACATATGGAGCAGTATGATTTTTGTGGTTGAGCAAAGGGCAGTTAGAAAAGAGGAGATTTTGATTCCAGCAGGGCAGTGTTCAGCAAATTGAGAGTAAACTAGGAAACAAAAGACAGAGGACAGCACCACCTAGTGTTTCTGGAAAAGTTCTAAATAAATGTGCATTGCATGAACTTGTCTAGTTAGGTTTCCTTCGGTGTGGATGCTTAAATACGTTCTTTCTGACATGCTGTTGATCTGCCCATAGAAAAATAGTAGGTCAGATCCTCCAATGTGTTGGGCTGCGTTGCATTGTCCCATTGGCAGAAAGCGTCTGCATCATTACTTGGTGCACGGGGGATGCTCTGCTGGAGTACAGCCAGCAAAGAGGATCCTTTCCAATACCTCTCCCTGCTGCTGGCCTATGAGCTATTTCATGGTCAAAGTGAATAGGGTAGCTGCTACCATTTCAACCTCTTAGGATTGTCTGTGCATTCATTAGAGCAGTCCTTAGGCTGGTCTGACTTTGTACTGGGGATAGACCCTATAGACTCTTCAGTGCTGTATGCAATGTTTGCACCCCTTTGTGATTCTTCCTCTACATCTCAGCCCAAACTGCACTTTTCAAAGTTTGGCCAGACCCAAGGATCTGGTCCCAAAATCATGCAGTATCCGAGCAGCATACTTAGGTCCCACAGCAGACTCATGTAGGCAAATCCTCACCACTGTGACCTTTGTAATTATTGATGTTCTATTTTCTTGCCCAGAATGCTTAGGAAAAGGAAGCGGAAAAAAAATGAGCTAAAACCAAAGCTTTAATCTTGTCTTTGAATGTAGATCTGGGTGTGTCTTGAAAACTGGTGTGTGAAAATAGCTCCTTGCATGTAAATGCCAACATATTTAGTAGTGGCTTACTGGGGTCATGTGATTCATGGTGGAGTGAGGAATCAGACTTCGTGAGCTGCCACTCATCCCTTCCCTAATTTTCAGCAACATTTGCAGCTAGGGTGACCAGACAGCAAATGTGAAAAATCGGGACAAGGGATGGGGGTGGGGGTAACAGCAGCTTAAATAAGAAAAAGACCCAAAAATCAGGACTGTCTCTATAAAATCAGGACATCTGGTCACCCTATTTGCAGCAGAGACCTCCCATGAAATCTAATGCCTCTGATTAGAACTGAGGGAGTCCAGGAGAGCAGGGGACAGGTGAGAATAGAGTGGAAGAGGCAGGACCAGAGAAGATCAGAGCAGGCTGGAGGCCTTTTCTCCCCATTCACTCACTGGAGCTACATGGTCCGTGCTGCTGGAGGCCAACAAGAGGCCCACTTGCACTTGGAATATATAGGGAAAGGCAGTGGTTTCACCCCCGCCCTTCCCTGACAATGTGGTACCAGGACTCTGACACAAGCTTTCCCTGTTTGCTGGGAAGATTAAAAAAGAAGTGAACACATGGCCCATCTCCCGCTACAGGACTGCAAGGACTCTTTTCCCCTTTTTCCTCCAAAACCTCTTGGTCCAGCAAGAGCCTGCTTTGTTCTCCTGGCAGAAAGCTGAGGAGTGGAGGGACTGGGAGGTCTACCCCACTTGGAAATCCCAGAAAGCAGCAGCAGCTGTGCCAGAATATAAAGAGAATAGGACAGAGGGATACAGCAGGTGGCCTCACAGTTAATATCTATCCTGGAAAAGTGGGCAGTGGAGGAAAAACACAAAGGAGGAGGAAGGAAGGGAAAAGAAAAGAGGATAAATGTGAGCCAAGGTGTCGGAGCTGGAAGAAGAAGACTCAGCAGCCATGGGTGTTGCTAATAAAATAGTGGCACAGATTACTGCCAGCCAAAGTATGGTGCTGGAAACCCAGTTAGCAAGTCTAAAGAGAACTTAAATGACAAACTGGACACAATGAATAGTCAAACTAGGAATAGGCATTGCAGACATGGACATTAGAATCACCAGCATTGAAGAGGACAGCAGGGTCAGGAGGAGAGATTTGCTATCAGTTACTGGAACGTGGTTAGTCAGGCCTAGTGGTCAGAGTAGGAGTCAGTGGTCAGTTGCCTGAGCTAAGAGTCAGAAGCCAGGAGATGGACCCCAGGGTTAGAGCTGGGATCAGAGACCAGATGCCAGAGACAAGAGTCACAGTCCAAAGTCAGAGATCAGAGCCCAGGGTCAGGCAAGACAGGAGCAGGGCTGGACCAAAGGCAGGGGCAGGATCCGAGTTGAGAACAAGCAGGTGCAGGAGCTGTGGCAGCTAGGGACAAATGATTGAACAGCCACTGATCATCTGCTGCTGCTGGGTTTAAAAGCTGGTCTGCGAACCCTTTGAACCATTCAGATGGTAGAACCGTTCAGGCAGCCTACTTCAGTCCAGCTGTGCTTGTTAGCTTGCCCAGAGCCTGGCTCTGATTCCTGAGACTTGCAGCCCTGGAGTCTCAAGTCAAACATTGACTGAAAAAGTGGAAGATCTGAAAAATAGGGGCCGTAAGAAAGATATTAGGATTTTAGGGTTGCTGGGGGACAAAAGGCAAATATCCCATAAAATACTTTGAAACATGAATCTTGCAAGCTCTGAATCTGTTGGTCAAATCAGATAAAATTAAGATTGAAAGGACACACTGGATTGGGGACCAGTGCAAAACAGAAATTTGACTAGCCCATCTCCTGTCATAGTATGGCTATGTGACTTCAAAGACCAGGTTTTGATCCTTGACAGAGCCAGGAAGTTGAACAATTGGAGGACAACTGAGTCTCCTTCTATCAAGAGTAATCTATAGGTGTACAGAGGAAAAGGCTGATTTATAGAAGTCCATAAATATCTCCTTAGGGGAAAAGCTTCCATTTGCATTTATTTTTCCAACAATCCTGAAACTGTTAACAGTGGCTTTATTGCATTGATGACTAGCAGTGTTGCCATAATAGGGTTGTGGAGGCGCAGAGGACTATGAACCAGCTATTCTATGTTCTAATCTTGTTTGTCCTTCTGTATAGCTTTGATCAAAGCCAGGCCTGATTTTTAGAGTCATTCAGCATCTGTAACTCAACTGCAATTGAAATTGGTGAGATTTCAGCACTATTGAAAATCAGGCTGTTATAGGCCAACTGAGAAATTATCTCAACTGCTTTGCATCTTATGTAGCCATTTCTACTAGGGGAAGTGGCAAAACTACCATTCTAATCCAGTTATTTATGCTCGGCATTTGCTTTGCACAGATGTAAATAATTAGGCAAGATGCAAGGAAAATGAAAATGGCAGTATCAAGGCAATGTCTATTTCCTCAGCCACAAAATGAGGATAGTGACTGTCACAAAATGGATATACTTTTCATGAAGATTTTCACAAAAAAATCTCCTCCATTTCTTTTCTCCTGTTGAAAAACTTTGAATTTTGGATCAACCCTAATGCCAACCTTCTGGGAGTGTTTCAAGGCTGAATTCATTCATATTTGTTCATGAATACTGAAGAATTTATGCACAGAGTATTAGTATTAAGCCAGGTCTACACTATGGGGTTTGGTTGAATTTAGCCACATTAGGTCAATTTAAAAATGACTGCGCCAAACAACAAACCCCATTCCATTGACATAAAGTGCTCTTAAAATCAACTTCTGTACTCCTCCCTGGCGAGGCGAATAGCGCTAAAATCAACTTTGCTGGGTCAAATTTGTGGCAGTGCGGATGCAAATTTATGGTATTGGCCTCCGGGAGCTATCCCAGAGTGCTCCATTGTGACTGCTCTGGACAGCACTTTGAACTCTGATTCACTAGCCAGGTACACAGGAAAAGCCCCTGGAACTTATGAATTTCATTTCCTGTTTGGTCAACGTGGCGAACTCAGCAGCACAGGTGACCATGCAGTCCCCCCAGAATGTTTCTTCACTCCCCCTATCATCTCCATCCCTGAGGTAATTACAGATTAGAAAGTGAAAAAAACTGCACTTGCGATGACATGTTTTCCAAGCCCATGCAGTCCTCCCGCACTGATAGGGCACAGCTGAATGCATGGAGGCATTCAGTGGCAAAGGCCGGGAAAGAATTAAGTGAGCGCGAAGAGTGGAGGCAGGATGCAATGCTGAGGCTAACGGGGTAGCAAACGGAGACGATGAAGCATCTGTTGGAGCTGCAGGGAAGTCAACAAGAGCACAGACCCCCACTGTATCCACTTTATAACCGCCTACCCTCCTCCCTATGTTCCACGCTCAAGAACGCAGGGGCGAGGCTCTGGGCACCCAGCCACTCCACTCCGGAGGATGGCTCAAGCAACAGAAGGCTGTCATTCAAACAGTTTGAATTTTAGTGTGGCTACAATAAGCAATATGGCTTTGTCCTTCTCTCTTCCTTCACCCTACCCAGGCTACCTTGTCCGTTATCTCCATTTTTTTTAATTTATAAAGAAAGATTGCATAGTTTCAAAACAATAGTTACTTTATTTTTGAAGGGGAGAGGGTGGTTGGCTTACAGGGCATTAAAATCAACAAAGGGGGTGGGTTTGCATCAAGGAGAAACACACACAACTGTCACACCAAAGCCTGGCCAGTCATGAAACTGGTTTTCAAAGCCTCTCTGACGCGCAGCATGGCTTGCTGTGCTCTTCTAATCACCCTGTTGTCTGGCGTGAAATGATTGTCTGCCGTTGCTTTCACGGAGGGAGGGATGACTGACGACATGTACCCAAAACCACCCGTGACAATGTTTCTGCCCTATCAGGCATTGGGAGCTTAACCTAGAATTCCAGTGGGTGGCGGAGACTGAGGGAACTGTGAGATAGCTACCCACAGTGCCCCACTCCGTAAGTTGATGTTAACCATGGTAGTGAAAACACACTCCACCGACTTAATGCACTTAGTCTGGATATATGCAATCGACTGTATAAAAAGGATTTCTAAAAATCGACTTCTATAAAATTGACCTAATTTTGTAGCGTAGACTTATTCTTAGCTAATGGGTATGTTGGATTCTTTATTCCAATCTCTGTTCCTTCTCCTATGGGTTTTTTTTTAACTCATCCATTGGTAATATTAAGCCATCCTGGATTTTCAATTACACGTCAAATGCAGAAGAAATACTAGCTATGTGACTATACCCCTAGGGTAACTCAAGTTTGTGTGTCATGCTGCCATCTGTCCACTGGTAATATGCACATAATAATGAAGCAGCAATGGAAGAATGCCAACCTTCAGACTTTAAATTTAAGGAAATGAGATAAAAGTGAGGTTTCTAATAAAGTGTTTCCAACATAGTTCTATCCTGTCAGCAACGGAGAGAACAGAGTAGCACATCTCCCAATTTTGCTATTGGACTTCTTCCTCTGTGGTTAAAGACAGCAGTTATTCTTCTGTGAGTGTGTCTCATCTACCTGGAGAGGAGTGAATCAGAATTAGAATGAATAAACTAAGAAAACTTAGGTCACCTCTTAGCGTTGTGCTTTTTAATGGGTCTGTTAAGAGATGAGCCCCAGTTGAAACCCTGACTCAAAGCACACCTCAGCTTGGAAGTTTGGTGCCAGATCAGATCATTGTAGCTAGTCCCTCATGGGCTGAACCAATCTGTGCAGCCACATACCTTGAAACTCTGAGAAAGAATAAATTTGATTCTGAATTTTTTCCTTGGGCTTCTCTTTAGCTCTGTAATCTCAGAGAAGTACTAGGAATATTGCTCTTCGTTACAGAGCCCCAGAATAACACGACAAACTACCATGGTGTAGCAATAAGCGATGAGTAAAATTTACCCTTCTGCTGAGGATCAACATTCATGTGCCACTCAGATCCCATTCATGCCAATATTTGAGGACTTAGGATAGGCCTTGTCCTGACCCCTCTACAAGGGGATGAATGTCATCCGTAATATTCAGTAGACCCATCTGAATAACAACAAAATGACAGTGTAATTTTTCAACTAAAAGTGCTGAGTTCAGTTTGCTGTGTTTGATAGAGTGCTGCTGTTTGATTTTTGTGAGGATTCTCAAGACCACATTTAATTCAGGAAAATGTTTGTGAATCCCAATATCTTCATAAAAGTTAGCAATGAATGGTTATTCCTACAAAAATTCTTAGCTATTTATTATTCTCCCACTTAAAATGTTTCAGCCATCCAATCAGAGGGCAGAAAAAATATCCATGTGACTTGGGTGATCAACTGCACAATACAATTAATGCATAGCAAACAGCCTAAGTGACCAGCTCACACACAACTCATGGTCTGAAAATTACTCATTCAAACCGCTCGGTGGACATATGAGGATAACAAATGTGTTGGAGGACAAGGGAGGGATCAGTGAACAATTGGCTAACAAAAAAGGCTAAATTAGCACTGCAGCATTTCTAATTTCATATTAAGGATTAAAGATGAAGTCTCCTTTTTCTGTTTGTTTGTAAACTCTATGGTAGCCAGGTATATTGAGGCCTCATTACAATTCCAATGAATTGATCACTTCAGTTGTTTTGATTTTAAAAAACAAAACAAAAACCAAGGAAACTTGAAAACTAAAAAGAAAGAGAAGAAAATACTGCCTGAAAAATTTTCATTTTCCTAAATTTTATAATGCTGCCTTAACTGTTCAATCTTGATTTCTAAGCAAGTAGATGTTTTGGTAGAGCTTGAGAGATGTTAACTGATTCCCTTTGTTGTTGCTTGATTGTTGAAATTTATTATTTTTAAATTTTCTATTTGTTCTCATTTTGTTTCTGTTTGCATTTAGGGTGACCAGACGGCAAATGTGAAAAATCAGGACAGGGTTGTGGGGGGGTAATAGGAGCCTATATAAGAAAAAGACCCAAAAATCGGGACTGTCCCTATAAAATTGGGACATCTGGTACCCTATTTGCATTTATTCGCACTCTCTAAGCAAGATACAAAATTTAAACCACAGCATTAATCAAAAGTAGTCAAACAAACAAGAAAAAATAGACTGCATGGAGGAACCTAAAAACATACCACAGGCAGCCCTCTCCATTTCCCGCACCTGGACTAGGCAAGTTTTGCATCTTCATTAGCAGCTCATGTGGGATGAATGGGGAAGTTGGCACCTCTCAAAGCTGCTGTCCCAGACTCTCTGCAGCCTCATTTAAGCTCCTGTTCATATTTTTTTCAGGTGTTCTTCACCACTGCAACAGCTTAGAGGCTTACAACTGTAAGGACAGCTGAGGTTCTGGAGAACAAGACTGAGAGGTGCCATTTGAGTCTGAACCCTGTTGCAGTAAGGATAAGAACCCGCTCCAGGACACGTTCTGTCAGAGGTATGTGCTGAGGTTTAATACATCTTATTGTTTCCATGTGATCTGTGTTGTATAGTGGCCTGGCCGAATCTTTGTGTTTGTATGTTGTATGAATTAAAGATATTGTGTCAAATCCTTGGATGGCACTTAGGGTATATCTACTCTGCAACTGGAGTTGTGATTGCAGCTCAGGTAGGCATACTCATGCTCACTTTAATATAGCTAATATAGCTAAAAATAGTAGTGAAGAAGTAGTGGTGCGGACTCTGCCTCAGGCTATACATGCATTGCTAGTTCATTCTGGGCTCTGCACTGCCACATTTTCACTGTTATTTTTAGCTGTGCTAGTTAGATTAAAGCTAGCAGTAATCACACCTCTGACTGCAATGTAGAACTACCCTTTGAGTGTGCGTAGGTGCTATCTTAAATTGTAATGAACTAATTTCACATATGTAGCAGTACAAATATCTATCTTGTCATTTTTGGTCACTTCCAACCTGGGCTGGACTTGAACCAGTTTACCAGATTATTATCAATTTCCAGAGTCAACCAATCCTCTGGCCTGTTCTAAATAAAATTTGAAGGTGTTTGGGGCTAGCGATTGTGCTGTTTTATGTCCCTTGGTTATGGAATCATCTTCCTTTTTTATACTGGTGAAGCTGGATCTGTTCTACGGTGGTGGGTTTTGTGGTAGTTTATTTTTAAAATCAAAATTGAAAAGGTGTCTTGGTGTTTGCTGCTTTAAACTGCGTTTGAACTGCAGAGCACCGTGGGTCTGTCTCTGAAGAGCACTGCGTAAAAGTAGTGGTTTATTATTTATTTTTAATCACAACACAGCACTGACAAAGTACTTCCCAAATACAACAGTAACCAATCTGCCCCAGCACCCTTGTCATTTCAGTTTCCCATACATCTCCTCCCTACGTGTTTTCTTTAGTCATGTGTCCTTAGCTCACTGCGATGGTCACTTGGTAACATTAAAGCTATCAGTCTGGATCAAAGGTACCAAATCCACCTACGCAGGCTCCTTTGCCTGTTAATTTCCAGTCGTTTCAACACAGAGTTTTCAAGTGCCACTTTTTTCCCCTTTCCTATGAGAATTTTGGTGATCCCTACATAGTTTACTTACTCATTTCTATTTAAAACGTGCAGGGACATTTTAGTCCTATGTTCTATAACGCCAAGACTGTGTTCTTAATATGACCTTAAAGATTTATTGTATTAGGGATTTGCCATTGCAACCTAATAATTTATCATATTACACTTCACTTCCCTTATAATGTGGCATGATTAAAGCAGATAATAGATTAGAGTGGACTAAAAACAGATTTCCCAAACTAATGACTGGAGGCACTGATTGGGGAACTAATTACGTGCGAGTGACATCAGAGTGGAGAAATGCTTGTTGCATAGAGGCAAAGAGATACAAGAGGTATGCCTTGAACTTGGCTGAAATATTAGTAATTCTGCTATTCCACTTGAGGTTGTGGAGATTCTTTAGGCAATAATCAAATGAGTTACAAAGATTTCATGTACTTTTTATTAGTAAAGGAAGAACAGTTACCATGTCCAGGTTTGGGTTTGTCCTTAAAGCAAAGTTCCATGAATCTCCTTTTAATTGAACTCAGTTATTCCTAGTGGAGGATCATGATCCATGAATTGTTGGGAGTGGCTGAGGCAAAGATAAAGTTATTCCTTCAAAGGAACCATGGGCCCTGTAAGATGATGAAATGACCCAGAAGGAAAAAACAGTGGCATTCAGCAGGGTTTTCTCCTTTAAAGACTGTTTAGAACAAGAAAGCAATGTAAGACTAAAATGAACAAAGAACAAATGCTCCAGTACAGGGTTAACCCACTCCTATCAGCCAGAGAGTTGGATTTTCCACAGCATTGTTGTTGCTGTGTCTCCCAAGCTGTCACTGTTATAAACCCTGAACTGAGCATCCATCTGCAATCCCTTATTCACCAAGGAAAACTTAATGCCTCTGCACTGTCTCCCTGTGCCACACTATGCTTGGGGGGAGTAAAACTTTGGGGAAAGCCATGGCAGTGCCACATGAAGGTGAAAACTGTCTATGTAGGGTGACCAGTTAGTAAGTGTGAAAAATTGGGATGGGGGTGGGGGGTAATTGCCACCTATATAAGAAAAAGCCCCAAATATTAGGACTGTTCCTGTAAAATTGGGACATCTGGTTACCCTATGTCTATGGATCATTTCTACTCCTCCCCCTTGACCTTCCTGTGTGCTTTGAGCAGGGGGTTGGACTAGATGACCTCCTGAGGTCTCTTCCAACCCTGATATTCTATGATTCTATATTCTAGCTCCTGTGCCAAAAATCAGGAAGTCAATGGGCTCAGTGAGTAAACTCCATAGTCTCCAAATGGGAAACGGGGGAACTCCGTTTACCGTCAACTACACTACTGAATGGGCTGCATTACAGAAAGGGGCACAGTTTGCTTCCCTCTCTTCTGCAGGCTAAGTCAGCACAAAGGCAAAGAGATTTAATTTATTCTGTAATCATTGGATAACTCCCTTGCTGGTCACACGGTTGGCTAAGCACCTCTGCTTTTATTGTACCAGCTTTCTGAAGTCAAGACTCAAGAACCTACAAGTTTAAGCTTCAAGGTCAACATTTTTAACCACTGCTCAGCAACATTCCAGATGCAACCAGTTAATGCATCTGCCTAAAGTGGCTGGCCATAACTTGGATCACTTGACTTCTACTGCTGCCAGAACAGATCCATGTTGCAGCAGCAAAGAAGGCAATTCAGATAGTCCCATTCCTTAGTTTTAAATTTGATTTTGATTTCCACATAGCCATAAAAAATATAAATCCTACCAAGACTGTGAAAATTGGATTTAAGTTTAAAAAACTACTGAATGAGCAATAAAACTTCTAATTTAAGCCCTGGACTTAGTAACATGTTGTAGCACTTGTATTACATAAAACATTATATTGCAGTATTAATTCTTTCTAATATAGTAGAGCATTTCCTCAGCAAAATTATTTTAGGAATTTTGCCCTGCATTATAATCATATTACATCAGTGTTCATTGTTATCCAAAGCAAAGTTAATTACACAGGGAGTCTTATTGTGCTACTGGCTTTTCATAATGTCACAATTTCAGAAAAATTGAAGGAGGTGTTTCACATTATATTTTCCTTCTAAAAGGAAGCAAAAGGTTATGGAATTACAGGCAAACTGTATTATTAGGGCAGGGGACTGGACTCGATGACCTCTCGAGGTCCCTTCCAGTCCTAGAGTCTATGAATCTATGAATTACTGTATGGAAATATCTAAGCCAACTGGATGTGGTGAATAGCTTTGAACTATTACTTCCAGTTTTTTCAGATTGTTCTGCTGTAGTGCCCAGTGTATGAGTACAAAGTTCCATTGGATATTATTTGGCAAAATTGAGACTACTGTGAAGAGAATGACTTGGAATGACCAGGAAGCAAGCTTTGAAATGCCCTAGTACTTGTGTGAACCACTGGTATTTTTTTCTTTTTTGTCCATTGGTATTTTCATCTCCTGCTATGAATTTTCTGTAACTCTCAATGCTTTTCTCCACACATCTACCCTTATAGCAACATAAAAGGGGCTGAACACCTAAGCCTAAAAATAAATGTTGGTTCATGTTTGCTGAAAAATCTAGCTGAGATTTTTAAGGATGGATAATATAAATAAACCATTTCCCCAATTACCCAATAGAAAGTACAACTATGTGTTACCTGCAAGCTAAAGTATAACTGTTCTTTAATAGACTGTATCCACTGTACGGTCTCATCAATTTAGAGAGAACCTTCTCAGTAAAAGCTTCTGGCAATTAAACTTGAATAGAAATTGTATCAAACCTTTACTGGAATAGGTTTCAGCTGTCCTGAGGGCAGGCTTTCTTTTTTTTTCTCCTGCAGATGTTTGAGACTCATTGGAGTGTAAAAGAATTATGATCAATGATCTCTCATAACCTTGGTGGTTCAGTTCCTAGTATTGCCATCTGCTTTGGAATTGAAACAAAGCATAAAACAGCTTCTGTTGGCACTGCCTCAAACTTCAGAGAGCAGTTGTAGTTAATTCTTAACTCAATTCTTCTTGAAATAAGAGTTTAATTATCTGTTATACCGCAAAGTGTGCACAGGCCACAGTCTGTGGAAGAAAGACCTTTAGCAACTAGCCAAATACAGGTAGAAACATTTTTTTTGTTCTGTTTGTACAGTGCCTTCACAATGGGGTACTGGTGCTACTAGGTCCTACTATGAATAAGAATAACTTTGCATTCCTGTGGTAAAACCTTCTGGAAGGCAGCAGAGGGCCCAGGAAAATGACAGGAGATGAAAAAATAAATCTGATTTTCATATCTGTAACATCCATATCTATAAATGACATTATGCACAGGGAAAACCAAACAACTTTTGTATTTTAGCCAACAAGGTTGATCTATGTAAATAAATAAAATACACCTAAGCAAATCATCAGATTTATCTTAAGACCTCGTTCCTGTCACAGGCAACAGCAGCAGCTCCATAGTTGTCAGAGAAATAAAAAAAATATGTATGCAAAATCTGCCAACTCTTGCTCTTCTAATAAGAAATGCCCAGGAGATTACATTTCACAAAAAGCTAACAAGAATGTGGAAGAGTAGGGGACACTTTGTACCGTGGATGTTTTCAGTCAAAATGTTTTTCGTGTAATATCTGATGTGATCTATCAAACTTAAACAGACTAACTGTGAATAAGGCTGTAAATGCATCTAGGTCCTCATGACCTCACAAAACTATTCATTTGTCACTCTTTTAACTACTCTACTCTATTTTGGGGGTTAGTTTTTGTAGCCATGTAAGGCATAATTTCACTGCAGAGTTAAACCAGGTCTTCAGCTCCTGGTGTAAGCAGCCACAGTACAATGTTCAAATTACTCTGTCCTCACTGGTTCTGCACTCACCTCTGTGTATCAATAGGACTTCTGGGGGGCACATTCTATGGTTCTTTGTGCTGCAGTAATCTGAATTTATTTGATCCTTTCCCTGTGAATTGTGGGACGATGTGTCTATCTTTCTGGGCATATGGAGAGGATTATAGGAAGGCAATGGAAGATCAGCGCTTGAATGATTTTAGACCTGATCTACACTTAAAAATGAGATCAATAGCTATATCACTCAGGGCTGTGAAAAATACTATGCCCTGTGCGCTGTAGTTAGGTCAACCTAACCCCTACTGTGGACACAGCTAGGTCAATGGGAGAATTCTTCCGTCAGCCTAGTCACTGCCTCTTGGAGAAGTGGATTACCAACATTAACAGGGAAAACAAACACTTCTGTCAATGCAGGGGGAGCTGCAGCACTGTAGCTGTGCTGCTGTAGTGTATACATGGCATTAGCCTGTGTCCTCACTGCAAATTGGGGGGGGAGAGGGGTGGGGTTAACCACCCTGAGGGAAAGCAGAACCTGGGCATTAGCTTATAGCCTGGGACAAGCTTGCTAACTCAGGTTGAAAGCACCATTAAACTGATGTCAGAGGTTTTTGTGTGTGGATGAGAGGTCAGGTTAGGGTAACACCTGAGTAAGAGCTCAAACTAACTCTGCAGTGAAGGCAGATCTAGATTATGCTGAAGCATCTAGAACTAGCTACTGTAAAGAACATGGCGAACATACCTGTACATTGATTCTGGCACTGTAAATTCAAATGGATTCCTGTGCAGGTAGTGTTGGTAGGATTGTTCCCCTTGCCTTGGATTCATTTCAGCATGTTTGTGGAATAAAGACTGAAAATTCGAGAAAAGATCTCGAAATAACCAGACGAAACATAACATACATGGCTCTGATAAGCAGAAAACAAAATGCATAACAACATTGAGAATACTCAGTGACCTAAAACTGCCCTTCAGCTAGACTTGTTAAAGCTGATTGACCTTGGGGAATTAATTAAAAGCAGCAAAGGATTTAAATATGGAAAAATTAAGGTGATGTGAAATAATAAAAATGTTTGGGGCCAGATCTTGAGCTAGTTTAAACCTCAGTGGAGCTATGCCAATTTCTCTACAGCTGAGGCTCTGGCTCTTGTAACAAATGCAGAAATGTTCAGGACAGGCATGTTGCTGTTCAACACTGACTCCAGGGTTGTGATTCTGCATGTCAAGTATAGGGATTGGCTGGTAAGTAACAGTTTAGATTAGGGATGAATTTGAACCTCACCTACAGAGCTAGATAACAATTTTTCCAGAAGTTTGGGGCTGTTAAGACTTAGGACTTAGGGATCATGCCTTTTTCTAGGTTGGTGAAATAATCCTTTCATCCCCCCTTCTCTCCCCACAAATGTGAAATTCAAAATGTTACATGGCTGTGATGTAACAAGAACTGATTTCTTTCCGAAGTTAAATTTTCATATTTTAGAATGCAACATTTTGAATTTTTTTCCAATCAAAAGTTAGAACTGATTTCGTGGTTTGTTTTTTAAACTAAAATAGAACATCTTTGAAAATATAAAATATAAAAACTTTCTGAGAGTTTTTCCTTTTTGTACATTCCTACTCTGAGGTTTACCTATCATTAATTAATGTAGTGTGTGAACTACCATTAGGAAATATGGGCCACTATCCTTTGAACAGCAGAGCACACTACCATAACCTGTGCTTGGTCACTTTGTGTAATGTTGCTGACAAGAAAGCTAGAAATGGGTCCATTGCTCCTTCAATAGATGTTTGTTAGGTTGTTTTTTTTAAAGTCACAGTTACATTAGACAGGATCAACAATTTGTAAGGGATATAAACATGCTTCAGGGTTTGAATCATCCACTAAACTGCCTCGGATTAGGAAGAAACTTTTGTTAAGGCCAAGCACTTTCGTAATTATCTAGTACAAGGGTTCAGGAGTGAGTATTTTTGGTAGCTTATGAAGCATCTAGAACTAACTACTGTTCTAGCACTAGATGATGTGGAACACTATTGTGATATAGAAATGTCTATGTTCCAATATTATGCACTCATTTGCCTCCATGTTGCTAGTCCAGCCACTTCTATTCATTCTATCTACACAGAATTAAACTAATAAGAAAATAAAGAAACCATTAGCCCTTTTAAAAATATTTTAACCAGATTCTCAGTAATGTAATTACTGCAATATCTGGTTTGTGAGAGACATCCCTGCAGTCATTCTGGACTGTTAAGGGCTGTGTTTTACAGGACTGTGGGATTCCCATTAAGGGGGCTCTGTCCTGTGTTGTACCTTCCTGCCTTAAACTGACATTGCCCCCTGTGCTTATCGCTGTCAGGGTCAAGCTGTATCAATATCTGCACCGTACAACCAGTAGCTGCATCTCTGGGATGAAAGTGTCCTGTGTTTTACCTCATTAATAATGTGTCCATGGTTTCCGCATTACTTGCTTGTTAGGTTGGTACCACTATTCCCAGCCCCGCTGAGTGTTGCAAAGAAATTCTGGAGGAGGCACAGCTGGCCTACTTTGACAAGACAGGCTAAGTGTCTTGTTTCAGAAAGTGGTACACAGGGGACCTTCCTATGCTGGTAGCATTTTCTTGTTCCTTAAGTAGGCTTCCACGAAAGGAGACAAGGAGCCTGATGTTTGTTTTTTCTGAAGGGTATTTCTCACAAGTACACTTCAGTGCCTCTTAACTCTGCCCTACAGTTTAGAAGACGAGGAGGAGGAACTGCTGGATGTAAAAGACAGCGGGGGACAAATGAAGATGGCTTGCTTGTTCTCATCTTTTTCACTATCCCTCTCATTATCTTTTGCTTTCTGGGGCAGGAAACCACTGCTTCATTTATTGGCATCCCTCTATTTTTGTAGATGGGTATTGTGAGGAAGCAATGCTTAAATACCACTTAGTAAGAGCACAAAGTGGAGTCGTACTGTAGAAGTTAGACTTTGCAAAAATTTGTACATGTAGCAGCTTTGTGTTTTTTCCTGCGGGAATCCTCCAGAATCCAGAAATACAAGTGTACTGTTATCAGGTTCCTTGAGATATGAATCCAGATGTCAAACCAGCAAACAGATGTACTACAACTTATATATGTAAAAGTTACAGAGCTACATAATTAATGTCACAGTAAATTCCAAGCTCTGTTCCACCCCACCTCTGCCATCGCTCTCTCATCTATTTATAAAATAATTTGCTGCCTTGCTTTAAAGAAAAGAAAATGCCATTGCAGCATCTCACATCCTTGTACTCCAATGTCTGATTCTTCCCTCTAATAAATATTTTGTGTAAGGCAATAGAACACTGCTATTCAGAAGCAACATCTGGATTATACAATAGATTATACAGTTATTCCATGCCATCACTACCCATTGTCTTTAGCATAGAATCATAGAATATCAGGGTTGGAAGGGACCTCAGGAGGTCATCTAGTCCAACCCCCTGCTCAAAGCTGGACCAATCCCCAACTAAATCATCCCAGCCAGGGCTTTGTCAAGCCTGACCTTAAAAACCTCCAAGGATGGAGATTCCACCACATCCCTAGGTAACTCATTCCATTTCACCCTCCTAGTGAAAAAGTTTTTCCTGATGTCCAACCTAAACTTTTCCCACTGCAACTTGAGACCATTACTCCTTGTCTGGGCCTCCGGGTCTCTAGCTTCTGCAGTCAGGGGCTGAAGTGGCTCCTGGGCTGGAGCCTCCACCGAACATCCTTTCTCCCCGACAGTCAGCCCGGCATGAGCTGGGCTTCTCTCTTTTATACTGAGGCAGCAGCTAGGTATGCCCAGCGTGGTCTGAGGGGTGGGACTTCTGTTGCCCATAACGTGGGTTTAACACTATCTTGCCTAATGTGGAGTATGCATGCCCTGTCACACAGCCCGAGATGGTTATGGCTCCTCAGGCCAAATATCTTGAGTGCCCCTTTTAGTCCATTCCTCTGTTCAAGGATACTTAGGAATTACCCTCAGGTCCCTCTGACCAGAGTGAAGTTCTTCACTCTGTTAGTTTGTTGGGGGATATCCAGAAATAGCAGCTTATATATATCTCTTGCCTGAAGGCTGCTTTCTCGGTGGTGGCAAGTCAGCTGCGAGCCCCACCCTACAGTCCCTGTTATGTACGCCCAACACATTGGCCTCTTTCCGTAGGGCCTCATATACTGTCTGATCACACTGACGCTTTCTAGATCAATCCCCTTTGTTCCCTTGGCTTCCTCAGCTTATTTCCAATAACTGCCACTTTAAGAGCCTTTGACGGCTGCTGCCTCTGTGCTCCTGTGAACCCTTTCAGGGCTAGTCTTTTCAGTGGTCTGGCTCCATGGTCCTTGCCCTACTCTCTGTTGCTTCTTCACAGGTTTGTGTTATACAGCTGGCAGAAGCTGCTGATCCCCTGCTCTGCTATCATCTTCTCATCTAGTCTCCCAGGCTCAGGCTGCCTCCTGTTTCTACTGCTGGATCCCTAAAGAGATTTCCCTTCCTATGACAGAGCCTTTTAAAGCATTTCCACCATGCTCATTCTATTGCCAGATCCTGATATGACCCTGGGTGATGGCAGGAGAAAATAATTGAATCTTCTGCTCAGCAGATTTATTAAATATGAGAAAGAGGCAAAACAAAAATGGAGTATTTCTGTCACCTTGGGGAGTCAATCCTTTATGCACAACACTCACATTGTCAGTCCCACCAGCCGTCCATATTTGGATTTCCCAGTGATGTTAATGGAAGCCTTTCATTATCTTTTGCACAATTCCTGCAGGGGTTAGCGACAAAAGTAAGCCTGAAAATGTTTTTTGTGAAAAAAGACTTCAGGATTTGTCCCTACACAAGCAGAAATTGGCCAGGCACAGTCATAAGTACACAAATAAACCTGTGGAGTGTGTGTGTTAAATATTTGAACAGTTCTATGCGATTTTAGGAAGATACAGCACAAAAGCTAGCGGTTGGATTTCTTCAGGTGAGGAACGATACAGCCACGTCTTCCCCTTGTTGACCTTTTGGATCTTCCTGGACAGCTCATATAATAATTCCAACGTGTTAATTTGAAAAAAAAGTCATCTTTAGTCTCCTACATCAATACATACATTACTATTTTGCACGCCCTATTTCCACACTATATTTCCTTGTAGACTGATTGTCCTATATAAATTCTTAATGTCTAAAGGTGTACTGTGAAGAAAATATTCCACAGAAGATTTTTTTCCCAGTAACTTCCATAGATTTCTGTTTTTATTCACCAAGAACCTTTGCAATTACTCTATTACATTAGAGAAAAGTCACAAGAACCTGAATCTATTCAGAACTGAACCTGTGATTAGGCAATTTAGGTAATTGTATGGATTATCTTGAATTAAAGGAATGTAAAATTGGAAGTGGTTATCTAATTCTCCAGTATAACTGTATGTTGAACCAAGCACAGGTTAAATTATGCCTGTGCAAGTCTCTTGATACTAATAGGGGTTTAATGGTTGAAAGTGAGAGCAAAATTTGGTCCTGGGGGTCAGACTAGTGAGATTTGGAGGGGGAAAAAAAGGAGAAAATAAGCTTCAAACTTTGCAGCTTCATTTTGGATTCATTAATCTCATATTTCAGATCAATGGAGGAAAAGAAAGTAACATTCATTTAAGCACCTCTTTATTTTCTATCCCGTTTTGCCTTTCATTTATTTCTTTATGTGCGTGTTCAAACAGAATATTGAACTGGAAATTTAAGCAAATGTGAAAGACCTAGTCAGGGACAGAAGGAGGATGAAGGATGGTATCGAAGCTGAATGAAATTTATAATTTTGGTTTGTGGAATTTTCCATGAAAGTGCTTCCTGTTTTTGCATGAACTTGGAACGCCTCAAATTACCCTTGATTTACAATTCCAATGATATAGTGTTTTGGTATCTAACCTGGAGAAATTTCTGCGTGGCCTTTAGTACAAAAGTAATTTTTGCATGAATAATAGATCAGTTTGTGTTCTTCAAACATTTCTATTATTTACTGAAGATTGTTGTGGAAATCAGTCCATTTCTGTGCTGGGTGATGAGATACAGTGAATCTTTGGTTTTGAGTAGTTTTGCATTTTGTCTTCAACATTCCACATAGGTCCAGATGGGATATGGAAAAGAAAGGTAGGAGGATGGAGACACCACCAAATATACAAGTAAGCATCCAGATTTTGTGAGGCTTATCTGAACCAAATCCTTTGAGGTTTGTACTTTGCTAGGGCCACCAGAAATCTGTGAAAATATTCTGTAAACTTTCTTTTCTGAAGAAAGAAAGAAATAAAATTGAAAACCCTATTTTTTAAAAAATATTTTTTTACAAAAAAAGAGCAGATTAACTTCAAACCAAAGGGGGACCAGCGCTTCAAAATTCAGCTCAAGATCAGTGGAGTTATATCAGATAATTTTGCTCCCAAATTCTGAATTCTCTGAGAAGGCAGGGCAAACTTTCTGGTGACTACAAGTCATGTTTTCAGTTATTTTCTTTAGTTTGTGACCTTTGTTGTAAACAATAAATGGTGCCCTGAAGAAAGGGCCTTAAAAAGTATGTAGGAGTTTTCACAGGAGAAAATGCTGGGTATTCAAGGGCTCATTAATCTAGAGGAGAAAGCTATAACCTGACCAATGGCTGGAAGCTGAAGCCCAACAAATTCAAATCAGAAATAGTGCATAAATTTTTAGCAGTGAGGGTGATCTAACACTTTAACTACCCAGGAAGGTGGTGAATTCTCTGTTGTTGACTTCTTCCCATCAAGAATGGATGCTTTTCTGGAAGACATGTTTAGTGGTCCTATCTGGCCTTAAACTGTGTGAATAGAGGCACAGAGTTTGCTTCCCTTCCCTGGCTAGTGAAACATTCACCAAGCTATAAATAGCTATCTGTGTGGTTTTTGTTTGTTTGTTTGTTTAAGAATTTCTCCCCAGCCTTCATTGAGCTCTTTCATTTTCCTCTTTGAGACTTCCCACCTGAAATCTTCTACAATCTATTACCAGCCCTGTGTTCCATCTATTTTCACCTTTTGAACAGAAGTCAAATTCAACAACTCCTTTATTTGTGCATGGTGGATAGGAATTCCACCGTCACCATTTTCAGAGATCCCCTTAATTCTGAATTTGTTTCTTCTCTCTCCATTTTTCATATTGTCCATTTGGATCTGCAGATCCATTTCTCTCTCTGCTGGTTTTCCCAATTCAGTTTCCAACACAGTGGGCCTAACTTTCTTCTCACGCCTCTTTGTGATGGTATAAGTCAGAAGTCCCCAACGAGGTGCCCATGTCCTGGCCCCCGGGAGAGCACCCGCCAAAATGCCTCCGAATTTCAGCTGCTTTTTGGCAGGGACGCCTCTCGATGATGACACTTGTCGCCAACAAGTAATGTCATCGAGAGGTGTCACCTCCGAATTTTGGAAGTGACGCCTCTTGATGACGCCGCTTGCTGTCGACAAGTGGCATCGAGAGGTGTCGCTGCCAAAATGCCGCTGAAATTCGGAGGCATTTCGGCGGGTGCTCCATCGCCATAGTGGTCCTTCATCTGGCTCCCACCAGACGAAAAGGTTGGGGACCACTGGTATAAGTGCATTTGTGCCACTGAAGTTACTCTGGTGTAATCAAAAAGAGCATCCAGTCCAGACACTCTATCCTCCTCTGCTAGAATCTTGTATTCACAGATGAACTCCTTGATATCCAGTTCAGTGGTCAATCAATATTCTTTGGCCTTCTTAGTTTGCCTGTTTTAAGTAGCCAAGCCCTCACTGGCAAATAAGTTCCTCTCACTGCAACCTTGAAGCACTCCTGTGTGTGAGATAGCTTTTTAATTATTTTCTTGGGACATCTATCTGCTAGAAGTATACATCTTTGGGGAGAGGAGGTGATGTTTAAGGGATCATTGGAAACAGATTCTTCTGCTGCCTGCACAGGCCTTCATCAGCCATCATACAGCAGGCCCCCTCTCTTTTTTGCCCCCCCCCCAGTCTTTTGTAAATATTGACTTTATGCCATGTGCAAGACTTTATCATTCCAGTTGACATGGATGCTCATTTTATTGTTTTCCACTATTGCCCCAACTCTCATTATTTTTACTGCAAGTCTCATGATTTTTGGTATTTTTTCTTAAAGCCCAGTTCCTAGAATTAGGTAATTATGTGAGAATCTGAACTTTTGTTTTAAAAATATCTAGCCCCCATGGTTTCAGAGAGAACATTGAAAATATGAACATTAAATGCTCAAAAAACAGAAGGCAAATAAAATCTATTTAATGCAATTTCATGATTGGGGGAGGGGTGATTCATGGTGTTTGGACTCTTGGGATTGGCAAAAACCTAGGATCACTTGTAGGGAAACACTATTTGATGCAATCACATTCATCACAAAATGTAAGCAAGCCATCTGAACCTGGAAAGCTTGGCAAACATTAGGAGACCAGGAAACAATTCTCCTGGGCACAATGTTTTTCCTTAAGAACACGGCACACTATATTCTCTTTTAACTACTGTATCAAGGGAAACTGTATCATCACTTCAAAGAGCCTTTGCTAAGTGTTTCTGACACAATTCACTTTATAACTACAGTGAATTCACTTCCCTTTGGTTCACACTGATTATTTCTCCATTCTTCCATTTTTCAGAATAACATTATAAAGTAAAGCTGTGCTCCTAGGTCTTCCAGTGGGTCGTTGTTGCCATGGTAAATGTTTGCTTGCAGCTATCTTGGAAATGTAGAATTATTAGAGGAACCATTTTCGTAGATGTTCTTCTAACAAAAATTATGAAAAATGAAGAAGGTATAATTCAAGACACATTATTTGGGGACAAATAATACATGAAACAAGTAATCTTTATGCTTCATTCGAGGATCATTTAAGGGATTGTTCATTTCTTCTTTGAGCTCCACCATACTATGAATATCTGATGATGGAATAGGCTGTCATGTGTAATACACCTAAAAGTCTAGCACGCAGGCTGCTTGCTATGATCACTTAATTCAAAGGCCAATAAGAAGATACCAGTGAAGTTATGCAATAGTCCCACTGGAGTTTGCTTATCAGCTCGAGGGTACTAAACACTTGTCATTCCCATAATCTTTAGCATGCAAATAGTTCTGCAAGGTTATTTGATTGAAGATTAAAACTGTTTATTTTCAAAACCCAACAGGAACAGGTGAACTGACTCCACTGAAATTCCTGCCTGTTGAAAATGATACCTGATTGCAACCCCAGCCTTTGAAGTTGTCAGGGAGCCAGCTGCAATAGGTGCAGTCTCTTAGCAACACACTGGACCACAGCTGACCCTAATACAGGCTGCCTGATTGGCTGCACTTCCTGATCGAGGGTACGGGGGAAGGGTGGAGCTTACTAGTTAACCCTGCAACATCCACAGCTTGCTGGTTGCTCAACATGTTCCATGCCCCCAGCTGTGCTTGCTCCTGTTCCTGTGCCTGCTCCTGCCCCACCAGCTCTTGTGCTTGCTTCAGCCCCTACCCTTCTTCAACCTTGACACCACTGGCTCTGACGCTGGCTCCAGCTCATCTATTGGCTCTGGCATTCTGCTTCTGATCTTCGGTTCTGGGCTACAGCAGTGCTCTTGACTATGCCCCAAGGTGTCCCATGTCCCTAAGCCTTGACTCCAGCTCAGTTCCACTCTAACCTCCAAGCCTGACTGCTCCCACAGCTCCAATCATTAGATCCAAACACTAAGGTCCCTTTTGTGTCCTGGACAGAAGTAACCTTACTGTTCATCAGAACAGATCCTCATCAGATTGCTCTTCAGCTGACATTTTCTCTCCTTATCATGAATAATGAAATCTTTCCAAGAGTGGTCTGGTGCATCATCTCTAGTACGATATACTAGCAAGTAGCAGGGTGGAATTCACATGCCTGGATGTAACACTAAGTAGCAAGCTGAAGAAATGTTTAAAAAATAGCAGAGAGACCAGAATAGTACAATGAATATAGAAAAGAGTTATGTTTATTTACAGAGTGAATGAAGAAAAATAACAGGGCGGGGAAAGATAGGGAGAGTGGTAAAACAGGGTTACATCCAACGTGAGGATCGCTGGGCCCAGTGGTACCACAATATAAAAGGATAGATATGAAGCACTGTGTCTACTCTCTAAGTTCATGAATACTGGGAAGAGTTCCAGTCTGGCAGTAAGACTTGGGTGGTCCTGGTCATCTTCGGCACCAGTAAACTAAAAAATGTCATTCTATAAATGGGTGTGGATTTGGTGTAGGGAGTATATTGCTGCTCTAGCTGGTTTGCCCTGTCCTTGGCCATGACTCAAAGCCGGCCGTTCAGTGTTTGCAGTGTGTGAATATCCATTATGGCAGTACCACTTCTAAGGATAGAGTAACATTTTAAAAATACCCAGCTAGTTCTGCATTCTAGCTCCTACCGTACAGCTTTCCACCTACCGCCCCCAAACATTTGGCTTCTCTCAAGTCTTTTCCTGAGTATTTAACGTCTTCCCTCTTTTTCTGTCTATTATTTCAGGGTTTTTTTTCACACTGGTGAAATAAGGAAGAATTCTTACTTTATGCTTTTATGCCCAGAGCAAAACTATCTTAAGTTTGAGACTCTCACCGTTGACCTAGTCCTCTTGAATACTTTCCTAGCATTTCTCTGATGACTTTCAATATTCAGAGATAAAATGACTCTGGCTTTAACTCTAACAGTAAATTAAACAAAATAAATGAGACCAAAACTGAGAGCTTTATCTTTTTTTTTTTTTTTTTAAATATACCAACTGGGACTTTTGCACTGAACAATAGAAAAGTCTGAGGGTTTTATTATTAATGCATCCTTCCATATGCCATTATTGCACATCTGAGGTTCTCATCACTCAAATGGCTTAATTTAACATACTAGTGTAAAAGACACAGTGATCTACATCACAATTAGTTTGAAGGCAAGTGAGGTTACATATTAGCCTTTGGCACTCAGAATAAGTTGTTAGAGTAGGTTCCAAGGTTAGAGGGAATTTCATGAAGTGAACTTTACACAACTTTACAATCCAAACAAAGCTTGTGCACTTGCAACGGTGTAATCCGAACTAGCTTCAAACTGTATTGTGGAAAACACTATCTAGAACAGATATTTTTTGTTCCTCTCCTTGGAAATTAAAATTCATAAACTTTATATAAATGGGTAGATTCCCTGTAGCCATTTTCTGCCTGGCACATTTTGAAATTAATCAATTATATTAAATTTTAAATAGAGCTTGAAACATCTAATTTAGGAAATATTTACATATAATCAAGGAAATGTGACTGGGGAATCTATTCAGTAGCAATGCAGTCAGCAGTGTAAGTTGGTATTGGAAACCTTGCTAAGAGCGGACGGCTAGCTTAGCAAAACAATTATGATTTCATATATTGCACATAGAAGAAGCTAACAAATTGCATTGCTTATCTATTTTTCCACCCTGATCATTTATTGGTAATATTATGTGGATGCTAGTTTTGCTCATTTAGAAAATTCACGTAATCATGACTCAGTAGAGCAAACTGTGTGTAGTACTGATATATTTAAACATTCACATATTAGGGGGAGGGGAGTAAACTATAATCTTTTATAGGTTTATATGGCACTGTGTACATAAAAGAGGAATACACAAAAAAGTGCTAAGGTGATACTTGGTGCTGACAAAAACCCAGGAAATCTATAAGTTTGCCTTAGTGCTTGAAAACCTTAATTTGTTTGAGTTGCACATTTTACAGTATTGCACTCTAGGGAGAATTCAAGTCTAGTAGCTTGTGACTTTGCACCATCACAGACTTCCTGTGTGATCTTGGGCAAGTGACTTAGTCTCACGGTGCCTCAGTTCCTCATCTGTAAAAATGGGAATAATAGCACTGCCCTACCTCAGAGGAATGTTGTGACGATAAATACATTAAAGAGTGTGAGGTGCTTAGATACTGCAGCAATGTGGGCTGTAGAAGTACCGAAGATAACCCTGAGCTTAAAAAGTATACTAAGACTTTTTCCACTCCAGCTCCAAAAAATCATTGTGGCTTCTTGCTGCGACCCATTCTATCCCTTCTAAAGGATTATAAGGTGGATTTTGTGGTTAAAAAATAAATGGCTGGTTTTGTGCACTGAGCACACCATGGTATTTTTGGAACTAGTGTTGGGTTGAAGTATAGGAGTTTGTTGCTGATTAAGAGGTTGATTGGCAGTATGCGGGGGTTGGAGATTGGTGTTTGGAACTAGATGCTGGCTGCTATCTGGGATGTTACTATTCATGGGGCTTCTCCCTTCTCTTTCTCCACTTTCAAGAAGCTGGGAAGACGGATGTACAGACTCACAAAGAGCTGTGGGACAGCCAGAGTTGGCTGAACTAGGTCTGGTCTTTGGTTACTAATTTCAGTCAGGGCTCTGGTAGGGTCAAGATTTCCTCAGTAACAGGGTTAAGGTCAGTTTGGATGGGATTTGATATATATATGTGTGTGTGTGTATGTATATATGTGTGTATGTGTATACATACATACAAAGTGTATATATACACACACATGATTGTAATTTTCCGTAGTCTTTGTCCTAATTCTTCAATGTCCAATTGAGCAACACAGCTATCTGGTCCCTTCCACTTTCTCCAGTCTCAGTGGCACACAAGCATTAAGGGA
This sequence comes from Gopherus evgoodei, assembly GCF_007399415.2. NCBI lineage: Eukaryota > Metazoa > Chordata > Testudines > Testudinidae > Gopherus > Gopherus evgoodei. The sequence continues at coordinate 12,803,192 of NC_044334.1, read as the reverse complement.
CTTAATTTACTTCCAGATTACATTTTATTAAATTACAGTTGTGTCATTCATAAATCTAGGAGCCTGCAACTTCTTGGACAACTGCCACATTTTTCTTTAATGCTGTAGCCTACCACAAGCATTTATAATTTGTGAATCACTGCTCATGAGAATTTCTTGTTGAAACTAGCTGTGAAAATAATAATAAATACAGTACTCGCTTTGGGATGGATGCAATTTATTTCTCTTTGCTTTTCAGCTATCCAAATTTTTTCTTTTCTTAGACATTCAAGTATTCATTGTCCACCCCAGGAAAGAGATGATAAATGAAACTTTCTGGCTCCCATGTTAAACAGGGAGCTCATAAATCTCTTCCTTCTCCCACTCCTACTTTTTTTTTTCATTTTAAATATTGACACGAGCAACATTATTTGTGAGCAAACTGCTAAAAGTTATTTTCACATAACCTGGTGACAACCTATGTGGCTGCACCAGCATGGAGAACAAATACAGTCTCTCTCCTTTTTAAAATTTTCATTTCTATGGTTTTATATGTTCAATATAAAGTTATTAATCTGTCAGGGATGAAGGCAGTCAGGGTTGGACTTTAAAAACCAATAAATCTTAATAGCAGACCGAACAGAAAATTTAATATGTAGCACCTCTACCTAGAGTGAGGCATTGACTGGTGCATAAAAGTTGCTTCCAATTATAAAAAACAGTACAGTTTTCTGGCAGAACTGAGGTAATATATAAAATGTTACTCCTTGACTGTAATTTTATCTGCTGTGAATTCATGAGTTTATGAATCAAAACAGAGATGATGTTTCTGTTCATTTTACTGTGTTAATTAAGATCTCCTTTTGGGACCTGGGATCAAGTCCACCCTTGTGCCTAAGTCCTAAAGAATGTAGTGTTGATGAAACATGGCATTCTACACAAATGTAATGGCATTCTTTAGAAATTACCTAAAAGAGCTATATAATTTAACAGAGAATAAGATCCATCAAATAATCTATAGATTATTTGAACCTTTTAGAATTCTATAGCAAGGATATAGATGTCTAATAAATTCTATAGCATGATTTAAAAGCCATTATAGAAAGCTTATCATTTTCTGTTAATTTCTTCACAGCTTTTTCCATAATTGTACTAATTTGGATGTAACTAAAAAGGAGATTAGTGGCCTTAAACATATTCACAGCCATAATGCACCAACTAAGCAAGATGAGGCTACCCAGAGGCACTTTTCCTTTTTAGTTGCTAGGGAAGGCTGTTCCATCCTGTACTGGAAAGCACTGCACGATTACAAGTGTGTTTTGGAGGAGCTGAAAGACTAAAGTACTAACCAGGGGCGGCTCCAGGCACCAGCATGCAAAGCGCATGCTTGGGGTGCTCTGCCGGTCGCCACAAGGGCGGCATGCCTGCGGAGGGTCCGCTGGTCCTGCGGCTTCGGCGGACCTCCTGCTGTGCTTAGGGTGGCAAAATAACTAGAACTGTCCCTGGTACTAACTGTTGGTAGATACTATATTAAAGATACAAAGGCTCTTTAAGAAAGAGCAGGGTTGCTAGTCCTGGAGTCCTAATCCAATTTCAGCTCAGTTAATTAAATAGTTGCTACATATACTATACCTCTGTGATTTCAGCCTGGCATCCCTTCCTGACCTAAACTGCTCTGTAATGTTGCTGAATGCTGTTAAACAGCCTCTGGGTTACTGTTTCCATCCAAGAGGTAGCTGAATGCAGTGAGCGTTAGATCTATTCCTGTACTGTGATTTGTACAGAAGTGTGGAAGAGCCGTTGGGACCTGTGGGATTAGCAATTCTGTATAAAATGATATTGCTGTAGCCTCTAATAAATAGTGGTACTTTCTCCATGTCTCCAAACCACTGCATAGTTTGTAATAATTAGCAGTCTTGGCTTCAGGGATGCTCTGAGCCAGAAGAGCACAAGCTTTACAGGTTGGTTTAGGTACCTCAGTGGAATAAAATGGAGAAGTTTTGCATCATGGAAATGTCCATGCTATGCCAGACTAGACTAGACTGTTAGCTCCATTTTAACAATAGATGGTTTTGGACCATTCTCAACAGGATGGTTCTTTTCCGGTTGTAAGGAGTAATGGGTAAAATGAGCAATTAGGAGTGCAATTCATCGTTTTCTCCACACCAAGCCCAACTAATCCAGGCTTTCTGCGTGGGAATCCAAAGGGTGTAGGAAAGTGAAATTCACCTTGCCAATTCAGAGGCAGTGCAGTCCCTGTGTCCTCACTGTTCCACTGTGTCCCCTCTATTCCAGTCTATAGACTTCCCATAGCTCAGACCTCCAAATGCCCCTTTCCATACCCCAATTATATTACTGGGGATGAATGAGAGTCCAATTTGATAAACAGCACAGATCTGTCCCATTAAATCTTTTCAGGACAGGGCCTGTGCCTACCCCCAGGTTTGTACAGTACTTAGCACAATAGGGCCCTGATCCTTACTGAGGACTTTAGACTCTTCTGTAGTGTATGAATAATAATGTAATTTATTCATACACATTTATACCACATTCATTTAAGGAAGCATGGCATAACCTCCAGTTGTACACATTTGAATAAAAAATGCCTTAAGCTGTTATTCCATGAATAGAACAGGATTTAGTTTGGCTAACTAGACCATGTTGGGCTGAACAGGTACAGAAAATTCCAGGCACTTTTACTGCAGTATATGATAATATGTGCCCAGCCTACCCATGAAGACCAGTCCTCATAGACTTGACAGACTGGGATTAGAATTGAAAGAGGAAGGAAAAAACACCCAATATTTTTGATAGGGTGTGGTACCTGTACCTGGTTGGCTGCCTGGGAACTTTTGTAAGTCTGTCCCAAGCAGTCAGATGAACTGAAGGCATAAAAATGGAAACTGTGAAGGGAAGATTCCTTTCCACTTCTACATCCCACATGCCAAAGCCCCCAGAAATTTCCTTTAAAAAATTATGTTGACTAGAAGGCCTTCAGGGCAACTCATGCGTTTCAAAGGGCTGCTAGTTACTTAGGACTGTGATGGCAGCCGGGTGTGTGGCCATGTTGTTTCAAAAGAAGGATGACATCTTTAGTCCTACTGATGTCAATGGGAACTTCACCATTGACTTCAACAGGGCCAAAATTTCACCCGAAGGCTTATTTTACAGTGGTTTTCCAGTGGACCTTCCAGGCCCATTCTAGGTAGCAGTAATTATTTGGCCAAATTAGGGGAAGAGATTGGAGCAACTGATAACTTAAATATGAAACAAATATGAATATTATCTTTTTCACTCACACCATTAGATCCTCTATTGTTCTTGGCAGATATTTTTCCTCGTCAAAAAAAAAAATCCCCAGTAACTACACAGTTTGACATTTTGGAAAATATCTGCTCATGAAAGGGCCAACATCAGAATAGCATAATTTGTCAGATGAGACTTAAAGTGTATTATAGTGCATGAGTGGTTTGCATTATACTAACAAAAGTCCCAGGTTAAATTTACACACCTCTTCAGATCTTAAAGAAGTAGCTGTTTGTTTTGTAATTGAGTTTTTATAAGATAATTTTAAAGTGTGTCTGGGTGTTACATTTAAAATAATGGGCCATCTTCAGCTGATATAAATCAGCAAGACTCCAATGGAGCTCTGTGCCAGTTCACAGTAGCGGAGGATCTGGTCCATCTTTTAAAACCTCAATATTTTCTATAGGTAAATGCTGCTTTCATGCAATGGTGAGAAGACTAGAGTCATTTGCTTTATGCTTTAGCAGTCTCCAGCTCCATAGTCAGCTTTTTCAGTGAACATTAGGAAGAGCAGCATAGTAAAATTGGAGTAATAAAGTCTGAAAGTCTAAATGAAGCAATTAAAATTTCACTGATAGCCTGAAGAGTTCCTGAACTGTTTGTTATGAATAGCCTTTAACCAAGATAATTGAAAGAAACATCCATAATACCATCCGAAGAGGGGTGACATGTTTTAATTAAACCATTTTTACATTGCTTCAATAATTGATTGTCGAAGTGAAAGGTGGTGCCACTGTTAACAGTATGAACAGCAGCAATGTTTTGTGTTCCTTCCTAAAATATTGGATGTCATCCCGAGATGCCCAAGTACCTGGAACGCTCATTGAATTTACTGGCAGTTAAATGATGCCTAGCAACTGGGCCAAGTTCATTTGGGTTGTAACCATATGGACTTTACAGACTCGGTTGGTTTCAGTGGAGTTACACTCTAGATTAATTTAATAATTGAAACTTAGGCATTATGGCCTCGATTCAGGAAGGCATTTAAGCATATGAAACATGTGAGTCTTAAGCAGAACTGTTAGGAATTATTTCTGTTCTGCAAGAAATTCCAGTATTTCTGGAGGAAAATAAATTAGCTCTGAATCTGAATGAAAAGTTGAAATTTGACAGTTTCTTGAGAAATGAAAATTCCAGAATCTTTTGATTTGGGACCATTGATATGTTTCATTTACACCTTTACATTATATTGAAATAGTAAATACAGTACCTGTAACATATCATATTAAAATGAATAATGAAAATATAAATTTAATCAAAACATTTCGATGAATCAACATGGTCTCATGAAACATTTAGATGAGACTGCATTTTTTAATGGAAAACTGTTCCATCAAAATGTTTTGGTGAGCTCTAGTCTTAAGCAGAGACTTAAGGTTAAGCACATAAGTACTTTCCTGAATTGGGGCCTATGCTGGTAGACCTTGGTTGGGATTTTCAAAAGAGCATAAGTGATATAGGAGCACAAGTTCCTTTGATTTTCAATGGAATTTGTTGTCACAGATCTATTAAGCTCCTTCTCTCGGCCACTCACCAGACTGTGGTGAGGGGATCCAAATGCTGAATCCTCATGTGCTTTAAATCTCCAGAGTGTGAACAGACTCCAGGCACTGCCCCTGACTTGGGGTCTCTAGGCACACTCTTGGACTGCAGATCCTCTATCAAGCATCCCCTCCTGATAACCACCCTCTGCCACCCCCCCATGATCCAACTGCCTGGGACAGTGCTCACATTCAGACTCCTCCACTGCTTAAACACATCCTCTGGCAGAGCTTCAGCTCTGTGGGTGCTCTGGTTTTACAGGCTACCTCTTCAGGGATATAGGATAGTGAAAGTAACCAGACACAAAGAGTTTGCACAGGATTCTAAAATACCTTTACTCTTTACTTAGCAAAACAAGAGAGACACAAATCTAGACAAAATAATAAAAGTGCTGCTATATACATTTACACTGCCTGAGTTTCCTCACCACTCTGGAGAATTCTTTGGGCTTGGGCAGGGTCATCTTCAGTGTCCAAGATCCTTCCCCTGCAGCTGCATAACTTCTTTCCTCTTCCAAATCATGGAGTTTTCTCTGATCTTGGCTGATCTACAATTAATCAGGACCTGCCCTATGCTACAAAAGCCAGTCCACCTCTTCCCCTCTCGTACCCAAACTTTCTGTATGGCTCCACGAGTGTTCCACTGACCCACCAAGCCTATGCGGTTGGTGAAGGCTAGCCTCAACAAGTTGGTTTCTTTGTCCTGTGTCTGGGATTTTCCATTCTCCAAATGGCAGCCTCCTGCAGAGAGGTAGGAGAAAAGTGTTTCTCCTAGGTTTGAGCTCATCCATTGTCTCAAGGTGCTTCCACCTGAAAAAGTGGCTAAGTAGTGTGTAACAACCCATCATTGTGCATGGACTGAAAGGGATGTGACACAGGCCTTGTCAGCAAAAGGATGAATTCCACATGCACATAGAGGCAATTAATTTGTACGGCAGTTTCAGAAGAACTATTTCATAATAACATCAACCAGCCAAGGTGTTTGTCAACTCACCCCAGTAGACTATCTTACAGCAATTCCACTGCGTGTTCTATTAGTGTTGAAATACTCAATGGGGAAAATAATTACATCAAACAGTTACAAGAAATCCTTTAAGATCCTGTAAGAGCCAGCGAAAGGAGTCTCATGCAATGTTTCATCCATTTTCTGCTCAAGAAAAAATCTCCTTGCAAAAAGCAGAAGGCTTAGCTGCCAGAATAATTCAGAAAGCCAACCTTAGAAAAGAGGGAAAAAATGTTCAAGTCCACAGCTTCTGGCATTTACATAAAATTCTCCTCCATTAGTTTGTATTGGACACTGAAGCATGAACAAACCAACACAGAGGAGATAGCACCAGAGAGTCAATGCGGGAAAGCTTTTTTATTAATCAAAATGGATCAGAAACATGAACTGATCCCATTCTGTAAAGTCTCTTCCTGACCATTTTATATGCTATAAATCACAACTTCTGTTTATTCTGTTTAAAACCAAAGTGGAGAAAAATCCATAAATTAAAATCCAACAGTAAATAAACCGAAAGAATTAATGCTTGGAAGACATATCAGAGTTGTTGTTACCTTTCTTGCAAACATGTAAAACAATTATTTTGGGAGACCACTGTTTGTCTTTCTGCCTGCTGCTGTCAATTTCCTTGCCTAGGGAAGCCAGGAAAACATCTGCAGATAGCTTTTCCCTTTATTATAATTTATACTTGCTATTCTCTTCATAACCTTTCAATAATGTTAAAACACATAGTAACAGTTCACCCACTGCATGAAACATGGTTACTGTACTCCATTAGTGTGAAAATATGTAGCTATAAGAGGTAATCTTGGATACCTGTAACAGCAAACACTTCATGAGAGCATTATTATTCAGTATTTAATGAAATTAAAAAAGACATATCAGAAAAGTGCGTAATAAAAGTAATAGTTTGTACTATTTAGGAATGAGCAGTAAATTATTATTCTTTCACTGAACACCAGAGGTGCTGTAGAGACAAATTAAAAGAATACAAGTTGAAATTGCAAACCAGGGGTGGCCAACCTGAGCCTGAGAAGGAGCCAGGATTTACCAATGTACATTGCTAAAGAGCCACAGTAATATGACAGCAGCCCCCCCATCAGCTCTCCTCCACCCCACTCCCAGCACCTCCTACCCACTAGCAGCCCTGCTGATCAGCGCCTCCCTCTACCCCTCCCCATCTCCCTGCACCTCCCGATCAGCTGTTTCGTGGCATGCAGGAGGCTCTGGGGAGGAGCGAGGGCACTGCAGGCTCAGGGGAGGAGGTGGGAAGGGGCGGAGTGGAGGCAGGGCCTGTGGCAGAGCCAGGGGTTGAGCAGTGAGCAACCCCCAGCACAATGGAAAGTTGGCGCCTGTAACTCCAGCCCCGGAGTTGATGCCTATACAAGGAGCCACACATTAACTTCTGAAAAGCCACACATGGCTCCAGAGCCACAGGTTGGCCACCTCTGTTGCAAATGCTTCTAGGGGATGTAGAGACTAAGGGTTAGCTTCTCGGTGTAAACTGGTGTAGCTGCATTGATTTCAATAGAGCTCTACCAGTTTACACCAGCTCAGTCTGGAGAGAAAGAGGAAGGGAGATTGATTAGAATGCTAACCTGGGATTTGAAAAACCTGGGCTCAGTTTTCTGCTCCACTGCAGATGTTCTGTATGATCTTGGGCAAGTCATTTGGTCTCTGCGCCCCATCTGTAAAGAAGGATAATAGCACTGCCCTGTCTTATAAAACTGCTATGAGGCTGAATACATTAGAAGACTGTGAGGTGCTCAGATACTATAGTGATGGGGGACCATATAAGTACCTGAGATAAACAGATATGTAAATATCTTTCTTTGCGATTAATGGAAGATATGTGCCCAAATCCACTAGTTTGTTGTTTGTGTAAAATATATACGTATATTCCAGCTGAATAGGGTGGAGGAGAAAAGATGACGGGGAAGAAGGTTGCAATGGCAAGCTCATTAAGTTACTTACCAGTAGGTTTACTGTGCAAGTAGTGTGATGAATGCAGTTACTTAGGGTGTTGAAGAACAGGTATGTTAATGGTTGCTGCTTTTTTATCTTCTCTGTGGGCATGTGGGGGAGAAAGGATAAAGGGACAGCACTGGAAGGGGGGCAGAGAAGGACCAAAGGAAAGGATAATGAGGGAGTGCAGGAAGTGGATGACGGAGGTATTGGGGAAAGAGGTGAGGTGGACAGAGAGCTAAGAAAGTTGAGGTGGGACAGCAGAGGGGTCTTTTATTATGTAACAGGAAGATGATGGTGACCAAATGCCTTCTGTGACATCTGGGGGATAAGACTGTGGAGAATTCCTCTCTCTCTCTCTGCTTCCTTGTGCTGCTGCTCCAATGGCTGGTGGAAGAAGCCTGTGATAGTCAGCAGTCTTGACTTGTTCCTGGGGCTATTTCCAGTTGATTATGCACCATGAGGGGTAGAGAGTGGGGGGGCTTCTGAAACATTTGTTGCCAATATGAAATATTTTCAGCTGGGGACACAAGCCACGTAGTAAATGAGACGTGATAGGGAGAGTGTGGAAATGTCATGAAGTGCTTTGAAAGTGAAACCAAGTAGCTTGTTTGATGCAGTAAATAGGGCAGAGCCAATTGTGGGGCGAAGAGAGATAAAAAGAGAGGTGTGACACAATCAAAGTGACCAGCTATCTAACAATGATCATATCCACGCAGAATGCCACTGCAATGTGTGAGGCACAATTTCATTCAGCAGTGCCGGAGAGAAAGATGTTGCCATAACTGAGACATGAGATGATGAGCATCTAGACAAGGGTGGTTCACCTGTGTGGATGGTTAGGAAAGGCTGTATCTTAGAAACATCATGCAGAAAGTATCTGCAAGATTTAGAAAGAGTCTGGATGTGAGGTCCTGGAAAGAGATTCAAGTCAAAGATGATGCCCAGTGTATGGGCCTGAGTGTTAGGCAAGATGGTGGGGTTGTCCACCGTGATCAAGAAAGGAGGTAGTGGAGAAGAGTTGGTGGTGTGGGGAAGGAGACAGAAAGGTGAAATGCTCTATAAATTGGCAGCTGTGCATATAAAATAAAAGTAAATCTGCTTTCATCTGGAGATGACAGGTTTAAAGCAAGATTAAAAGATTCACTGGTTTGCTTGTTTGCATACAATACCTACTTTTTATTAAAGGTTCCATTGCCTAATACTAAAAATAATCGTTCTGACAAATTTGTACCAGTGATCTGAACTTAGGATATGTAAATGACAACTGTTTGTTCGCCTGGGGCTGGAAAGAGCTGCCTTAGGCTTTCATAAATGCCTTTTTGTGTAATCTAATGCGGGAGGTGTTTTTCTCTGAGCATGTGCTAGTGGGAGAGGCCCTTGTCCATCAACCAGTGAGTGAGTGCTGTGCTCAAAAAGTGCTGGAAGTGCCATAAAGTGCTGTTGAAACTCCCACAAAAAGAGTGCTAGACTGGCCGGCTTGATCACTGCCATTAACAAACCAAGTAAAGCATGGGCACCAACAGTGTAAGCTCCTCTGGGCTGAAGACAGTCTACCTTAGCAGTGACTTGGAGGGACCACTTCTCACAGCCATCCATGTTATAGTCTCAGCAACAGGTAGGTCAAGTATTCGTGGTGTGATTCTGCCAAATGCAGAGTACCACCTGCAAAGTGCTGAGCTCTTTTACTCATTTACTCATTTTAACCATGGAGGGTGTTGAGCATATTTCAGGAAACGCTCAGGACTCCTGAATATGACTAAAGGGCCATCTGGGTAGTCTGCCCTGCTGCTCATAGTGCTGCCTCTGTTCTGTTAGATAAAAGAAAAAGCTGTCAATTAAGAACTTCTGGGAAATTAAAATGGAGGGAGGGAGGGAATCGCTTTTTAAATCAAACACTAAAGGTATCTGAATTCTATAGACACTTTTGGGCAAGCCAGCTCTTTTTGCAAGCTTCTATTTTCACCTGGGAAATGGAGCTGAACATAAAATAAAAGGAACAGATGCAAGTAAAGGGGGTAATGAAAAAGAAAATAAGGCACACTTGCCAGATTCTATTGAGAAACAAACAGATAAATAAAAGATGTGACAAAACATTGCGAAGAAGGATTTATCCAGGAACCTCTGTGACAAGGGACATTTGGGGGGTGAGAGGGGAGAAGGGAGGAGAGAACACACCGTCCCCAGCTTCCTAGCCCAGTAAAGCAAAGAATAGACTTCTGAATTACACCAAACAAGGACCTTCATTGTAGTTTTGTAATCTTAGTAGAGTTTCCGTCTAAGCTGTAGTAATTCCTTTATACCATACATAGCACCTTAGACCATCCTCAGTGAGAAAATTCATGTGCCCAAGTGTCATCAGGATTGGGGGCCATACTTAGTTTACAGTTTTTTAATATTATTAAACCTACAGAGAAAGTATGTTTTAGATGAGCAGCTGAATAATTCTGTTCTGAAGGGCAAAAACAAATCTACTTTGGCCTCCAAGTTTTAATTAGGGGTCAAAATGTTGATTATGCACTGGTGCAATTGTATGGATGGCTAGAACTGGGGCAAATCCCCTAGGTGCACAAGGCCTTAGCAGCAACAGTGTATTTCATTTCCCCATGTGAATTCATAAACATAGGCTTTACCTGAGTGGAACATCTGCTCCTGATAGCGTGTGTGTGTGTGTGTGTGTGCGCGCGCGTGCGCCCTTGGAAAATACAGGCCCAATTATTAAAACTACCACAGCTTCCTGTGGTTTGAGCAGTAGTGTCTCATTTTCCACTATAGAACATCTCAAAACTCACTCCTTTCTTCTGCATTCCATCACTAATCTCCGCTTCAGTCTTCCTGAAGATACATATCTAATCTATTATAGGCAGAGTCAATAGCCATGTGGTGAATTTCACAGGATATTGCTTTCCTCTAATCCAGTTCCTGGGGATCTGTTCCATCTCTCCAGACCCCTAAGCATCTTCACACAGTTGCTCTTTGAAAAACAAACCAAAAATTAACTGCTTAGGGAATGTTTTTGACTTCTTCCACAAAATGTAGAATTTCACAATCCCCTTCTGCCAGTTGGGTGGAACTCTGGGAAATTTCAGTCTCAGGCCAGAGTCAGAGTTCTCTAAAAATACAAAATATCGTTTTTTAAACGTCTGAGATCTGTTGAAGGCTTAGAAACAGGAGATTTCACTATTGAAAAGGAGAGATTACATCTTTCTAATGAGTCACATAGTAATGAGCAGATATTTCTAGCCCTTGAAGCCCCCAGTGTATCAGCCTTTGAAGTCTTTGCATTTTTAGGTAGAGTAAAGCTATTTTAGGTCACTTGCAGAGGTTTTTACAGGGATCAGAGAGAAAAACTAAAGCTAGTATAGTTGGACTCGTAGTAACTAAGGCGCCTGATTTTGCACACAGTGGGATACAAGTAATAATCCAATAGCTCATTAAAAAAATTCTCTCCAAAACATTCCTCCAGTTAGTTTTTCAGTGCCATATGTGGCATATACAAAGTACGCAGTAATATAATGAAATATAAAAGTTTTCTGTGGACTGGTGAGAGACACCTGCAATACACAACCGTTCCAGTCCATTAAAGCTCATATAACTTTACACACCCACAGTCTCTCCATGCATATAATATAAAACACACATGAACCTTACACCAAAATAAGAATCACGTTCAAGAGAAGCAAAAGATGTTAGAATGACATGCACTGTTATCTGAGACCTACTATGTCCAAAGTCCTATGCCAGGGGTAGGCAACCTATGGCACGTGTGCCGAAGGCGGCACGCAAGCTGATTTTCAGTGGCACTCATACTGCCTGGGTCCTGGCCACCGGTCTGGGGGCTCTGCATTTTAATTTAATTTTAAATGAAGCTTCTTGAACATTTAAAAACCCTTATTTACTTTACATACATCAATAGTTTAGTTATATATTATAGACCTTTAGAAAGAGACCTTCTAAAAATATTAAAATGTATTACTGGCACGTGAACCCTTAAATCAGAGTGAATAAATGAAGATTCGGCACAGCACTTCTGAAAGGTTGCCAACCCCTGTCCTATGCAATGTTCATTGGAAAATATTTCTTCTAAAACATCCACCTTGAAATTCTTCAGAAGCCATAAATACTTTTAAAGAGAGTGTGCTGGATGTCTTCTAATTGATAGCAGGAATGATGGAGCCGTTAGTGAGAGATTTTTAGTCATTAGAAAGAAGTAAGGCTTTTGTTTTGTAATAATATTTAAAATCAGTCTAGTGCTTTTCATCTTCAAGATGGTTCCAAAACTTCATCCACCATTTAAGTAACTTTCAACTTAGTTTATTTTAAAAATAAACTATCAATAGCAGATAGTTATTTTCACTATTCTTCTATCTCTGCCTCCTCACTTGCCAGCTGCAATAGGGAGAAAAATATGATTCATGGACCGCCCATCCATTCCCTACTAACAAACGTGTAACAACAAGAGTCTCTGCCCCAAAGAGCTTACAGTTTTAGGTTTCCCCTTGTGCATTGGCAGAAATCTAGACTGACTGGAATTGGGAAGGTGAATTTATATTTTTGCTGGTGACATATTGTCAGAAACACCCAGCAAAAGAGCGTGAAAAACAACTTTACAGACCTCTGCATGTGAGTTTGTATTATTTTCCTGTTTGCTGCACCTTCAGAATTACTTTTGAATATATTAGTATGTTTGGAAGATGGATGGATGGAAACTGAAATGCTAGCAAGGAGCAGATTAAGGTGCTGTAAATATCAGAATAGCTGACCTTGCATAGCTATGCTGGAATGTTTTTGCTTCCAAAACCTGGTTCTTGAAAGGATTAAATTTTATCCCCAACCGGTTAGCATTTTTGTTGCTGTGATACCTTTTCCCAGACATGCGTCTTTGATGGATGAGATTCTGTGTGTTATTCACATAAACTAATCTGTAGCTGATCCGCTTGTAGCATTGTACTGCAGGGCATCCATACCCTATGCATTCCTCTTGTTACTGAGCATGCAGATTTTCCACATGGAAGTGTTCTCTAGGGGACTGAATGGCTCATATATTAGTAATGGCATATAGAACCTTTCACTGTGGTCACTGGTACAAGTCCAATTCATTCAGTTTGCAAGGTTTGTGCTTACAATTTCTTTGGTTTGAACCAGATGAGGTCTCATGAACTGAGTTTCACTTTGAATTTTAGTTTCAAACAACCCCAAAATCCCCAAAAGGAAACTGAGTCCCTTGACCATAACAGCAGGGTGATGATGAATATAAGAGTTGTGCAAAATATTTCCACTAAAACTTGAACCTGTATGAAACTTGTCTGGATTGTGGTTTCATCACAAGCTCTGTGATGAGTCCAAGTACGGTGAATGGCTTGCTAAGATCTGCAAACCTGTTAAGTTTATGGCATGACATCAAAATTAGGTGAATTCAGCAGTTTTGTCTCAGTTTTCTTTGGGGAATTTTGTGGTTGTTTGAAAGCAAAATTCAAAGTGAAATTCGGTTCGAGACCCCCATGTGATTCAAACCAAAGAATACGTATGCACAAACCTTTGTGAATCTAGGCAAACTCTGCAAAGCTCTAGTCAAATGCCCCTGAAGTTCATAAATAAAGGTTAGATGCTTAACAAATCCATATTCAAGTTGGAACTTCGTGGTTGTCGCAACTCTCATGACATGATCAATGTGAATTTGAGGCTGCCAGCCAGTCTAAGTTCCAGATGTGGGTCTCCCATCCTTTAAATCTAATATGGTAAAGAAGATTAAAGCTGGGCATTGAGAATGTGCCTGTACAGGGAGAAGGAGTGGGATTTCAATTTATGTAATACCTAATGAATTGTGAATCTCAAGAGTTCTTCCTTCTGGATTCTTAAACTGCATTAGCTTAAACTTCTGAGTTTGCAAAATTCGACTTGAAATCTCATGACTCCCTAATAAACATCCCCTATTCCCCCTGTAGGCTACAGTAGTTGCTGTAACAGCTTGTGTTGTAACTGTGCATGTGTAAGAGAGTGGATTCCCATTTGGGACCAAATCAGCTGCTTTCCAGTTGGATAAGTTTTAAAGCAAACCCTTTTTTTTTTTTGCAATAGACCATTTCTTCCAGTCAGTTATAAACTCTTAATTTACATCATTAAAATATTTTTGTTCAAGCATGAAATAGTCTGTTGAATAATGATGAACCATGAAAGCAAACGATTTTAATATGTAACTTTTAAAAATGTTATTTACCCCTTCCTCGAAATCCTGGGTGACTTCCAGTCATTATAGTAAGTAGTTCATTTACTCATCACAGTGATAATTTCAACTGCAATTCAATTAAATATCTACTAAACTAAGCAGGATTAATATTTACAGTTGGCTGCACAGTTGAACACAAGTGCCTTCTAGTACCATGCATTGCAAAGACGTCTCTAGATTCACCTGTATAAAAATTTAATATTGAGAGCATGTATTGCAGAGTCACCAATTCTATTACTGAATTTCAGTAAGCAGAAAATGAAAAGAATCACATTCAGCCCTCTTGTTGATGCTATTGTTTCGCTCAATATTATCATGGCAATGTTCATTTCCAGAAAAACCACAAATACTTGAGCAGACCAATTTACTAATTGTAAGAGAGGAATATAAAAAAAGTTTCTGATAAACAAAATTGCAGCTATAGCTATATTAGTGGACAACAAACAAACAAACAAAAAACTGCCATAACATAGTACATGACTATTATATCTGCCCTGCCAAAATTAGCTTAAACTTTTTTGGCTCAGAATGCATATAGCTTGGACTAACAATTAATGCACAGCTCAAACTTAATAAATATTTGGGATGATTTTTTTGGCTGGCTACCACCTCACCCTCTGCATGTTCTCCATCTTGTGTTTTTCTGTTAGTACAGTGTCCATTTTTCAGAGCTGGTTCTAGGTACATTAAGAAAATGGAGCACAATCCAATACCCATCGAAGCCAGTGGGGGATCATTCTATTAATTTCACTCAGTGTTGGTTGTAACCCTAGTCTCCATGAAATTCTACATCTGTCATTATTCATTGATGACATTTGATTAGTTGTATCAATATTAGGTCTTAGTCAAATTGTTTAACTATATTTATAATGTTATTGCTTCACTGGATGGATGGGGAAAAATAAGCATTTTTAACGTTAGATGGCAGGAACTGAGAGAGTATTCTCTGGTGAAATGGTCTGAATTTACTAATCAGGGTGTGCATTGTCTGCTTAGAGGCTAGATAGGAATGAATAAAGAACAGTGACTTCATATAGCCTAATGCTCCTTCACAACTGACAAATGATAGGATTGCTAATGCATAATGTCCTAAATGAATAGAAAAATGAAATCTTGACTGTTCTAGCAGATACCAGTGTAAATATGGAGTAGCTCCACTGAAGAAAATGGAGTCATTCTGGGATTACTCTGGGGAAGTGAGAGCAGGATGTAGCTCTGCATGTCTAACCTTCTCGCATTCAGCAGTGATGCAAGTACATTTAAGCAATGAGGTAAGATGGGGTGAAAGGTGGGATCTCCATATTAGGGACCTAATCATTATACCCATAAAGCTGGTAATAAGGGCTTTCTTTCATTATGCCAGTGTTTCTCAGCCTGCAAATAGCTGAGGCAAGGAAAAGTTGAAATGAGAAGGTTAAAGGCAAGTAGAAGCAGCGGTGGCTCCAGGCATCAGAGCACCAAGCGCGTGCCTGAGGCGGCAAGCCATGGGGGGCGGCCTGTCAGTCGCCATGAGGGCGGCAGTCAGGCAGCCTTCAGCGGCATTTCTGCGGGAGGTCTGCTGGTCCCATGGTTTCAGCAGCAATTCGGCGGCGGATATGCCGAAGGCGTGGGACCGACGGACCTCCTGCAGAAACGCCACCGAATCTACGTCACCAACCGACCTCCCGCAGGCGCTTCCGAAAGCCGCCTGACTGCCATTCTTAGGGCGGTAAAATAAATAGAGCCACCCCTGAGTAGAAGTGGAGTGAGACTAAGAAGGTACTGTATAATTTATGTCAGGAGCTACCAGATGATGCTATTATAGGTAGTCATATAAATTCTTTTTCTAAGCAAGCAGGCAGAATGCTATCTTTTGAAGAGAGCTTGTGATCCTGTTGGCTTGGTGATGTAGTTTCTGTGGGACAGCAGTGGCAAGCGACAATAGAGGTTGCTCTTTGCCTTAATCTCTCTAACTAGAGTCAATCTGGGGGGGCAGAATTGTTCACTGGGAACTCAGCTTTAGTGTTTAGGTGCTATTCCAGAAAGAAGGGATTGCCTGCATGCTGTTTGTGAGCACTTCTGTTCAAGGACTGGTGTGCATGAGTAAAATAAACAAGTTACACAAAGAATATACTCAGATTCCACATCACTGATTTCCAGGGGCAGCTCCAGGCACCAGTGTGCCAAGTGTGTGCCTGGGGAAGCAAGCTGCGGGGGGAGGCCTGACGGTCGCCATGAGGACAGCAGTCAGGCAGCCTTCGGCAGTTTGCCTGTGGGAAGTCCGCTGATCCCGCGGCTTGGGCGGTAATTCGGCGGTGGTGATGCCGAAGGTGCAGGACCGGCTGACCTAAGCTGCCTGCCTGCCGTGCTTGGGGCGGCAAAATACCTAGAGCTGCCCCTCTGATTTCTCCTCCAAACTAGACGTCAACCCACCAAGCCCAAATACCTGCTACCAATGGGCAGAAGGGTGACAATATGAAGAACTTTGGGTTGCTCCTGTTCATGTGTTAATTCCTTACCGTACACACCATGCCACTCATTTCACCTGTGAGTCTATTAGATAATATAGTTACCCTGACCATCTTTCTGAACAGGGAAAGCTTTGTTTCAGGGAGGTGACAAGGGCTGGATACACTGTGCACTGGATGAGGCAGGGGTCCTGTAGAAAAAGAAATAGCGTGTGATCATGTAATTAAAGACTGCATCAATATGCATATATATAAGGCTACGATTTAGTTACAGGTATTTTTAGTACAAGTCATGGACAGGTCACGGCCAATAAACAAAAATTCAGAGCCCGTGCACTAAAAATACCTGTGATTAAATCTGAAGGGGCTTGCGGTGGTGATGCTGAAGGAGAGGTGTCCTGGACCATCAGCACCGATTGCCTGGAACTGCGGACCGTTACTGCTCTGGGTGGCCGGGGACCACTGCCCAGGGCCACCAGAGCAGCGGCTGGTGTGACTGTTCTCAGGCACCACCTGAGCATCTGGCCCCGGAGCCAGCTGCTTGGGTGGCCCTAGGGTCAGTCACGCTGGCCCCTGCAGAAATCACAGAGGTTGCAAAAAGTCACAGAATCCGTGATTTCTGTGACAGACATGGAACCTTACATCTATATAATGGGACAGAATTAAGTTTGCCCATGCAATCTTAATTTTGAAATTCCTTGCTTTTGAGTACTTCATTATGCAATGTCTATAATGTTCTTACCGTGAAATACTGTACATGAGATAAGTACAAAGTTAAATCTATACAAGAGATGACTCATTTTAGTCTTCCTTAAGACTGCCACAAAGAATCTCTAATATCAGGCCAAATCCTTGGCTGGTGTAAATCAACATAGTTCTATTTACACCAGTTGATAAATCTGACCTGGACCAATGAGTTCAGTCCTGCTCCATCTTTGTTTGGAGGCTGCCTCCATTAAGCAACCATTTTTGTTGGTCTCTTCTGTGATTGCTTAAGAGAAGTTTCACTGTATGTAAGATTCACACACAAGCCTAATATTTGTTTTATTTTAAAGTACAAGTAAAGCATTTTTAATTAAAAACACACACACTTTCTGTCACAAAATCTGAAGGGGGTGTATTATTTAAAATAAAGAAACATTGAGTCTGACTCAAAGTCAGACAAATGTGCTGGATACACAATGTTAGAGAAAGATCCCACTCCATGCAAATCAGAGGTGATAAAAATTAAACTAGCAGAAGGACTGCTTATAAAGCAATCATACTAAACTCCACTGTGATTACAGTATGTTTTTAATGTTGTTAATGGTTGAGGCCAATTTATTACCTTTCCTTCAGAGCAGAAGATCACATAATTCTCAACCACTTTATTTTTTATGTCAGAATGACCACAAAAGTCTTTGCAATATGAGTATGGTATGGAATAAACATAATTTTGTCCCTGCGGAGTTCCTGAATTTTCAAAAACAGAATTGTTTAACTCTGTGTTACTTTTTGATCTGCTTATGTTAATAAGGTAAAGATCTGAGGCATTAGATGCAATCTTAACTGTACCCAGCAAATCACAATTTTTTCCCAAAGTTAAACATCTAAGGACAGCGACAATTGCTTCCTACAGTTTATCCTGATTACTTGTTAATGAAGGAGAGAACACTGTAAGGTAGACAAGACACTTTTGAAATTACACACAATGTCATTGCTACATTGCAAAAAATACAATTGTAATGAAAAGGAATTTGCACGTGCTCTGAGTAATTTTGAAAATACTTAGGTGCAGTCGTGACCAACGTTCCATCTGCGCCTGTGTGAATACAAAGGATTATTCACTCTAATAAGAACAGTGCTCTGCTGCATGTTTTTCTCCATTATACAAAATATTCTCCCACATTGACACAAACCTGCTTCAAGTTAACCTCCCAGCTAATTATTGCACAGCAATAAGATTCAGTTAGCTTTTTGCTGAAGAGAAGCTGTTGCCTCAATGAAAAGCTGAGGATGGATGACATCTGTTGAGCAGTGTATTCAGATTCTAATAAAATTCAGAGGTAAAAGCCAGAGCATTAGGTCACTTGTGTGTGCTGCTTCATAAAACAGGAGGTCCAGGATGGAATTTCTTGGGTGGGAAGAGACAGAGAAAGCCACTCTAGAATGGCCTGGTGTTTAGGGCATTCATGTGGACTGTGGGAGACAGAGGTTAAAATATCTGCTCTGATTCTGAGGTGTGCATTGCAGGTGAGCCCAGACCACCTAACTGTAGGGTCAGTGTCTTTCTCTCCCTTCTCAACTCTGTATAAATCATTAAACATTGATTGGACCAGAGGGGGAGAGAGACTGACTCTATAAACTGGTGGTTAGGGCACTTACTACTGAGCTATTGACTATTCTGGGTGGATTTTTCTCTGTCTCTTAGGTTTATCGATGAAAAACTTCAAAAGGTCTCAGTTTTGTTCTGTTGCCTATAACTTGGCCAAATTTTGGCATATTTTAACAGGAACAAAGAAAGCATTGTAAGGTGGTGTGTGTTTGTTTTTTAACATGGTCAAAACATATTTTTCACTAGCCTTGTTTTCAGAAATGGCTGAGTAATTTTGGTTGAAATTTTTTAGAACAATTCACCTGGAGGCATAAAAAATTTCATTCCAAACAGTTCAAGTTTTGCAAAGTTATAAGCAGCTGAACACAATGTTTTATAAGATCAGATGAGCTTAATAATAGCTGATGTTACCAGCCTATAATACGAGATTCATGTATGCATCCGTGGCAGCAGGACCGGCGCTAGGGGTTTGAGCGCCCTAGGCACATGGCAATTTCGCCGCCCCATGCACTTGTCCCGTGGCTCCAGTGGAGCTGCCGCAGTGGTGCCTGCGGAGGGTCCGGTGCTCCGCAACTCTGGTGGAGCTGCCGCAGTCATGCCTGTGGGCGGTCCACTGGAGCTGCACAAGGAGCCGACCGTCCGCCCGCAGGCACGACTGCGGCAGCTCCACCGGAGCCGTGGACCAGCCGACCCTCCACAGGCACCACTGCGGCAGCTCCATCGGAGCCGCCTGCCACCCCCTCCAGCAAAACTGCACCCACCAATTATTCTGGCGCCCTAGGCGATTGCCTAGGCTGCCTAAATGGTAGCGCCGGCACTGTGTGGCAGATTGGATCACAGAAATCCCTTTGGGACTGCCACCTGCTGTGCTTAGGCTACCTCTGAGCCTGTTTCCCCTGCCAGCTTGGGACTTCAGTACCCTGCCTGGTTTGAGCCAGACATGCTTGCCTGCAACAAACACAGACCCAGGTCTGAACTATGTCCCCCAAAAGCTGCAGGCTTAACTGAAAACAGCTTAAGAAGTGTTCCTATCTTCGATGCCCAGATGCCCAGTTCCCATGGAGTCCAAACCCCAAATAAACCTGTTTTACCCTGTACAAAGCTTATACAGGATAAACTCAAAAATTGTTCACTCTCTATAACACTGATAGTGAGATACGCACAGCTGTTCCCCCCCACTCCCAGTATTAATACATACTGTGGGTTAATTAATAAGTAAAAAGTGATGTTATTAAATACAAAAAGTAGGATTCAAGTGGTTCAAAGTAATGAGACAGAACAAAGTGAATTACCCAGCAAAATAAAATAAAATGCGCATGTCTACACCCAATACAGTGAGAAGCTGAATACAGATAAAATCTCACCTTCAGAGATGTTCCAATAAGCCTCTTTTATAGACTAGCCTCCTTCTAGTCTGGGTCCAGCAATCACTCTCACCCCTGTGGTTATTGTCCTTTGTTCCAGTTTCTTTCAGGTATCCTTTGGGGGTGGCGAGGCTATCTCTTGAGCCAGCTGAAGACCAAATGGAGAGGTTTAAATAGATTTTCTTTTGTGGGTGGTCACCCCTCCTTCCCCCTGTGTAGAATCCCAGCTACAAGAAGGCGTATTGATGTCACACAGGCAAGTCACATATCCATGCAGGACTCAGAACTTTATAGGCAGCAGCCATTGTTCACATGCTACCTTGAACATCCCCTGGTAAACTTCTTATGTGGATTGGAATTTTCCAAAGTCCATTGTTCAGTAAGTGTTTCTTGATTGGGCACTTAACTTGCAAATTCCTTTCTAAAGAAGCTGACCAAATGCCTTACTAAGGCTACTTAAAATCAAACAAGTACACAGCCAATATTCATAACTTCGAATACAAAAATGATACATGCATACAAATAGGATGAATATATTCAGTAGATCATAACCTTTGCAGAGATATGTTACATGGCATATGTAACATAAAACATATTCCAGTTATGTCATATTTACATTCATAAGCATATTTCCATAATGTGTTATGGGGTGCAGCGTCACAGCATGTATTTCATGTAATTGAAGATTTCCCTTGGTTTCCTGACCCTCCCGCCAGTACAGTGCCCTATGCACTGGACAATAGTATCTCCCAGAAAATATTTTTTTTCTTTCTCAAGTAAATCTATCTGGTTTCCTTTATTTGTGTTAATATTCAGTTCTAACCAGAACATTCAAATGCAAATCTCCTTTCATTTGCTGCCAGGTACATAGGAAATTTCTCAGGGACTAGGGCAGTTCTCAGAAAAATGAAAAACTGTTTCCTTACAAAACAGAAATACAGAACTAAAGATAGTGATGAGACTGTGACGGGTTGGATCACAGAAACCCTCTTGGGAGCTGCCACCTGATGTGCCAAGACTACTACTGCTCCTGCTTTCCAGCCCCATCAGCTTAGGACTTCAGTGCCCTGCCTGGTTTGAGCCAGACTTGCTAGCCTGCTGCAAACCCAGACCCAGGTCTGAATCACGTCCCCTAACAGCTGTAGGCTTAACTGAAAGCAGCTAACAGAGGTGTTCTTGTCCTTAACACTCAGATGCCAAACTCCCAATGGAGTCTAAACCCAAATAAATCCGTTTACCCCGTGTAAAGCTTATACAGGATAAACTCATAAATTATTTGCCCTCTATAACACTGATAGAGAGATATGCACAGTTGTTTGTCCACACAGATATTAACACATACTCTGAGTTAATTAATAAGTAAAAAGTGATTTTATTAAATACAGAAAGTAGGATTTAAGTGGTTCCAAGTAGTAACAGACAGAACAAAGTAAGTCACCAAGCAAAATAAAATAAAATACGCAAATCTATGTCTAATCAAACTGAATGCAGATAAGATCCTCACCAGTTCCAGAATGCTCCCTCTTACAGACCAGCTTCCTCTTAACCTGGCTCTAGCAATCACCCACACCCCCTGCAGTCACCATCTTCCATTCCAGCTTCTTTCAGGTATCCTGGAGGGTGGAAGGGCTCTCTCTTTAGCCAGCTGAAGACCAAAATGGAGGGGTCTCCCTTGGGCTTAAATAGACTCTCTCTTGTGGGTGGAGACCCCCTCCTCTTTCCTATGCAAAGTCCAGCTCCAAGATGGATTTTTGAAGTCACCTGGGCAAGTCACATGTCCATGCGTGACTCACAGTTTTTACAGGTAGCATCCATTGTTTACATGCTACCTTGAATGTCCTCAAGTAGACTTCTTATGTGGATTGGAGCATTCCAAGATCCATTGTCATTTCAATGTTTCTTGATTAGGTACTTAATTTCAGCATTCCTTTCTCCAGGAACTGACCAAATGCCCTACTAAGGTTATTTAGAAATCAAGCCAGTATGCAGCCAACATTCATAACTTTGAATACAAAAATGATACATGCATACAAATAGGATTAATACGTTCAGTAGATCATAACCTTTACGGAGATATGTTACACGGCATATGTAGCATAAAACACATTCTAGTTATGTTATATATATATATATACACATTCATAAGCACGATTCCATAAAGCCTTATGCGAGGTACCGTCACAGAGACATCTGAGCCAAATGATTTTCTTGCCTCAAAATGAGTGAATTGCAACTCCTGCCTATTACTTCTGATCTCATACCCATTTTATCCTGGTGTAACTTCTCCAGGAGTGAGAAGAGACTCATGGTTGATCATCATAACATTCATTAATTAAAAGCAAACAGTACTATCAAGGTTTAGGTGACGCTGATTGTTTGTGGAGAAACACATGGTACTTGTAATGATTCTGATTAACCAGACATCAGTCTCACTTCATGTGTGAATGTTCTGAGATTTGCCAACAGAAAGAATAGAACTGTGGTCCTTTTAGCATTATAAAAAGAAGAAGTCAAAATGCCTGCCCAGCTGCTCTGTTTCAGAAAGAAAATCCAGCCATTAATCATTTTTATAAAAACTGCATTTTAAATACTGCGTGCACATTAGTCTAAACAACCAATTGTCAACTGTGCTACAAAATGAAAACTAATGATTTTAGGCTGTAGCTCTTTATAGTGCGTATAAATCCACTACATCAGAGTAACTATTGTACACGAGTCAGCTGATTAGAAAAACTACAGAAACTGACACTACTAATGGAGAAGGCTGCCGATTTAGAAGCTAAAGAGTCCAGAGCACTTACATTATATTTAATTGGAAATTGCATAATTGGACTCCTAATTTAGTCATACTCATTTACATTTTAGAAATGCAGATGTGCTTGCTTTAAGTAACAAGCTGTACTATAATTTTGACACTGCAGAGGAAAAAGGGATGAACTCTTCTGACTGCAGAAAAATTGAAACCTGCTGATAATATCCCAGCTATGATAGATTGCCAAAGACCTTGACGGATCTGAGATGCCTTGTTTCAAATTGAAGCTGATATTTAAAATAACTTTTAAAAACAGGCTCATCCCCACAAATGACAAAATTGCTGGCAAAAGGGCTATTTTATTTCTTTTGATTCTCGGTAATGCTGAGTGTTCCCAAAATCAGCATAAGATATGACTACTACCATGAAAAATCCCATCTACTTTCTCATAGAATCAACTAACCTTTAGCCTCTGAAAGGCCCCGTGTGGATTACAATTGTTCTTCAATCATAACTGCATGCCGTATCACATGCCAGAGGTGATAGGTCACATATTTCTGGCATTGTTATTCAGTCACAGCATCTAATTATATTTTTTTTCATAATCCCTTAGCAAAATGTGAAGCTGCTACCTCAAGTATCAACAGCCATAATAAAGGGATAGTTTGAACTAGCATTAGCACACCTATAGATGGGACTGGCAGGGTAAAAATAAAACTATGCCATGTACAATAATTTAAATACCTTTCAACTCCTGGTTTACATAGGATACGTATGTCAGAATCGGTCCTACTATAGCGGAAAACACTAAGTGTAAGTATCAGCTAGAACAGCACTGTAATAGTCTTTTCACTGCTCCTAAAACATCGTGGGTGGAATTTTCAGAAGCTCGTCATATTAACATTTAATTTAATGAGAGTTTGATCATTGACTTCACGTGAGGCCAAATGAAAACACTTTGGACAATCCCACCCTAAAATCATTTATGCCCAGTTACAAAGCCCAATGAGAGTTTTGGATCAGGACCTTCATAAAGTCACTATTTATCATTCTGACAGCTGGAGTTGTTAGGTTAGTCCTGAATATTGTCATAACAGCTCTCCATGAGATTAAATTCACCCCTGCACAGAGGATCAGCCGGCCACCATTAAAGTCCCGCTGAAGTCCTAAGGCGGTATTGGCCTTTGGTTGTCCCTCTGAACAGGGTGAATTTTACCCAGTATGAACCAATATGAGAACTGTTGCAGACCTACACTGTCTTTATGTTTTATGAAAGTACAAAACATTCTACAAGTTAAAATTTTTTATTCTGTTAATTTTTTTTTAAATCTATGAAGTTAATATTCTTTGCGCTGCTTCTAATGTTTTATTAGACTAACAGCTAGTTGTGTTCTGATTTGAATCCGTGGGAGAGACATTCTCTCTAGAAAACCTGGTAAATGAAGTTTAAACTTCTGCTGGAAATAAGAGCTGTGGGGATTTTTGCTTAAGTGGGTCAGGATGGTACTAAGTAAATTGCCTTGTAACTTGGATGGAAAGGTGCAGTTTGTGGCATAACTGCTGCCTATGACTTAAGTGTAAACAACAAGCCCAGCAGCCCTTTCCAGTCACTTTTGCTGTCTAGCTTCTCAAGAGACTTTAGAGAAAATATCAATTTGTCATGCTGGTTTAGATTTTCACTTATGCTAAAATGTGGTATGTGGGATGTCTATTTATTGTGCAGCAATACCGAAACAAGATAAAATTGCAAGAATACCAGGATGCACGGGTGATCTTTCTCTCTCTCTTTCTCTCTCTCTATCTATATCAGAGATAAGAGCAGTAAGAAGTAAGTAATATGAAATTGTTTTTTTCTCTCCATTTATTTTTTTTGTCGAGTTTCACTAATGCACACACTACTATAAATAATTGCCCATTATTTTTGGTGGTTGTGCATACATAAGAATGTATTCTGGAATAGCTGAAGGTGTGTGTGTGTTTGTGTGTGAAATATGCTTTTTGCCATAACACTCTGGACTTTGCAATGAATAGACTGGGCTTAATTTCTAGGCACAGATGGCTGAAATAATCTTCACAGTATCAGTGGAATATTAGATATTTTAATATGTAAACAAATTAGACTTTTCAAGCATTAGTGCATTGAATGTAGACATTAAATTGGGGCACTAGGCATGGGTGTGTAGTTTGCTGTAAATTGTGGGATAGGTCTAGCAAGGTAAACCCAGCCATATTTCTTATATATTGTTTTATTTCTGTTGAGCGCTGTAGACGCAGTTGGGTTGAGCATTTACCCATACACAACAATTTTATCCAGGGATGGAAAAAAGTCAGAATTCACATACATATGTTTATCTATGTACGGAAAAATATAGAAGTTCAAAGGCAATTTCCTTTTCAATTTTAAGTAGAAAGAAAATGGCAAGCTTTGCAACAGCAAACAAATGGATTAAAACAAATAGATTACTCTGAGGTGTAGTTAGATAAAGATGTCTCATACACAAAGTTGTATTGATTTTTCTGTTTCAATATCAGCTGCCTCTGATGTTTGGTAACAAGGAATGTGTAAGTTAAAAGGATAATGTTGCTAAGGGGACCAGAATACATTTGCTTCTGTACCTTTAAGACAATTCTGTGTTAGGATCGCATATTTCTCTTTTACCCTTCACTATCTGTGTCATGGGGTTTTTTTTATTCCCACTGAGCAAATTCTCTATCCCATCCCATGAGTTGTTTCTTTTGTGTGTAACTTGTTATTTATTTGCCTCTTTTGTTTGGCTACACTGGGTGATGATTGTGCATTTCCTTTTTTTTTCAGGCAGTTATTGTGCACATTTCTAATTCCTTCTGTTAAACTAGTGGCCAAGCACTTATAATGGGTCGATTTCCCCCAGAGCAGTAGTGGATGCGGGCAGTGTAACTCTTTTGATGCAGCTTCAAAACAGCCTGTGTGAGATTTTAAATCCCAGCCAATAATTTTCTTTCCCTCTACTATGTATCTACTGGGTGAGATGGCGAGTTGCAACTAGAAGACAAGCACTAACATGGTAATTTTTTTTTTTGGATTAGATGATTTTAGCTAAATGAAGCAGATTACTCGCTAAGAACAGATTACCAGTAAGAGTTCACTTTGTTAACCTGGCTGTGTACTGCCTATCTAAAGAGCTTCTTCCTCTTTTTGTTGGGTAACTGCTGGCACGGCTTCTCGTCTCCTTTTCATATCTGGTGATGGAGGATCCATCTGGCTGACCCTTATATAAGGCAATCAAGTTTGTGGGGTTGCTGTCAGGGGAAGGCCCAGAGCATGTGCAGTGCCTCCATTGCCATGACAAAAGGGAGACAGGTTCTGCACTAGCTGACTAATAGTGAGCTGAATGTTTGGGCCGTGCAGCCCCACAGTAGGCAGCCATGAAACGGGGAACATTGTGCTGAAATTCTTTCTCCCCTCTCCCCATCCTGATAATCAGGGGAGATGGGAAACGAAGACCATCTCAGTGATACATCTCTCACATTCAGGAAGCTGTTGAGTAACGTTTTGGAAGCCCCTTCTGAGAGCAGTCCTAGGGCTGTGCTTATGTAGCCTCCTAGGCCTGTCTTCCAAGAGGGAGAAGACACTTGTGGGCCTACAGGAGTTGCATCTATAAGCACTGTAAGCCCCAAGATGGTGAGCCAGAGGCTCCAGTAGCTGTCTTGCTGTATCCCTAGCGGTTACCACTCTGACGTTGGTTTTCCAAGTGAACTAAAACCTGCAGTGGGCACCAACCATGAACGCTGCTGAGGACAAGGCTGGGGCTGGGGCATTGTACAGTAATAACCAGCTTAATCTATGGGCTTCCTAAATTGTCCTGCTGTACTTAGATGTGGTTTGGTGTGTTCCAAAGGCAATTATAACCAGTTGTTTTAGAACTCAAGTGCTTCCATTATAAATATGGCCAGCAGAGTAAAACACACAGCACGGCAGAGAAGTAGATGAAATTATTCATTCTCCTTTGTGAACAACATCATTGTGTATCTCCAACACTTACAGAAGGCTTTATAAGTGAGGGTTTGATAAGATTCATTCCACATATTCATGTAAAAAACATGAGCCAGATTTCTCAGCCCAGTTTTGCATAATTTCACCTAAATTTTAATAATAAAACAGAAAGCTCTTTAAGCTACTGCAAACCCCACAGAGTTTTATGAGAGCAGGGCGGTATAGCTACATTAATTCTGCTGAGAAGCTTCTTCATCTCTCAAGGGTTCTCTATCAACAACAGATTTCCCCTGGCATAACAACTTGTAATTTTCTTTTCAAGAATTAAGCCCAAGTAATTTTTGTTTGTATTCTTCAATGACCATTAAGAGTATAGGCTGTGGTTATGATGGTGCTGTACCAAATCCTTCAGGAAAAGAATGACATGAACCTTCCTAAGTGAAGCATCAGAACAGGAACAGGAAATGTGAACAGTATTCATGAAGGGAAGCTCATCATTGTGACCAAAGAATTTGAAAGATGTTAAGATAGAAATATGTGGAATCTCAGAGTTGCTTTGGAAGGGAAGGGATCATTTTGTGATGATGGACGGATCTGCAGTGTACTGTTCAGGATCTGAGAAAATAGGGGTTGCATTTATCTTCTTCAGAGAGACATCAAAATGTGTAGTGGATATAATCCAATCAGCAACAGAATCATTACAATTTACCTTTGAGCAAAGCCAGTCAATATGTTGATCAGACAGGTTTATGCCCTTCCAGTGGCAGCTGACAATGACATGACTGAGGAGTTCTAAGAACAACTTAAAGAGATACTCACTAAAACACCATGAACAGATATTATTCTTGTAATAGGGTATGTGAATGCAAAAGTTAGAGCACAAAGAAATAAAGGGCAACAATGGTCTGGGTTCACAAAATGAGTTGTTTAGTTGAATTCTGATGCTTTAATAATCTGGTCATTATAAAAACCATCTTCACCCAACATCCTAGAAATTTTAACACTTGGAAGTCACCTGATGATATGGCAAAGAACCAGATCAACTATGCAATAATACAACATACAGCAAGGTGGGAGATTGAGTGTCCAATGGACAAAGACTTTCCTGAGTGCAGACAGTGGGTCAGACTATCAGCTCTAGGCATCAAACATGAAATTAGAACTTAAAAAGATAAAACAATGGGTTTGAAGCATTTGAAAGGTAAGAGGATAACAACCCCAACAAACTTTGGAATAAAGTGAAAACTATTATGCTTAAAACTGCCAAACTACCCATTCCAAAAAGTCAGTGTCGGGCCACACCGTGGTTAACTGAGAAGGTGTTTGAACTTGAAGAATAATGACACAGAACGGGAGAGAATGGCTTGGAGATGAAGAATGTGGGAGCAAATAGTAGGAACTGAGCAGACAGATTCAAAGATAGATTGGATGAGATGAGTGAATATAAGGGGAAAAATTTGGAACCTGAGAATTTATAAAGAGAGGATTAATACAAAATATATGTTAACAGTGGTCAGACTTCTTACCAAAGGGTTTTCCCCATGTTTAAGCATAACAAAAGATCTGAATATGTTGATATGTTAATCCTTTTCTGAGAGAATTAAATGGGATACAGTTTCTTCTCTTCGGGGGTGAATTTCACCCTTAGTGAAGATGGTTAGGTGGACAGGAGCCATACTACTGCTCCGAGAGAGGGAATGACACTTACTTCCTTAAGGGATAAGGGAAGAGAAAAATGAAAGAATCAAGAAGACAGTACATTCAAAAGTGCTAGAACCCTCTCAGACAAAGTTAAGGATCCTTCAGAAACAGTTAAATTCTTTCTGATTCTTTCTTCCCAAAACATTTATAAAAATGTTTAACATCAGGTAATTTAGTGCTGCTCATAGGTCCTTAGTCTCAGCTTGTTTGTCCGTTTGCATGGTTAACAGCTTTCACTCAGTTTGAGCATTGGCCTGCTAAACCCAGGGTTGTGAGTTCAATCCCTGAGGGGGCCATTTGGGGATTGGCCCTGCTTTGAGCAGGGGGTTGGACTAGATGATCTCCTGAGGTCCCTTCCAACACTAATAATCTATGATACTCATCTATGATACTCCCTCCTCTGATGGGATGCTGTACATGCAGAAATGGATTGCCAGTTTCTGTTGTGATATTTACAGCCAATCATGATGGAGGAAGCATTAGGAATCTTGCAATCAAGTGGCTTTCTTGTGAAACCTTCAGCTGAACTTTTGCACCTGAAGAGGTTTGGATATAAAAATTGATGAATGTGCTGTGCTACTGAATTCAGTAGATTTTCAGACAAACACCTAAATATTGATTGCTTTTTGTCGGTAAAACCTATGACACTTTTAGCATTGTCCATCACCAAGTAGAACATTGTCTCCAAACGCTGAGTCCATGAAGTCTGAATTTTCTTAAGTGTGACCTGCACTCTCTGTGAATAATGAAATAATACTGCAGCAAAATTGTTATGAAAAATACTGCTGTTATCATGCACATTAGCTAATTATTCACCATTAAATATTTCTGGTGTTTCAATCTTTTTTTTTTTGCCTTGAAATTACTTAAAAGGCTTGCTGAATGCCTGCAGTGCTGCATTTCTATTTTTCTTTTGTTCCCATTAAACTTTTTACATTGAGAGTTTGGCAAAATAAATGAGCAAGCCCTGTTCCAAATGATGATGTTGCTGCCTATGAGTAAAATGTAGCTTAGTGGATTTACTATTTTTGTTAATAATAGTAATTCACATCTGTGCTGATAATTTCCTTAATACCAAGTTTCATTCCAATGCAATTCAAAATGACAGAGATACTAACGGTCCCAAAATGAAACTTGATAATAGAATAGCTGTGGCAATATTAGCTGCAATTGCAGCCAAAGTTTGAGGTAGCCTGTTCAGTATTTCTAATGTATTCTTTTTACTTTCAGTATAAAAAATAAATTACCATTTGCTGAAGCTTAAGGACAAGATTCAATTTCAGTGCAAGGCAGTGGAAAGATTCCCAACTGGATCAGGCCTTTAGCATTTTCATGCTAAAATATTTTATAAAATATGTTCTCCTTTTAATGGTTCTGTGGGCCAAAATTGGATTTGGTGTAATAGGTTAGTGCCACTAACTCTCTAACTAATGAATCTAGAGATTTCAATGGAAATTGTGCCTGAATGCTGTTTGGTCCACTATATATTTTCTGTGCAATGCTCAAGTCAGATATGTTTCATTTTCAATAGATGTTATTCTCCAGGTTTGATATAAAAGGTGAAAGTCAAACAGTCTTCAGCTGTCCTACATCTCAATCATCAGAATTCAGCACTGGCAGTACTTTTGTACATAACTTGTAATCATAATCTATAGAGCGATCACAAAGCAAAATGGGTTTTGAAAAATTTTTAAATGGTTTTCGAATCATTGTAAATACAAAAACTTGGCTAGAGTCTCAGATGATGTAAATAAGTAGCTCCATTGACTGCAGTAGATTTATACCAATTTAGAGCAGCTGAAGATCTGGCCCCTGGAATGAATGTCCATAACTAACCTTGAACTTCTTAAGTTCTGCTGGAACATTTAAAGTTTATGCCATGAGAATGTTCCATGAAATTGACTTAAGCAATTGAATTAAAACTCCAAGACACAAAAACTGAGGAGAAGCCAGCTGGTTATGACTCAAAAAAACACTGATCTTTGGCTTTTGCAAACTTAAAAAATAAAAATCTGAACATTTTTTGAACTTTTAAAAAAATGTTGTAAAAGTGAAACATTAGGATATATTTTCAGAGGCTTTTACACACATGAATAACTTGATACGTGAAGTCAATGGGCCTGCTTGAGTATAAAGATAAACACATGAAACTGATTGCAGAGTCAAGCTATCAGGATCTCACTCCTGCATCACTGAACTGAATGGAGTTTTTGTCATTTGACTTTGGTGTGATTGGGATCAAGTTTGCATTATGCAGTAGCTAAAAGTCTGCGGGCAAAGCATGTGTTAATGCCCACAGAATGCGTCTAATGTTGAACATGAAAAAAAGGAAAGGAAGGTAAAATGATCCAAACTGAATTCTATCTAAACTGGATGAGAGAGACTGTTACTCTTGAGTTTTAGGAAGTTATACCCTGTGGGGAAACCCTAAAGAATTTAATAGAAAATCTTAACTTTGTAATGGGTTTTGTGGGGAACATATAATAGAATTTCATAGTTTTATTCCTGCTGTCAAATTGTATAGGATGATTCAAAAATCATTATATATTAAAGCTTGCAGGTTTTCAGAGTACTTTCTACAGAATCTTATTGGCTTCATCCCTATTAATTTCTGCAGGACTTATTCCTTCAGGGTAAATATGCAGTATTCCCCCTTCTCCCCCTAGGCCTCACCCCACCCCAAAGAACAATATAAAGCTCCAGAAAACTGGCTTTTATAACAGAATTGAGTCCCCAACCAACTTCCTCCTCTTCCCCCTGCCTCCTACTCTGAACACCCACAAGTCTTTAAATGTTTCAAAATCTGAATTTGGATTTAGCAGCCAAGGCCCTCTGTAGTTTGCAATGCAAATCTTGACAGACCTTTATCTATTGCTCCCTGTTGCTATACAATTTACCACTTTACTTCTCTCTGACATGCTGCAGGAAATAGACAGTAGCTTTTAATCCCAGAGACAAATCTGTGTAACATTCAGTGCCAGCACTGAATGCGATTTGTAATTAGCAATGCTTGAGCTCAGAAAAAATTAACAGCTCAAAAAACAACTTAGAGTCATAAAGTTTAAGGTCAGAAGGGATCCTCAGATCATCTCGTCTGCCCTCCTGTAGAGCCACCGATACCACCCAGCATCTGCATGCTAAACCCAACAACCAGAACTAGACCAAAGTATTATAGCCCACAGGAAACTAGACTTTTACATGACACGGGCAGAGAATAGGAAGGACTGAGGTGCACCAGCGCCCGAGATCCCTGTAATGACAGGGAAATGATTGAGATATATCCAGATAATCCTGGCAGGTCACCACACTCACAAACTTCAGAGGAAGGCGAAACCCCCCCAAGATCAAGATTCCTTCCCCACCCTACATATAGCGATCGGTTAGACTCTAATCTAATTACCTCTTCCTGAGATATTTGCTTTGTCCATCCTTCCCTCTCCCCACTCAGACAGCTGCTTTCCCCAAACCCATTGTTTCTTTCACTTGTCTCCCAATTTCCTATCTTGGACCGGGCTTCTGTATTTGATGACTTTGCACTAGCAGAGTGGGGGCAGATATATTAGTTCCATTGTTCTTTATGCTAGTCTCTGCCCTATTGTCTAATTCCACATCCTCACACCCCAGGGATTGTCCAGATCTGATACACCCCACACTGACCTTAGGCAAACCAACACATTTGGAATTTTATACAGATAAGCTCTGCAAAGGCTTCCAGAGTTGCTATCAAGTCACACCTCTGACAGATTTTAGTAAAGGCACAGCATTTCCTGTCAGCTGGTGGGAGGTTATTTAAGCAAACTATTTTTAAGAGAAGAAAAGTGCTGGATTTGCTTCAAGATTTGGGCTGAGGTTAGCCCAGTCCACCCTGACCTTTTCTGTTACACACTTTCTTCAATGCCTCTTCTGAGGCAGTAGAATCATGAACGGTTTACGTTTAAACTGCATCAGTTTAAGAAATTTAAGGCTTATAAAGCTAGCATTGAACCATGCTTCGGATAAATAATGGCAGGTGGTGCTAGTCTGACTAAGAGGCTGTGTTCACTCTCTGAACTGTGGTAGGGTTTATAAATTACAGGGCTGATGATGTCCGTAGAGCCCCAAAAGTCAATTACAGTTTTGTAGTCACACTAGCCATCTATTCTTCTGCATAAGGAAAGTTTTAGGACATCATTGTGTTTTCAAAGCCAGGTGTAAAAATTGTTGTCAGCCTGTGACCAGGGCTAGCTTTTGGATTAGGGATAGGGGACTGGGGATGATATCTCCTCATTTTCTCTTTCATCTCACACAGTCTCTCCTCTTTTCTCTGCCTAACAGAGGGCTGATTATTGTCCTGAGCAGCAACAGCCCCAGATCCTTCATATAACCCTAAATTCTCTCTTGGACACAGCCAGGTTGTGTCCTGGAGACCTCTTGGGGCTGGAGTGAAAGGAGTCCACTCCACAGCCTCAGGCCACAGAAGCAGGCTACAGAAAAGGCCACTAGAGCGAGTTGCAAATTTTCTGACAGAACATTTTTGCCATTGGAAAATTATGATTTGTCAAATTCAAAACATTCCACAGGAATGCGTCAATTTCTACAAAATTCTGATGGAAACCAAACCGGTTTGCTATAGAGCCCTGCCTGCCCAGTTTCCTGCCAGCTCACCTGCCTGGCTTCTTGGAAGTCTTCTTGGTGGGCTGATAGAGAGCTGAGAGCCTGGAAACCCTGGCTTCCCTCTTGGCTCCTCAGCAGCCCAGGATCCCTGGCTCTGGGACTGTCTGGTGGTGCAGTCTCTGGCACCTGGGCGCTGCTGTGGCTCCAGGCAGTTCAGGGATCCTTGGAAGCATTTCAGAAAGATCAAAATTACTTTTTCAAGATGACATTTTGGAATTCCCATTCTGCAGGAAATATCACAGTTTTATTTTTCTTTCAGTTTTGAAACATTTTTTTTTGTTTAATTTTGGAATTTCCTGCCAAATGGGAATATAAATTTCCAGCCAACTCTAATCCCCATTATTTCAGCTGCAGGGTTTGGAGTAGCCTTTGTGCCAGCGGCATCCCCCATGCATGGGGGACAAAATCCAGTGGATGCATGTAGCTGTAAATCCACCAACCCACCCACCCAAGTCCTCGCTGTGTGGCACTGTGCCAAGATTCACGCACGGGGTATGCACACACCTGCTCTGGCTCCACAAATTCTCCCTTCCCCCTTCCTGGTAGAGCTATGTCAGCTCCACTGTGAGTAAGTCCCTCCATAACCTTGCAGAATAGGGGACAGGATCACCCCTTAATTTGTGACATGTGGGATGCAGTTATGGAGCTAGGCCTTAAACACAGATCTTCAGGTGTCAAAATACAGCTCAATTGTATATTTAAAAAAACCCACACTTTTCAAAGAGCGTGCGCAGGAGAAATTTTAAAAGCATCTGGCTTCAAACAAAGCTATGTAGGAGTGTGAGTGTTAGAGAAAGAGATTGTGTGTGAATTGGGTGGGAAGGGAAAGACTGTAATTTTTCAGAAGTAATTCAGTAAGTGCACTGGGGTCAATGCTCCCACATAGCCTCAGCCAATGCACTGAGAGCTTTCTCCACCACAGACATCTAACCAGAGGCAAACACGCATTTAACTGCCTATTTCCTGTGAATCAGTGACTGAATTATAGTTATTACAATTGCCACGCAGTCACCATGCAGGTGGTGATAGCACTGAATCAGATCAGCATAACACAGAGTAACTCTGTAATCAGATGTTGTTTGCTAAAGTCTGGGTATTTTCTTGGGCATAATATTTGGTCTTTTCTCTCTAATATTTCTGTTGAGTTAGAATTATTGATATTCATTCAAGGACACAAGTGCAACATGAAGGGAAGAGAGTAGAGAGATCAGCACTCTTTAGGGCATCTAGGTTTTAGGTTTGGGGTTGTGTTGCTAGGATCTGCACACACAAGACATCACAGTTCGTATCCCAAAAGGTTTATAGCACTTTTCGTTATAAAGTACTTCTGGATTTGATTTGTTTTTCAGTAAAAGATCCTTTATGCTCAGGTAGTGTGTTAAATATACATAGACTCATAGGACTGGAAGGGACCTTTAGAGGTCATCTAGTCCAGTCCCCTGCGCTCATGGCAGGACTAAGTATTATCTAGACCATTTCTGACAGGTGCTTGTCTAACCAGCTTTTAAAAATCTTCAATGATGGAGATTTCACAACTTCTCTAGGCAATTTATTCCAGTGCTTAACCATCCTGACAAGCAGGAAGTTTTTCCTAATGTCCAACCTAAACTACCCTTGCCATAATTTAAGTCCATTGCTTCTTGTCCTGTACTCAGAGATTAATGAGAACAATTTACCTCCCTCCTCCTTGTAACAACATTTTATGTACTTGAAAACTGTTATTATGTGTCCTCTCAATCTTCTCTTCTCCAGACTAAACAAACTCAGTTTTTTTCATTTTTTTCTCATAAGTCACATTTTCTAGACCTTTAATCATTTTTATTGCCTTCTCTGGACTTTCTCCAATTTGTCCACGTCTTTCCTGAAATGTGGTACCCAAAACTGGACACAGTACTCCAGTTGAGGCTTTATCAGTGCAGAGTAGAGTGGAAGAATTACTTCTCATGTCTTGCTTACAATACATCGCAGAATGATGTTCGCTTTTTTTTTTTTTTTTTGCAACAGTGTTACACTCTTGACTCATATTTAGCTTGTGACTCTCAGATCCCTTTCCACAGAACTCCTTCTTAGGCAGTCATTTCCCATTTTATATGTGTGCAACTGATTGTTCTTTTCTAAGTGGAGTACTTTGCATTTGTCCTTACTGAATTTCATCCTATTTATTTCAGACCATTTCTCCAGTTTGTTCAGATCATTTTGAACTTTAATCCTATCCTTGGTATTGTTCACAAACTTTATAAATGTACTCTCTACATAGTTATCTAAATCATTGATGAAGATATTGAACAGAACCAGACCCAGAACTAATCCCTGCGGGACCCCACTTGTTATGCCTTTCCAGCAGGACTGTGAACCACTGATAACTAGTCTCTGGGAATGGTTTTCCAACCAATTATGCACCCACTTTATAGTAGCCCCATCTAGGTTGTATTTCCCTAGTTTGTTTATGAGTAGGTCATGTGAGCCAGTAACAAATATCTTGACTTCACATCTACTGCTTCCTCCCATCCACAAGGCTTGTTGCCCTGTCAAAGAAAGCTATAAGGCTGGTTTGACATGATTTGTTCTTGACAGATCCATGATAACTGTTACTTATCACCTTATTATCTTCTAGGTGTTTGAAATTTGATTTCTTAATTATTTGCTCCATTATCTTTTCAGGTACTGCAGTTAAGTTGACTGGTCTGTAATTCCCTGGGTTGTCCATATTTGCCTTTTTCCAGTCTTCTGGAATCTCTCCCATCTTCCATGACTTTTTGAAGATATCAGAGGGGTAGCCGTGTTAGTCTGGATCTGTAAAAAGCAACGAAGAGTCCTGTGGCACCTTATAGATTAACAGATGTATTGGAGCATCAGCATGCATCTGACGAAGTGGGTATTCACCCACAAAATCTTATGCTTCAATACATCTATTA
This sequence comes from Gopherus evgoodei, assembly GCF_007399415.2. Lineage (NCBI taxonomy): Eukaryota > Metazoa > Chordata > Testudines > Testudinidae > Gopherus > Gopherus evgoodei. The sequence goes on along the minus strand of NC_044334.1, from coordinate 12,767,053 downwards.
GTCTATAAGGTGCCACAGGACTCTTTGTTGCTTTTTGAAGATAATCGCTAATGGCTCAGATATCTCCTCAGTCATCTCCTTGAGTATTCTAGGATGTATTTCATCAGGTCCTGGTGACTTGAAGACATCTAACTTGCTTAAGTAATTTTTATTTTTTTCCCTATTTTAGGATCTGATCCAACCCCATTTTCACTGGCATTCACTGGGTTAGATGCCCAGTCACTACTAACCTTTTTGGTGAAAACTGAAACAAAAAAGTCATTTAGCAGTTCTGCCATTTCCATATTTTCTGTTATTGTCCCCCTCCCCCATTGGGTAATGGGCCTACCCTGTCCTTGATCTTCCTCTTGCTTCTAATGTGTTTGTAGAATGTTTTCTTGTTACCCTTTGTGTGTCTAACTAATTTAATCTCATCTTGTGCCTTGGCCTTTCTAATTTTGTTCCTATGTACTTGTGTTATTTCTTTGTCTTCATCTTTTGTAATTTGACCTACTTTCCACTTTTTGTAGGACTCTCTATGTTTAATGTATGCATTTTACCACACTTTATAGAAATGCTAACTGCTCTATGACTCCTTTTAATGGCTGGTCCACATACAGGATATTTACGTGCTTCTGCTCCTGCATCAGGGTTTGCACCTGCTGACACTTTGGAGATTTGATGTTCTCAGGTCTATTCCTGCTTCTGCTGATAGTTGATGCAGCTTTGGGTTAATCATTTAATCTTACTGTGCCAGGATTAAACCACTTGTTAAATGGGAATAGTAATAATTACCTCATAGAGATGTTGAGGCTAACTTCCTATCTATTAAAGTGTGGTGAGATCCTTAGGAGGAAGATGCAAATTTCTCCTTCATCCTGCCCAGCTGTAATACTATGCAAGGTTCTGGGCCAAAATAACATTAACATTCTCTTGATGGGCTCACAGTATTTGGAGTCTCAGCAGCAGCCTGACTAATATGACTTCCATTGCCATGAGGATAGGAGTCACTTATAAGCAGTTTTACCATTAACGGGATTCAAGTGGCTACATGTCCCTAAGAACCATATTGAAAAACTTCCCTGTGAGTTGGAACAATGATTTCTTATAGAATGAATGAATAGACCAAGTAATTTTTCCCTTGTGTCAATTATGCAGAGGCAGTTCTTATTACAGGAAAAATTCTGTGAAATGAAGGAGAAAATGTTTTTTCTCACTTTTCCACTTTCCTTTCTCTCTCTTTGTGGTAATTTGTCCCTCTGCCCTCCTTCTGTTCTCTCTTCATTGCTGTTGTCTCTCTTTTCTCTATCTGTTCCAGATCCATCTTCTCTCTCCTATTTCCTGCTCCCATTCACCATGCTCCCCAACTACTTCCAGCTAACAGTTAGTCAACTTTGACATGTGAAAGGAACAAGAGGGGCTATGGAGAAGCTTAGTGAACCAAATTGTTTGCTGTGATAATCATTTAAGAAATTATTAGTAATCAGAATAGGATCACTTCAGGATTTAATTCCTTATTTTATTTTACTTTATAAATTATGATGTAAAATACAATTCAAAATTAGAACAAAACATTTTGATTGACCTGAACTAATTTTTTTTTCAAAAATTTGCTGTTCTAGGAAACTTTAAAAAAATGGTTTTGTTACACTTCATAATGAAAACAAATTTCAAAATGTCAGAATTTCATGTGGAATGGAAATTCTGAGGTTTGACCAGCTGTACCTATGACACTTGAAATATTTCTGTTTCTGTATTGAAGTAGGGTAGAGTATTACAATACTCATGTAATTAGATAAGTTTTAAACTTCAGGGTAAATCTTGCTAGCCTTAGATTCCTTATCAATCCATGGGAGAGCGGCTAGAGGACAGACAAAGTACCAAAAACAAGATTTGGTCCTGTAAGTTCAGAAATGTTTATGTATTTAAGGTATTTGAAATCTGTTAAGGATCATCACTACATAAGTCTGAATATCACCCTTATCTTGGTAAGGCATTTAAAATGTAAGATAGTCTGCCTGGTTTGAAATCCACTGTGCTAAACAGCTGTGCAAGGTGCTGATGACTTCGAAATTCAGAATAATCATCACAAAACATTTTAAAATGAGAAACCTGAGAGAATCAACTTTAAAACATTGTTTAACAGAGTAAACTCTATGTGCATCCACAGTAGTAGTAGTAATGGTAATAGAAATACAAGTCCCCCCCCCCGGAAAAAAAAAAACCCCACTAAAACCAACATTTTCTGCAATATATATCTTGTCAGAGTTTATACACATATAATTAATAACACAGTGTAAAGCTGTGTGAATACAAAACCTAATATTCCATAACAAGACTATTGCATATAACAGCACATGAGCTCTCTGGGATGCAATAAATAGAGTATAATTTTAATTTAGATAAAGAAAGTCTTGTGTCTTTAACCCATATACATTTTGTAGAATGGAATAAGAAATAATAGTTTTACTAGCTTGATTTATTCTGATGGAAATGTAGCAGTGCTGCATTCTCTCTCTTTAATCCCAAAGTTTTTTGTCTTTTTAACAATTTCAGCATCATAAATGGACCATTTATGCTTTTAGGCCTTCATTTTAGTGTTCCACACTCAGGCTTATTACTCAGAGAACACTTCCATTATATTAAGTAGGAGTTTTGTCTAAGGAGTTCAGAACTGAAGGCATCTCTTCCTAAAACTCCTAAGTCCCATTTTCAAAAGTCACCTAGGCATTTGGGACCCTGGTCTAGATTTTCAAAATTTCCTAGTGATTTAGGGCCCCTCATAACTCAGTTGTCCAACCTGAGATGCACCAAGATGCCTTAAAGGGGCTGTTGTTTTTTTTTCAGGTGGGTGCTTTTAGAGGTGTTTGAAGCTGGGCACCACAAATTGAGGCAATCCAAAATCACCCATCACTTTTGAAAAGCATGGCCTTCTCATTGAAAGTAAATGGGGTTTAGGCTCCCAAGTCTCTTGGGTGCTTTTGAAAATGTTAACCTGGGATCCTGACAGGGACATTGCCCTCAGCATAACCTTTGGTGTGGCATTGATGTCCTTCCCCTGCTGTAGACAGACAAATAACAGTTCCAGTAATTTACTGGCAATGTAGGAGTCCTAAGTACATCTGCTGTGATTCTGTGAAGAGTGTCTGTAAGAAAAGGAATTTCAACAAAGAAAGAAAGGAGACTAGTATGTACTGAATATTCAAAAGCTTGTACTTCTCATTTAAGGGGAAATGAAACAATAAATTGTAAGAGAGAAAGTTGCTCTAGAATCAAATTATTTTAATAATTAATAAGAACACAGACCCCTGGTTGACTTTCGATGGCTCATGTGGTTAAATATATTCAAAGCCACTCATATGTTCCTATGGCAAAATCCACTTACATAGTGCACATAGCACTGAAAGTTAGGCGCCTTTTTTCTGGAAAATAACACGAGAATCTTGTGGAGATAAGTCATTGATTTTGATTAATAAGACCTACAATTACAGTGCACTGTATATAATAGTGATACTACAGAAAGGAAGTGAAACGGAAGCAGAAAAAATAACTGTAAGATTAAAAATCAATAAAGAAGGCAAAGAAATCAAAAACACAATGATGGGAAAGCATGGCCATCTGCTCTTATTTTTAAGCCTAAGATTAAAAAAAAATTCCTAACAGTAACAAATGAAATTGAACAGAGGGAACATTAAGATAATACACATGTATCTAAATAGAGATCTGAATACCGCTTTCCGTAATCAGAAAGAGAAGAAATAAAACACGACAATTGTTGAGAACCTCCAAATCTTTAAAAAGCAAAACTAAAATAAAGTTACATTTTGATCCTTATATTGATGGCCATCAGTATAAGAACCTGGGTAGATAGTTGGCTAGACCACAGGAAGAAAATGCATCAGATTTTTTTTGTAAAGGAAAGGAAAATGTATGATGCATTCCAACAGGTGATATATTAAAGATTAATTCTCTGGGGTGCATGTTGACTTAGCTCCACTGACTTTAAGTCTCTGGTTCCGCTCAGTGACTTCAATAGAGCTGTGTTAATTTACAATAACAAAGAATTTGGTCCATTATTTTGTCTATCAAAGAATCTAGCCCACCATATCTAAAGAGTTACCTGTTAGTAAAGGGATGAGTAGATGCACCTCTCCTCCGATATAACGCTGTCCTCGGGAGCCAAAAAATCTTACCATGTTATAGGTGAAACCGCATTATATCAAACTTGCTTGGATCCGCTGGAGTGCGCAGCCACCCCCTGACCCCCCAGCACTGCTTTACTGAGTTATATCCAAATTCGTGTTATATCGGGTCACGTTATATTGGGGTAGAGGTGTACTAGAGTTACTGTAGATTTTACACATACCTGTAGCATTCCATTCTTTGTGCCATTCTGCCCTCTATTACTTAACAATAATTCCTTTTGACTTCATCAGGAGATGTGATTGAGTATTTGAGGCCACAATTTGTTCCTAAATGTGTTTCCCAAACTTTCTGACTCAGTTGCGAAGTACAATCCATGATTGTTTCGCATATTTGCAGTGCACAACATCACTTCAACATACCGGTAACTTCTTATTATCTGTGTTTCTATTTCTTCTTAATGAACTGCTTCTCCTCTGTATTATATCAGCTTTGCATTGGCTTTAATGGAGCATTACTCCTGGTTTTCACTGATGTGAAAGGAGAATCAGACCTTACATTTCTGAGCAACCATGCTGTTCATAATGGCTTTGTTTGCTAACAAAATAGCATGATAAAATCTCTTATATACAAAATTAATTATATTAAACAATTTATAATACTGCAAATGTATTAGTCTTGCTTGGGTTCTTATCTGATCTACCACCCTCTTTGCAGTGACAGCATACTAAGCACTGTGTTTCTGTCTTGCAAAAAACAATTGTATCAGATAAGAGGCATTCACAGCTGTGTTTATAATAGAAATTAGAGCTAAGGTTGGTTACACTTTTCTCACTGTAGATATTCTAATGTATCCCATAGCTCCAGAGCACTTGTATATCCTGCAGTTGGAGACCTGTAATACATCATTAAAGCCCTGTCATCTACCACCATGAACTTCTACCATAGTTTTAGGGGAAAATAAGAATTAACCAGTAAAGAACTACCTCCCAGATTTTTAAAAGCATTTAGGCATTTCTTTGGTCAGCATTACCTAAGTCTCATTTTCAGAAGCGACTTAGACACTTAAATCTCCTAAGTCTCATTGATTTTCAATTAATCTTAGACTCCTAAGTAAAGCTGGGCAAATTTTTTCAGATGAATAATTTATTTTCCAAAAAGTGGATTTTTGTATTAGCTGAAACTATTTACGAATTTGGGTTTAATTTGGTGAATTGTGTTGGCTGGGGAAAAATGAAAAACTTTTTAAAACATCAGAATGTTTTGTTGACATTTTGTAAATGAAATGCTTTGACTTTTCATGTCAAAATTTAGTTAGATTTATTTAAAAAAAACCAAAATGGTAAAAAAAAAATTGAAATGAGACAATGAAAAATCTGACAAAAAATAATTTGAGATTGCACTAAACATTTTGTGTGACCTGAAACTGTGTTTCATATGCTCTGTCAGAAAACAAACTGAAAAATCCTTTATTTCAGCTCTCCTTCTTATGTGCCTAAGAGCGTTCTGGATAGCAAATTTTCCACAGCAAGCCAGGGTGTGAATCTACAGCGCACCAGTTGTGACCACAACGTGCCATGTGGACAAGCTGCACTCCAGAACTTTTATTGCACTGTGGCATTATCCACATAGTGAATTAATACATAGCGGAGTGTGTCCAGTGGCTAGAGTGCTGGTTTTGGACATAGGAGAGACAGGTTCAATTCCCTACTTCGACATTGACTTTATGTTGAGTCTCTCTTCTCCTCTGTTCCCCATCTGTAAAAGGGGATAACAACATTTCCCTACATCACAGGGATATTGTGACACTAAATATGTTGAGGACTGGAGTGCATTGAGATCTGCTGTTGAAAAGCACTAAATAAAAAACAAACATCATTAAACATTACAGATTCGCATTCTGTCTTGCTGCTTATTAGTCTGCAGTGTACACAAACCCTAAGTCACTTTTGAAAGTGAGATTTAGCCATCTAAATCACTTATGCCTTGAAATGCTGAGAGGAGCAATGCCTGGGTTACCTTTAGAAATCTGGGCTTAAGTGACACACCATTAAAAAATAGGAAAAGCTTCTGCTGATGCTGCAAGGTAGTGCTGAACAGTCTCAGCTCATGCTGTCTTCCCCTAGATGTGAGAGTACACATCCCCTCCCAAGATCAACCCCAGTATTAGCCCTAGTTCTCTCTCATTACACTGTAACAGGATGAAAAACATCAGGGCAGCGACTTTTGGATAATCAGCTCCTAGCCACAGGCTGCTCTATAATGATAATGAAGGCCACATATTATAAAATTATCCTACTATTAAGTTGTTTCCAGCATTTACAATAATTACCTTTACCTTATTAATCAATAAAACCACTCTCTGCATTCAGTCCCTTTGCTCTAGATCTTTCTGTGCTGGAAAAGGGAGGTCACTATATTGCTTTGTAGATTGTAGCCATATGGGCATTTGGCAGCTCTGCTAGATAGTGACATCACAGCAGTTCTAGCAGAGTCTTGACAACACTGACAGAAACAACCATGTGCGCTCTGTAGAGGAATGGTTTCTAAAACCCAATGTCAATTCCATTTATTTCTGCAGCGCTTTTTCCCATTGTGAGTTCAGCCCATGTTACAATGAGAGTGGTTTTTGTTTAATTTCTGAAACAAAGTGGAAGGAGAGCCCACAAAGCCAGCTTTGGAGCTCATAACCCAAGGCATAAAGCAAAAACTAATTTAGAGATTACAATCCATTAACTTTGAAGAGTGAAGGTCAGCATACTCACAGCTCTTTTATTATAAAGTTGTGTGGGAAGAGAAGTGCAGTATGTCAAGCCAGTCACCAACACATGAAATAACACAATCATTTTGCACCTCAGTAAACAGTGTTCCTTAAAGAATTCTCTTTAATAAATAAATTGTCCTGAATGATGAGGGAAGATGTACAATGCTCATGGAGAGTAAACAGCTCCTAACAGTAATTTGAGGATATATTGATAAATATATAATATTACTAGGCATTTTCAGCCAATTAAAATGGAGTCCATCATTTATATAATAAATTAATCCACTCATTGGTTGAATGACCATTGCTGTTATACTGATGTATGCTATCATCATGGGTTGCTAGCCATTCTGGAATGTCAGCACTGGCCCATGTTGGAATCTGACTTACTACTGATCCTTGAAGAAAGAAGGGTATAGTTCCATGGCCATCCCCCATTCCTTCATACAAATCTATCCTTCAGTCTCATTTCTTCCATGAGGCTCCCAAAGACTTAACCATGTTAGTAAGAGATGCCTCCACTCCATTAAATAAGATAGCAACACAAACGATCATAGGTGTGATTTTCAAAGACACCTACTGGATTTGGACACCCAATCGCCATTAATTTTGAATTGAGTAACCAAATCCCTTAGGTAGTACTGTATATTTCAGGCTAAGGGCTGACACTAATGTCCTGAATCCTCCAAAAGTCTCATTTAGTTCAATGCGAGTTGCAGCTGGGCAGCATCTCGTAGGAAATAACCAGTGCCTTCACTAATCAACCCCTAAATTAATGCATCCTCTGGATCGCCCTGTCTGTTGTCTGTCTATGTAGATTACAGACATCATGGGGCCAGGATCATATTCCTTTGCCTTATACATATCTGATCACACACTCAGCATTTAACAATAAATTCAGAGAATCTAAAACCAACTATTCCTGCAGGGGCTTGTCTGGATTATGTTACTTGCTTTGCAATATGTTTTCTCTCTGGGCTCTTTCTCAACAGAAAAGTAAGGTTAAAGGAAATGGAGATTTCCTAGTTTTCTGTTGGACTGTCCTCCTAAAAGTATCAGAGGTTTTAACTGAGTATATCGGTGAGACTGCTGCCAAGAGCAAAACCACCATTTTCATCTGATGTGGTACCTCATGGGTAACAGTAAGCATTCCCTTGGTATGTATTCATTGTGTATTTCCAGACAAAAAACTAATTATCAGTAACTTAAGGTTAAAAACATTACAGGGATATTGTAATTATCCCAAAACCAAGCATTACAAACCAAGATAATTCAGGGTTAAAGTTATATGCAGAAGTAAACCAGACATGCTAAGATAGGAAATGCACAGCTAGGAAACTCACACAGATTCAACTCTGTCCTAGCGTGATGACATGCAATAATCAGACAATTATGATTAAGGCATTTTAGTGTTTGTAGTTCCAAATTAGATAACACTGATTTTTAAAGAATCATTCATTAGGTTTTCCCGTGTAGCATCACTACAGGAGAGCAACTCTATAATACAGATGCACAAACCTTTGTGCCAAGAGTACATAAAACTAGACAGTTATGTTATTTTTGCTAATGTAGGATGTCATAGTTTGGCAATAGCTTCCTTAAACTCCATATTTTGAGGAGATGGATAATGCAGCTGCTGCACCAAATGCAACAGGACAAATCATCAGTTAGAGTAGCTCCAATGACTTGTTATCCTGATTTATATCAGCTAAGGATTTGGCCCATTGTATAATATACCTATTCATAAATCACCTTGTTGCATAATAAAATTCTAATAAACAGAAATGCCTTGAATCACATCAAAATTAAAAACCAGAGTATTACTTGCCATGTCCTGAATGACAAGCTTGCTGGGCAGAAGAAAGCACAGGGCAATGACTGTGATTCACTAACATTGTAGGGCTAATTGGCATAACTCCTGTTTGGGATATGTTTAGAAAGTGTTTGCTGTTTACTGCCTTGGTTGATTGCTAAGTCAGTGTTATGGCCCATTATATAAGAATATACAATACTCCTCCACCCCCGGGATACTTTTCAGGGTTACCCAAGGTGTCTAAGGTAAATCACTGTCAGCTGCTTACCTCATCTCTGCCCACTGGGCAAAATCCTCTCAACTCTACTGGTCACTTGTAGCCCAACCTACAATACTCTCAGGAGTGTTAACATTAACAGTCACTAGGGCTGCCAGACACTCTTTAGGCGAAGTATAGCCTCTGCTACTAAAACATAATTTTCTGTCAGGAAAAAAAAATCCATATTCAAACTTGTAGGCCATGTCTGTGTGTATGTACATATGTGTACACACACACACACACCATATTATATTGTGATATGCCAATAGCAGTGGAGACACCCTCAAAATTTTATAGCAGCTGTTGGTCTTTTACTGGCAACACCAACACTAGTCCTCCCTTCCTGTGACCTGCTTCAGGAAAAAAAAAATCAGGAATGAATGCCTAGATTAATAATCTTGCGGGGGAAAAAAGATCTATAATAATTGGCTGATGGGTCATTGCTAGGGTTATCAGACAGGAAATGTGAAAAATCGGGACGGAGTGGGGAGTAATAGGAGCCTATATAAGAAAAAGACCCAAAAATCGGGATTGTCCCTATAAAATTGGGACATCTGGTCACCCTAGTCATTGCTACTGGATATTTGGAGATAGAAGGATGTTTATTATGCATTAGCTGCAGAACATGTTTTATGTTTTGCCCACTCTGTAGCTGCACTTTCTCTGTTTTGCTTTACTGAGCATAAAGACCCAGCACCAACACTGAAGGAAAATACCCTTACAAAATGCTCTGGGTCATTAGTAAAAGTGACTAGAGATTTGAGGTGCCTTGATTTTTCTTTTTTTTTTTTTTGTGGGGGATGCTCAGCTTGCCCATAGGCCAATGCTGAGTGCTTTTGAAAATTACACCTTGTATCTCTGCTTCAGGCTTTTCAATGACTCTCTAGTTTCTGTTACCTAACCTCTTTTTATGTTGCTGGTGGTTATCTAGTTTATGGTTTTGCATTTCTTAAATGCATCTGAATTGCCTCTGTTCTTGTCCGGTCTATATTTTTCAGTGTTTGTGAGAGACATTCCTCCAATCTTTTACAGATAATACTATCTATAGGATAATGTCCTGGCTTTTGAGCTGTGAATCCTTCACTGTTATTGCTCTCATTATATTTCTTTGCAGTCAGAACAATCATGAATTTACAAAACAACTTGGGGATCAGTGCAATGCACAAATAGCTACGTGAAATGAATATAGGTAAAATGTATTATTAAATATATATGTCTATATTAAGAGGGAAATTAAGGTAATAAATAATCTATAGTCTTTTAAATTGGAATGATACATAATCTAAGCTATTTTAGTATTGCTCACATTGCCCTGGGATGCATTATTTAAATTAACTGTATTTGGTTATTAAGAAACACACCAAGTGGCTCATCTAGTAACAGAACTCCAAACATCTCAGTTTTCTGTTAAACTTACATTTTTTCTGTCTAACATGAGAATTAGTACTATATTACCAATAAAATAATTTGTGCGAATATACACAAATGATGCTTTGAAGCAACTTTCAAATAATTCAGTAACACTAAGGGTTATTGTAGATAAACCTCAGAGCCATGCTACCTCTTGCTAAGGTCAGGAGCATGTTTTTTCTTCACCATGTTTATTATCCGTTTTGGAGTATTGCAAAGTTGCCATTAATGGTACCTGTCAGGGGTGGGAGGTGGTGACCCTTCCTTTCAAACCTAGTGAATTTAATTAAAATCACTGGAGAATTTAAAAGAGAGAGATGGACAAAAAAATCTAGTGCAGGAATGGAAAGACAAAAGCAGCTGCCTACTCGCAGGGCTTGATCTCTTTTCCTTCAAAGTTTTTCTTTTTTCTTTCCCTTCTTTCCAGTGACGGTTTCATACATTAGCATACAAATTCAGGAAGATGAATCCCTAAAATCTTCCATTCCCTATATGGGTTAAGGATCACTTTGTTGTTCTGAATGTAAACGACAAGAAAACAAAGAAATATATGAAGCTTGACTGCAGCCACCACTGCTTTCAGTTATTGGGTACAGTATGAGGCACTCGGCTCTACAGTGATCTCTAGATAAGACATATAGCTAAGTAGGTGGGAATTGATGGCTTTGTTTCTTTTTTTGCTGTCACCTGAGAAATAAACAAGAAACTAACTGAAATTTTCTCAAAACCCTATGGACTGAAGTTTTATTAGGTCTCAGATTACACTGAAGCACTAGTCCCAAATCCTCCTTCCTACACATTGTTATAAAGGCAAAAATCACGCTCATCACACTCATGCAAACAGTCCAGTTAACTTCAGGAAGTACTTGCATAAGTAAGGGGAGGAGGATTTGACCCTAGCATTGCAATGCCTGGGGCACCTGCTGTTTTGTTTTCTTTCCAATGATCCAATAGAAAACAATCTAGGATTATTATAGGTAACTGAAATTGGGATTGCTCAATGCTATTGCTTGCTACTTTAGACAACATCCTGCATTATATTGTTAGTGTATGCCAGTCACTGTGCTTCTGAGACATATACCTCAGCCTTACTGATTTATTTGAAAGTTCATTAAAAATTTCATTACATGTATTCCAACTTATTCCTGCTGGAGCAAAATTACATAACTGCCATTGTCCCCTCTTTAGGCCATCCTTTTTTAGCCTCAGGCTTTTGATGGATTATTCTGGTTCTCAGAACTCTTGGTGGTGCAATAAAGAGATACAAATAGGCAATGAATAGAGTGGAGAGGAATACAGAGACAAGGTAGACCACAAAGAAGTCTACTTGTGTTAGCAGGTCACGTCATTGTCTGAATTCACCTAAGTAAGGCATAGTTTATTTCCTGATTTTTTTTAAAAAAGTGGTTAGATCTATCTATCTATCTATCTATCTATCTATCTATCTATCTATCTATCTATCTATCTATCATTTGCAGATAGATAGATAGAGACAATACCAGGGGTTGTGGAGAAGCCAACTAAGTGGAAAATATCAGGCTTTTCAAATTCCCACTGTCAGCCTTTACTGTATACCTGTGAGTCTCATAAAATAAGTGTATCTCCTCAGGCTAACCTAGTGAACTAAACTTTCAACAAATATTGAGGCACAAAAAGAATTGGTGTCATGGTTGCTATTTTCAAGACTTCCTGATTTATACCCTTAGAGAATATCGTTCTTATTATCTATTCGTACATTAAAATATTGCAAAGATATACATTGATTCTTGGGCTTAAATGTTTTTTAGATACCTATGACTGAGCCATATATTTGTTTCCCTTCTCTTACATCCTCTCCATGTCCCAACCTTCAGAAAAGTTTGGAGCCAAAAAGAAGAATAACCATAAGAAAAAGTCCAGAGATTGTAGTTAAAATGAGGGCAGCACGGTCAGCAGCAATGAGCATCCTTAAACATTACCTGGAACATTTTATTTCAATCAATTGAAATTCAATTCAAATGACATTTCTCTCATACAGAGAGTGAAATGAAGACAGAACGAGTCAATATTAAAAGAAAAAAGGCATTTGGTCTGAGTACAAAGCCAGTAGGTCAAATGATGGGCATTACTTATTTTTATTTTTATTTCCCCTCTGGATATTGAATTTCTGTACAAGAGGAAATAAGAACTCCACCTTCAGAGTTGTTAGCTTTATGGTACTGGTACTGAAACTTGTTATGACAGTGAAAAAGACTGCCACTCCCCTGGGATTGTTACTAATGGCTACAATATCTGCTGTAAATAAGGTTGTCCTCAAGCTAGAACTGTTCAGAAAAGCTCCGATGTTGCATTATCACTGGTGCTGCTCCACGGCTTACAGTGCTGGTGGGACCATGAGTGTAGGCAGAGTTCAAACACTCTTACCCCTGTGTTGTGTAACCCTGTTTGGGTTTATATCTGACCTAAAAGACAACACCTTCCCAATCTAGTGCGACACTTAAGCACATGCTTAATAACCCTATTGAAATCAATGGAAACACTCATGTACTTCGTTATGCCTGCTCTTAAATGCTGTGCTGGAGTGTTGCTATAGTGCTCAGACTGTGAAGCACTGCTTCTGACTCAAGGGCACCAGCTGAATCACCAGCACTGCTTTCTGCAGCACACGGGTTGCCCTTGGAGATGTCTCGCCCAAGTACTAACCAGGACTAAACCTTAGCCCAAGTGTGCGTTATATTGACCTTATGCTTTGCAGCATTGACTGCAGTCAAAGACTGGATACCAGACTGGATAGCTTCTTTGTTCTAGCTCTAGAATGTGAATTCTATCAGTGATAATGGTAGAGGTCCGTTCTAGGCATTAGTTATAAAGAATGTCATTTAGATATTCAGGGAGATGAAAAAGACAGGAAATTAAGAACCTGACACTTACAATATATTGTCTGAATGGATTTAGCCACGTTATTAACTAGCAATGGATAATGGGTAGCAAAGTACAGTGGGAAGTTCCCCTGGTAGGTTCTAAATATAGAACAGTGTGATCAGACAATCCAATTGTTTTGTTGAACATGAATACACAGGACTTGGTTCACTACAGCATTATCCCTGTGCTACACTGGAGCAACTCCATTCAAATCAATATTTATGCCTCCATATATCTTGAGTAACACACTGCTGGATCAGACTCTCAGAGTTTTCCCCGCTTTCTTAGTACCAGTGTAATAGAACCAGAACATATTGTACAACTGATACAGACAGACGCAAAAAATAATAGAATTGTATGACTGGTAGTGACCTCGAGAGGTCATCAGTCCAGTCCCCTGCACTCATGGCAGGACTAAGTACTGACCATCCCTGACAGGTGTTTGTCTAACCTGCTCTTAAAAATCTCCAGTGAGAGAGATTTCACAACCTCCCTAGGCAATTTATTCTAATGCTTGGCTACCCTGACAGGAAGTTTTTCCTAATATCCAACCTAAACCACCCTAGCTACAATTTAAGTGCGTTGCTTCTTGTTCTATACTCAGAGCTAACAAGAACAATTTATCTCTCTCTCCCTCTTGCAACAACTTTGTACGTACTTGAAAACTGTTATCATGTCCTCTCTCAATCTTCTCTTATCCAGACTAAAGAAACTCAGTTTTTTCATTTTTCTCTCATAAGTCACATTTTCTAGACCTTTAATCATTTTTATTGCTCTTCTCTGGACTTTCTCCAATTTGTCCACATCTTTCTGAAATGTGGCACGCAGAAATGGGCACAATACTCCAGCCTAATCAGCGCGGAATGCAGCAGAATTACTTTTTGTGTCTTGTTTACAACACTCTTGCTAATACATCCCAGAATGATCTTTGCTTTTTTTGCAACAATGTCATACTGTTTAGCTTGTGATCCACTAAATATTTGTATTGCCTGGAGTTTGTTTTTATTCAGCAAGTCATATACTTTAAAAGCAAATTCTGAGTCCAAAGGGTTTTTGGGGTTTTTTTTGTTTGCTTTTGTAAAATAGAACCAGAGAGAAAGGCAACAAACTCCAGTCTCATGCAGAAAAGTATCCGATGCTGATTATCTAATCTACTAGCTCCTTTTTATGAAGGAAAGAGGAAAGCTCAATTGTAGGTGTCTCAACAGCTATCCTAATAAATTCAAGAATTGTGTTTCCCCACAGAAAGGACTTGCAGCTCATGCTATGATTTTCAATTCAGTTTTACATTGCTCCCCAGTGGCAGTGGCTAGTCCATATCATCATCTGCAAGGAAAGTGACCTCTTGAAATGCCCCTGCTGAAACCCAGACCTTCCAGTACTAATCGCATGCTTCAGCTCCCACCCTCCTCTGACCCACAAAGGATGAAAGTACAAAAGCTCCTGTTCAATGAGCCACCTAGGACTTGAGTGTATGTTTTTTTAATAAAAAAAAGTTCAAATGAAGTTACTTTTGAGTGAAACTTTAAAAAATTTTTTTAGATGCTTGGGGCTATGTTCCCAGCTAGTGTAAGGTGGTGTAGGTCTACTGGCATCAATGCAGCCACACTGATTGATGTCTGCTGGGGATCTGTCCCTAGAGCTAAATCCAGAGAGATGGTGATACAGGTTACATGCAAGTAAATCAGGGTGAGTGCATGTAATTCCTGTAAATTGTCAGAAAAAACAAATAACGGGAGGATGTAACTCACTCTGTGTGTGGCTGAGGCTGTGCTGGGGGAATGGGATGCTGCTTACCCTCTCCTGTTAGTTTCTTTTTCTGTTATGGTCTGTGACATTTCCTGGGAGTACCCAGGCCTGGGAAGCACCTCACTACTACCTGCCCTTAGCCTATTGCCTACTGGGGGTCAGGTCCCCAACTCTACCAGCCACAGGCAATGTAAGCACCCTCCTCTAGGCCTCACAGGACCCACAGTCCCTCTGCAGGTTAGTGATAGGCACACGCCAATGCTGAATCCCATCGAGTGTCTCCCTGGAGTGTCCAGCTGCCCCGTCCGCTGGACACTCATAGTATTCACTGAGCCGTTGCTTCCAAAAAATAGTGCACCCCCTAGCTTGCCAGTTCTACCTCAGATCACTGCTCTGCTGAACTCACAGCATTTAGATTTATTGTGAAATCAAATATATGTTTGTTTAATAAAGCAGAGAGATTCTGGGAGCAAGTAGAAGTATTGGAAATAAATAGCTACGTATAAAATAAAATTGTGACATGCATTCTAAAGCCTAGGCTTAATTAACAAGATATTCTCAAGTCTAACCAGATATTGCTCACCCATAATCCTTGCAGTACTTTCTAGGTGAAGGATTCTGTGTCTCTTTGCACTTCAGGATATACCAAACCAATCAATTGTCTTTATTCATAAACGATACACTCCACTGCTGTTTATTTCATCTTGTAGATTTCCTTTCTTGTGGATTTTGCTATCTCTCAATTCACACCTGGCTCAATATGTAAATAGGCATGCAGCCTGAGCTGTACAATGCAGAGTACCCAAATGGCCAGACAGGGGCCCGTTTCCTCCTGCCTAAAAAGAACATTTCCAAGGTATGTCATCTCCTGGTGACCTGCTTAACTCTAAGACGTTAAGGGCATAATTTTCAGTATAAATACCTAATTCCTTAAATATTATCCATGTACACATTTTGAAATTATGATGATGATCAGTGGGCTACTGGCTCTGAGTAGAAACCTTGCATGCCATCATTTGATGAACTATTATGCAGCTATCCAACTCAGGGAATCTCTGTAAAACCCTATGTGCCACCTGTGACCTCTTCTGGTTGGCATTAGAGAATCACTGGATAACACTCTACTCACCCTTGCTTTGTCCCTTCACTGTTGTGCCATCATGTGTTTCAATTTATACCACTGTTTATATCACCCCTGAATTTGACCCTACTATTCTTCTCTGTTACACCCATTTAACCCCATTGAAGTCAAGTGGGCTGAATGTGTGTACCTGAGTACAATTAGGCCAGCATGTTGAATAATGCAATAAGAAGAGAAATTGATCTTATGTTCTTAATTTCACATCTTCCCTACTGAAAAAACAGTGATGTTTTCCATTGGAAGCACTGATCTTTGCTTTCTTCCAGGAATTAGGCAGTGCTGCTGTACATCCTTTAAAGGCAGTGCCTCTGGGGATTATGTACATGTAAGAAGAGCAGAGTATCTTTTGAAGATGGATTAAGGCAGAGAATTTAGGCCAAAGTATGTAATTAGTGGACAAAGTTTATATGAATCACTGTGATCTTTGGATAAAAGGTATCCGATAGATGTCAATCATTCTGATTATATTGAGTGAAATAGTAGAGGTGGCCCAAAACGTTAAGGGTCTGATTCACCACTGCATTAATTGAGTTACAGAAGCATAAAACTAGAGAAACACAGCGGTGAACCAAACCCTACCTATCCAAGATCCTTGAAGATGGACACCTTCCTATGGTACTGAAGATCATAAATTTCTCAGTATGCTACATGCCAATGTTTCCTTTGAAGGCACCTGTCTTGTACTGTAACTACCTTTTACTATTCATATCATATTGTTCCATTGTTTTGTTTTTCATTAACTTCCTATGACAGTCGTTTTCAACCTGTGAGCTGCAGACCCGTGGGGGGTCTGCAGACTATGTCTAAAGGGTCCGCAAAAGGTTGTCATTATCACAGAACAGTGGTTTTCAGCCTATGGTCAGTGGACCCCAGGAGGTCTGTGTACTATGTCTAAGATTTCCAAATGGTTCCACACCTCCATTCAAAAATTTTTAGGAGTCCACAGATGAAAAATGTTGAAAACTGCTGTCCTATGATTTATAATATGCAAATTACAAAAGTGGTTTTCTGGGGGCACCCATACCTTTGAATTGAATACTTTCTTTATCACTTCCGAAAGCATTTGAATATATGCTTATTAGATTTAGTGGCTCTGTCCACATCTTGTTTAGTGGAGCTTCAGGGATCCACCTGTTAAATCTTTCTCTCTCTCCATACTATGCTTCAACTTAATAGCAAAATGACAGAATTAAAATATTTTCTCAGCTGACAGGATGTTAATACAAGCTAAGGCACAACAAGGCTTTGATTAGGTGATAACTGAGAGAATGAAGGTCTCTCACACACGCATGTATAAGAACATAAATGAGGCTCTGTGGTCAAGATTTTAGAAGTGGCTAGAGATTTGGGGATCTGAATTTCAGAAGATGCTGTGCTTTGAAAGTCAGGCCTTTCAAAGCATTTCAGGTTGAGCACCTATAAATGGAAGAATCCAGAATCACTAGTCACTTTGAAAATTGGGTCATCCTTGCCATACAGTGAAACCTTTCCTCCATTCTCCTTAAGATGAGATGAGATTGGTTAAGGCAGTGTTGTGACCAAAGGGCTTCTAAAGGCATACATACTGTTATGAGCAAAAAGAAAGATCCACGGAGTTGTGTGGAGAATCTGGGACTCTTCTAAAGAGTCCTGGCTCTTTGAGCATGTCCTTTGATCCCTCAGATTTCACCTCAGCTCTCAACTCCAAGACTAAAGGAAAGACTCCCTTGCTTGCCTGGGGAGAGGGAGAAATCACACAAAAGGTCTGATTCAGCAAATCAGTTAAGCACATGCTTGTGTCCATTCCTGTTCAGCAAAGCACTTGAGCATGTTCTTATGTCTCAATGAGACTTCAGACTATAAGTGTCAAAGTGAGGTACACAGCTTCACCCTGAAGACAGGCAGTGACAACAGTAGCATGATAATGACTCTACTTATAAGCCAGGCACTCTCACAAACAAAGTTCCCTGAAACTCCACAGGATGTCTATGATATCAGTAAGATTTTAAATGGTTAGTGACAGATCAACCTCAATAGAGATGGAGGTTTTCTTTAGATAAGCAGCCATGTGATAGGAAACCTACTGCTCCAAATTGGTGGAGTGTCTCTATTTCATCCTCTGAAGTGCAAGACTTTCAAGTAACTGATGGGAAGGTTGTGGCCAAATCCATCACTGCAGCTTTAATTCAAAGTGAGTCCTGTCCTCACATCTCCTCTTTTTTTCTTTTTTTTCTTTTCTTTTTTTTTCAAACCTAACGTATAATATATATTTCCAATTTTACTGCAGAATACTACTGGGCAAGTTGGTTTCCAAACCCCAGATGTAATTTATAGTGCTCTTTGCATATTAATATTCACCTCTTCAAGACAAATGGAAAGGAAGAAACTTCTTTATTTATAAAACTGACAGTTCTAAGCCTAGCAGCCACCAGGATAATGTGGACTAAAGCAGATGAGGATAAGTGTCAAATGGGGGAGGACAAGAGCTATAGCAATGAACATTGGAGGACCATGTGAACCTGCCAGTGAGAGAGAGACACTTTTCTTTCCTTGCTCCTTTATCTGGATAAACACTGTTTGTATATCTAGCGCCTGATTCAATCCAGTGGGGACATTGATCAGACCCTTAGCAAGCACAGCAATTTATTTTTAAGTTGTGCTATATGTGTGTTGTCCTATTATATAATTAATAATAAATGATGGTGTTTTATTTAGAAAGCTGCGCGGCCCACTTTGAGGCATTTGAGATCCTGGACAAAATGATAAAGAATAATTTAAAATATAAAAGAAAATAACATCATAATAACACAATCTCCTATAATCCAAAGAATTTAATCTTTCTTAGCTTCTGCATAGCACTCTTTGTCCAACATGTCAAGGCACTTTACAAAGGATAGTAAGTATCACTGTCCCTGTTTTACAGATAGGAGAATTGAGGCATAGAGAGTTAACATGACTTGCCTGAAGTCAAAGCTGGGAATAGAGCTTAGGTTTCCTGACTCCTAATGTTATGCTTTAGTCACTGGGCCACACTACTTCCCACTGAGAGATCTGTTACAAAAATAAGGAGGGAAGATACAAAACATGAGTCCAAAATATCATAACATTGAACAGTCCTTTGAAATAAGATACAGTAGATATGTCGGTTAATGAGATGCTTTGTGTCATGGTGGGATTACTCACTGGGTTGAGTTAATAGAAGTGCTCCATTGACTTGATGGCTTTTCTGTCATGAATAGCTGATGTCTCCCCCTAGGGCCTAATCGCTTCTTTTATGGGCAGGGAGTAAGCTACATACATTAGACTGCTATGTATCAGAATGAGATCATGCTTATAAAGCTTCTCCTTGAAAAGAAATGCAGGAATTTTTGTAGGTCATTCTGTTCCTGATAGATAAAGGTCACATTTTGTGATTTAGAGAGGAAATTATTGTTTCTGCTAAGTGCATGAAGTTGGAGTGCACGGGACTGAGAGCCAGGGTTCATGCGTTAGGGTTCCTGCTTGCCCCGGTCTTGTGATACTGGGCAGTTATACTCTAAAAAGCGAGTTGGTAAAAAGCAGCATGGTGGGGGGCGGAAGGGTTCCACATTACCTCTAGGAGATTTCATTTCAAATCAGGAACTCGGGAAATGCCAGACCAGACCACGCCAACAGTGCTTGTAGTCCAATATCTTGTCTGATATTGGCCAGTTCCAGATAGTTCCAAAAAAAGATTTTAAACCCCCCATAATGGACATTTAAGCCATAATATGCCTATGAGGAAGTTTACTCCTAACCTCAGGCAGCTAGTTTTGTTGGATTAAGCCTTGAACCACAAACGTGTATATAGCCCTTATATATATTTTATCCCAATGAATGCTGCTGAGGATATTTGCCTTTTTCATACAAAGAACTAATCCTTTTTTGATTCCTACTTGAGTCCTTGTCTCAATATTTTAAGAACCTAAGAACATAAGAATGGCCATACTGGGTCAGACCAAAGGTCCATCCAGCCCTGTATCCTGTCCTCTGAAAGTGACCAATGGCAGGTGCCCCAAAGGGAATGAACAGACAGATTATCATCAAGTGATCCATACCCTGTCACCCAATCCCAGCTCTGGCAAACAGAGGCTACGGACACCATTTCTGCCACTATCTTGTGGCTTTGAATTCCATTGAGTGATTACATTTTGTGGTACCAGTTTTAAATGTGTCACCTTTTAATTTCATTGTTTCCCCCCTTATTTTCCTATTATGAGAAAAGATGAACAAAAAGGTACAAGTGACTTTTCTATACCGCTTTTTTTTTATTTTATATGCCTCTGCTATGTCCCTTCTTAGTAATCAGCTGTCTAAACTGGATAGTTCCAATCTTTAAAATCTCACTTGAAGTGGCAATCTTTCTAGGCCTGTAATAATTGTCATTGTCCTCCCTGGACAGCTTCCCTTTCAGTTATATCCTTTTTGAGATGGGTTGGCTAGAACTTGGCATGCTAGTCAAAGTGATGGTATAATATGACCCATTAAGAAGCTATTTTCTCAGGATTTTCCAGTTGGCTGAAACTGAAAAGTAACTTCGTGTGAAAGCTTGGTCTGTTGAGATTTCCTCATTGATTTCTTCCCTGTTAAAAAATTTAGGCCCTGCAGTTTGGGCCAGGGGATTGTGAACTGCAGCATACACTAGTGTACTGCACTGTAACTCTCCCTTGTGGCCATTGCGGGTGCAAACTAAAAGGTACCTACTTCACATTAACATAGTCTTGTTTAAAGAGGACTAAATGAATGTGAACTCAGGACCATTGGTTCATGCCTGCAACATCCACACTGAGGAGTTACAGCACAGCCATTTTGCACCCACAGAGCCTGAACTGTGGGGCCATGTAGACAAGCCTTGTCAGACAGGCTTCCAAACTTTTGGCTGCTTTATCCAAACTGGACTTGCTGAGCTTCAGTTTTCACTCCCCCAAAGAATGCTGCACTACCCATTCCAGCATTTGTAACCTAAAAAGAATTTAGAATCAAAATCTCCTTTTTAATCATAAAGTAAACTAATGCCAGAACTATTAACTAGAGCTGGGTGAACTAGTTCAGATGATTTATTAACTTGTCCATCTGTTTGCACACAGCTCAAAATGAACTAATCTAAACTTTTGGGGTTTTAACCAGTTTGATCCTCCATCCATGCTGTGGTTTGCTCATCACTTGTATCAGAGATTATGCTTATTTGAGGGTATGTCTACATCTACAATTTTGCAGCGCTGGTTGTTACAGCTATATTAGTACAGCTGTATAGGGCCAGCGCTGCAGAGTGGCCACACTTACAGCAACCAGCGCTGCAAGTGGTGTTAGATGTGGCCACACTGCAGCACTGTTGGGCGGCTTCAAGGGGGGTTCGGGGAACGTGAGAGCAAACCGGGGAAGGAGACCAGCTTCGCCGCGGTTTGCTCTCGCGTTCCCCGAACCCCCCTGCAAACCGCAGGGAAGGAGACCTGCTTGCTCGGGGATTCGGGGAACGCGAGAGCAAACCGCAGGGAAGGAGACCTGCTTGCTCGGGGGTTCGGGGAACGCGAGAGCAAACCAGGGAAGGAGACCAGCTTCGCCGCGGTTTGCTCTCGCGTTCCCCGAACCCCCCTGCAAACCGCAGGGAAGGAGACCTGCTTGCTCGGGGATTCGGGGAACGAGAGAGCAAACCGCAGGGAAGGAGACCTGCTTGCTCGGGAGTTCGGGGAACGCAAGAGCAAACCGGGGAAGGAGACCAGCTTCGCCGCGGTTTGCTCTCGCGTTCCCCGAACCCCCCTGCAAACCGCAGGGAAGGAGACCTGCTTGCTCGGGGATTCAAGGAACGCGAGAGCAAACCACAGGGAAGGAGACCTGCTTGCTCGGGGGTTCGGGGAACGCGAGAGCAAACCGGGGAAGGAGACCTGCTTGATTACCAGAGGCTTCCTCAGGTATGCTGGGATACCTGCTTATTCCATGGAGGTCAAGAAAAGCGCTGGTAAGTGTCTATACTTGATTACCAGCACTGGATCACCAGCACTGGATCCTCTACACCCGAGACAAAATGGGAGTACGGCCAGCGCTGCAAACAAGGAGTTGCAGCGCTGGTGATGCCCTGCAGATGTGTACACCTCCTAAGTTGCAGCACTGTAACCCCCTCACCAGCGCTGCAACTTTGTGATGTAGACAAGCCCTGAGACTATATGAGGCAGCCATTCTAGAAACCTGCCATAGTTTCTTTTACAGCCACAGTCTGAAATAGTTACACAAATGAGGTGGTGTCCCTGATGTTCTGCTCCCAATTTCTGTTTCCTATTTAAGCAATGTAAATATTTCATGCTGAAACTTTCTTAGTTCATTTTTAATGTTATGAAAGCTGAATACAGATTAAAAGAGTCAAGAGGATAACTTTTCTTGTTAAATATTTAACGGAAATGCTTAATGTTTAAATACTTATGGTCTTCTGATTGTTAAACTATTTAAATAGGATGGAAACTGTTTACTGAAGGTGTCACAAATGATATCAGTTTTCAACCAGAATTTCAGAAGAACAAGTATAACTAAATATCTTGGGCCTGATTCTCCACTACCTTAACCTTATGTAGTCATTTAGGCTCCACTTCAGCAAAACACATAAACCTCTGTTTAGGTCCCATTGAAGTCAAAGGCCCAAGTCAAACATTGAAAAGTATTGTTCATCTTAAAGCCCATGGGTCTTAAGCACATACTTCAAATTGGGCACATGCTTAAGTGCTTTGCTATATTGGAGTCTTGCATCTGTGCAAAATGAGTATAAAATGTTATCAAATCAGAATTCACCACCCATTCTGCTGTTAGCATTTTATACACACTTTATGTATATGTAAAAGACCATCCAAGGAACAAGGCAATGGAGAATCAGGGTCTTTTAAAAATAAATTTGGTGAACAGTACTTTAAAGTGTGAAACTTGCACACTTTAGAAATGGGTAAAATGGGTGCTATTCTCCTTTTAAATAGGTTTTCCTCCATGTACTTGTCAATAACCTCTATCATTCAGAAAGATACCTTTGTTGTAGGATCATCTTACTTCTTCTAAGAACTTTATATTTTCCCAATTAGAGAGAGATTTGCCACTGTGGATATGATGCCACTTCATTTTCAGTCTGATCCTGCCTTTCCAGCAAAAGTCAAACTACCAGTGAACTCAAGGAACAGCTTTAATTTCTGAACAAAATCCAGGCAAAGCCCAGTTTTCCACCTTATTTCTTGAAAGTACCTTTTACATCCTACATTAATAAATGCAGTTTCCTCCCAAGAGCCAAAGATTTCAGTAGCTATGTGGAGAGAAACAATAGGCCTATATGGGTGAATTTAGCTTATTTGAATTTGGCTTAATTATGGCTTTAAGTTTTTATCACTGTGAAAGAATTATCCAATGCTGAAAAACATGTTATTACTTAGGTTCTCATTTTGTTTATCATTTATGTTCGTTATTTACCAGGCGTGCTAAAATTAGACTTGGACTAAACTTCTCAACAAGAGAGCAAAAATGGTGACTTTTTAGTGGAAAGTCATCTTATGCATTTAACCTTTTGAAACCAATCACCATTATACAACCTTTTCTTTTTCTTGTGTCATTTTAGTACGCTGTGATATTTCAGACAAGAAACAAATATGTAATCAGAAACATAGAGGTACAAAATGTTGGTCAGTAGAATGGCTACTTTAGTTAAGCTTAACTTAATCAAAACCACTCCTAAGAACAGATACTGCTTTTGTGCCTGTACCTACAGAGCGCACATCTATGGTTTGAGGATGCAGTTAAAATCCAGTACTTTCCCTCAGCCACATCTTCAGATTCTCATCATCTTGCAGTCTCTGCCATCTCTATCCATTATTCTATTTATCCCTGCTGCAATGAAATAGGCTCAGAAAAAAATTATTGCATCCTTTAATCATCTCTCTTCTCAATCTGAAATAAGTAAAGCAACCTTGGTCCTATTTTTCTTATCATCTAAACAAAGGACAAATCTTTCCTCTTTTTTTCCCAGAGTTCTTCAAATAAGCTACATCGGTTACGAAACTATTATGACTGACCAGAAGACAGTCATTGAAAATACATGGCACATTACAATGCATCATTTATACTTAATATGTGCAGTAGAGTGATCACTTAAATATCTTACTTTGCCACATTTGCCCCATTTACCAACTGCAGTTACTTATCAAGTGTTTCCTCTTGGAACCACATTATAAAAGCAAAGCTTACTCTCTCTCCATCCCTTCACCCCACACCACTAATTAACCATTTGGCAGATGTTTCAGTATCCCCTTTTCTCTTTTTAGTTTAATCGTCACTTTCTGATTTCTCTCATTAAATCTCCTCTCAAGGCATTTCAAAATATTGCTGTGTATTTTTAAGCAAACTTTAACATCTGTTAGAATTACCACTGTGCTTTCTAGTGAAATGTTCAGAAGGTTTGGACACAAAACTTCTTTATGACTGTGGGTATGAGGTCCTTCCAGTCTGCTTTGTATAATATTCTTCAAAGACTCATTATAAAAAAAACAAACCAGCAGTACAAAATTAGGACTTTATAATAAAATTGTCTTTGATCTGGTTGACCACTGAAATGCTTCCGTAATTAAGGATTAATATTCATTATTGTGAAATGTACAAAACATTCGGTAGCTCTCTCTTGAGCTAACTTATAAGCAGAGGTCAGTTTGATCTACTTCACTGTAATATGCTATCCTGACACACTTGTCTAGAAGTCATATATTTATGTAGAGAGTTCATGAAGAAAGCCCTCCAAATATGTCCTAGTGCAGCACTTGTTTTCAGGCTGCATATAGACTGGTACAATGGTTTTAAGTAAAGTGTGAAAAGTGTAATTTGTCTTAGCGTTAAACTAGAAGCCATAAAGTAACCAGTGATACCTTCAGCAAAAACATCCAAGCCTTGAAATTGAGCTGGAACTTGAAACTGGTACCGTAACTTTCTGTCTCTATTTTTTGACCCTGGTTAAACACTTGAAAACTACAAAGACAGGTTGTTTTTGCAAACACCAAACCCATGAAAACTCCTGCTATTTTATAATAGAAGTAAACACAAAAGGATTGCAGAAATGGTCCAATCAAAAGTTAATTTTCAAACTCGAATGGATATTCAAGAAAAATCTTTTCTGGAGCCCTGATCTTGACTAGGGCTTTCGGATACTAGCAAAAGAACTATCAATACATCATAATAAGCAGCAGTAAACAGATTTGCTGTAACCTTGTAGGGCTCTCAGATTATAACTAATGGAATCATATGATACAGAGATAAAGGAACTACCATACTGGATCAGACCAGGGGTCCCTCTGTTCCAGTTTTTTGTCTCTGTTAGACAGCTGCTATAGGGATAGGTGCAAAAAACCCTGCAGTACGCAAGTGTCACAAAATGATTGCTAACCATCTAGCTTTCCATTACAAGTGCTAGTCTGAACAAATGTGTTCACAAAACAACACGTGGTCTTTGTGGTATAGAAATAAAGGTTGGAGCCTGTAAATGCAGTACACAAAGCCTGTCTTTCTTGTTTAAACCATACCAGTGCCTACTGGCCGGTAGAGATGGAACATCCCTGTCAAATTATTTCCCCTGTCAGCCTTGATTTTTATAACCGTATCCCCTTCCGTTGTAAAAATACCACAAAAACCTGTTATAGTATAGCATGTCTCAGTATAATTTAAAAGCAGAGCCCTTGCAGCTCTAGTAGGAAGGGAGCACGCAGCATGCCACAGTGCAAAAATACAAATGTTGTTATCACAATGAAAGGAGAGTATGTAGCTGATGGTTCATTATCCGTTAAAGAGTCATATCATAAGGTATTGTCCTTCCATCCCATGGATGACATCCTTCCTCCAAGTTCTCCTAACTAAAGTGTTGACAGGTCAATCATTTATCAGTTATGCCAGTAGCTTTTCCATAGACGTGGTCTGAAAAAGGAAGAATATGGAATGACTGTCCTATAACAGCAAAATATTACAGTCCTCCTTTGGCCAAGCACCTAAGTACTTAAATCCAATTGACCGTTAGGTGCTACCTCAATATTAATAGTAAGAAAATACTATGTGACTTAGATGACTCCTACAGCAGAAGCTGCTGCAATGTTTTGAGCCCTTCAGCAGCCTCCATGGGGACGTCATGGCATCAAACTTGCTACAGAGCAGTGGATCTATAAAGCCATAGTTATACCAGCTCCATCAACAGCAGTGAAAAATGGGCACTGAGGAAGGGTGAAGAGCAGCAGATTGACACTTTTGATTTTCATCATCTTTGTCAGTTGCTCCATGTTAAGTGGCAGCACAGGATCAGCAAATGAGGATGTTCTCAGCCAAGCCCCGCAATCACCTCCATGAGCACTGCTTTGGTTTCAGGGGCTTTCTTGGTACAGATGTATTAGAATGGAAGACCAATGAATTCCAAAGCTCATTTACCAAGGAAAGCTGCTGCATGGCTGGCAATTACTTGGGCACCAAAGCTTCAGTGGTGAGATAAGATCGCCAGTGACTGACGTCAACTGAATACCCATCCAGACCCCTTAAGGATCTAGCTAGAGATCAGTCTGGGTGGTGCTCGATCTGCAAGGAGGCTGAGTCCCTTTGGGATTTGCCTTGAAGATAATCAGATGATCAGTCACACAGTATGAATAACTCTAGCAAATTGCCAAACTGAGCCTCTCATACTCTGAAAAGTATTCGTCCAAATTAGCATGCATAACATTCACCCCATGCACAGGGTTTATGCACTCCTTAAATTTCTTTTAAAGCCATTTTTGGTGAATTTAGGTGGTGCATATAGACCATGCCCTAGTGTTCTGCACAGGGACAAATTTCACCCAAGTGAACACTTACAAATTACAAATACATGTGAAGGCAATCCAGATTGCTTAGAGAACCATTTACAAACACCAAAGGGGTTACATTTATCATGGAAAATATCATGATAAATGGTGTGGCCAACTCTGTATATAATCTGTTCACCAAATATAAAATTATCTCTATTTGTCATGAGAGGCTGAAAAATAGTGACAAGAATTCAATTCAGGTATTTGCCTGACTAAGACAAATTGATGATTCCAGTTGTGAGACATAATTAATCAACTAGCAGGACTTCAAGACTAGTTATTTCTAGAAGGTAGAAATGGTAGACTGTCAGCCCTGTTGGAAAAATACATTCTGTGTCCTGTTGCATGGATGATATTCCCCTCAAACGATGCTTTATTAGAAAAGATTAAAGGCCCAGATGCTGCAGGGTTTTTTTTGTGTGCCGCCTTGGGGAAAAGTATATTAAAACGATACTGTGATAGGTTGCATATGGCAGGTTGAGTGGTGTTGTATTGATTCTATTTCCACATTATCAAGATGAAAAGATATTAGCTTTGTCAGTTCTGCTTCTTTATCCCAGTCAGAATGGAGCAATTTCTCTACTGACAGGCTTACAGAGAATTGTAAAGTCTCTTCCCAAAATAGAGCAAGTCATAAAAACTCAGCCACTGTGCATAAGTTGGGTTTACATGTGGCATGAAGGAAAGAATGGATAATGCTCTTGGGGAAAAGTATTATCAATCATACTGTACATACAGTGGTACAATGCACTATTTCTTGAGTGACTGTGACATATTGTGTACTATTTTGGTAAAAATATATATGCATGGTTAACCAAATTTCACTAGTGCCGTGAATATGTATTATAAACCAGACAATTTATGGCTCCACACCACACATTCTGACCATTAATATTTATTGTTGTGCACAGACAGTATATTTCGCAATGCACAAGAGACAGTGAATGGGTTTTAAAGTAAGGCACATGCTTAAGCACTGTTTTAAATCTGGGCCTAAATCCACAGCAACTTCAGTGAAGCTGATGCAGGTAATTGAGCCTAAAACAAGGGTGAGAGGAGACCCATGCCCATATGCTGTTTAACTTTAATTATTGCTTTTTGACTCTTTTGCTTGTTATATTCTACTCAAACCTAACAAAGAAGCTACTCTGACCCAGAAGAAATTGTTTAAGGAATACATTTTGCCAGTTATCAGCTCTATTTTCAGTTCTCAGGCTACATATTTGTTATAACCCTCTCGTTCGTAAACTTACCTTCATGGATAATTCATTCTCATCAGGTAGGGGTTTTATTCCCTTAGACACTCTTAAAAATGAAAATGGATTGATTGATGGTTAACACTGGGATTTTCAAAAGTGCTTCCATGATTTAGGAGCTCGAGTCCTATTGAAAGTCAAAGGAACATCTACTCCTATATCACTTAGGTGCTTTTGAAAATCTCACCTTTAGCTCCTGACTCAGCAAAGCACTTAAGTGCATGCTTAACTTTAGGCATATGCTTAAATCCATTCATGCTTAGGGGTTTTGCTGAGTCAGTGTTTTGCTGAGGCTCTTCCCCAAGAAATGCTGTTCTCATCAGAAGAGTATTTCTGGCATGTACTAGTGCTGAGAATCTTAAAAGGAAATCTGTACTCCTAAGATCTCCAGCACTGAGTGATAAATTCAAGAAGTTGAGATAATATTTGATTAAGCATCCTGTGCTTTGGGTCCTGATTCTAACTGAATCTGGACTTCAGAACTTCTACACCTTTGCTTTTCAAAAGCTAAAATTTTTGATTGCAGTAATAGTGCAATTTACTATAAACCTCTTGTTCATTCTTGGCTATAATTCATCAGCATCAATATGTATTAATTCTTTGAAGGTAAGACATTTCAATAACACTTACAACTTATGCATAATGTACAAATTATTTTAATCAGAGATATGTGAAGCAAGTGCATAGAGCACTGAAAACAGTTTCATCTATTGTCTTTCTCTTTTCACTTCTCTTTTTTTAAATAATTGCTTCAAAAACGATGAAATTGTTTTGTGTACTGTGGGCTACAAAAAAGAGAGATACTGTCTCTGGAGACAACTATTGATTCATTCCCATGGTACAGTGATAATAATCAGAAGGCTAAAACCAAATAGTGGTGTCAACTTCCCATGAAAATATGGTTCTGTATGTGAGTCTTTCAGAGTTTTTGGAATGCAAACTATATGCAAGGCTCTGTATCATTCTGACATACAGTTCATTTGACATATTCTAGCTTCTGCTTTGCAATCAATTTCTGAAGGGTTTGGAATACAACCCAAGGAGCTGAATTTCTCTGCCATGCTTCACAGTCACTGGGAAAACAGTAGAGAGTGACCTTGTTAGCTGACTTTTGAAAGAGCTCTGTCATGCTTTTAAGCAATGCTTAATAATAATTAAACTTATCTGAACTGTAATTAATAAAATGTCACATCTCATTCACTTATTTCAACATCTTGTATCTAACTTTCTCTTGTGCAGTGTTAATGGCTGGAGGCACTTAATTTATAGTTTCTTTGATTTAAATAGGAAGGGGCTGTTGGCAGGGTGTTAGAATTTACTGCACTGTTCCTTTAATCAACCAGATCTGGGACTTGTTAACTTTCCAGATATTCTGCAAAGCTCATCTTTTTATTTTCTCTCCCCTCCCCTCCAACCCATGGGGATTGGGCGAGATGCAAGTTTTTTGTGTGGTGAAATTGCACTCTCTAGGAGTGACTATGAAGATCATGACATAATTATTTCATACCATTTTAACGACAAAAAATGTCTGCAGTGACTTTTGTACTAACCTTTAGATTAAAAATAACTAGGATAGTGAATTTAATGTATCTTGATCCATGTTATCAAAGTAATTTCCATTTTTTAAAATTATCACATAATGCTACCCTCAGATCTATTACTCAGATGCTGTTCTGTTATGTACTAGTGTGGCAGTATACAATTACTATGCAATCAACCAAAGCATGGCTGTGCTCCAACATTATGAATGTTGTACCTAATACCTTGTATTAAGGGCCAAATTCTGGCATTCTTTCAGCACATGTTATTATGACAATTGTGAGTTTGTGTTCTACCAGCCTTGGTCCCAAGTATGTAATGTATATTGTGAGCCAGCAGTGCCCTGTGTATAATACCCCTGTGCAGATTACTCCTGACAGGAGCAGATGGAAACCAAATAGAGTAGTGGTACATGGGCTTTGATCAATGGATGCACATCTTAAAATGTGCAGACCTCCAGTCTGTCCCAGAATGTCCTTCTGCAGCTTCATTTGCAGAACACCTGTGGAAGGGCTGTATAATCACCCCTGGATCCAACACTTCTTCCCTGTTGCGTTTTGTTTTGCAGTGTCTGGATGTAGTAAGACCTATAGCATTAACATTTTAAATGCCTTCCACCACATCCCCCAGGTCTCCCCCTTATGCCAGCTTTACACATATGCAATTTGCAGCCAGAATCTGGCTCATGGTGATTCTGTGTTATTTTGTGAAACTTTTCTGTCCTAACAGGCCCAGGAGTGTAGTGATCATGACAGCAATCAAATAGAAAACCATAGGAGGCATCGCTCTCAAAGGAAAAATCTTCTGGATTTAATTAGCAGCCCTGTATCAGAATTAGTTAAGATGAGGCTTTCTCAAACATGCTGAGGACTCAGTACTCTCTACTTCTGATTAGATCCCCACTGTTCTCAACAGCATCTAGCATACTGAGCTAGAG
Source organism: Gopherus evgoodei (assembly GCF_007399415.2). Classification (NCBI taxonomy): domain Eukaryota; kingdom Metazoa; phylum Chordata; order Testudines; family Testudinidae; genus Gopherus; species Gopherus evgoodei. The sequence continues at coordinate 12,736,336 of NC_044334.1, read as the reverse complement.
AAACTCACAGCACTTCGCTGTTAATCACTAACATGGTCTGTAGCTCCACGAATCAAACTCTCTCTTAAGAGCACGAGGCTATGCGCATTTACCCCTTAGGCTACGTCCAGACTACCCGCCATATCGGCGGGTAGCAATCGATTTTTCGGGGATCAATATATCGCTTCTCATCTAAACGCGATATATTGATCCCAGAACGCGCTCCCGTCAACTCCGTAACCCCACCGGAGCAAGCGGCGGTAGCAGAGTCGACACGGGGAGCTGCGGACGTCGATCCCGCGCCATGAGGACCCCAGGTAAATCGATCTAAGATATTTCGACTTCAGTTACGCTATTCACATAGCTGAAGTTACGTATCTTAGAACGATACCCCCCCCCAGCGTAGACCAGCCCTTAGTATTAGAAATCATCAGAGTGGCTACGTTACTCATTAACTGAACTAGTTTAAATTCTGTCACCATCGTTTATGTAACGTCTTACATTGGCAACTGTACTTAAATCTTACTAAACCAGACCTATCTACTTCACTATGTTACATTGGTGGGTGAGGTAAAAGGACGATAGGAATACTCACACTGGATCAGACCAGTTGGCGTTTCAGAGAAAGCTACTATAGAAGTTCTGGATTTAAACCCTTTTCCTAGTTATCGAAACAACTCACAAGACCTCTCTTTTACACCTTCCTACATAATTGGTACCAACATATACCATGACCACAAGCTCCTCCCGCTTCTTTAGATGTCTTGTGAGATCCACAATGTGATTTTTGGGGATCTCCCAGACCAGTAAGGGATTCCATCACCACCTGCCTTGTAACGTTGGGTGCCTTCATGCTCTGCATCTTTGGTTCAGAGCTCTGACATGAGTACTCTGCTCACAAATACAAGGTCTCACCCTGACTTCCACCAACCTCATTATTCCTTACACGGGGACTCAAATAGCTCTTCCAGTTCCAGGTCTCCTTAAATCCACCCCTCTGAGTTCTTAACTACCAGGCACTCTGACTTTTCCCCTCTGATTTATCCCCAGGAAGGCATGAGACCAACCCTGCAGACATCAGCTTGCTTTGGCACATACACTTCATACCATTTGCACACCAGAGATCTATTCAGGGTAAATAAACAAAAAGGTTTGTTTAATATAAAGATCACAGATTCAAAGATGAAATAGCACTGAAAGCAAACATATACAAGTTACACAGAAAATAAACATAAAGATGCCACCCCATGCTTCATACTTTAAAATTAGATAAAAATGCCTTTTCTTAAATACAAGTTTACCTATAGCTTTTGAACAGTTTCCCAGCTATAAAAGAGGAGATGCAGGATTTCCAAAGACAGCACCTGCCAAATGACTCTTCCTCAATTTCTGGATACCTTTCATTTCAAACCTCTTTCATTTTACAAGTTTTTTTTTTCAGGGTATTTTTTTGTTTTTCTTCAATCACTACCAATATTCCAAGTGGGAAAATTCCCAGTTGTCTTAATGTCTTTGCATTAACTTTAATGGACCATTGTTGCCTTTTCCTGTATGTACAATGGATAGTTACCTTCATCTGGTTTTATGCAAACACCTGGCTTGGGAGTGCCCCCTTATTGCTGCGGGGTTTAACAAATTGTACTGCAGATTGTAAAGCTACGTTTTACTCATGGGGATTTTTAGTAAAAGTCATAGACAGGTCATGGGCAATAAACAAAAATTCACGGCCCATGACCTGTCCATGACTTTTACTATATTCCCCTGACTAAAACTTGGGATGGGGTGCCTCGGGGGGTGGGGAGGGGCACTGGGGGATGCTGTGGGTGCTCGCGGTGGGGGGGGCACAGCCTGGGGAGGGGCACCACAGGAAGTGGCAACCTCCAGCTCCACATGCTGCCGCCACCCAAACTCCTGCTGCTAGAGAGCAGGGGGCAGCCAAGACCAACACAGAGCCTTAGTTATGAGCACAGTTTTCTATATACATAAATACATGGATTCATAACTACAGTCTGCATATGTATCTCATGATCATCAAGTTCAGAACATTACAAGCTTTCATAAAAGACCTTACTCGACATAATTTTATACACAATAACATATACAACTAGTTGATTCAGTTGCTTATTCTTTGGGGTACAGAGCTGCTGTTCTCTGCTGGAAGTGTCTGGACTCCGGCTGTCACACACAACCTTCCTACGTTGCTGGAAAATCACCAAACAGTTGTATACAGACTCAGTGTTGGACTAATAGGGTAAAGGGGAACTCTGTCCAGGAAGGAGAATGTAATTAGAGAGAATTTGCATTGGCAAGTGTGTGACTGTAGTGGCCATTGCTGGGTTGGGTACATAAATGCCCAGCTAAATCCCTGACCCTAGGTTCTGCCCTATCACAAATTTTTATAGCGTCTATCGCATGGGAGTTGTATAGTGGCTACTCTAGAGATTGTGGCAGGGAGCCAGACTAATGAGGAAAACCCCCAATAACATTATGATGACGCTGTTATTAAACTCTAATATAGATATTTTCTGTCAAATCTTGGCTGATCTTAACATAAAATGAGAAATACAGCTGGGAGAGCTTTGCTGTTAAATCGATCAACATCAAAGTGGGAAGAAGCATTTATTTTACTTCGACTTTATTCTCTCATTTTCCTAAGTGATCAGTGCCCTATAATGGCAGATCCATTGCTGAATTTTATTGAAGTCTTCAACGCAGAACCAACATAATAGCAGCAGGATAGGCTGTGTTGTTTCCTGACTTGTGTGCAAATGATTGCTGCTCTCAGAATTTGGATAGCTGGTGATGCATACAGAAGTAAAAACACACCTCAATTTTCAAGACAACAGATGGAGCTTGCAATAGACAATTTGTTTGTCAGATAGACAAATCTGTCTGTTAGACAGCGCTCCTTGTCAGAGACAAAAATGTTCCTTAGACATGTAAGCAAAATGTTGTTTTTTATATGAAATTCTCAGAGAGAAAATAAAATATAGAACCCTATAGGGTAATTCTGTCCAATCTCATTCTTTAATCAGAAATACTGGAAGGGCATGAAATCTGTGTAACAAGAAAAGAAAAGGGGAAAATTTGATCTCTTTGCATTTCAACCTGACTTAGAACCACTGTTCTGAATTTTCTGCATTTTACCAATGTTTAATTAAAAAGGGGCCCCTTTTCTATCACATGGCCAAAGTGAATTACTATGTTGCCAACAGAGCTAGGTGCAAAATACTTTCAGCTGTTATTCATTTTAATTTTTAAGTGAATTCATTGTGGGCGTATTCCTTCCAGTTTTCTTTCCACTTTTGAACATTTCATTCTTACTGTTACAAATGATTGTGGAATTTGAATTTTAAAGATCCATGTACAAATATTCAGAGAAACTGTATTTTAGACCCCAATTCGCAAGCTTTGTGCATATATTTAACTTTATACATCTGTGTAGTCCCAATGAAGTCAATGGGACTACTCACAGGGGTAAAGTTACACAAGCGTTTGCAGGATCTGGGTCTTAAATTTGTACATACACACATTCACCCCCAAAATGCTTACTTATCCACTGGACCTAATCCTGAGTTAGTTGAAGTCAGTGGAAAGACCTTAATAGACATCAACTGATGATGAATCTAATGAGGACAGCTTGAAGGGCAAACACAAATAAATTAAAATCCTTGCAGAGAACTATTTATAAACAATCCATAGGTAGAAATGTTTTAAATATGTCATAACTTCAAATAAGAAATTCAGGGAAATCAAAAGTTGCCTGCAGATATTCCAGGAGCAGAAAAAGAAACAAAATGTATTTCATAAATTATGTGTTGCAAAGTATGTATTTGTTCATTGCAAATCCACAACATGAAGAATTATTCCCTTTGCTCCATCTTTATCCTTTGACATTAAAAATAGTTGCTGATTTGAAAACCTTTCAAAAATTCCTTTTATTGACTTTAATTTTAATCCTAAGGGAGAGTTTTCAGTATCGACCTTTGATTTTAAAATAGCTTTGCAATTTCATTTTAAATTAAGCTTCTCTGAGGTATATTTTTCTGTTTAATGTAAGTAACTAACTTAGTTGTATGCTTTTAAAAGGATTTACAGTGGTAGATCATATTTTTCCTGGGTCTTATATATCTTGGGATGACGACATTTTCATATATAAAAATAACTATCACTTTTACAAGGTTGTTCAGTGCATTGGGTTCTGTGTACTGTAGCTTGAGTTAAATTACCTGCATAATTTAACAATAGTCTTCTTAGATTCCTTGAGTTTTAACTATATATAATCAGAGCACAAGATAATTGATCCGGACTTCACTCTGAACTGTGCTTTATTCACAGATCTCAAGAGGTCGTTTGACCTTAGACATGAAGGGGAATTGTTTCAAGGATTTTAGCATGCATATATTTGTCACAATTTATGGGACGCCAAAATAGTTGCAAGAAAATGTAAACAGAAAATTACATTACTAGTTAGCTTCTAATAATTCTAAAGAATGTTATTCCTCTAATGAATAGGTGAATTACACCCTCACGGTGTTACCATGGTAACCCATGTAAATTATGACCAAGCAAAAATTTACTGCTTGCATGCAAAGGTGAAAGCAAAAATGCAGAGGAAGAGTCCAACTACCGGGGCTTGATTTCAATAACGTATATATACAATACACTGTCTAGGTTTTGGGATATCCATGTACATAAAGCCAAAAGCTTGTCACTAATACAGCTTTAGAAGCAAAACCTGCAAATGCTTATTACTGGGCACAGTGGTACTCCTACTCCTGTCCTGTTCAATGGCCTTAGAGGTTAAATGAGAACCTCAGTGGAGGATCGCTCTACTTTGCAGACTCCATGCTTGGGATCAGAGTGTCTCTCTCCTTGCATGGTTGGTGGAAAGCAGACACAGGGTGACTAGGGTAGCACAGGGTTATAGATGCTGAGTTATAGATTCTGTATTAACAACTTAAAAATGGCTTTAATAGGTTTTTGCCTGAGTAAGGTTTAGACACACGGTTCTGTTTCATTAAAAATGTAGCAATTGTTGAATTGTTTTTCACTTCCAATGACTGTCTTAGGAAGTTAAATTAATTGACTGCCTGTTAGATAATGTTGTCTAAATACTACATTTTCTGAACTTATTTCATGTGATCACAAAAGGGGATGAATTTTCTTATTTGAGATGACTTACAAGTTACCAGGCTGAGAAATGCCATTAAACATGAAATTTGTTAGCTACCTTTTCTCATTTAAATGATCCCCAAAAAATGCTGTACCAGGTGTGTCCACATATAGGGTGAAATGATTCAGTATGAAAGATCACATTGTCTAAAAGTGAAATTTTGTGTCTATGCAATGAGGCCAGCACAAGCCCTTCATAACTCTGTCATAGGGCCTGTCTGGATCCTCTGCACACAAGGGTGAATTTCAACCAGTATGAAGAATTTCCACTGAAGTCAATGGGAGTTGTTCACTATGGGCCTCAGGCAACCAGGCCACTACCATGCAGTCTGTGGTGTCTTTGGGGATCTTCGTTATGCCACGGAGTTTCTGTTTAACACAAAATACACTGTTTCAAGCACTCACTGCAATTGATTTCCACGTGTGACACTTGTCAGCACTATAATAAAAGGTTGACCACTTATCACAAAGGTTTGCTATATGTTTCTTACACATTCAAAGCACAATCTGAATTTCCTCATGTACGCATAGATATCATAGTGATGGATCATTCTTATATACCACCTTTCATCACAGGTTCAGAAAATACTTTCTGTCCTCACCATTGTACAGATGGGGAAACTGAGCTTCAGAGCTGCTAAGTGACTTGTCCAAGATCCCACAGCATGTCAGTATCAGGTGCAGAATCCAGAGATGAAACCCTGGCCCCAATTAAAAATTTCCACTGACTTCAATGGGCCAGGATTTCACCATAGATCTTTCTGACTTTCAGCCCTGTTCTGGAACCAGGAGCCCTCTCTCTGCCCCCTATATATTCTGAGGAAAGAGCTCAGTTTCCATTTCCAAATTTGAAATAAAGTGACAAACAACTTCTTTGCAAGGAAGCATGTGGTTCTTTTACTGCCATTATCCAGCAAGCACTTACTGTTTTCAAAAGCCTGGGCTAAGTGCTCATGGTTCCCAGAAACATAATATTAACCCTTAACTAGCATATTATAAAAAAAAATTGCATTTTTAATAGCCATCAAACATATAACATACCTTGAGAAGATATATGTCTGTGAAATAAAAGAGATGGCCAGCTGCTGAAATGTATTACCTCCTGTTCCCAGCAGACTTTAAGTACAGTACAGAAGGCCGTCAGATTTGTCTTGATGTTTAAGCTCCTGTTTTGTGCTCTAAACTAATGAGAGAATTCTACCACGTAAGTTCTGTTGAGTAGAACTAATGAAAGTTACATTGTGATTAATCAGAGTTCAGTAGCCTTCTTCTTGTCTATGCAGCCCTGTCCATTCATTCTGTGATCTGCTCCCTCATTGCTAGACTATGCTAATTGATGTTCAGTTCCAGCACCTCCTCCTTGCTTAGCTTTACTATACATGTCCAATTATTATGTCTTTAGTTAGGATCCTTTCCTCCTTCAATTTGACAGAACAACCACACAGGGCAAAGCTGCATTGATTAAAACATCTTTTTTTTTTAAATTGTCTTGGATGTTTAATCAATGAAACAATATTCCACACAACTGTAAAAAGGCAACTTACCCAACTGAGAGACTCTGCAGCTCATGCTCCAGTGTAAGGAGTGAGGAGGGGGAAATCTTTTCTTTTTCCCTTTGTTTCCATTTGGATGAATTAAAATATTATGCACAAATTAAACAATTCAGTGATGATGAAAGGTACCAAAATTACAGCACTGGAGCCTGAAGTTCTCTTTTCCACTCATCAGGTGCAGCATTATGCTGCTGCCTTTAAAACACAGACGTAAATGTATCATCCTTCAGAATAAATAAGTGGGAAAGGGAGAATTAATGGTAACAGGGCAGGGCGGAGTGTCTGAAGATCTGGGTTCCATTCCTGTCTCTGCCACAGCAAGTTTCTCAAACTTCCTCATCTCAGACCAGGAGAAATCCCCACAAGAGAAGGAGCAGTGCTTTAGTCCAGTCTTCTCCTCTCTGGTGACTGCAAACAAGGGTGCCAGGTGTGGTAGTGTTTTGTGCGGTGAAAGTCCTGTACCACTTGGAATTGGACTGAGGTCATGTAGGCCAGATGATCACCTCTTCAAGGAATGCATAATTTCATTAATTGAGGAAAATGTAGCCACCACCATTACTGCATCAGATATATTCAATAATCCTACCTAAATGTTCATTCAGTAGCAAAAATATCTATTACGGGCGAGGGGAGGGGACATAGCTATCTACTTCTTTGTTTCTCTCAACCTTTCCAGCTCAAGTAAAGTGGATTTGGAAAACCAGTATTCAGTGTTTTTGGCCTCCCATCCCCCAACTTCCAGCTATTAGCCCAAGGCAGGAAAAGATGATACAGGATACCCCTCCCAAAGTTTGTTCCATAAGGTAAGTATCCATTGTGACAGATCCAGACCAGTGGGGTACAGGAGTCTGGTAGAGGGCAAATATACTGGTCACTAGATGAGCAGTTTTCTGTTCCCTGAGTGACCGGAGCAAGCGCTGCACTAGAGTAATCAGGAACCTGCTAGAACTAATTAAGGCAGACAGGCTGATTAGAACACCTACAACCAATCAAGGCAGGCTAATCAGGGCACCTGGGTTTAAAAAGGAGCTCACTTCAGTTTGTGGTGGGTGTGTGAGGAGCTGGGAGCAAGAGGCTCAAGGAGCTGAGAGGGCGAGGGCGAGGGCGAGGGCAAGGGCAAGGGCAAGGGCAAGGGCAAGGGCAAGTGCTAGTGCTAGTGCTAGTGCTAGTGCTAGTGCTGTGCTGTGCTGTTGAGGACTAAGGAGTACAAGCATTATCAGACACCAGGAGGAAGGTCCTGTGGTGAGGATAAAGAAGGTGTTTGGAGGAGGCCATGGGGAAGTAGCTCAGGGAGTTGTAGCTGTCATGCAGCTGTTACAGGAGGCACTATAGGCAGCTGCAATCCACAGAGCCCTGGGCTGGAACCTGGAGTAGAGGGTGGGTCTGGGTTTCCCCCAAACCTCCCAACTCCTGATCAGACACAGGAGGAGTTGACCCAGACTGTGGGTTCCACCAGACAGGAAGATCACTGAGGTGAGCAAATCTGCCAATAAGCGCAGGACCCACCAAAGTAGAGGAGGAACTTTGTCACACCATCTACAATTCGCTCTCGATCATGTCAAATTTTTCCATTGCTAGTGGCTATGACCTCAGTCAGTGACTTACCCTCTCTCAACTCAGTATGAGTCGCATACATCACATGCATTTGTACAGAGTTTCCTGCTTTTTTGAATAACAGGTATCAGTTTGGCCCAGCAACATGCACCCACAAACACATACTTACCCACTTGCCTTAAATACACGTACAGAAAGGATCAATAGACATGCAGACCTGCTCCTTCCTGAACTGAGGAGTTTGTAAACCATTTCTCCCTGCACTAAACCTCACTGGGACATCCCACCGTGCAGTGCTTCATTCATGGGGAGAGTTGGATGCATTCATTGTTCCCCTACCTGCTCTATGCACAGTGCTACTACTGAGTGGAAGGCGTATGGCACATTGCAGGAGCTGGTCCATAAGGGCCTGGCTTGCAAAATGAAATGCCGATTTATGGACACGTGTGGGTTTTGAAGGAGGGAGTCTCATGCCCACTTTGAAAATTTGTCCCTTTTAAAAATCAATCGGACATTAATTAGCATATATTGCTAGGGTTCCCCAACCTTCCCTTTATTTTCACCTCTGATAAAGCTGAAAATCATGCTTGGATGGTAACTGAATTATTCTAAGACAACAATAAATCATTAGAAAAAGGATTGGATCTTTTACAGTTCCATTCTTCCAGGACTTGCGAAGTGCCTCTTACTAAAATTAATTAATGGTGCCCCATCACACCTGTTTGAGGTAGGGCAGTATAATCATCCTGGGTTTACTGATGGAAAAAACTGAGGCTCAGAGAGTTCCCAATTTGCCCAAGACAATTTGACAAGAACAAAGCCAAAAATAAAACTCAGGAGACGTGGTTCACAGTCCTCTCCTCAAATCACTCCCTTTTGATGTTGCAGACGTGTCTTTCCCGAAAGATCACTACGAACCAAAAATGTAGAAAATTCTAACCCCGGGAAAAAGTGATTGAAATGATTTCTAACTATTATAGGCCCTCGGGGACTCCAGCAAGGGACAGTCACTATATTTTTCAGTTCTCACCCAAACCACAGGTAAAATCTCTTACACTCCTCTCTTATGCCACTCAGGCCTGTTTTTTTTTACTGGTGGTGAGTCACTGCCTTCAGTGGACTAAATCCTGATTTACACAGATAAAAGTGAAAGGAGAATGGGTTTTCCCACGGTGCTTCTCTCAAATATTATATATGCCTCTCTTTTATCCATTAGCCCATTCTATAAAAGTGACATCAGAAAATAATTTTGCTTTTAGTCATAGATAAGAGAGGATTTTTCCTTTTGATAGCTGGCTTCTGAATACTTGTGAGACCTTTAATATAACTTTTACCTTGTTAATAGAGAGAGGCAAATGCACCAGATCTGAACCTACAGCTACAGAGGTAAAAAACGTTTGTGATAGTTCACCATGGCTCTGCCCTCAAAGGCCATTTTTATCAATACACCTCTACCCTGATATAACACTGTCCTCGGGAGCCAAAAAATCTTACCGTATTATTGGTGAAACCACATTATATCGAACTTGCTTTGATCCACTGGAGTGCACAGCCCCGCCCCCCCAGAGCGCTGCTTTACTGCAATATATCTGAATTCGTGTTATACTGGGTCGTGTGATAGTGGGGTAGAGGTGTATTTTATGTTTTGCAAAGCTTCAGTACTTCTCAACCTGGGGTACGCATACCGCTGGGGGTATGCAGTGGTTTTCTGGGGGTACATCAGCTCATCTAGATATATGCCTAGTTTTACAACAGGATACATAAAAAACACTAGCGAAGTCAATACAAACTGTGATACAGCATGGCCAGAGGGCAGCAGGAGAGTGTTAGCAGGAAGCCTTATTCCCTGCAGGGGGAGGAAGGTTTGCTAGAGATTAATTAGAGCACCTGAAGCCAGTTAGAGCACCTGAAGCCAATTAGAGCACCAGCAGTCAGTCATGTGATTAAAAAACCCCTGCTTCAGCCAGACAGTGTGGGAGTTGGAGCAGGAAGGTTTGGTTGGAGCAGAGAACAGTTTTGAAGAGAGACCAAAAGGAAAGTTTGGAGGAGTGCTGTGGTGAGCTGAGAAATCAAAAAAAAACCCCTAAGTAAGGGGCACCTGGCTTATATAGAAGGAGGGCAAGAAGCCCCTTCAATAAGCTGCAGGGCAGGAGAGGGAAGTAGTCTAGGGGAAGGAACTACTAGTTCAAGTGGTTCACCACAAACCTCAGGGCCCCTGGGTTGAGACCTGGAGAAAAGGGCAGGCCCAGGTCCCTCCCTCTCCACTCCCCTCCTCAAGGACACTAGTGGGGTAATTAAAATACTGATTCAGAGGCAAGCAATGGCACCCCGAACCTTCCCCAAAGAAGAGAAAGTGCGAGACCCAGCATAACAGTACTGGCAATTTGCCACTAAACTAAAATTTCATAAAGACAATGACTTGTTTGCCCTGCTCTATATACTACACCAGGGTGGCAACCTGTGGCTCCAAAGTTAATATGCGGCTCCTTGTATAGGCACTGACTCCGGGGCTGGAGCTACAGGTGCCAACTTTCCATTGTGCTGGGGGTGCTCACTGCTCAACCCCTGGCTCTGCCTCCACTCCACTCCTTCCTGCCCTCTCCCCTGAGTCTGCCGTGCCCTCGCTCCTCCCCCTCACCCCCAGAGCCTCCTGCATGCCACGAAAAAGGTGGTCCAGAGACGTGCGCAGGGAGTGAGAGATGCTGATCGGTGAGGCTGCCGGTGGGAGGAGGTGCTGGGAGCCAGGGGTGGGGGCTGCTGACGGGCTGCTGGCGTATTACTGTGGCTCTTTAGCAGTGTACATTGGTAAATTCTGGCTCCTGGTCAGGCTCAAGCTGGCCAACCCTGTACTGTACACTGAAATGTAAGGACAATATTTATATTCCAATTGATTTATTTTATAATAATGAGAAAGCCAGCAATTGTTCAGTAATAGTGTGCTGTGGCACTTTTGTATTTTTGTGTCTGATTTTGTAAACAATTACTTTTTAAGTGAGGTGAAACTTGGGCATATGCAAGACAAATCAGACTCCTGGAAGGGGAATAGTAAGCTGGAAAGGTTGAGAGCCACTGCTCTGCAGCTCTCTGTGTGTATGTACATGCCTGCAGTGCATTTCAGAGTTATAAAATAAAGCCTTCATAAAAGACTGGGGGCCAGATTCTCTTCTCACCCTGTGTATGTCAGGAGTAACTCCTCTGAAATCAATGGAGTTGCCCTGGCATAAAGCCAAGCTGGAGAGGAGAATCCAGGCCCCTTTATAGCCTTTATTTGTTGAATAAATGGAGTGCTGTCTTATGTAGCATGATCTTTATCTGCTCATAAAGCAGCAGTTTTGATGGCAGCTGTTACTGTATATTCCATACTGTGACATGAGCTCAGTCTGTAGAACTGATTTTCTACTGAAAAATGATAGATGATTGCTTTGCTGTTAAGATTGATTGTACTTTTAGGGTTGGATGAAATGAGTATGTGGCCAATCTGAATGTCATTAATACTGTACAGTGGAATGACAGGACCCAATTGAGTACAAAGTTAATGTCCCATACTGATCAAGCATCTAAGTGGAGAAAAGCTATAGACATGGAGTCAACACTGCTGACTAGCTGAAAATCACTTCAATACCAAAAGCAGTTTATTGCCAGCTAATATACATTGGAACTTGGCATATTAATATCAGACATTTGTCTAGGTATTTATTGTGAATCAAATATCCTTGGCAAATTCCATTAACATAAAAGTACAGATGTATTCTCCATGTGTTAAACTATAATGGAAAAGTAACTATTTATCTTCGGTTACTGATTTTACTAACAAGTTTTTTGTTTGTTTTTCTGATATGCATTGGAATAATTTCTCTGTCTAGTTAAACTCTGATTCACAATCCTATCAATCCATTTTATTATTTTGGGATCATTTGACCAAATAAATATAGTCCATTTAGTATAGTATTCATTGACTATAAGTTCTTAGACTTTTTCTGCAAATATTGTCAGTCTCCTTTTATTGAGATTTCTTTGCAAATTAATAATTTGGGACAAGCACAGAACATAATGAAAAAATAGTAATTGTACTTGGAGGGATTCAGTGAAATCCTAAAGTTTCTAGTCTGTTTTCAATCTGTCCTTACTCTCACTGACTGCCATGGGAATTTTGTCCAAGTAAGGTCAACAGGATTTGGTTCCATTTCTAAACTGCGCATTGTAATCATAGTTATGTTGGCACGCTTATCCTTAATCCCAGGTTCAACATCTTCAGAACTATAGCGAGTAAAATGGAAAAGCTGGCTCCTAGGGTTAGTGTACTTGAAGACATTTATATATACATTAAACATTCTCTTCTCTAATGTTATAAAATCAGAGCACAGTTAATTAATGTAATGAAACTCACTTGACTATGTAATAATCATATGTAGCATTTAACATCTTGAAAGAAGTAGACAACCATTAATTAACTCATGCTCACAACAATCCTGGGAAATGAGATCATTATTTTATTAAATATATCAATTTATAAAGCTAGGCAAGAAAATGTAATTATGAACTTTGTGTAGATGTGGAAACTGAAATGCAGAAAAGTTATTTGACCGGCCTATGGCTGTCCGTGGTACAGTGGAGATTAGAAATCGGACACAGAGAAAATATTTCCCAAAGTGTTAGTAGGTATTAGATCAGATAAACACTGCAAATTCATTCCTACAGCTTCTATAACTCTTTTATTCCCTTTTCCAAAACATTTTTGTGAGTGACATTTTGTTCACAAGGATGTTGGATACAAAGGCAAATGTCTTCAAAACACATGGGATTATGTATTTGCTTATGGATGGTTTTCAGGTTGACTCGAAATAAAAATTTCAATTTTTCTATTTGATTTGTCCATTTTTAAGGGGTTGTTCATCCTCTGTGCATGTGTGTGTGTTTTCACTGGTTAAATCTGATTACAAATGAAATTTAGAAACAAAAAGTTAAAATGAGACATTTTGAAATAGTTTAACAAAATGTTACAATTCTTTTCAAAAGAAGTTGGTATTTTTTCAGTTGAAATTATTTGTCATATTAATTCCTAAAAAAAAGTGTTTTTTTTAAAAAAGTTCTGTTCATTAAAGTAAATTGTCCAGCTCTTCTTGTATTTTGGGGTGTCAAATTTTGTATGCTCAATTTGACAGCTGAAAGGATTCTGATTTTCAGTGTGTGAGGGCCAAGAGCATTCTGAAAATAAGGCCCTTCAGGTTGGGCACCCAAAATCATTAGATGCCTTTGACACTAAGGGTCAAAGTTTTTCCACAAAAAAGGGTATGAAGTGGTTGTCGGTGAGCAAATTAGTAAAGGAAGACTTGGCAAAATACGAGGATGAGAGTCCTTAATAAAGTAGAAGTGGGAAGCTGTTCCTGCTGGAGGTGGCATGGAGTAAAGCCAGAAAGTGGAGCTGAAGTAGTAGCTAGGATGCAGAGCATAAGAGGAGGATCTTGAACCTGAAGTAAAAACAAAGCAGCAGCCAATGAATGGCTTTGAGGAGGTGCTCTGGTACCATTGTGAGCTACATAAATAGGCAGAAGATAATCAAGTAAAAAGCTACACTGATCTGTCAGTAATGTTAGATATATAAACCACTAGATGACTTAACACAATGTAACCAATATAGAGGAAATGTATAAATTTCATTAGAACAAACACCACTGATATACTAGCTGATGACATAATGGTTAATGAAATCTTGGCCACTGGCTTGCAGCAGCCTGTGTTCTTTGTTGTTTTCTCTCCATTGTCTAATGTGTTCTTCTTCTCTGTGCTTTCTTTCTCCATTGCTTTGCATATTTCCTCTATCATTGTCTTCTTTGTGTTTGTAGCAGTACAAATAGCAGTTCTGCAAAATGTCACATCTAAATGAAATGGATGGCTGTAAAATTAAAGATATTTGGTTTATGGAGAAGATGAGATTAGAATTATATACCATATGGAAAATTGATTTTGATGTAGTGACTAACATAATTATACTCTATTTATGTTCTTATTTATCTTATTACATTAATGTGACAGCCTAGGAAATATTATAATCCTATAATATATTTCTCGGTGCTTTATTGTTATTGCATGTGGACATATTTGTAGTTTTTAAACACAAAATAATAAATATATAATTGTAAGAACTGAAATGCCCCATAACTGTTAGACCATCTCCTTGGCATATTAGGAGGTAGTTACTTAAAATCATATTCATACTTGATGTGCAACATAAAGAAAACATGCCATTTTCCCAATACTGAACCCAAAGAAGTTTCACTCTGTGTGTGTTTGAGGTGTCTTTTAATTTCAAATATCTTAATTCAATTTAGCACTGAAAGCTTGATCCAAAGTCTGTTGATGTCCAGGATTGCTATAGAAAAAGCAAAGACAGATTACATTTCAACTGTGTATAATGGGGGTAAATCAGGGAATTAGAGTGATAGCTAAGTGGTAGCTGTCAATAATATCATTTTCTAAAAAAAACAAACCCCTATAGGTACTGCTGAGAATTTGTTGTTGCTTTCAAGCAAACAAAATAGTCTGACTTATCCTTCTCCTAAAGTAAATTTAATGGTTGTAATGTTAGAATGGCCATCAAGGAGAATGAGATTCTAAATGTATCCGCATCAAAGGTAAAACATGTCCAAGCTTCCACACAGTGCCCAGCCAATGTGTCTCAATCCTACTCGGGAAGGACATCTATAGGAGTGAGGGAAATTTGTTCTCCTATCCTAATCCATTCTTGTACTCTCTGCTGAGATGTTAGCGAGGGTTCAAGTGGTCGTGTGCATATGCCCTTTAGCGTGTGGGCTAAGGCCACCAACTCATCGTACATAGTCCTTAGACTACAAACTCTAATCCCCTAAATTTTCTTGCTTTCATTGATTGAATCATAGTATTAAAATAATTTAAATGTTTTTATCTATTTAGATTAATAATACATTAGGTTATAGAAATTAATTAGAGCATCCTTTGCAATCAAAGTGTTAAACACTTTATTAAGTGCAAGGAGGAATCAGAGTTAAGTTCAAAATTATGATATTGGCAGAGCATTTATTAATGGTAGAATGTGGCTTAAGAGCTGTAATCCATCTGTAATTTTCTTTGCCTCTGATATTGATTAATGAAATAAATGAAGGTTGCCCCTCAGAGCATGGTCAGAAAGCAGATGAAATGGCAAACGCAGACTAAATAACTAATGCTTGCATTATGACTATGACAAGAAGAGAACAAGACTGCTTGACTCTACAAGAGCTTGAACCCAGGATCAAACCAACTGTTACTGTTGGATTGAAGTCAGACAATTCCATCCCTTACAATCATATAGGCAATAGTGACCCTTAACTTTAGCAGGAGTGTCTATTGTTTATTTCTGAGCCCATCCCAGGATAAAGTAGTTGAGTAAATTTGTCTCCAATGAGAGACTTAATATGGCAGAGAGCAACATCCCTTTTCTATACTGAAGTGTCCTCCTTAAGATCCTTCCTTCTCCTTTGGGTGGGAGAAGAGCCTCCTTTTCAGGATTTTCACAGTACTTAGGCTCAATTTTTGTTTAAAAAAAAAATTCTCTCCCTGTGAAGGTTTCCCTCATAGAAAGCTCTTAACTCTACTAGTGAATGCTCTTTGCTCCCCCTAGCAATAACTGTCAAAACGCTAGCCTCTTTTATAGATGTAGGGTGGGATTTTCAAAACACCTAGGGGAGTTAGGAGCATAGCTCTCAATCAGGTAAACAGCATCTCAGAACACTAAGCCCTTTTCAAGTGAGGCAGGAGAAGCTGCATGTTAGCCATCATTAGGAAAGGGGCAACAGGGGTAGGGAGTGAAGATTTAGGATTTACCTAGGGGCATCAGGAGAGATGTTGTAGGAGGTGTTGGGGATATATATTTCTTCTGGAGAAGTGGAGAGCTTTTGGCTGCAATCCAGCCTGTTAATTCTGACCTTTCAGCATCTCACAAGAGGGCACCCATGGAAGAAACTCCTCTTTTATTATAGGCCTAAACCATAAGCAAGTCAGAGAGCTAGTTCCACCTCTCTGCCGTTCCTCAACCTCCCCAGAAACAGGGAAATGTTACGCTCCTGGGTCTTTATCTGCTCTCATTTGCAACTGACTGTAGAGACCACCCCTTTGCGAGTAAACACAGGGAGTTTTGTTTAGCCAGTATCGGTGTGAGCTGCTGGTACATTCTGTGAGGTTTCTAGTCTCTTGGACATAACAGTTATAAAACAAGTTTAAAGGAGATGGCTTTTAATGAACATTTCACTCTGCTGTCATTTTTCTGTGAGAACACATTTTGTGCCTGTAAAATGCACTTTGCACATCTTTCCTGTCTCTGTGTCTTTCCCCACTATCCCATTTAGCCAATTCACTTCATGTCCCTTCTTCTGCTTTTAGATCAGGCGCTACCAGTATCTACGTAACTACTGTTCTTCTGCTAATTGTATTACTTGACAGCAAAACTTGCTTGTTCTCCTTTGCCACTACTCGTTTTTAATATGCAACAAGACAGTGTAATTGGATTTGGTAGTGTCATGTTGGCTTAACTCTGTCATTAGGCAGTGTAGCAACGCTTTAAAGTTACCAAACCTTTGACAAAATTTGACAAAGGTTTAGTTGGCTGATAAGTCTAATATGGAACAAACTTGAATTGCTCTCCCACAAGCATTCACGCACATGCATTATTTGTTCATTTTAAAATTCCAAAGAGGAAATCTATATGTACATTTCAGCTGTGTCCATTGGGAAGTCAAGCCAGGTGAACTGGGGCTGGAGGGGGCAATATAAGGAAGCAGCCTAGGTCTTCCACCTGTATTTATGGGATGCTCAGGGAGACATCATCCTTCAATGTAATACGTCTCTCATCTACAAATGAATGGCATTATCACTTACACTGAAAGCTAAAGCTGTTTACATTTGTCCCAGTAATTGATTTTGTTCCAAAGATCTTTCTAGATTTAAACTGCAGCTCCTGTGTTAGTCCTCCAAATCTTACTGGGTAATTATGTGTAGTACTATGTCAATTCCAGACGGATAATTCTCTGAAAGTTTTTTAAAGTGGATTATGCGTTGATAGAAGGTGCCAGGTTGATGGCTCTGAAAACCAATATCCTTTATTTATTAACACAATAGATACATCACAGTTACTGTCAGCACAGGCTTCCTTGTAATGGCCTACAGTTAGAGAAAGGAGCCCAGTTCAGCCCTGGGGTAAACAGCTGCAACTCCTTTTCAGTCAGTGGAGTCAATACCAACAGGGCTAACACTTTTTAAAATAAAAGCTGAGATTTCCTTTCATGGGGCCCAAAAGCAGCTCTCTTTTCACGAGATTCCCATGAGCCCCTTCCAGATCATCATTAGCAGCAAATTCCTGATATAATGCATCTGTGAGATCTGAAAAGTTAATAGAAAAGGGAAATTGCCATCAATTGTAGAGGAGCCTACATCTCAAACTTATGTTTATTAAAAAAGGAGGGAGGGAATCTAATCATTTTTTCCCATTACAACCTGAAAATCTCCTTGTTCTGTTTTGCAAATACATTTTCAGAGATTTGTAACAGTCAGAAGGTGTGAAACTGAGTGGATATTATCAACATTAGCAGCATATGCAATCACCTCTGGCACAGTGGGTCATTCAAAATATCCTTCTTTGCTTGAGGGGGAAAAACCTCACTATATCCACTGAATTCATTGGGATAATCATGAAGGAAATGCAATAATATTTCCATGATTTCATAATACATTAACAATCTAACAGACACCTGACCTGGGCAATGTGGGGCCCAGCAAACATTGTGGGTCTGGTACTAACAGACTGAGTGTGTCATTAATTATTTCATGTGATATTTTTGGAAGTGAGTAAATCTCAAATAATTGATGATTCCTAGAGCTTGCAATGGGATATAAATTCTTTTATATCTGTGCCACTGGCTCTGATGCAGTGACTGAAAGTTGTTCCAATTTGACAGCTAATTAGTAGCCTGTGCGTATGTGAAATGAGATAGTGTGTCTTAGTTGAGTTCCTAGTGCACAGTGTCCAAGTACCAAAATCCACCATCATTACACCTATATCAGCAACCTCAGCAGAGAACCCAGAGAAGACTGAATTGCCCTCTCTCATCCCTGAGGCAGTTCTGCTAGTGGAAGGTTGAAAGACACTGGAGGACGTTTCTTGCATTGCTGTTGCTCAGGTTGTGCATGTCATGTGTATGAACAGAAGGCTGTGCTCTCCACAGCTTCAATCCGACATCTCTCATCAGTAAAAATTCAATTAACACACTGGGTGTTTGGGGGTCATTTCTGTCATTCACGCCAAAGAGCAGCTGCATAAGCCAAGTGTCTGAACTTCAAGATTCAGCTGGAGATCTCATTCAAACATCCTTTCTCACAATACTTTCAGGACATCCATTTCCAGTCCCACACCCAGCTAGAATCCAATATAACAAGGCAAAGAGAAAGTCTGAACAGCTCTGAACTCCAAAATGGGTAGTGTCCAGTTGAGTTTTACAAGTGCCATGAAGGTTTAGGAGACTCCCATTTCATATGAACTGTGATTTACAGATTTATCAAAGTCCCTCGGCGCCATTAATCATATGCTTTCCTGACCCCCCCTCACGCCATCCCCATCATTCTGAGTTTCCCATAAGAGAGATTTTATTATGGAAATAATCAATTCTGTAGCATATGTTTAAATAACAAATACATCAGGGAACATCATAGCAGATAGAAAACAAAGATATTGTAGCTGAATTCCACTGATTCTCAATATGAATGGGATTTGAGTCCTGGATGAAACATTCTTTTAAACTAACCTTGTTAAAAAGGTATAAAGCTATACAAATTGGGGAAAATTGCATTTTCTCTTCAACCAAGACCAAATGTTGCTAATAGTGCTAGTAAAAACAATTAAGAAGCTCTTTGCAGATGGCACAAAACTAACTGCCTCTGAGTCAAAAAGTCAGTATAATATGTAGCTAAGCAAAAGGAGTATTCTTCTTGTCTGTTGTCCTGCTCTTGCCAGTGGAATGATCACAGACAACCTTGGCTTATTTCCTACACATGCCCAATCTGTCATTGTTGCCTTGTTTTTCAAAGAGGCAGCAATGTACCCTACCCCCAGTGGCTGTAGCATAAATGGAAGGTGACATGAATGTCTGCCCAGTACTCATTCAGGAACTTTTCCCTTTCCACAGACTTTTAGCACTGTTCAGTGCAAAAGGTTAATTGTCAGATAAGCTCCAGTCTTCCAGATTCAACGTGGCAGTTGCATTAGGAATCGATGTTGGGGAATAATTGTGATGCTCTTTCGACCTCAATTTTAAAGATTTAATTAAATCTTAGACAATGACATTCCTTTTGAAACTTTAACATTCGTTTATCAAACAAGCAGTGGATAGGCTCCATGATGGTGACTCCGAACGAAGGTTGCTTGTGGGTGTTCCCTCTCTGATGATTTGATTGCATAATTTCTCCAAATAACAGATTTCTTGATTCTCTGAAGCACCGTGTGGATAAAATATGCCCCTGAGTAATTAATCCCCAGCCATAAATTATTAAACAATATTTAAAATGTATTAGAAAGGTCATCTTCAACTGGCCTAAAAATGTTCCTACAGATTAAGCTGTTTTCCAATAATGTATTTTAGTGGACTTGAGACATTTACTGGTAACAAACTAAAAATAACACTCTTTCCATTCATATTTAAGGAGAGTTATGTATAGCATATGCATTTTTTAGTCTTGTTCTGCAAATCTCCCATTATTTTAATCTGATGAAACAAATGATCTTCTTCACTAGTATTGGAAGAAGAATTACACACACACACACACACACACAAAATCAAATATTCTCTTTTTATAGTCAGAGTTTTATCTTGACTGAGGAAATATATATTACTTTCTTGGATTAATGTCATCCCAGAGTCCTTTTAGGACAGAATTATGTGTTGATAACTACTGAATGGCCCATTTTCTAATGGTGGGAGGGACTGGAGTGCCTCCCCCAAACCTGACTCTCCATGGCATCAGAATGCCGTCCTGTACTGTTTGGGTCCAACCCAACTCTAACTGGAAAGTAATGGGAACCTTTCCATTGACTTTAGAGAGAGATGTATTGGACCCTGCAGATGTCGTTTTTCTCCCTTAAAATCATATGCATTGGGGTGTTTTATGGTATTTTTTCTGACATTTGTGAAAGGGTTAATTTGTATAAAGGTATTGATTCCACGTGGTCATACCTTTGATTAAGGTCAGCCAATGAGAATTTGTTAATAATGCAATGCTTTTTAAATTGATCTCCTGCTGGTAGGTGACATTTCAGTGGATTGAAATAGATAAGGGAATTCTCCTCTTGTGCAGTTTCTATTAAATTCAGTTCAGTTAATCTCTTGTTCTTAATACAGTTTTTATTGTTGTTTTCTAATTGTCTTTGGACTCTAAAATACTCTTATTTTGACCACAGCAAATACGATGCCTTTACAGGCAGTATTCATTCCATGATAGATTTCATTCATAATTTTTCATAGAACAAATATGTTAGAGATGGAAAAGACCTTTTAAGTAATCCAGCTCATCCCCTGCCCAGTGCAGGATTACTGCTTACGGTTCATTTCCTTGTATTTTGTTGTTTTTCTTAGCAAGCATTCACTTCTCCTAGTTCTGCTGAAGTTATTAGTTGAGGAAAATATACAGCTTTTTCTTAAAAAGAAAAAAAAAAGTAACCTCACAATTAATGTTGTCTTTTTTTTTTTGCAGAAATTAATAAAATTGGGGTAATTTTTTATTTCCTAAGTAGATTTACTTATGATAAAGATAAATGAAGTGTAACATTATATCAGCAACTGATTCAATGGCAACAGCTCATGTGCCATTTTTCAACATAACTATTATTAGCATTTTTTAATGCAAAAAGTCTGATCTTAGCATGGATCAAACAACAAGATGTAATAAATGTCTTTGCTATTTTTTTATTTACTTTGGAAAAGAAAATTAAATGTCCCTAAAATAAATGCATTCTACATACTCTTTAAACATTTAAAATTAAAAATGCTTCACTCAAGAAAAATATCCTAAGAACATCACCTTCCTGACGCTTCCTTAGTGATAGATTTGTGTTGTTGTTACTCTGATCCCAAGTAGTTGTGCTATAGTTTTCTGCTAATGTTTCCATTGTAATATAAACAACACTTTTTAGAGGACTATATTAAATTGATATTTTAAAAAATATTTAAAAATATATAAAGATCCAGCCCAGTAGTTAGTTTTTCATTTAAAATATTGAGTCAAGAAAAAGAAACAGCTCAGCAATTTTTAAGTTGGCAGTGATTTGACGTTGGTGGGATACTTAAGGATGGAAAGAGAACTTAAAAGGTTTTGGTGGCTAGAAGAGAAACTGAACTTTACCATAGTCGGTTTTACTGTTATATCTCCTCTGGTATTGATGTTCATCATCATTTTTGGAAAGGAATGAAAAAATAGAGGTTGACTGTCATGATTGGGATCTGGGCTCAGAAGCCCTTAGGGTGAGGGGTCACATCTAGTTCATGTCTTATGTTCCTAAAATCCTTCCTCTGAAGCATCGGAGATGGTCACAGCTGAACCTGAATGTAGCAGGATGCTGGTGCAAAAGCACTGCCCAGTCAGCTCCAATCAGGGGAAACAGATTAGGGCTGATGGAAAAGGCCTGATGCTGGCCTAAGGATTGGCAACACCTGCTGGCCTGACAAGCCAAGAGCTATAAAGGCTGGGAGGGGGCCAGAAGGTGGGAGAGCAGCCAGGGAGAAGTCAGTCAGGGAAGGAACTGGAGGCCTCCTAACTGAAGGCTACTTCTGCCTGTAAAGGAGGTGACTAATCCTGCAAGGCTTGTATATAGATAGACACTGGTGGTGGGAGATCCTTTTATAAATAAAGACATAGGTGGTTCACAACCCTGAAGCCTCTCTTAGCTTTATTGGGGGCAGCAAGTGGGGCCCAGGAAGAGAGGTGGGACGGGAACCCTGTTACACTGAAACTTTGGAAAAGATGGACCAGTGCTTTGATGTCCTGAGAATTCTCTTTCTCGGGTGCTTGGCTAGTGGGTCTTGCTCACATGCTCAGGGTCTAACTGTTGCCATATGTGGGGTTGGGAAGGAATTTTCCCCCAGGTCAGATTGGTAAGGACCTTGGTGGTGGTGGTGAGTAACTTTCCTCTATGGTGGTGTGAGTCACTTGCTAGAATCATCTGGGCATATCTCACATAATCAATTCCCTACTATTGCAGGGGCCTCAGACATTGGTGCACCTCAGTCCCTCCTGTTCTCTGTGAATGACACACAACAATTGTCTCCTGAGGGCTGTAACACTTTGGTCCAATTCTGGTTGCTGGGCCAGGGTGCAGGTGACTGAGTGGGGTTCCGTGGCCTCCGACATATACAGGTGGTCAGACCCTCTGGCCTTCAATTCTATAACAAAGATCTCATAGAATCACTGAAAGGACCCATTGCATACGTACATCATTGTCCTGCCAGAGCAGCATTGGTTGGTACAATATTTTTCAGTGTTCACAGAATATATATGACAGGTCAGACAAGTTTTCAAACACACAACATATCCTTACCTCACATTAATATTAAAAGTTTTAGGTGGGGAGGAGGTATTTGAGGACTTTTAAAAATAGGGCAAAGTAAGGGAAGGCAGTTAGATACCACAGTGATGAGTGTGAAATAAGGATCTTCATAGAGTAGAGAAATACTAACGTCGAGGTTGTAATCAGCTGGGAAGCAGACAATATACATATAAACTTAACTAAGAGAAAGAAGTAGCCCTAGTGAAAGCCCCATGTTAGCCTTTGTACTGTTCATGATGCTGAATTCCATTTGTCAGACAAGCAGGAGGCTTCCCAGTTCATAAAGCCGAGCAGGCATTGAAGAGCCCCAAATCTGAATCTAAACTTTTCACTGATACTAAAAGTGATCCTTTGTCAACTGCTCTTACCAAACCATCAGCTAATTATGATTTGCGCTAGACTTAACACCATTTCCACTGGAGGTTTGTGTCATGGTCATTGGCTGGGTGCTGAGGGAGGAGCAGATGCAGGCTGGAATAGAGACTGGTTGGCATGGAAACAGACTTGGCAGGGACAGGTGGTTGAAACTACTGTGTTCCTAGCCAGGTAGTGTCAATGAGCAGATTGGAGAGAAACTGCTCCCTTTAGGGACCCATATGTCTGCTTTGTGATCATCTGGGAGGAGGGGTCCACACCTGTGGATTGGCTGAACTCTGGTTGAATGGCATGAGGCCTACCACAGGTAATTGCCAGGGGCATTCTCTGGCACAGCGATGGCTCATCAGGCTTAAGCAAACTCAGGCACAGCAGTAGTTCAGGGATGAATCATCAGCTTTAAGGAGGCTCAGACTTAGAAGTAACTCAGGCTTAGACAGGCTCAGAGATATCACAGTTCGACTGTCTCTTAGGAAGAAGGAAGCAGCAAATTATTACAATGAATTACACAAAGTGGAGGTGTGAAGGATGTAGAGCGGCTCTGCAATAGCTTATTAATACTGTATGTTGACCAAGTTATTGGGATGTTTGCTGTATGCCAACACTGTGTTACATCCAGGGCTGTTGGGAAACGAGCAGCAAGATGAAACAATGCCTGAAAGGAAAACACCCTCCCTCAGGGAAACACTTCAGGGTCATTAAGAGACCATGCCCAAGCTATGTGTTGATGATTCTATCGCCTGATTCCAGCCAAGTTATAAAACCTGTTTCACCAAGCAGACCTAAAAACCAAGGAACTGAGAAAGCAAAGGAACTCGGGCTGGATAAAAAGCAGCACTCTCTCTTTACAGGTGAGATAGTTATTGAGGAACTCCTCAGACTGACACAATCACTGGCTGGGGTGTCTGAAGAAGCTAGGCCTGTCTAGATCACCATTGCAGGACAGTAGGATTTCAGGTAAGATGGATGTGTATCGACTCTTTGTTATGTTCCTACTGTTAAAATTAAATATACTTTGGTTTAAGAAGGCTACCTGGTCGTTCCATTCACCACTGGTCACAGACTCCCAAAGGGATGAACCATCAGTGCCAAACACAGTTGGACCTGCTGAGTAAACATAATGGATACCCAGGATACTATAGCCCAGGGCTCAGTCTAAGAGCGGGAGAATCAAGGGATTCCACCTCAGGAAAGGTAAAGGCTCCAGATCTGACACCTGAGGGGGTGCACTTACTAACCAGGAGGGGGACAGAGGTGCAGCTAGCATTTTAACCATGACAGGAGGCTTCAGTCACAGACTGTGTATACCATATTATCACTTGCTTCATTTTGCAGACGTACAGTTCCACAGTTGAAATATTAAATGTTTGACGAACGCTTCAGATTCAAATGCACATCATGTATTAGACCAGTGGCTAATTTCTGTTCTTTCCGAGACATTTATGTTTGAATTGTGCCATCTGCCAGTTTTATTTCTTAAAAAAAATAAGTTAACCTTTTTAAGGAGCTCAATAATTCTGTAAATGCGACACAAAGGAAGAGCGGCATTAAGTATAATATGTTGATAGTGGTGCATTAAAGTTTAAAAAACATTTCCTATTGCTGTTCACTTGTGCCCTTATTTCTTAGCTTGACAAATGATTCATGTTTAGAGGTTCTGAGGGAGTCAAGAGATGAGCGAGGAATGCCAGAGACAGTGGGGAAAAGTAAGATATTGTTTTTAAAATAATACATGCATGCCCAATGGAGTTGACCTTCCATTTTTCTTCCTGATAATTTTAATGCATGCTACAGTGACACAAAGGGTTTTTATTAAAAAAAACACACTCATTTTAGCCAAAATTTGGGAAAAAATATTTACTGGTAATTCTTGTCTCTTTAGCAGAAGCAGAAAATATTTGAGTCCATGACCCAGCAAAACACTTATTACATGTTTAACTTTAAGGATGTACTTAACTTTAAGCACATGAACACACTCAGTGCATTTAATGAAATTGCTCATATGATTAAATGTTTGGGTGGATCAGGGTCTTATTCTGGTGCATTTTTACACATACCCACTGCAAGGAAAAAGGTGTGAGGGGGATTTGTATGTATTTATTTCTTCTCTCTACAGATCTGGACACAGGTGAGGCTTATAGCAATTAAGGATGGGCAAAACAGTTTGGATAGGATACGACCTACACCATTTATTGTGCAATACCAAACAAATCTTTTTTTTAAGTTTGAAAAGTTTTGTTGTTTGTTTGTTGTCATTGTAAATAAGCCACACAGTGCTGCATTTGTTGGTTTAAAGCATGGCAATGTCATCCTATTCTTACAGAACTATGCATCCAGCCCAGTCAAAATCAAACCGGGGTATATTAGAAATCCTCATAAACATACTTCTCATGATATTCCAGACAATTTCAGAGAAGCTTTGAATAAGGATCTGACCTTTTAGATGTATTTGAACTGAAACTCTTCCCCTTACCTTTTTTTTGTTAATATCAAGTATTATTAAAGTGAAAACTTGCTGCCCAGAAATATTTAAAGAGAGGACCAGAAGGATTTCTAGATTATTCAACAGCTGTCAAGAAGCTTTTAAAAAATAAACTTTTAAGGTATGAAAGCCCTTGCAGAGGTGGAATGAAGCTGGTAAGGAAATAACAACTAAATCATGGCATGGCATTTCACTGAAGAAGCAAGAGATTTGGAAGCTAGAAGTGCAGCAGTATACATAAGAACACAGGAGCAGCCATGTTGGGTCAGATCAATGGTCTATCTAGTCCAGTATCCTGTCTTCTGACAGCAGCCAATGCCAGATGTTTCAACGGGAATGAACAGAACAGGTCAATTATCAAGTGATCCATCCCATTGTCCAGTCTCAGCATCTGGCAGTCAGAGGCTCAGGGACTCCTAGAGCATGTGATTGCGTCCTTGGCCATCTTATCTAGTTCTTTTTCTGAACTCCATTATACCTGTGGCCTTCACAACATCCCCTGGTAATGAGTTCCACAGGTGGACTGTGCTTTGTATGAAGAAGTATTTCCTTATGTTTGTTTTAAATCTGCTGCTTTTAATTTCTTGTTCTTGTATTATGTGAAAGAATAAGTAACACTTAATCACTTTCTCCACACCATTCATAATTTTATAGACATCTATCATATTCCGTCTTAGTCATCTCTTTTCCAAGCTGAACAGTCCCAGTCTTCTTAATTTCTCCTCACACAGAAGATGTTCCAAACATCTAAGCCCTTTTGTTGCCCTTATCTATACCTTTTCCAATTCTAATATGTCTGTTTTGAGATGGGGCAATCACAACTGCATGCGATATTCAAGGTGCAGGTATACTATGGATTGATATCGTGGCATGATATTTGCTGTCTTAATATCTATCCTTTCCTAATGGTTCCTGACATTCTCTTAGCTTTTTTGACTGCCACTGCACAATGAGCAGATGTTTTCGGAGAACTATCCACAATGACTGCAAGATCTCTTTCTTGAGTGGTAACAGCTAATTTAGACCCTATCATTTTGTATGTATAGTTGGTATTATATTT
This sequence comes from Gopherus evgoodei, assembly GCF_007399415.2. Classification (NCBI taxonomy): domain Eukaryota; kingdom Metazoa; phylum Chordata; order Testudines; family Testudinidae; genus Gopherus; species Gopherus evgoodei. The sequence goes on along the minus strand of NC_044334.1, from coordinate 12,709,559 downwards.
TCCAATATGTGTTACTTTGCATTTATCAGCACTGAATTTCATTTGCCATTTTGTTGCCCAGTCACCTAGTTTTGTGAGATCCTTTTGAGTCCCTGTGCAGTCAGCTTTGGACTTAACTATTGAGTAATTTTGTATCATCTGCAAACTTTGTTGCCTCATTGTTTACCATTTTTTCCAATCTTTTATGAATATATTAAACAGCACTAGGTCCAGTACAGATCACTGGAGGAGACCACTACTTACCTCTCTCCATTCTGAAAACTGGCCATTTGTTTCTACCCTTTGTTTCCCATATTTTAATCAGTTATTGATCCATGAGAGAGCCTTCCCTTTTATTCCATGCCTGAATATTTATACAATCAGTAAATTGTGTTTAGGTCCATGTAATGCAGTGTGAAAAAATCATTTAGGACCCAATCCAAATCAGATTTGAAAACAATGGAAGAACACTATGGGACTTCTGTGGAAGTTGGATCATGCCTTTAATGCAGTGTTGTCTGAGAAGGGTGCCAGGGTCCTGTAGTTATACAATGTGTTTCTTAACACACATGACTGAGCCTTTGGCAATGTGATCTGGGCACTTCAGAAATATGTATACTATAAGTAGGCTTGGAAGGATTCCATATTAATCCATAAATGTCAGTACCTGTCCATTTTACCATACACAAACAAACCAATGAAAAAATATTTCTATCAATAATAACCAAGATGTGCAGAGAGACAAAATAAGAAAAAAGCTGCTTGAGAACTCAGTTTGATTTAGAGATATTTAATGTGTATATTTTCACATATATCATGGAGCAGGTCCTCAAGAAATCAATTCTGATGCACTTACAGGAGAGGAAAATGATCAGGAAGAGTCAGCATGGATTCCCCAAGGGCAAGTCATACCTGACTAACCTAATTGCCTTCTATGATGGCTCTGTGGATGAGGGGAAAGCAGTGGACATGTTATTCCTTGACTTTAGCAAAGCTTTTGATACAGTATCCCACAGTATTCTTGCCAGCAAGTTAAAGTATGGGCTGGATGAACGGACTATAAGGTGGATAGAAAGCTGGCTAGATCACTGGGGTCAACGAGTAGTGATTAATGGATCCATGTCTAGTTGACAACCTGTAACAAGTGGAGTGGCCCAAGGGTTAGTCCTGGGTCCGGTTTTGTTCAATATCTTCATTAATGATCTGGAGGATGGCGTGGACTGCACCCTCAGCAAGTTTGCAGATGACACTGAACTGGGAGGAGTGGTAGATATGCTGGAGGGTCAGGATAGGATACAGAGGGACCTAGACAAATTGGAGGACTGGGCCAAAAGAAATCTGATGAGGTTCAACAAGGACAAGTGCAGAGTCCTGCACTTAGGATGGAATAATCCCATGCACTGCTACAGACTAGGGACCGAATGGCTAGGCAGCATTTCTGCAGAAAAGGACCTAGGGTTACAGTGGATGAGAAGCTAGATGTGAGTCAACAGTGTGCCCTTGTTGCCAAGAAGGCTAATGGCATTTTGGACGGTATAATTAGAGGCATTGCCAGCAGATCGAGGGAAGTGATCATTCTCCTCTATTTGACACTGGTGAAGCCTCATCTGGAGTAATGTGTCCAGTTTTGGGCCCCATACTAGAAGAAGGATATGGAAAAATTGGAAAGAGTCCAGCAGAGGACAACAAAAATGATTAGGGGGCTGGAGCACATGACATATGAGGAGTGGCTGAGGAAACTGGGATTGTTTAGTCTGCAGAAGAGAAGAATGAAGGGAGATTTGATAGCTGCTTTCAACTACCTGAAAGAGGGTTCCAAAGAGGATGGGTCTAGACTGTTCTCAGTGGTACCAGATGACAGAACAATGAGTAATGGTCTCAAGTTGCAGTGGGCAAGGTTTAGGTTGGATATTAGGAAAAACTTTTTCACTAGGAGGGTGAAATGGAATGGGTTACCTAGGGATGTGCTGTAATCTTCTTCCTTAGAGGTTTATGGTCAGGCTTGATGAAGCCCTGGCTGGGATGATTTAGTTGGGGATTGGTCCTGCTTTGAGCAGGGGGTTGGACTAGATGACTTCCTGATGTCCCTTCCAACCCTGATATTCTGATTCTATGAGATGATGTTGACTGTTTTAATAATTATAAAGTTTTAACTTTTTGAATCTCAACATCTACTGTCATTAAATAATTGTCTAACCCCTGAATAATTTCATGCAACTGTGAAATTGTAAATTGATAAAAATAAAAAATGCTTAAAATAAACATGGATATTATCCATAAGAATCATAAAAGGCAGAATTTGATTTTTATTCTAGCTTAGCTATAATAATCCATTATCGTCATTAATGAGCATCAGTCTCAAATTCTCAGCATTTCCTGCTTGGATGTGCATTCACTGATCCTTGGTGTGGATGCCCTGTGGAAGTGAAAACACTGAGTGAAAGCTATAATAGAACGTAGAAGCCTCATTTATGAGTTATTGCTTCCTAGTCGCTTCTGTGATGATACTTTTGATCACCAGCCAGCAGACCCTCTTCATTTGAGAATAGCATCCTACTCTTAATTAGAAGCTGTATAGGTTCCTGGATAGGTGAAATGCAACCTTTGAATTATTAGACCACAAATCACAGGTCATGATTACTGAGTGAGATTGAACCCTGATCACTGCCAGTGAAACCTTGGCACAGGTCTCTGCAAGAAAGTCCACTGGAGAAGAAGCCTGCATAAGTGCAAAGTAGCTGCAACTTGCCTTCCATTGGCTTGTGGTAAGCAGCCGTCGCAGCCTCTGAGACAGATACATTTGTTTCTTCTGGCAAAATACCAAAAAGATTGGACTGAGTTCCTCACTCTCAAGATTAGTAGATCACACTTAGTTTTCATGTGATACAGAAATCTTGCCCAGATATTTCAGACTTTCATTACTGAGGAGCTTTTTTTTCCCGGCAGTTTTTAAAAACACCAACTAATCTCATCAGTCACTAAGTGCTTTCCTGTCAAGAAGACAAGGAAAAGCTATTTATTCTTTTTTTTGAGCATACTCTAATACACAGAAATAGGGAATGATGTCAAGACTAATAAGACAAAATGATGACACAAATCCCTAAAGAAAGACATACAAAACCATTTATGTGTAACAGAATGACTTGAGGTAATTAATCCAATTGTCAGAATGTTTGCAAATGGAGACAAGTATGTTTGCATTTTTATTTCTAGAAAACTAACCTACTAAACTAAAATTACTTTAAACTGAATTGCATATTTTAAATTGGGTAAAAAACTGTTTTGTCAAAATCTGTTTTGAGTATTGGCTAATAAAAATTACTCCAATTTTTGAAGCAAATTTTAGTGCCTGTTAAAACACGGGCACATTGTGAGCTCTTTGCTTTCTTCAGCCAAAAGTTGCTAATGCTGGCACAAAATGCTCATGTATCTAGGAATCTTGAATAGAGGGAATATTGTCCCAAATGATCAATCTATTAATGGAGATTAGGGGGACCTGAACCTACGGTACATAGAATAATAAGTTAATTATTTTTTAATAAAAGGAGAAGGTATTATCTCTTTTGCCCTGATCTAAAATAACTCAAACAGTGGATTCCAGAAGACCCAGGACACCAATATTTTGCTATGTGTATGCTATTTGTATTCCTGTTCCTGTAGGACTAAACTATAGATTAGAGATGCACGTCCATCTGCAAATAAATATGTACATTGTACAGATCTCCAGATTAAACCCATGACGTGTCCACTTAATACTGCGGTAGCATGTCTCTCCCGAGGCCCTGGCAGTTTGGTGAAGGGCTTACTGACCCGTACCACTTAGTTATTGGACTGGGAATCAGGAGGCCTGAGTTTTATGCTCTGTTGCTGGCTTACTGTTGTGATCTTTGGCAAGTAATTTATTTGTGCCTCAGTTTCCACACCTGTAACATTGGTATAATACAGATGGTGGGGGAGTGTATTAGTGGAAGGAGTTATTGTTTGTTTCCTTAGAACTGCATGGAACTCACATCCAGAGTGTGGTTGTCAGGAGAAGAATTCAAGAGGAAGTGGCTGCTCATGAAGAAGCCTGCTGTTTGGGAGTCTCCAGAAAGGTAGTAGTGTCATACTCCTCAGCTTTAGAATTTTCCTAAAAAACTCAATGGGACACATCCTGGGCTAGTGAAGATTGGCCTCACTCCATTAAAAAAAGCCCAAAAGCTAGGTCAACTTACACTAGCCCAGGATCTGACCCAACATTTCTTTAATAACTCAAACGTTGCTTTAGTTTGGGGTTTCTGTCAGTCTGAAAAAAACAAATCCATTATGTTCTCTTTATTAGACTTTGGATTTATAGGACTTTGAACAGAACTTGAATTTTTGAACAGAACTTGGGCTTTAGAAAGCAGATGGTAATGTTTGACACTCACTTTGGATTGGTGTAAATGATTACACAAGGTGCAGATCAAAGGAGAATCGGGTCCAAAGAGAAGCAGTAGATAAGTCTAGCTATTACAGATGAGTGGATCACCTTCACTGGACCTGATTCTGATAGGATCAGGTGCAATCTTCTGACCAGCCCATAGAAGTGGCTGTCCTTTGCTCCTTAGCCATGGATTTCATGGATCACAAAATCAAGCATTGGTTACAGTCCTAAACATTCTGATTGGCTGCTGCTTTTATATTATTCACAGAGACACCAGCACTAAGGAAGTGCTGTCTGAAAGAAAACTGCACCTTGACATGTTGATGGTATTCACAGGTAAACCCACATATTACTCTCTCTGTAACCATTCACAGCTTTGCTTTACTTGAGAAAACATTACTAACTTTTTATTGACCTTAAGATCTTGGAACGACATTAACCATTTCACCTACTTCTACCTTCATGCATGTCTTTATATAGCATTTTTAGACATTACCTTGTATATTATGACATTGGAAGTGTTTCCTGTTTGTTATATCAGCGTAATATAGGGTCTGATCCAAAGCTCTTGGGAGTATTTCCATGCACTTCAACGGGCCTTGAGTGTTCAGATGCCATGGTGAAAGAGTCTATATTAATATTTTTTTGGTGGGGGGAAGGGGCATAAGGCACCCAATTTTAATCATGTACAGCAAAAGTGCTTCTTCTGATGAAATGACTGACTGGCACATGAAGTCCTATGCAACTCATCGCCTATGATTCTTGCTACATCTAAAATAGTATACATCATGCTTTTTGTACAATATCTGTATATCTTTACAGCCTCTGGCTTTTGTTGCTGGAGCTGTTTGTATTGAATGTGTTTATATGTGGTCTTTTTTTTTTCTCACTGAATTTTTCTGAATGCTTGTGTTCAAACAAAGTGGGATAGATAATTGAAATGCACTACATAAGCTATCTGCCTCCACTGCATTAAGATGTATAGATTGTAACCACATTATACCTTTTGGATGTTCTGAATGTGCACTCAAAATAAACATAATCTATCACTAAAAACATATTTGCTCTCATAATGGGCAATTAGCGAGCTGTCTTCAATATGCCAAATCACAATTGCAAGAGAACAACTAGAAAAGGCTAAAAGTGAGACCTGCAGCATACAAAATAAGACACACAGACAGAGGGCTTGGCTGTCCTCTCACTTTATGCTAGCTCCGTTATCTGAAAGGGAGCTATTTCTGGTTTACCCCAGTGCAAGGAAGAGGTCAATTAGACCCAGAAACAGTTTCATACAGCACTGTGAAAATATGTCCAAGAAAAATACAGAAGAAATAAAAATAGGACAGGCTCCAAATGTTGCTATGTGACAGTCATAATAGCAAGGGAGCAAGTCAGAAAATGCTGTGGTGAAGGAATCAAAACATTCTGTGTGAAATGTGTTGATGCCGTGAAAATTTTTGATTGAAACCAGGCAGGTAGACAGACTGATCAGTTTCTGCCATCTTGTTCCCCTGGCATCCCAGTGTCTCCTTGTAGTCTAGTTCCCCAGCTTGCTGGCCAGGAAACTTACAAAAAAAATACCTGTTTCAGTTCTTCCAAAATGGAATTGTTCAAAGTTTGCTTTCATTACTTTCCACAAACAAACGAAAAATTCCCTTGGACAGAAATTCTGATTGTATCACAGATCTAGTAGCTATCTAGTCTTTCACCAATGGACACCTAAGGTGAAATCCTAGTTCAAACATATTCCAAATATGTGCACTTCACAACAGTTTGCCACAAGGAAGTATATCTGGTAGCCTAGCAAGAGTGCTGCAGATCAGACACTAGATTGTTAGGGCTGAGGGAGGGTGGGTGTTTGTGTGAGTGAGAAAGTAAGAATCACAGTGCTTTGGCAGAAATGGAGTAGGGGAGGAGCTTGATCTGGCTGTTTGTTGTTTTATAAAAGTAAAACTTAAGTGAGAAAACTATTCTGTGAAAACTGCAGTCTGATGGCTGTATACTGTATTTTCTTAGATGTATTTCAGTATCCAAAATAGGAATTATTGACTACATTTGCAGTCTCATCAGTGATATCCAATGCTAATTTGTGGTGTGACTCCATGCAGTATCTTATTCTAAATTTGTTAATTTCCTTACAGATTCCAATAAGAAGCAGAGACCACAATACAGAATTATACATAATAGCATATTATTAGATGATTAAAGCTATTAGCAGTTTGTTTTAAGTAATCAACATTAGAATATTTATTCATGGTATGTTAGATGTGACAGCAACACAATATGCTGTTATCAAATATAATAAAATAACAAGTGCTTTGAGATGCAGGCAATAAATAGAAGTTACAGTATTACTTTCCTATAAAATGGGACATTGTGATCTTATGAGATAGCTTCACTGGCACAAATCCCTGTCTAGAGCTGAATAATATTTTAGAGATAATGTATTTGACTGGCTTCAGCCCTAATATGAAAAATATCAGTTTCTTTCAAAGAAAATATAGCACTGTCCTCAAAAAATAAAATTGTCATCTTTCACCTCTACATCATCTTTTCAAATCCAACCTAGGTCTGTAGGAACCTAAAATCATTACCATATGGTGGTCTGACTCATAGATGGTGTGTACCATTTAAACGGAGGTAATTATGGGCTGCATCTACTCTTTTGTTCCTTAACATTTTTTACTCATCCTCCCATTGGAGAGGGAGGAGGTCTTGTGTTTAATGCACTGGGCTGAAATTCAGGAGATCTGGTTATAATTCCGAGTTCCGCCACAGGCACTTCTCTGACCTTAGTCAAGTCACCTAAACTCTGTGCTTCAATTCCCCATCTGTAAAATGGGGGTGGTAATACATCCCTTCTCCTATCTTATGCACAATATACATTATTGTTAAGGCTACGTTTTAGTCATGGGTATTTTTAGTAAAAATCATGGACAGGTCACGAGCAGTAAACAAAAATTCATGGCTCGTTACCTGTCCATGACTTTTACTATATACTCCTAACTAAAACTTGGGATGAAGTGGCCATGGGTGCTCTGGGGGGGCACTCTGGGGGTGCTGTGGATACTGGGGGGGTGTTGACCCGGGACAACTGCTGGTGCTGGGAGGAGGCGAGCAGGGGCTCATGGCCTGGGACCCCTGCTGTTGGGGGGGGGGCTGGCTCATCTGCTTCCCACCAGCATGTCCCTGCATCTCCTAGAGGGAGGGACGGCCAAGGGGGCTTCATAAGCACCGGCTCCACAGCTCTCGTTGGCTGAGAATCACAGCCAATGGGAGCTGTGGGGGCAGCGCCTGCAGGCGCGAGCAGCGCACTGAGTCCCCTGGCCCCTCTGCCTAAGAGCTGCAGAGACATGCCAGGGAGCCTCCTCGAGGTAAGCTCCACCCTGCATCCCAGCCCCCTGCCCCAGCACTGAGCTTCCTCCCACTCACCCAAACTACTGCTGCTGCTGGCCTAGGACTGCCCAACAGGCAGCCCCTGAGCCAGCCACACTGGCTGCTGCAGAAGTCATGGAGGTCATGGAAAGTCACAGAATCCGTGACCTCCGTGATCTCTGTGACAGACAGGCAGCCCTAATTATTGTACATTATATATGTGCACACACACAGCTGTAAAGGTGTTTACTGAAAGTAATATGCCAATCCCACATTTCTGTTCACTCATGCCAAGTATCCCACAATACTTTGCAAAGATCAATTCAGCATTTGTATTAGAAAATAGGAAAGGCGTCAAAGACAAGATACATTAATGTTCTGCTGTAGGTATAAGCTTAGGAGATACCCTCATGCCTATTAGTACCTGGAATGTGATGGCCACAATAAAAGATGAGAGGTGCACCACAGTATCTGAAAAACAAGTTGAAATTGGTAGGTGGAATTTTAGATGTGAGGGTTTCAGCTTGTAAACAACCCTATTATTAATAGAGGTAATTTTGGGGGTGCAAGGAGAACTGAACCTGCTTCCTGTATGGCTCCTATTACAATAGTACCTAAGCATTTCAGTCTTGTATTTATCCTCCCAGCATCCTTGTGAGGTAAGGCAATACTATTATCCCCATTTTACAGATGGGGAACTGAGGCACAGATGTAACATCATGATTTGTCCAAAGTCACACAAGCAGTCTGTGGCAGAACAGAAAGCTGAATCAAGGTCTCCAAAGTCCCAGGCTAACACACTAACCACTGAACAATCCTTCTCTTTGGTACATGACACCAGCCTCATTATGTCAGCTCTTTTTTCAACTAGCTGACCCAAAGTATTCCCAAATGCACTGTGTACAAATGTGCTCTGCCTTTATTAGAAAGCTCAATTCTGTGAGTCCAACAGCGTTGTAGGTCCTTTAATTCAATACTAATCAAAAGTGTCCCTGTGTGGACCAAATCTACTGTTGGTGTAACTCCATGTAAATCAATGGTGCTATGCCAGCAGATAATATGATCCTCATATTGCAAATGTGAGAAGCACCGAGTGCCTAGAACAGCTCAGATGATGGGCCAGGTCTAATACACTGGAGTGGTTTGTCTCCCTTTAGGTGCTCAATGAATCAGTAAACATCAGTTTACCCTAAGTATATTTTTCTCAGACTGACATTCTGCTGTTCTAACCAGAACTGTTTGATACCCCTTTGTTTTTGAATGACTAGTTCACATTGTTTCAACATCCTTGTGAGAGAGAGTAAGGTTAGGATAGTAATGTTTCATCTCAGAGATGGAATGATATCATTGGAAGGACAATTAACTCACCCTAGGTTCACTAGAATCATTGGGTCACAGAAATTAGTCAAGCTGAAATAATCTAAATTCCCTCCTCCTACCAAATGCACTGCGATGTAAGTGTAGGGCAAAGCATTGCCTATCAGCTGAACCATTTTTATTTCATCTTCATGCACGACCATTAAGAATGCCCAGCTTTGAGAGCAATGGTATGATTACTGCTCCTAGCAATACTTTATCCATTTAGTGCACAGTACTGAATAAAAGCTGACCACAATTTTATCTTTAGGATCTTAATCTAACACACTGGTGGGTACTGGAGAAAGCTCTATTTCAGTGCTAATTAGCTTAAAGAGAACATGAGGGAGTTGCCCAAAGGTTCCCCCAAATGGTAACATGGCTGAACATTGGTTCACAAGCTCAGTAAAGATGTTTACTACATAGGAAAGACCCAGAGAGCTCAGGACTCCGTGTAATTGAACATGGCCAGGGTCTAGATCTAAAAAGGTTAAGGCTATTAAAAGAGCTGCTATCTCCTATATCTGTTGCAGGGTTACAACAAATCTCTGCATGATTCATCATGTAGATCAATACTTACCTACTGTGAGTTGTCAGCAGCCGTATCTCCTTTCAACAAGCTTTTATGTAGTGCAGTTGTCAGGATTTGGGACGTACTTAAAGAAAAAGCCCTTTAGAGAGGGAAATAATTCAAGTTCACACTCAAAACCCACACATGCTTAGACTATAAACTTCTACGTCCCTGGATGGTGAGCACTTTTAAAACTACAGGGCTGTACCCACCATAGGAGCTGCAAAATGGTGCTAACGAAGTATTGGATACCTCCATCCCTCCTCTCTCACTTGCAGCTGCCAGGTGGTGAGAGAAGAGCAGAATATTGGTGATGCGCTCCCTTTGCAGAACCCAAGAGCTTCTGGAGAGAGTGCAACAGAATGTTCTTTTCCTCTTCCCACAGCTCTGGTGGTGAAGCTTAAAATGTAGAAGAAGCCAAGAACTGATACAAAAGAATGAGCGCTGAGACAGGGTACTGGGAAAGAGTAGAAAAGCCATGACTTCCCCACTTCCAAGTGATAGGGAACAAAGCAGGTTTCCTCATTAGAGGTGGAATTGAAACAGTCTCTTAGTAAACATTTATTCCATAGCCCCGAAAGAACAAATTTCATTTATCATCAACTCCCTTGCTGTTGAGTTGACTTGTTGATGGCTTAGAAACAAAAGGCTATGCGTCTGAGATGCTAAATTTTAACATCCAGCTTAATTGATATTTGTAGTGATTGTCTGAATACTTCACACCAGGGTATTCAATGGTCCTGACCTTTTTATAGTTTGATTTATATAAATTGAAGTTCCTCTTCCCTCTAAACACAAACACCCAAGCAATTGCAAGCTTAATTAAGTGAGCCCCAGCCTTTTGCAAAAGCAATAAGATAGGGATGGAGATGGAAAAACTATAACAGCAAATTAATGATGGATTGCAAGTGAGCGTGTGTGTTTGTGTGTGAGAGAGAGAATATATTTGCTTGGGGTTTTCTACTCTATTAGCTCAGCCAGTGATCTGGGTATTAAAGTAACACTTAGAGGACCATACAAACACATAATGAGAGACAGTCCAAACACTCTAAACAGATGAGGCAAAGATATAATATAAATAGATAAGATGTGGGCAAGTCACAGAGCCCAAAGAACTTAGGTCTCCTGATTCTTAGTTCAGTGCCCTATTCAGTATACCGTATTTCCTCTCTAACTGACCTCCAGCTACATTGCCTTGGATGTTTCATAGGGCTCTTCAAATGCCAGAAAAATTTGCTCACTGAATAAACTAAGTAGAACAATTCATTAAGTAACATATTCGACCAGCTCTAATATCGTATATATGCTACATCTTTAGTGTCTGCACTTTCAATTACAATTAAATAAAATCATAGAATTACAGAAATGTAGAGCTGGAAGGGATCGCTATAAGTCATCAAGTCCAGTCCCAGGTGCTGAGGCAGAATCAAGTATACCATCCCTAACAGATGTTTGTCCAATCTGTTCTTAAAAACCTCCAATGATGGGGGTTCCACAGCCTCCCTTTGAAGCCTGTTCCAGAGCTTAACTATTCTTATAGTTAGAAAGATTTTCCTAATATTGAACCTAAATTTCCCTTGCTGCAGATTAAGGCAATTACTTCTTGTCCTACCTTCAGTGGATATGGAGAACAATTGATCACCGTCCTCTTTATGACAGCCCTTAATATATTGGAAGACTATTATCAGGTCTCAGTCCTCTCTTCTCAAGACTAAACAGGCCTAATTTTTTTAACCTTTCCTCCTAGGTAAGGGTGTTTAAACCTTTTATCATTTTTGTTGCTCTCCTCTGGACTCTCTCAGTTTGTCCACATCTTTCCTAAAGTGTGATATCCAGAAGTGGACACAGTACTCTAGCAGAGGCCTCACCAGTGTGATGCAGAGCAGGACGAATACCTTCCATGTCTTACATACAATACTCCCATTAATACACCACAGAATTAGCCTTTTTCACAACTGCATCACATTATTGGCTCATACTGAATTTGTGATCCACTATAATCCCCAGATTCTTTTCAGCAGCACCACCATCTAGGCAGTTATTCCCCATACTGTAGTCATGCATTTGATTGTTCCTTCCCAAGTGAAGCATTTTGCAGTTATTTTTATTGAACAGCATCTTGTTGATTCAGACCAATTCTCCAACTTGTCAAAGTTGTTTTCAATTCTAATCCTGTCCTCCAAAGTGCTCACAATCCCTCCCAGTTTGGTGTCATGTGCAGATTTTATAAGCGTGCTCTCCACTCCATTATCAATGTCATTAATGAAAATATTGAATAGTACCAGAATCAGGACTGACCCTGTTGTATCCCACTAGATACACATTCACAATTTGACAGCAAACGATTGATAATTACATTTTGACTATGGTCTTTCAACCAATTACATATTCACTTTATAGTAATTTCATCTAGACTGCATTCCCCTAGTTTGTTTATGAGAATATCATGTGGGACTGTGTCAAATCCTTACTAAAATCAAGACACATCCCATCTACTGCTTCCCGCATCCACTGGGCCAGTAACCCTGCCAAAGAAGAAAATTAGGCTGATTTGGCATGATTTGTTCTTGACAAATCCATGCTGGCTATGCCTTATAACACTATTGTTACCTATGTGCTTACAAACTGATTATTTAATAATTTGTTCCAGCATGTTTCCAGGTACTGAAGTCAGGCTGACTGGTCTATATTTTCTTGGGTCCTCTTTGTTCCCCATTCTCTAGACCTTTGGGACCTCACCCATCTTCTGCGAATTCTTGAAGATAATTGCTAATGGCTCTGAGATTGCTTCAGCTAGTTCTTTACATATCCTAGGATGAATTTAATCAGGCCCTGCTGACTTAAATGCATCTAACTTCTCTAAATATTCCCTGACCTGTTCTTTCCCTATTTTGGCTTGTGTTCCTTTCCTTTTGTTGTTAATATTAATTGTACTGAGTATCTGGTCACCATTAATCTTTTTACTGATGACTGAAGCAAAATAGGCATTACTCCCTGGCAGCTTTCTTGATGCCACCAATTATTAGCGTCCCCTCCCTGCTAAGTAATGGACCTTCACTTTCCTTGTCTCTCTCTTGCTCCTAAAGTATTTAAATAAACTCCTCTTATTGCCTTTTATGTCCTTTAGTAGTTGTAACTCATTTTGTGCCTTAGCCTTTCAGATTTTTTAATCAGTTTTGATCAAGAAAAAAAGCAATAGACCTCCAGTGGAGATATGTGAATGTATCAGAATTGGTTTATAAATTGAGTTGGAAATTTCAGGAGACAAAGTTTTTCTCCCAAGATTTCTCATGCTTCCAGATAAGATAGTTATCTTATGTGGCATTTTGTTTTTTCTGCCAGTAATATATTTTCAGGAGGGAGAGTAAATCAGTAAAGTTCCCATCTCTAAATTATCTAATCCCTGTCTCTGAATTCTATAATTTCTAGTGCGTTATGTAGCTCAATGTAAAAGACGTGCATATAATGCAGCCACTGTGATTTCAGAGGTTCATGGAAATAATGTATTTTATCTTCATTTGTGGGGACTGGCATCTCCCAATTTCACTTCGAGTTTCAGGTTTAAGTGGAATCAAAATCTCAAGGTGAAACTTATTCAAAACAATTGACCGCGACACTAAAGCATTAATTAGACCCTCAAAACTACAACTTTTCCACTTGAAAGGGGCCTGCACTGCTGTGAAACTGTCAATGCACCCATGATGAGTTTCAGTTTAGCAACAAAATCTGAAGAGAGGCATGTTCCAGGCCATTTAGGTTCATAACAAAATAACAGATCTAGCTCTTTATATGACTCTTAAAATAATTCTTCAAATTAATAGATCCCAGGATATCTTTTATCTTTTCTAGGGAGATAATGAGATCAATCTTTATACATTCAAGGGACATGAAAATCCAGTTTGAATTCTTGGAAGTATCAGTGGTATGTTCAAGGATCAGCAGTTACTTGTTAAATAAGAAACAGTGGGCCAAATTCATCACTGCTGTAGATTTCAGTTCTGTTATACTACAGACTGAATTTGGCTCAGAGTTTTAAAAAAAATCAGAAAGAGGAGAAATGCAGAAGGAACATTACATGCCCCAGGGGAATTGATAACTGAAGTGCACACAAAAAATCCTTAGCCATGTCACAGACAAAGATCAAATACTTTTTCTGCAAACTGCTCTTTAAGCAAGAGGCAATTTTTTCAGGAGAGAATGAAAGAAATTGGCTTGACATAAATTTCTTAGAAGTCCTGGAAAATGCTGATAGAAAGTCAGAGGGAGATGGAAAAAACCTTTTGTTTATCTGAAAACACCCAGATTTCTAAAGCAATTGCATGCATTAATTTGGCTAAAGAAGATTTGCCACAGACCCCTGCAGCCAATAAATTGGCACTAACAGAAACAATCAGCAGTATCACCTAATCCAAAAAGAACAGAACCCAATTTTTAAAATATACATATTTGTGATTCTAGCAATATTTGAATTGGTTACAGCTGCCACAATTCAGACCATAAATCCAGACTTTAATCTTGCAAACAAACCAAACCTAAATAGTAATTCAGATGAACAGCTGTGATGTTGTGTTACAAGATGCATGTATACTTAGCCAGTGTACATTATGGCTATTGGTTACATGTTCTTTGTGCATCCACATGGCAGTGAGGGATCAGATCTGTGCTCTTTGCCTCGACAGCATTTCTACCTGACCCTTCCAAGGTTTATATATGGAGTCCAGTTCTTCAATTTGCTATTCCTACTCAACATATTGTCTGGCATGCATAACAATTAACTGCGGCTACAAAGTGATGTTTATGGGTTTGCATAATGTTCTTAACACAGTTTGCTAGCCACATAGGCCAGCAGCAAATTACTGAATCCCGGAGGGAAGTGTGTCTCAGAGGGTATGTGTACGCTGCACACTTCTTATATACACTACATGCCCCCCTAGCATAAGTATAAATAGCAGTGTAGGCAGTGAGGCACTGCTTATGCTAGTAGAATAAAGACATGCCTGCACCCTTAAAGTACATACCCTACTTGGCTCTGCATGCCCAAGCAGTACCTCCCCCATCTACACTATTTTTAGCAGTGTAATGTCCTGCTGCTTTCCCACTGCTGAGCCTTCCATACTACAGGGAAAAGCTCCAGCAGCAGGGAAAGGAGGGTGGCAGTTCCCTGTTGCCAGAGATTTTCACCGCCACAGGAAACTGACAGAGCCTTTCACTGCACCATGGAAAGATTCTGGCAGAGAGGTTTCAGAATGGTAGCCGTGTTAGTCTGTATCAGCAAAAACAACGAGGAGTTCTTGTGGCACCTTAGAGACTAACAAATTTATTTGGGCATAAGCTTTCATGGGCTAAAACCCACTTCAGCAACAGCTCTGCCTTTCCCAGCCACCTCCCTCCTGCCAGAGAGCCATTCACTGTCACACGTAGCTACACATCACAGTGAGTCTGGATGCAGCCCACTTTTCACTGCAGTGTGTAGCTATACATACCATCCATACCTCTGCCAGTGGTGTGCAGGGTAGGCGTAGGCAGAGTCACTGTGCCCCCCAGGACTATTCCTGGTTATTCCTACACCACCCCTTGCTAATTACCTGGTATCTATGTATAGACATGTGTGAAGCTCTGCATGGGAAGCTTCAATGCTGATAATCATCTCAAAACTAAAGGGAATAAATGCGATTAACTTTGCCTGGAAAATATCTTATCTTCTTGACAAGAAAACATTTTATAGTAACTTTCAAAGGATTATAAAAATAGAAAGGATTTTTTAAGGAAAACAAAAGGAAATGTATCATATTTCAGGTAATGTCTGGCATTCAGTGCCACGTCTTCAGCTGGTATAAATCAGCCCAGCTTTATTAAAGTTGGTGGAGCTATGTTGACTTTCACATGGGAGAATCTCACCTTTTATCTGTATTCCAGGAAGGTTTTAGATATAAATGTATCACTATTCATGCTTTTAAAGAATCACATATAATTTTGAACCTAAATGTGACCTTTAAAAAAAATCCTCTCTTTTTTACCAAGACTTTTTATTAAAAAGGAAAATAAAACTCATACAAGTAATCTTCATTGTTTAGGTTGAACCTACAGTGCTTTTCATCCAGCTGCTGCAAAGTTAGTGTAAGTTAATTAAAAGAAACAAATTATTTTAAGAATCACAATGTTGCTGTTGTAATAACAACAAACAAATAAACAAAAATGTCATGTTAATTTCAAGTTTCATTAGAAACTAGGGACAAAAATCAATGACTGCCTAATGGGAAAAGACTATTCAAGAGGAACTGTGCCTTACTACAAGAGGCTAAAGAGTCTCTCGATAGAAGGGTGAATTTACAAATTTGAATATGCATTCTCAATGCTTGAATCAATGAGTGGGCTTAAGGAACATGACTGAAAAATCAAAGGCAGCGTAGTGACATTTATTGCTCAGATGCTGCTATGCATGGGTTATAATGTACTATAAGGACCCACTCTTATGTCTGATAAGAGGTTGGGAGACACTTACACCCATGTCAATTCCCATTGAAGTCAACAGTTTTTCGCATGGCCTAAGGAAGCCTCCTGGGTGGATTTCAGACTCAGTTTTGGAATAGGGTTACAGATTTTAGTCCATGAAGAGTGAGACTTTTAGCCTGATTGATAGGAATAATCATTATGGGTAACTTTGAAATATATATTAACTACTTACGCTAAACAATCTGTTCCACCCTTGTATTTAACTATGGCACTCTGAATACGTTTCCCAGACGTGAAGAAGAGCCCTGTGTAAGCTTGAAAGATAAAAAGATATTACCTCACCCACCTTGTCTCTAATATCTTGGGACCAACACGGCTACAACAACACTGCATAAGTCTGCTCGTGTGAATTGTGGTATAAGCATTAAGACGCAAATCCTGCACCAAACCCCAAGTAGATGGACCCAACTCACAGGCATCAGAAGGTGAAGAACCCTCCCCACAAGCTGTACCAGGGCTGTAGTAGTTACCAATGACTTCTGTCTTCCCTCTTCAGAGGGGAGAATGGCTTCCCCACCGCTAAGCTTCCTTTTGTAGCACTGCAGAAGGGAGGCCATGCACTACTGGACGTCACAGTTTAGGGAATGTAGTATATGAACCCCCCGGTAGACTGCAGACATCCTGCCCCCTAGCCACATATGATGGAACTACCCCGTTCCATTGTCTCCAGAGCTATCTGTTAAGATGTAGGGGATGAAGGCAGTACAAGATTTGCCCATAGGGAAGGTTCATTGTTTACTTTCAGAGCAACAGGTCCAAAGCTACCATTGTGAGGGTGAGACAAAGATAAAAACAGCATAATGAAGTATTAAAGGCTCTTCAAGAAGGTGAGAAACTTTACACATATGAGTAATGTGAACGGGTCTCCTCGTGTTTAAAATGATTTGTGTCGATAAGTGTTTACAAGATCAGGACCAAAAAAACAAACAAACTTTATTTGATCTTTAACAGTGCAGATCAGAGCCCCTTGTGCATTTCATAGAATCATAGAAGATTAGGGTTGGAAGAGACTTCAGGAGGTCATCTAGTCCAACACCCCGCTCAAAGGAGGACCAACCCCAACTAAATCATCCCAGCCACGGCTTTGTCAATCTGTGCCTTAAAGATCTCTAAGGATGGAGATTCCTTCACCTCCTTAGGTAACCCATTCCAGTGCTTCATCACCCTCCTAGTGAAATAGTTTTTCTTAATATCCAGCCTAGACCTCCCCCACTGCAACTTGAGACCATTACTCTTGTTCTGTCATCCAGTATCACTGAGAACAGTCTAGATCCATCCTCTTTGGAACCCCCTTTCAGATAGTTGAAAGCAGCTATCAAATCCCCCCTCATTCTTCTCTTCTGCAGTCTAAACAATCCCAGTTCCCTGAGCCTCTCCTCATAAATCATGTGCCCCAGCCCCCTAATAATTTTCATTGCCCTCTGCTGGACTCTCTCCAATTTGTCCACATCCTTTCTGTAGCGGAGGGTCCAAAACTGGACACAATACTCCAGATGTGGCCTCACCAGTGACGAATAGAGAGGAATAATCACTCCCCTCGATCCGCTGACAACACTCCTACTAATGCAGCCCAATATGCTGTTAGCCTTCTTGGCAACAAGGGCACACAGATAACTCATATCCAGTTTCTCATCTGCTGTAATCCCCAGATCCTTTTCTGCAGACCTGCTGTTTAGCCAGTCAGTCCCCAGCTTGTAGCTATGCATGAGATTCTTCTGTCCTAATTGCAGGACTTTTCACTTGTCCTTGTTGAACCTCCTCAGATTTCTTTTAGATTTCCTTCAATTTGTCTAGGGCACCCTAGACCCTATCCCAACCCGTCAGCGTATCTACCTCTCCCCCCAGCTTAGTGTCCTCCGCAAACTTGCTGAAGGTGCAATCAATCGCATCATCCAGATCATTAATGAAGATGTTGAACAAAACCAGCCCCAGGACAGACCCCTGGGGCACTCTGCTTGATACTGGCTGCCAACTAGATATCGAGCCACTGATCACTACTGGTTGAGCCTGACAATCTAGCCAGCTTTCTATCTACCCTATAGTCCATTCATCCAATCCATGCTTTTTTAACTTGCTGTCAAGAATACTGTGGGAGACCGTATCACATCCACCACTTTCCCTATATCCACAGAACCAGTTATCTCATCACAGGAGGCAGTCAGGTTGGTCAGGCATAACTTGCCCTTGATGAATCTATGATACCTGTTCCTGATCACCTTCCTCTCTCCAAGTGCTTCAAAATGGATTCCTTGAGGACCTGCTGTATGATTTTTCCAGGGACTGAGGTGAGGCTGACTGGTCTAAAGTTCCCTGGAATCTCCTTCTTCCCTATTTTAAATATGGGCTCTATATTTGCCTTTTTCCAATCGTCCAGGACCTCCCCCGATCACCATGATTTTTCAGAGACAATGGCCAATGGCTCTGCAATCACATCAGCCAACTCCCTCATCACCCTCAGATGCATTAGATCCGGACCTATTGACTTGTGCATGTCCAGCTTTTCTTAATAGTCCTTAACCTGTTCTTTCAACACTGAGGGCTACGTACCCAGTGCAGTAGTCTGGGAGATGACCTCCTCCATTCAATAAGGCTCCCACACTTTCCTTGACCTTCTTCTTTTTGCTAACATACCTATAGAAACCCTTCTTGTTACCGTTTACATCCTTGATAGCTGCAACTCCAATTGTGCTTTGGCCTTGCATGCTCGAGCAATATTTTTATACTCCTCCCTAGTCATCTGTCCAAGTTTCCACTTCTTATAAGCTTCCTTTTTGTGTTTAAGTTCACCAAAGATTTCTCTGTTAAGCCAAGCTGGTCACCTACCATATTTTCTATTCTTTCTGCACATTGGGATGGTTTGTTCCTGTGCCCTCAATAAGGCTTCTTTAAAATACAGCTAGCTCTCCTGGAGTCCTTTCCCCCTCATATTAGCATCCTAGGGGATCCTGCCCATCAATTCCCTGAGGAAGTCAAAGTCTGCTTTTCTAAAGTCCAGAGTCTCCATATTCTGCTGCTCTCCTTTCTTTCTTTCGTCAGGATCCTGAACTCAACCATCTCATGGTCACTGCTGCCCAGGTTGCCACCCACTTCTGCTTTCCCTGCCAATTCTTCCCTGTTTGTGAGCAGCAGATCAAGAGGAGCACGACCTCAAAAACTTCCTGGATTCTCTATGCACTGTTGTATTGCTCTCCCAGCAGATGTCAGGGTGATTGAAGTCCCCCACGAGAACCTGGTAGGGGCAGCTCCAGGCATCAGCATGCCAAGCGGCATGCCACGGGGGGCGCTTTGCTGGTCACTGCAAGGGCGGCAGACAGGTTGCTTTCGGCGGCATGCCTGCGGAGGGCCCGCTGGTCCTGTGGCTTTGGCAGACCTCCCACAGGCATGCCGCCAAATCTACAGGACCAGGGACCTCCTGAAGGCAAGCCGCCGAGGGCAGCCTGCCTGCCGTGCTTGGGGCGGCAAAATACCTAGAGCCGCCCTGGAACCAGGACCTGTGATCTGGAAACTTCTGTTAGTTGTCTGAAAAAAGCCTCATCTACCTCATCCTCCTGGTCTGGTGGTCTATAGCAGATGCCCACCACGACATCACCCTTGTTGCTCTTGCCTCTAAACTTAACCCAAAGACTCTCAACAGGCTTTTCTCCAGTTTCATACTGGAGCTCTGAGCAATCATACTGCTCCCTTGCATACAGTGCAACTTAATCCACTGTAATCTGAGAAGGTTATTGAACTTTTGGTTTTTGAAAGGGATATAGCAGCCATACCTAAGGCTTTGCATTTCTCATCAGTGGAGAAGATTATAAAAAGCAGTGGTGAGTTTTGCTCAACATGTGCCAATGACAGTGGGCTGTGAAGGGAAGAATAATATCATCATGTTTTCATTTAAAAATTAAAATACCTTTTAAAAGTTACTACCTATGTATGTATCCAGTAGAGCCTAGTTTAATGGGAAACTACAATATTAATTTAATTTCTTTAATGATATCATAAAAGATTAATATGGCCGCTGCTATGGATGGAAGCCTACAGATAAGCTGTAAAGCCTGACTGCTAAAGTTGTGTAGCTTCTTTCAAAGGATTATTTTTTTTAAATGAAAAAGAATTCAGAATATTTCTAATTCTAAATGACACCTTAATTTCATTCTCCCCACAATAAAGGGGGAGGACTTGGGCTCATTCAGGAAGAGGCTGCCAGCAGCAGGGCTGGGCTGGGCTGGACTGGACTGTGGGTTCCCCCCAGGCTGCTTCTGCTAGGCCAGGCCCTCCAGCCACATGGTCCAGTTTAAGGCTCCTGCACATGTGTTAATACACACACTGCGTGCACCTGGCTGACGTGCATTAAGAGTTTGTTAGTATGTGGTTCCATTTCAAAGAGGACTGGATTAAGGAAATGTTAATGAATGTCAGGGTGCACATGGCCAGTTAGTCAGTACCCCTGCAGGCTAGTGTAGATCACACCCCTTCTTGCTGTGAATCTGCTGCCCTAGGCAGCTGCCTCGCTTGCTTATGCCTAAGGCAGCCTCTGTGCATAATATGCTTAAAAGGCACCACACCCTCCTGCCCTCTCACCCTATTAGCACCATCACTGGTGAGGAAACTGAGGCAGAGAATTGCATGTAGGCATTTATTATTTTGTCTAGATCTGTATATATTTCTTGTGCAAGCTGAAGTAAAGCGTGACTGATTTGGGGGGAACCTTTTGCAAAGCCTGAGTTTCTGTGTGTTTCACTAGCACATATCCCTGGAGAGCTGAACTCCCACAAGGCAAACACTCTGGCAAAGGCAGTGCTTAAGCTAGTGGGGAGTCAGCACTGGTCCTGAGACCTAGGGCAGCTGGGTTGGTTGGTCCCATTTCGGTGAAGGATTAATAGACAGAGCCAGTGCCCAGGAAACATGCCAGGGAGACCGAGGAAAGACGGTGCTGCAGCCTACTCCAACCAAAGGAAGTTTGAGAGCACATAGGTCTACAAGATGGGACCCAAACACAGCAACCCAGTGAGTGTCCAGCTGGAAGAGTGTTATCAAGGCAATGTGACACAGCAGTGCCACATTGTGCTTGGTGCTGGCCAGATATCTTGGAAGACACAATCCCCACCCCAAAGTTCTTTCTGTCTAAGATGACATGAGATGGACAAAGGCTGTTTTCCTTGTAGGTGTCCTGGTTGAAGTGGACTTTGAAGGAGGTAAGATTATATTCTTCTCTTTAATCTTGTAATTCCCATTAATGTTAATGGGGGTGGGGTGCTTATGTATCAGGATAGATAAAAACACTGACATGTGTTTGAAGTATCTACATACCATGTTTCTTTAACATGAAAGAATCTTGAATGCAGACTAATGATTAAAGTGATTGTGTCCTCTGTCAACAAACTCTGTGCATTCAGTTTCTGTTCCTCCTCGTAACAGTATCCACTGGAGTCATGTACAGCTTTTGTTAAGTGTCCCGTTTTAGGCACCTGAAGTCAGGAAAAAGGAAATTAGTCTCTTAGCATCCATAGTGTGTGGAACTGAGAGAGTGATTTTCCCAAGGTCATGCAAGGAGCCTCTGCCAGGGCTAAGCATTGATCCCAGATGTCCCAGTTCAGTGCTTAACTACAAGACCGAGTCTTCCTGCTCAGAGACCATCCTTCCTATGTTGGTCTTTTCCAGTCTATCAGACCCTGTAGTAATGGGAGAGTATTCCATGTTGTTTTCTTACCGTTTGAGGAGAAAGAGCCATAATATACATTGGATGGGAGATGCTCTGAAAGTGTCGTTTATGATGATGAAGAAGAATTTTAGACTGTCTAGTCTGTTGACAATCTATTTGCAGTCATTATTCTTTCATGAATATTCATAAGGACTGTAGCGATAGAAAGTATGGTAGCTGTCATCATTTCTGCAGTTAATCACACATTTGGATTCTGCTGGTGGTAATGGAAATTAAAATTCTCAAACTGATTAGAACAAGGTTAATATCCATTAATCCATCCATCCATCTATACATTATCCCTATAGCTATCTATCCTGTCGAGGTATTTAAAGGCATTCATCTGTGCCTTTGAAACTAGAATAGCTTATATTCTTTTTAGCATAGTTTGAAAAGGTATGGACTCCTTAAAATAGAAGAATATTTATTAATGGAAAGGATTTGCATGAGTATGGAAATTAATTTCTAAATCTCTTAAATATAGAATTGATGCTTCGCAGGCAATCATGACTATTTAATAGCTTTCCACTGTGAAGAAAAATATCCCTACTGGACTGACTAAAGAGAACATGTTGTTTGCAATGTTGTGTTGGAAGATTAGGTCAAAGCATGTCTGATAGATAGAAATTTCATTTGAATAAGATCAATATTTATTACTCAGTTTTTGACAGAGATGTAAACTGAACTTCTGCAAAGTTACCTTTTAACTGACTGCATATTTTCTCCTTTGCAGCCCTTGTTCTGTAACATTTATCAATGTTTTTTTATTAAGGCACAATGTTGGGGGGGAAAGGAAGATGAAACAGACTTAAATTTCATGATCAGCTGCCATTAGTATAGGGTGATACAGAGTGTCTGCCTGACCAGACATCTGTTCCTGCTCCTCTTGTCACCTTACATCTGTTTCAGAAGGCAACGGATTTGCAGCAGAATTTGGTGCAAGTGAAATGCTATATTTCTTGAGTTTTTGTTTGTTGTTTACAACTGTTGTCGGGAAGGAAACAAGAATGATGGTGGCAAAGAGTGGTTAAAAACATTCCTTGCAATGTAATTCTGTTGTATTTGAATAGACACTACTGCTGCATTGATTTGAAGTACCCTTCAGAATGACTGTTCACCCTTCCCATAGCCCTGAGAGTCCATTTATTTCACACATCAATTACACACTTGACATTTTAACATGGTCTCTCTGATTTTAATGGGTTTTAGGAGCTGCATTATGATTAGAGGGAGAAATGCTTCATTCAGGAAAGGCGAGGCCAATCAGTTACATAAAGAACAGAAACATAAATTGAAAAAACATTTTAAAAAAATGTAGCTGAACTCAAGAAAAACATTTAAAAATATTTAGAGAATCTCAGTCTTCGAAGAAATGTTTCCCTTGTATATGTCCAAAAAAAACATATGGTGTTTTTGGATCTCCACCATTCAAAATCAGATTTTCCCCATGGTTTTTGCATGCTGCATCCGTTATCATCATATCAAGGACAATTCAATGAAACCAGACTGTGTCTGAGATTGCTGCAAATGTTCTAAGTTAAAGAAACATGCAAGTGGCAGTCTGATATTTTGATAGTTCTCCCCTGTCGTGAAGTTTGAAGTGTCAAATGCATGTGATTAATACCTTAAATCACCTGTTTAGCCCAACTGATTAAAATAAAGTATTTATGCTGGGATTGTTTTTTTCTTAGCAGCAGGAAATGCAGATCAAAGGTAGCTTTTCATTACGGGAAAGGTGTTTTGAGGTTATTTGAGGTTTTTAATGCTGTTTTAAGGTATCTGAATCATAAACACTTCACAACCCAGCCTTTGTAGTAAATCTCATTGATGGTTTCTCTAACAGCTGACTTGCGGCAGTTTTACTCCTGACAACAGGACATAGTAACTGGATATTTCTCCTCCGGTGGGTGAGGTAATGTACGTTTTTAAGTGAAAATTCAATACACTGTGCAGGGCTTAGTAAAGACTGGAGAAGGGAAAGCTTCACAAAATTTGCCCGTTCAAGTTAGCTCCTACCTGAGCACAGGGTCCAATGAGTCATCGCTGAGCGTGACTCCTTGAGGGCTCCATGGCAATCCACCAGGGCTTAGCCAATCCACAGACACAGAGCTTAAGCAGGTGATCCCAAGGCCATGGATATAGGCTCCCAATGAGAGCAGTTGCTCTCATCTGCTCAACATTGCTACCTCACTGGGAATGTCCCCTGCCACTTGGTGGTTCTGGCAGGCTGCTCCTGCCCCATCCCAAACCCAGCTCATTCTCCCTCCTGGTCCAGCCTTGTTTTAACCCTGTTCTTTCTTCTTGCTCTGACCCTGGCTCTGGTCCCCAGCCTGAGCACTCGGCCTGACTGCTGCTGTTCCTGTTATCTCTGTTCCCCTAAAAACCAACCCAGGGTCACACTTGTATTAGTTTCATTACGATGCCGCTGTTAGGTCAGATAGAAAAGAGATGGAGCTTATTCATACACACACACATTCACCGCATTCATACCCTCATGCACCCACACACTTACACAGGCAGAGAGTTACCGGAGACAGCATGGAGACCGAGAAGCCGAAGTATGGTAGATCTGGTGTGCCTGCCTGCAGTCACAAATCCAGGCTGCTGAGCAGGTCAAGGAGCAGCAGCTGCTTGTGTGCATGACTGCTTCCTTTTTCTGGAACTGGGTGGCTCCTGTCATGTACACTGAGTTTTCCTTCCGTGTACATCACCAAGAAGCACTCCCAGACCAGCTCCTTTCATGCATACCAGGTTCTTCTTTTCTTTACAGCACTTTGTGATTGCCTTCGCAGGGCAGATTATATCAGACACACCTGGCTCCTGTCTCTGGGATCCTTTCTCTTTGCAGTTCCTTTCTGCCCAGTCCCACATACACTCCCTTGTTCACAGTCTCTCTGATTGTGTGATGGGATATTAGACAGCTTGGAAGTTCATACAAGTGGTAACTTGAAAAGATTACAGAGCTTGCAAAGGTTACAAAACTTAAAAGGCTATGCTAACAATCACTGAAGTTACAAAGTCTTCAAAAAGGTTGCAGACCTTAATGATACAAGTTACAGATCTTACAATCGCATTTGAGTGGAAGCTTAACATAATAGTTCCAACTGCTTGGCCTGACTGCTGCTGTTTCATCCACTTCTCATTCTGGCACAGGGAGAACATAACCCAAGTCAACGAGAGGCTAAAGAGTAGAATAAGGTCCCCACTGTACTCTTTTATCTTTTCCTCTTTTTCAGTCCCCTACTTTTTTTCTTTCCTAGTCATTGTGTAATACAATGATTCTCAACCTTTTTCATACTGTCCAAGCACAAAAAGAATTGGGATCCCACTCCCGTCTTAATTTTTTTAAGAAGACAAAGAGAATGTTTGTGACCTCCTGAAACTTATTTCCCTCCTCCCATCCAGCCCTGGCAGAGTACCTATCCATAGTAGCTGTGGTTTTATTGTTTGTACACGGTAGTGAGTTCTGTCTTTTATGAGTTTGGCTTTCCATTTCCGTTGCAAGATTAGGTGACCCATAAAAATTTTGGAAAATAGTGGATTAATTCTTTCTTTAACAAAAAATTAAACTCTATTTTAAGGACTCTGCAGAAATAATCCAGGGGCTATTAGTATGTTGAGATGATCATCTGCTACAGTTGGGTAATTACTCCACCTTCTGTCATAAACAGATAGTTAAGGGTTAATGTCTCTTTTACCTGTAAAGGGTTAACAAACAGGGAACCAAACACCTGACCAGAGGACCAATCAGGAGACAAGATACTTTCAAATCTCGGTGGAGGGAAGCCTTTGTTTGTATTTTTTGGGTTTGGTTTTGTTTTCTCTGGGTTCTGAGAGTAACCACACATACCTACAGGCTCTCTAATTTTCTATTCAAATTTAGTAAGTACAAATGGTAGAAAGGCGGTTATAGTCTTTTTAATTGGTTTTCTTTATTTGCAAATGTGTATCTGGCTGGTAGAGTTTTAATGTGTATTTGGCTGGAAGTATTTTAAATTGTATTTCTGCTGGAGGAGGCTTTTTCTCCAGTTTCTATATGCTGACAGACCCTGTAACTTTTACCATTTAAATTACAGAGATAACTTTTACCTTTTTTCTTTCTTTTTTTATTAAAAGTTTTGCTTTTAAGACCTGCCTGCTTTTTTCCCCTTATTGAGGCTCAAGGGAATTGAGTTTGTACTTAACAGGGAAGAAAGAGAAGGGAGGGGAGAGGGGTGGAATCCCTTTGTTTTAGGTTCACGGAGCTTGAATCTGTATTGCCTCTGGGTGAGTGAGAAGGGGTCGGGGGAAGGAACATTCCTCCCTGTTTTAAGATTCAAGGGGTTTGAATCACAGTAATCTTCCAGGGTAACCCAGGGAGGGAAGCCTAGGAAAGGCACTGGTGAACGAAAGAGTTTACTTTCCTTGTGTTAAGATCCAGGGGGTCTAGGTCTTGGGGGTCCCCAGGGAAGGTTTGGGGGGGACCAGAGTGTATTAGGCACTGGAATTCCTGATTGGTGGCAGCGCTACAGGTTCTAAGATGGTAATTGAGCTTAGAGGAATTCATGCTGGTACCCCAACTTTTGAACTCTAAGGTTCAGATTGGGGAAAGATACTGTGACATCTTCTCATATAATTAATTGAAAACAAATTTATGTTAAGTTCCAAATATCCATTTAATTTATATTGCACTGGTATTTGGATGCACAAGGATATTATATGCACTGTAGAAAGATGCACACTATCTGCACCTCGTGAAAATATAACCACAAGTTGGAGAGGGAAGAGAATGAAAAATTATTAAATCTCAGTGGCATTTACTTTCTTACAGCTCCCAGTCCTGAATTCATGTTCAGTTCTCCCTGTGCTGCTTCATCTATGTTGCCTGTGACTCACGGAATAAGACATAGACACTGTCCATTCAATGGTTGCATTTTTATAACTTGAAAGTCATAATTTTGAGTCTATATTCTGTTCATTGACTTCTCATTATGCCTTCAGATCTGCATACGCAATTCCCATCAAAATCAGTGGAAAGCGGCATATATCTGAGGGCAGGAGCTGCCTTATATACATCTAAAGTGTAGCATGTGTAAATCTCTTTGCATACTGACATATACTGTTCAAACAGTGTTTGTGGAGATATTCCCATGGACTATGTTGTCTAGCTTATGTATGTGGCCAAATCCTATCTACAGACCCAAGTATGCATCTCTTATTGATTTTGATGACAGTTGAAGGCAGAATTAGAAGTTAATGGGAGGAGTGTGCATGTGTGTATTTGAAGACAGAAACGGGTCTATAGATTATTTAAATGACATCTCAAGTTATTAGAACAAAGAGAATGGGAGAGAGAAATGGATATGTTTTTACTTTTTATCACTTTATATAATTATACATTTTTTTCAAATGCATGTTTTTCTCCATGACAATAAAGCTGACAAAGGCATGCTTTGGTACTATCTCCTCGTAGGAATTTTTGCGCAGACTGAAAGAAGCAATATTCTATAGAATTATTAAATGTGCAGTGATGCAGACTGGGTATTGGACGGGGGATATTATCAAGACCTGCTCAGACAAAGCAAAACAAAGCAAGAGAACTGTGGTCCAGTTATAATATATGTACAGCATGGACTCGATTCAGGGCTTGTCTACATCACAAAGTTGCAGCGCTGGTGAGGGGGTTACAGCGCTGCAACTTAGGAGGTGTACACATCTGCAGGGCATCACCAGCGCTGCAACTCCCTGCTTGCAGCGCTGGCCGTACTCCCGTTTTGTCTCGGGTGTAGAGGATCCAGCGCTGGTAATCAAGTGTAGACACTTACCAGCGCTTTTCTTGACCTCCGTGGAATAAGCAGGTATCCCAGCATACCTGAGGAAGCGTCTGGTAATCAAGCAGGTCTCCTTCCCTGGTTTGCAGGGGGGTTCGGGGAACGCGAGAGCAGACCGCGGCGAAGCTGGTCTCCTTCCCCGGTTTGCTCTCGCGTTCCCCGAACCTCCGTGCAAGCAGGTCTCCTTCCCTGCGGTTTGCAGGGGGGTTCGGGGAATGCGAGAGCAAACCGCGGCGAAGCTGGTCTCCTTCCCCGGTTTGCTCTCGCGTTCCCCGAACCCCCCTTGAAGCCGCCCAACAGCGCTGCAGTGTGGCCACATCTAACACCACTTGCAGCGCTGGTTGCTGTAAGTGTGGCCACTCTGCAGCGCTGGCTCTATACAGCTGTACTAATACAGCTGTAACAACCAGCTGCAAAATTGTAGATGTAGACATACCCAAAGATTCAGTAAAGCACTTAAGCACACGATGATAATACTTAGCTCTTAGACAGTTCCTTTCAACAGCGATTTACAAAAGGAGGTGAGTATTGTTATCCCTGTTCTACTGGTGAGGAAACTGAGACACAGAGAGGGGAAGTATCAGAAGGGTAGCCGTGTTAGACTGGATCTATAGAAGTAGCAAAGAGTCCTGTGGCACCTTACAGATTAACAGATGTACTGGAGCATGAGCTTTTGTGGGTGAATACCCACTTCATCGGATGCATGAGGGGGGAAGTGGCTTGTCTAAAGTCACTCAGCATTCCAGTGGCAGAGAGAGGAACAGAGCCCAAGTCTCCTGAGTCCCAGTCTAGTGATCTATCCACTACACCACACTGCTGCATGTAGTGCACATAAGTAGACCTATTGACTTCATTGGAACTAATTCTCTGGTTAAAGTCATGCACATACTTGATTACCTTGCTGCACTGGGGCTACAGAGAGCGGAAAAGATAGACAAAGAGGTATGCGATCCTGATATCTGTCTGGCTCTCCTATTAACTAAAGAATTTTGAACAGATAAGAATTTTCAAAAACTTGAACACTAAAATTAAAAGCCAATATTCTAAAAAGCCAAACATTATTAAAATTAAAACCTGCAAAGAGATCAAGAAAAAGAGATAGTTAATTGTCTCTGTCAGTCATGACTCAATACACATGTACTCTGATGGTCAAATATTCATACTGCTTGATATAAAATCAAGCATTTTTTAAAAGCCAACCTTCAATTCTCAAAATGTGTTTAAAGTGAGACGATCAGATATAGAATTATAGATATTCAGTATTGAGAGTCTGGTAAGAGATGTCATAGTTTCCATCTGCAGGCAATTGCAAATGATCAAAATTGTGTCTTAAGTAATGATGGATAAACCAGTTTGGCCAGAATAACAAGCCACCCAAATCTTTCACCAAACTGAATCAACAGAATCAAGTGTTTTCTAAGTTCTAGGTTGTACCCTAACTGCACACCTCTGATGGGGCATAGTGGGGATTAAGAACTTTTCTTATGCGCCTGTGTTACATACTCTAGCCTTGGGTCCATGCACAAACACTACTCCCCTTCCTAGAGCAGATGGATGGGTAATGAAGGATGGAACCTTTACTCTGCCACTCCCCCCAGGCATTAGACAGTAGCAAATTCACTATCCTCTGGAGCAAACAGAAGAACAAGGAGGGAATTGTAGCATTCCTGGAGTGCTGCACCATCAAGCGTGCTGTCCCTTACTATGAGCAATGTCTTAAAAGTCTTAGAAACTGTTCAAATGAAGAAATCTGTCCTTTGAGATTTCCAGCTTTGTCTGTTTCCCATAGAAGTTGGTTACCCGAATCAAACAGAATCAAACATTGGAAGCTTTTGAGATGGCTCATCACTAGTGTTAAGGCTTTATAGATGGATGCTGTGCAGTTTCTTATTTTTCAAGGGTCTCAATGTATGGCTCTGATTCACGAAAGCATCCCTATTCAGGAAACCATTTACACATCTGCTTACTTTGAAGTCAATTGGAGTTAAGCACATCCTTGAAGTTGAACATATATATAATTGCCTTCCTGAATTGGGCCTTTGTGCATACTCTTCAGAGTGCATCTTAAACGTTTTAGGAGAGATTAATGGAACAGTAAACATCATGAAATGTCCTTGTTGGTAATTAACAAAAGGACTGAAATATATTGCTCATACATTTTTTTTGTTATTTAAGAGTAAACTTGGTTTGTCATTCTTCTTTACCAAAGGCCTGATACAATGTACCCTGAAATCAATGGGAGCCTTTCCATTGACTTTAGTGGACACTGGATCCAAGCCCAAATGTCCACTGTTTGTAACTGTAAAGAGAAGCTAAGTAAAGATGAGAGCAGCAATCTTCCATGACTGCCCCTTAAACATGCTACCAGGGTATCAAGAGAGCTCTGGGTAAAAATTCCTAGTCCCGAGAAATTAGGCAAATAAAAAGAGGCTTGTTAAGTGTTCCCATAATTCAGTGGTCCCCAACCTTTTCATCTGGCGGGTGCCAGACGAAGGACCACTGTGGTGGTAGAGCACCCGCCGAAATGCCGCCAAATTTATGTGGCATTTCGACAGCAACGCCTCTCAATGATGTCGCTTGTCGACGGCAAGCGGCGTCATTGAGAGGCGTCCCCGCTGAAATGCTGCTGAAATTTGGCGGCATTTCGGCGGGTGCTTTCCTGGGGTCCAGGACGCGGGTGCATTAAGATGCCCCCACAGGCACCGCATTGGGGACCACTGTTATAACTCATCTTTAATTTTTCTCTCCAGAACTTAAAAAAACACGTTCTCTCGCTATGACTAACTTCATTCTGCAGAGCACCAGTACAGATACAGGGTATAAAAGGTAGGAGTGAGAATGAAAGAACAAGGGTTAGTTTTTGTTCCTTAACAAGGGGTTTTCTTCACCTGATTTCAGGTTTTGGTAAATAACCAAAAATTAGCTCAGATTTCCCAGAAGGTTTATGAACCTTTCAGAAACACCAGTCAACTTTTAAGTGATTTTTGCTTTGTTTTTTTGTTTTGTTTGTGAAACTGGAACTCCTAAGTGAACTAAGTCTGATGTGATATTTTCTTATTCTTGAGGCCTAGAATGTAATACGAATATGTAACAAGTATCTACCAGTCTGTAAAAGCCTGGATGAGGGGAAGAAAAGATTTCTCAGCTTCTCTACTGCAGTAGCCATACCTAATTATACGGATTTATATACTTAAGAATTATATCCTTAAACCCTACATTACAAACACTCCTATCTATGGAAAAAACACAGTATCTCTGAAACTCATCAAAGTTAATCAGTGCATTTGCTTCTCTCATGTTATTCAATTGACTTTCCCTTGACAGCTTTTAGCATACAAAATCGGTAGTACTGGTTCTCTGACTGCAATTTCTTACTGCAAATTGTAATCTAAATGTAATGTACTGAATACTTCCTTTAACAGTAAATTTATGATCAGGGTTGAAATTGGAATGCTAGTCTCTGAATTGTCTTAATTGATTCTGAAATATTTTTGTTTATCGGGACAGTTGTACAGACAGATTTCATGGTTGCTTTGTGAAGATCTTGCTCTTGTGAGTGCTTTTTAACATTTCACAAGTAATATCCAACGAAGAGTCCTTTGAGCCCTGGTAGAATTATTACGTTGCTGAGCCTCCTTTCCTGAAGAGAACGAGAAAAGATTCTTTTCTGTAAATTAGGAGGTTACCCAGGGTCAGATTTCAAGGTTCTTGTTCACACGTTGATTATTACCTTATGCCAAAAGTGGTACCATTGGTCAAAATGTACTAACCGTGCTCACACTGAGTCATACCTGTGTCCGCAAGGAGTTCCATTCTGATCCAAAAGACTTCGGACGCATCGGAATCTAGATTGTAGGCTTCCACAGGATCACTTGCACAGTAAGATGGTACTCGTCATGCATAAGTGTATCAAGAATCTGACCCATTATAATAAAAAGGACTATGGGTGTGACTGACTTCACAGTATTTAGTGTTGTTGTAGCTGTGCTGGTCCCAGGAAATTAGAGAGACATGGTGGGTGAGATAACATTTTGTATGACCAACTTCTGTTGGTGAAAGGCACAAGTTTCCATCTATACAACAGCTCGAAAGCTTGTCTCTTTGACCAACCTAAGCTGGTCCAATAAAAGATATATTACCTCACCCACCTTGTCTCTCTGTACCGTATTTATTCAGGTAAAACTGTCATTGATTTAGTCATGCAGAATCTGAACCAAGAATTTCCTGTCATGGTCATGGAAGTTGGCTGGGCTGCTTTCAAATGGTTGCATGTTTTTATATATATGTAAAGTGCTTTTTATTCTATTCCGTTATACGTAGCTATATCTTATACTTGAACTACAGAGTGAGAGGTCATGTTAAAGTCCCCTTCCAGGTGCTTAGCTCTTCCTTTCAGACTGAAATTTTTCAGGCATGGCTTCTCTTTATGAAAAGTTTGAGCTAAAATGGCTCAGCCTGTTTTGAGACTGAGGAAAATGCAAATGCTTACAGCTGGATTTTCAAAACAGCTCAGCACAGAGTAAGAGACAGTCCCTGCCCCAATGAGTTTGCTGTTAAATAGACAAGACAGACACAGAGTGGAAAAGAGTATAATAATTATTATCATCATCTCTCTTTTATGAATGGGGAACGGAGACATAGAGCGGTGAAGTGATTTGCCAAAGGTCCCATAGTGTGTCTGTGACAGAGCCAAATATCAAACCTAGTTCTTCTTAGCCTCAGGTCTTAGCCACAAAACCATCCTTCCTATTGGAAATGTAGCTGTAGTTTGTTAAAATTGTAATGACTATTTTTTCGTCTTGTATTTCTAAAACAACTTGGCCTGAAGACTCCACATTTCATTTGTTGTGTAGCCGTTGCTGAGGAATAGTGCCTTTTTAGTATTTTTTGATAGGATTGGTTGGGGAGGGGGAGAAGTTAAAAAGATACAAAGAGCTCTCTTTAGGTGAATCAAGAGCAATGTTTATAATCCAAATATTTATACAGCCAATCTTCCTCTCCACAGGCATTACACAACGTGTATATTTAGTTAATTTTGTGGAGTTGGGTTTCTAGCCACAGGCTTAGATAATATTGGTTTATGTTGTTTATCCAGTCACTGAGCCCTCTAAAATGTGAGCTATACATTTCAACTCTTGCCTCTTACATCTGCCAAGTCTGAGAATTTAGAGTTCAAAGCTGCAAGTGAACTCAGAGGACAACCTACATATTTGTAATTGGGATGTGAAGGACGGATGAGAGGGAAAGGGGGAAATAATTCCAAACCCCACTCCACAGCTGCTTGTAGCCACTACTTACAGCTTTAGGTCTTCAGTAACTTTTGCTCTGTTTTTTTATCTCCATTCCAGGAGGGGAATGGCTGGTCCTAGATCCTGTCCCAGATCCAATGGGCTTACTCTCATCTTTACTCGGGGAGAGACTGGTCCCCTTCCCTGCCTCTATCAACATAGTGAGCTAGAGATGCTGACTCCCCCATGGCCACCTCTCCAAAGAGGAGCCACTCCAGTTCCAATGCAGCGAGTGCCTTGTGCACCGTGGAGCTGGATTTACCCCATGATGTTGACAGATACGATAAACACCATTGAACCCGTTTAATAAGAACCAAGAGATTGGTCCCTGTAGTGAAGCAGTTGGTCTCATTGTTCACAAGTAGTAATACTATCTGTAATAAACACAGAAAGAACTGCCTGGCATCTCGAAGGCAACATTTTATTCCCAAGCAGCAGTGCATTTTTCTCGTCCAGCTACTGAAACATAAATAATTTAAAAAGTAATTTTCCTTGCCATTTATTTAGGACTAAACACTGGGAGGGAAATCTGGTGCCCATAAAAGTTAGAAAAGGATCACATGGTCATAGGAAAGCAATTGAACAGTTCTGTCAATGTCCCTAGCTCCCAACATGCATCATCTCTGTTATTCCAGACTTGGACTTTTCCGGAACCCAGACTGACAAATGTGCTGGACTGTTCCAATTTGGTTTATGCATCATTATTTATTGCAGCGGAACTCCAATCCTAGGCCAGAATTCCATTGCGTTAGGTGCTGTACAAACACAGAAATGGTCTCCACCCCAATAGTACAATCTATATATAGGACAAGAGACAACAGGTGGATGCAGATAGATAAGCAGGGGAGCACAAGGAAACTGTGAGACAATATTGGTCAATCTGACAGTGTTGGTCAGACCAGGAAATGGACACTGAGAATCAGAATTATCTCCCTGGTTCCTCTTTTGCTCCAGAAGTAATTGGCTAGTAGTTTATACCAGGAGCAGAGTACTTCCTCCTCCACACAGGCTCAGTTGCGCTGGACAGCATGTTTGGTGTTCCTTACTCAAACTTTTAAAATCCCTTGTACTCCCCTCTATGGACTTGTTGTCTAAGTCTAAGTAACAGTCTAGCACTCGGTGACTTTGGAAGCTGACAGTTTCTATGCCACATTGATATGGTACTACTGAGGAGCAAGGGACTGCTCAGTGCCACTAACGCTATTGGAATCTAGCCCACCATAGCTCTTTTCAGCTTCCAAGATCACAAAGGGTCACTTGGATTACATGCCTATGAGAGGAATTCACACACCCTTCTAAAACATAGCATGATGTTTATTGACTGCGAGGGTTCAGGAACTTGGTTACCCTCTTATCTGAAAGATGGCAGCACAGACACCCTAACAAGGCTCAATCTCGGCTCACAAGGAAACCGCCACATATTCCAGGTGTTCCTCAAAGATGGGCCAGGAAAATACCGATCCAACAGTACCCTGGTGGAGGTTTAAGATTTAAGTGGATCTCAGCCCAAGGTGGTATGGCTACAGGTACACCAGTGCAGCAAAGCCATAATATTCATTCCATTCATAGTACTAATCTACAATTAGTCAGGAGATAAATTAGATCCAAAATATTAGAATGGATTTAAAAAAATATCCACCCCTTTTTTGCTATGAACAGCTGCAGAAGCCTCTCCACCACCATCAGGCCTCAACCAAATCTATATACAGTGCAGGGCAGCCAGCTTGAAAGCTTCGTTACTCAATTGAGCCATAATTGCAAATAATATGAAGTGAAATATTGTTCTGGAAAGAGGTGCAGAGCAGTGGTTTTATGTTAGGTTCATGCAGGGGTAGTTCATATCAGAAAAACGACACCTCTGCCATCATGGTAATTCTATCTCTCTTTCTCTTTTTTAACATAATTCCCAGAGTTCAATACTGTAAAACATTTGAGTTAAGTTATTAAATTAATCAATAGTGTCACTGCAGATTGTTTTATTAATTTAACATAATATGAGAGAGGTGGGTGAGGATGTGGAATAATTCACTTTGACGCACACTCATAAATTAGCACAGCTAACTCTTGCTCATGTGTAATTTTGCACTTCAGCAGAGGATTATAAACTATAATTGCTTAGAGACTGATCTGACAGAAACACTCAGGTTCAGTGGAGTCCTTAGTGCAAGCAGTAACAGTTGTGTTAGAAAAAACACTTGCTTCCACTTGTTGATGTCCTTAGAAAAACACCTGCTTTGGGGAATGAGTTATATGCAAAATGTAAAGTTTTGAGGATAAGAGAAAGAAGCCAGTATATACCTCCTATCTCCATCCTTCATCTGTTTTGCTAATTCTTATTCACATTGAGTAGTACTTTACACTGCAAGGAGCCTCAGTGAAATTAATGGGGCTATTCAGAAGCATGGTACTAGTCAGAACAAGGAGTAATGATCTCAAGTTGCAGTGGGGGAGGTTTAGGTTGGATATTAGGAAAGACTTTTTCACTAGGAGGGTGGTGAAGCACTGGAATGGGTTCCCTAGGGGGGTAGTGGAATCTCCTTCCTTCGAGGTTTTTAAGGTCAGCCTTGACAAAGCCCTGGCTGGGATGATTTTTGGGGGTTGGTCCTGCACTGAGCAGAGGGTTGGACTATATAACCTCCTGAGGTCCCTTCCAACCCTGTTATTCTATAATTTATTGTGAGTGTTGGTGACTCTGGCCCTTAGACTATAAACTCTGTAGGGCAAGGCCTGTCTCTCACTATCTGTATATATAGTGACAAGCATAACAGGGTCCCGATATCAGTTGGTGCCTTTAGGTTGGTGCCTTTGGTATTGTACTGTTAAAGTTTGGAGAGGAAGGATGGTTGAGTGATTAGGCTGCTACCGTGAGACCTAGGAGACCCAGACTCAATACCCTGCTTGGCCACACCTGCCTCGGTTTTCCATCTGTAAAATGGGAATAACAGTACTTCCCGCCCTCACAGGACTGTCATGAGGATAAATCCATTTAAATGAGTTTGTGAGTTACTCAAATACACGACCCCCATTACCTTACTAATTACCTCAGATTAGAGAGGGATTACCATAATATGACTATATAATTATTTATTCATACTGTTCTTAAGATTTTCAATTCAGAATTCATCTAGTATTGCTCCAAATGCTAGTCTAAAAAATTTGGGGAGCCCAAGCTCCATCACAGGTCAGGTCACATGAAGCTGAAGGGGATGCACTGGGGAAATGGCTGGCATGGCTGAATGTTAGCCTGGTCGCCTCGCTCCCCAGACAGGTAGGGTGCTTGCTATAAAGCATACACCATATTTGAAGCAAGCCACAAGACTCCACTTCCAGATCAGAAATGACAGAACCTAATGATGTGTGGGGCTATTTCATTGTTATGTTGTGTGTCAAAAAGTAGCGATTTTCTGAACACACAGGGCGCTTTCTGTTTGTAATCAGCCAGTGCCCTTTGGACGTTCTGCAGAGCTGTGTTGCATTTGCAAGATATATACATTTTAAATTGCATGCTATGTGCTCCCACTTGTTTATTTTAATTTCTTAATCTCCTTTTCATTATTCTCATTTCCTGACATGCCTTGTGCTACTTTTCTCCTTTCTAGCTGCTCAATTCTGTTTTCTCCTCAGCCATGTTTACTTCCACATTTATTTCAGATCCCTTTTCTTTAGGCAGGCATATACATTTCAGTTCCTCCCAGTACTTGCAGATTAGCTGGGGTGGGGGGTTGTTTATTTGTTAGTTCTTTCTTCTTCCTCCCCTTTTAATCATTATAAATTTCAGGGAGAGATGGGAGGAGGGTATTTGTTGTGCTGAATCTTTAGCATTTCACTGTTTATTTTCATTGATGCAACTGCTCACTAAATCACAAACTCCTCCCTGGTTTTGCTTTCCTCTGTGGTGAGATGGAGGGAATAGAATTGACTCTCTCATAAGGGAAGGTCCTGGGGCTGTAGCGTAGCCCTCTGTACCTCCTGCTGCCACCTATGCACTGGAATAGCACTGCTTTCCTTAAGTTCCCAGCAACTTGAAGACTGTAAGTGTAACCCACACACCTCCAGGAGAGGGAGCGGGAGGGAGAGATTATTGAGTCTGCTCTACAGCCTTAGCTAACAGCCAGTGAGGCTCAAGCACTAAGCCCAAGCGGTCCCCGGTTCAATCCCGCCCACCGACAACTAGGGTCTGTCAGCGTCACATAAGCACAGACCCAGTAATCTCCTGCCCACTCACCCCAATGCTTCCCTCTGTGGCAGCCTAGTCAGAAGCAATGCAGACGCACACCCCCGGCACAACTTGCAGAGGATATGGCAAAGGGCCTGTCTCCTAGCCTTCATAGACCTGCGGAGGGCAGAAGGTCAGATGTAGTCCTTTTGCCAAAAGATGCATTTCACTCTGGGGGCTTGTTTTACATCTCTTCTGCTGTACGTTGAAGAATAGGCACAATTTCTCCAAGTCACTGGGCTCCTTGACTTGCGAAGTCTCCAAAAGAACACCAACACGGGAATCTGCTGGGGTCCCTGTCTCTCTTTCCCAATGGCAGGGAACAAGTTTTACCACAAAGAGACAAGGACCTTACAGAGGACAACACAGTTCCTGGCAGGATTCCAGAAGATCCCATGAATGTCAAATATTATTGGCCTCTTGCTGCATACCTGCTCGATGTTGCTCTCCTCCTGTTCCGTGTCTACCTGCTTTGAAAATGCACCATAATAAGATAGATGTTTCATGGTGGCATTTGTTTGAGCCTATTTGCTATTCTTTGCAGTGTGCAGTATAAACAGTATTTCAATATGCCTCTACGTTTTAATGACCTGATCCTTTGTGAAAAATTTCAGGGCTGCTTTTGATATCCATGTAAAACCCTCACTGTAGCAAGTCCAGAGCTAATTCTCTATTTAGGGGATTTCAAAGGGTAAATTTTGTACTAGGCGCAACATATACCTGCAAATTTGTGTCTGCAAATAAATTACAGGTTCAGAACATAATAACTGCCCTTCTCACTGCCTGATTAGTACTGACAATTGGGTTGCCAGAAAGTGCAATTACACAGGTTTATGTCTGCAAGTTAATTGCAGGAGCACACTGCACCCAGAAAATGGAAGCCACCTTTCAGAAAACATGCTCCTTCCACTTGTCAAATATTCACTTACATAGATGGCCTTGGGCAGGGGTTCTGGCAGGCAATGAATGGGTGTCAGAAAGGAATGCACTCTCCCCCAGCATAACATTCTTTCTACACCAATTTCTAACCAGCCAGATGCAGAGTCTCTGGAAACGGAGCACAATAATTCTGGCTCACAAGGATTGGTATGTGTTTTCCTTTTTTGCTCTTAACTAGAGATAGATCCATGCTACAAAAATTAGGGTCCAGAATGGAATCTAAATCTGACCTTCCCCAGGGCTTGTGGGATTTTGGGCTGTTATGAAGACTGGTCTGATTTCATGATCTTTCAGATTCAGATCTGACCTTTCCCAAAATTCAGTGCAGTTCAGTTGCAAGATACTGACTGAGTGCCATTTCTAGTTTTAACTGTTAAGTTTAGAGGCAAGGGACTTTCTACCTTTTAATTAATTAAACTGTTTTTAACCTAATAATACAATAATAATAATAATTAATAAATGGAGATATACCTATCAGGAAGGGACCCTGAAAGGTCATCAAGTTCAGCCCCCCTGCCTTCACTAGCAGGACCAAGTATTGATTTTCCCCCAGATCCCTAAATGGCCTCCTCAAGGACTGAACTCACAACCCTGGGTTTAGCAGGCCAATGCTCAAACCACAGAGAACCTCCAAAAATATTTTTGTTTTAGCTCAATTCTATCTTTGGATAGACCTTTGTATTGGTCTAATTTACTCCAAAGTTTAATCCTACCCTATCATGCAGTTTGGGGGTGGCCTCTACTCTGAGAGAAGGAAACGGGTTTGTAAGATCGCTGTGGATCTTTCACTGACAAACTAGCTCCCTTATAGGAGCATTTTTTATTTCTCTTTTAGTGCGGGGGGAACCCTCAATAAATCACACTTTACCTTCCTCTATAGTCAGCTGCAATGACAAACTATAAATTGGCCATCAGGCAGCTGTTACAATCCTCCCCCTCTCCTGAGACACAATTCAACTTCAGGACAAACTCGTCCTTCACTGGTTCTGTATGAAGTATTCTGAGTCAGTGCATGAATTGACTGTCCTGAGGTTACATTCTGTTCTTTTTTCCCAACAGCAGCAGTTTTGATGGGGACATCACTTCGTGCTTACCATTGATGAGAATAGACCTGTTTTATGGGGAATGGCTTGTTTCAGCTTGAACGTGTTATATACCAAATACTTGTTCTGGGTTTGCTATTCTAGTGATGGTGTCTTTTTTTTCTTTTTCTCCCATGCCACTTGCTGCATTTCAGGAATTTTCACTGTAGAAATGAAGAAATATGGCAAAAATAATATGTTCTTGACTTTCTCCTAACAGATTCAGTTTTATGCTGCTTTTGAGGGTAGCCTTTACAATGCCTATTTCTTTTCAACTGGATGTAATTCTTCTCTCCTGTATGGTAAAAAAAAAAAAAAAAAAAAAAAACCCAAAAAAAAAAACCTCCCAGTATTTCACAGCCATAAACAGCAGCTGTTCTTATGCACCAGGTTATATTTACCATTGGACTTCCCGTAAAAAATGTTTTGTTTGCCCTTCCTTGTTAAATTTGAACAAAAATTGGTGGGCAGGAATGTTCTGCACTATTATTTCTGCTTAGTTTACAGCCCCATAACACTTACTCATAAGCTCCTGTTACTGAGTGTGATGCATGTTTTTATTACCATAGATATGGGCAAGAGGGAATGGATAGTGTTAGGTTTTATAAAACCTTTCAGTTGGGATTTGGTTTTGTTCCAGTCATATTTTAATTGAAGCCCAGAGTTGTAGGGAGATGGAGATAAATGGCTTGGATTTATCTGTGACTTTTTATGGCTAAAGAATATAGGGCCAGAGTCTGATTTCCTGATTCATTGAATAGTAGATTATGGTCCCATTTAAGTCAATGTATCTTGTTAGCAACATGAATAAAGGAAGTGGGAGGTGGGAAATTGTTGATCAGAACCCAACAATATTTATCTGCATTTATGGTTAGCCTGGTATAAACACTGCAGTCTAGTCTGGTAAAAGCTTTATGCTCAGAGCTTCCTTTGACTTGAGGAACAACCCTGCTCTGCATCCTCCTCCCCCTCCCTCAGCACCCACTGCTGAATTATATAAGCAGCAAATTTGCAATAGAACAGAGCCATATTGAGGACAGCTGCAGGTGAGCAGCCGGAGAGAACACAATCAAACTGTGCCTACAGATGCATTGTGATTCACGTTCATTTAGTGAACAGCCCAAAGGTTAGCAAATGGTTGATTGCAATGCAGAGGCACTAATGGGCTGGTCAGGAAGCACCTTGCCTAGCAGATGGTGTTTCCCCAAGGATCAGTGGAGAATGCCATTTCACGTTTGTGGCCTGGTCAGGTATGTTGTGACTTTGCAAACTCTGTGTTTTACACACTTGGTGCTTATACACTAATGTGATAGGTGCCTATAAATACCTAAGATACATAGATATTTTGAACCTGATTTTCAACATCCAGTTTAAGGTCCCTTTACACTGCTGGAGAGGTATAAAGGGGCCTTTGTTTAAATGAGAATCAGATGCTTTGCTTTAGTCAAATGTATTTGTGACCCCTCATTATTTATACCCAACCCATCTGTGTTTATTGGTATTAATATAGTACTTAACACTCCAATATTGAAATGCAGTTACTCCACTTTTGGAGTGATTGCGCAATGTAAAACATGGATTTCCTGCTTTTTTCAGCCTCTGGTTGGTCTCACAAAGATCATTGAAGAAGCACTTCCTAAGTAAATGCCCTGATCCAAAAGATTGCTCTAGGAATTATTCTGGGGAGTCTCTGTGGCTGTGTTATAAAGGAAGTCAGACCGAATTATTGCAATCTAAGAATCCTCAAAACCTCCATCTGTGAAACTCCCACTGAGGTTATCCTTTCTCACATACAAAGTTCCTATTATAGGCGCTGACTCTGTGGGTGCTTCGGGGCTGGAGCACTCACAGGGAAAAATTGGTGGATGCTCTGCACCCACCGGCAGCCAAATTCCTCTCCCCTCCCCACCTCACCTCGCCTCCACCTCCCTTGAGCACGCCGAATCCCTGCTTCTCCACCTACCTCCCAGTGCTCACAGCGTAACAAGCTCAGAATGAGGGGGGAGGAGTGGAAACGTGGCACACTCAGGGGAGGAGGCGGGGAAGAGGTGGGGCAGGGATTTTGGGAAGGGTTTAGAATGGGGGTGGGGCAGGGTGGAGCCCAGGGCAGAGGGGGGTCAAACACCACCGGCACCAGCAGAAGTTGGCACCTATGGCTCCTATTGCTTATCTGTTCAGCAACAGGTGCTATGGGGACCACAAACTTAACTTCTTCACAACTGATCTTGTAAGATTTCTCTCTCCAGTTGCTGGCTAGAGTTGTGTGGCTACCAAATTTATGTCTGTTCTTTTGCATCCCATCATCTTCATGTCATCATACAGTGCCCCAAAGAACTTGTCCTCTTCCTAGCTTCATACAGAGAGCTACCCAGCTTATCGGGGTGAATGTCATCTGTAGGTCATGACACTCATTATTGCTACATCTTTATGCACATCTACTTACTTTTTTGTACTAAAGAGTATGATAGAGGCCATAATGATGAGAGAGAGTGAGCCTACAAAAATGACAGATACATTTTATTCCTAGTCCTAATGAGGAGAGATTCAGACAGAATGAGTTCATATAGTCAATTTTCTCACTAGCAGCTATCACAGAGTTCCCACATGGAAACATAGGGAGAGAGAATAAAAGAGATAATAAACACAGAGTAGCACTATTAGACAGTCTATTAATATGCACAACAGGGTCTGCTTCCCCAGGCATGGTGAGGTTTTTTTAATACAGTCACTCGGAGTATTTCTGGAAACATATTCAATTAAAGCATTTTTTTTCTCTCTTAAATTTTCAGGAATGGGAGTACTTAAATGAGAACCCAAGCTGTATTTGTCCAACACTATACACTTCCGACCTACCCCCCAAGCTAACGTAAAACTGAACATGTCAGTATTTCTGAGCCAGTAGTGATTAACTCACTTTCCAGCACCACTGAAATGCTCACATGCCTGAAAAACCCTTTTGTTACTATTACTATTACTATATTGTGGGAATGCATCATGCCAGGCACTGCACAAACACAAGGAACTAGATTTTCAAAACAGTTCAAGGCTGGATTTCCCTGGATTTTGCACCCACAATTGCAGCCAGATTTTGAAAAGATCTCAGTTCCCATTCAGGTATTTAAATAAGTGTCAGATACTCCAAAATTCCCAGCACCCAGCTTATGTCTCAATTGGTTCATCTACACTGAAATAAAAGGCCGGCTGCATGGCTGTGGCTGGCCCAGGTTAGCTGACTCAGGGTCATGGGGCTTGGGCTGCAAGGCTAAAAACTCCTGTGTAAGATATTCAGGCTTGGGCTAGAGCCCAGGCTCTAATGTCTACACAGCAATTTTTAGCTCCACAATCCTGAGTCAGCTGACCTGGGCCAGCCATGGGAGTTCAATTGTTGCATAGATTAACCCAGTATATAGCCAATGTGTTGTTTTGAAAATTTGGCCCAGAATAACAGGCTGTCCTGCCCTGAAGAGCTTACAATGTAAATAGACAAGATAGACACAGAGTGGGAGAAAAGAAGTATCTTCCCCAAGTTGCAGGTAGGGAACTGAGGCACAGAGTGATTAAGTGATTTGCCCAAGGTCAAACAGAGAGTCTGTGGCAGGGCTAGGAGTTAAATCCAGATTTCCGGGATTGCTCTGGCAGGTGTGACAACCATGATTTCAGATGAGTTTTTAGAACAGTTTTCTGTTTTGAATTATTTTCCTCTCTTTGTCTCCCCCTCTGGATTGCTGATATCTCACTGAAGACAGAGGCAGGTGAAGCTGTCACCAGTGGTGCCCTGAGAATTAGCCAGAAGAGTTCCCGTGCCATGACTCTCTGGCCACGTCCAGACTAGGAATTAAAATCGATTTTAGATACGCAACTTCAGCTACGAGAATAACGTAACTGAAGTCGAATTTCTAAAATCGAGGTACTCACCAGTCTG
Source organism: Gopherus evgoodei (assembly GCF_007399415.2). Lineage (NCBI taxonomy): Eukaryota > Metazoa > Chordata > Testudines > Testudinidae > Gopherus > Gopherus evgoodei. Next base: position 12,666,414 of record NC_044334.1, on the reverse strand, counting down.
GACGGCGCCGCATCGATGTCCGCGGCTCTCCGTGTCGATTCCGGAACTCTGTTCGGATTGATGGAGTTCCGGAATCGATGTAAGCGCGCTCGGGGATCGATACACCGCGTCCAGACTAGACGCGATATATCGATCCCCGAGCAATCGATTTTAACCCGCCGATGCCGCGGGTTAGTCTGGACGAGGGCTCTGGCACTATGGAATGAGCTTCCAGCACTGCAGAACAAAAAGTGCTTCATGCCTATTCACTGGAGTTCCACTCTGCCCTGGGTATTTGAGTATCCTACCCCTTTCTCTTCAAGGGGAAAAGAAAATTCTGCTTTGAAAATATATTGGCCAGGTGCAAATGGCCTGGAAGAAAACTGGGGTGGAAAACGACTTACCCCATATTTACTAAGAAAAACAATCCAGTTTCAGATAAAAGCTTTTGCTTTTTAAGCGTAACATCCTTTGTCATCTCCATGTATTTGATTCTTAAAATCTTGAGAGGGTTGTTATGAATGACGTGCTTAGGATCTTTAGGAACTGTATTCTCCCTTACATTTGTTTCTCTCCCTTTTCTTATTTATGTGGGGACTGAGGCACACATTACTGCAAACCCAAGAGAAAAGGTCAACTCCTTTCTGCATTTCAGATCTGCATTAAAAGGAATGCACGTAATTTGAATGCTATTTAAGGTTCACGAAGATAGCCTTGCGAATTAAAACAGTTCTTCTGGGATAATGAGTCTGTCATTGTTTCCAGAGAGGTGGGGAAAGAGAGAAATGCAGAGACTTATTTTGTACCAGAAACTTTCAAAGGAAAAAAACAATCTTCAGAAGATTGAGAGAAAATTTGTCATGGTCTATACAAACAAAAACCCTTTGTTTACCATTACACCGCAGCTGATTGAAATCTACATTGTATAGATTGAAGGACATGTGCCTTGTCATTTGTTAATTGTCTTGGCGAACTGTGATGGTGGAGGTGAGCTAACACACTGAAAATATTCAGGTTCTCATTGTGCTGTCAAGCAAACAGAGCTGGAAACACTAGATCCATAACCAGAACTTTTTCATCACAGACTGAAATAGATGTCCTGAAGTAAAGGAGCCAGTTCTCCTGTCCCTTCCATCTGTGCAAACCAGGAATAGCTGATCAGGGGATTTACAGTGGTGTAGGTGAGAGAATCAGGCCCACAGTCTCTCAAGATGGAGGCCCCATTGCTTGAGTCATTTGTTCAAGAAAGCATTAGAGACTAAGGATATACATTTGCATTGGCAAGAGAATGGACTAGATGATCGAAGAAATAATTTCTGTCACTCATACTGTGGTGCTATGAAACCATACACACTAAGATTTTATAGGAGAACCGCCATGTAAAAATCTGTCTGGGGAGTGGTCCTGCTTTGAGCAGGGAGTTGGACTAGATGACCTCCTGAGGTCCCTTCCAACTCTGATATTCTATGATTCTATGTAGCTATGAGATACAACTTTATCTGCAAAGCTGAGAAATACCTGAATGAAAGAAGTAAGCATCACAAAGCTGAAATAACTCAAGTTCCTCTCTTAGCAATTTATTTCAGCTGCATTTTGCTTTTGGGGTACATTGCATCAAATGAAAAAACATTAAAGTAAAACTCCAAAAGAGTGGCCATTAGATAAAGATAAACTTTACGCTGCAGCAATTTGCATTCCCTGAGAACTTCCGTTTTGATTAAATTTTCCTAAAGCCCAAGATGAAATTTTTGGTTAAAACCAGGGAGAGAGCCTCACCTCCAAAGAGCCGAAAGCCCAGAGGTTAGGCCGCTCACCTGGGAGATAGGAGATCCAGGTTTAAGTCCTTGGTATGAATCAGGCAAAGCACTGATTGCCCTAAGCACTGAGCTGGAGAGCGTTCTCTCTCTCTCTCTCTCTCTCTGCCCTAGTGAATATTTCATTATTTATGCAAAGTGGAACAGCTCCAACAGAAGAGAATGAGAGAGAGAGACTGACTCTATAGCCTGGTGGTTAAGGCTCTCTTGGGATATGGGAGGCCTTGGGCCAAATCTCTTTTGAAATTTTCTGTTTAAAAAAGAACAAAGGTCCTCATTTCATTCTGCATTGGAATAGAAACAAAATGCTGAAACCTCAAAATTTCTCGTGAAATGAAGTTTTGTTTTTTCAGCCAATGCTACTTGACTCTGATATGCAAAAAACAGTTCTAAAGGTGAGTCTTCCTGAATCACGGTTAGGATGGGATTTGAACACACAGTTTAATTTTAATGGAAATTGGACATCCAAATCATTTAGGTACAGTATCCTTGAAAAATTTAGCCTTAATACTTTGCTAAGATTGCCAACTAATGTCGTTTCTAATGGTGTGGGTTTTGTGTGTTTTGTTTTGTTTGTTGGCAGTGAGGAGGATGGTGTCTGAAGGTCAGACCACTGGAGCTGGACTGGGGCAGACACTTCCAAAATACTCAATATCTTTATGATCTTACTGCAGGAGATTCAGACTGAACAAGTCATCTATAAGTTTCTCTGCAATAGCGTAGGTTTCTTTTGCAGGGGTGGGGCGGAAACTTAATTCCAGATGTGAGTGTAGCTCTTTGAAAAAAGGGCAGTTGTTGCTGTAAACGGATTCATCATTAGATACTGAACTTTTCTTAACAGTTGTGGTGGCATTTCTAATATTTCTCGGAGGCAGGTACAGCAGCTGCCAGAGTAATACTTTTCGTATGTGGCAAGTGAATCAAATTAATCCTATGCATCCCTCCCAAGGACTGTAACTTTCCCTTCATGATTACTGCTGTCCTTGTGCAGCTCCAGCTTTTGGGCCACCACCCAACCTGACTGACTGACTGACTTTTCCTGTGCATGGTGATGACTGTCTTGTGCCAAAATTTAGCTGGGTCCTTACACACTTGACTAACTTTAAGCACTTGGATCCTCCCACTGATGTAAATCAGTCAGTCATTGACTCTAATGGAACTATTGCTATATCTGTATTACAGTGGCTCCTGTCACTGAGATCAGGGCCCCATTGTGTTAGGCCCTGTACAAACACTTAGTGAGAGACAATCCCTGCCTCTGTGAGTTGACAATCTAAATAAACAGTACTGACAAAGGGTGAGAGAGAAACTGAAGTAAAATGAAGTGCCCAGTTTCACAGAGCAGGTCGGCGCCAGGAAGAGATCCCTGATTTCCTGACTGCCAGTCCAATGCCCCCATTCTCCTCTATGGGCCAGGCTCCTTGGTCAGACTACATTTCATATGTTGAGCCATCTTGCTAAGTTGCCACAGTGCATCATGGGAGATATAGTCTGTCAGGGGAGCCTGACCTATAGAGAAGAATGGGGGTGCAAGGCCCCATAGTGACACTTTTTACTCAAAAATTTTGGTTTTCAGCCAAAAGTTTTTGGGTTTTGACTAAAAACTGTTTGGTTCCTTATCTTGACAAAAAGTAAAAGTTTTCTACAGAAAGCAGTCACTTTCCATGAAAAAAATTACTTAGCTGAAAACCCAATTTTCTGTTTGTTTGTTTTTTAAACGTAATTTTTCAACCTGTCCTAGTGCTGTGACCTATTTCCCCAAAATCCCAGGATGGTAGAAAACTTTACTATGCCATAACGTTAGGAGCATATCTGCTTGCAGTTGGGCACGCTGAGCAAGTATTTTGCACAGCTAAGGCCTTTCCTTCTACCTGCAGACAGCAATTGTAGAAAAATCAGTGTTGCTAGATTTATTTTGGCAGAAAATGTTCTGGACAGTTAATTTGTTTGTTTGTTTGTTTGTTTGTTTGTTTGTTTGTTTGACACTGTTTTAAAACAAATGAAACCTCCTAATTGATTGCATTTGATTCCTTGCCAGGCCCATCATATTTATCTCACTAGGATTTATCATGGGACATGTTTGGGGTCACACTTTTGGAGTGTTTTTTTCCTTAGAGCTCAGACATGTCTTAAGTATCATTTTCTCTAGCCTTTTTTGAGTCGTCTTTGTCAGATAGCAAATTCAGCTAGATCCCGAATAGTGAAATAAGAACAGTAGCATTTTACATGCATTTTCCACAGGGACAAATGACTGTGTAAGGTGGAAGACAGCTTTGTGCGTCTGTGTGTGCGAGTGCACGTGCATGTGTATGGGAGAGAGAGCTGGTGCATATACCTTATAACCACTGCTGTTTAACTGAAGCTCATGCTGAATCTTATTTGACATAACATCATTTTATTTTTAAAGTTTGCTTTTTACTGGCTCTTTTGTTCCTCTACACTGCTCATCTTCACACATATCCAATGCTTTTAAGCTTCTTATGTGTTCATGTCTCCCATATAATCAGTCTGCATCATCCCACAACTAACTGATGTGGAAACAGGATTTTAGGTTGCCTTCTTAAAAACAAATTGTGATTCTGCAGGGGTATTAACATGACAGATGTTTAGAGCTTGAGATTCTGCCATGGCCTGTTATGTTTTTGCTGAGTATTTGAGTTGGACAGATAGATTATCCAAGTATTTGACCCATCAGATTTGTCCATTAGACAACTTTTAAGCTTACCTACAAGTTAAAGATGATCTACAACAGTCAGACTGCAATTGATAGCTGAAATTTCCCAAAGTTTTGGGGGTATTTGGACCTAGAGCTTTGATTTTGCCCATTATATTGATTATCCAGAAAATTAGGATTTGGATTATCCAGGAAATTAGGATCTAGCTCCAAATCTGAACTGCCCTGAAGTTTTGCTTTGGATCCATCTATGCTACAAATATTTAATTTACCAGTGGATATGTTGGGTATTTGGAATTGCTGTCTTCTGTGATATCACTTACAAGTAGCACCACAATACCATTCCTTTCAGTCATAACATCATATTTCTGACAACATAAAAGATGCCCATTGCCATGACATACTCTACTATTTTCAGGGATAATGAGTGTATTGATCTTATAGAGGAGTCAGATTTCCAGTCTTTTTGCAGCTTCAGATAGGTTTCTCTGTGTGGGAAGGTGCTCAGTATCACCTGAATTAGATAGGTCTATAATTAATGTGTGCTTCCAATATTTGAGAAATTACAGCAAAGTATTACAACAGGCTACAGAGATTAACAGACAGTGAGATGCTCTTCGGATACTGAATTGGTTTGGGTTTTTTAGTTTCAGACTCAGATATCATTCAAGTCTTCATACAACTGAGCAGGGCCGGCACTTCCATTTAGGCGGCCTAGGCAATCGCCTAGGGCACCAGGATTATTGGGGGGCGGCATTTTGCCAGCGGGGGGCGGCAGGCAGCTCCGGTGGACCTGCCACAGTCTTGCCTGCGGAGGGTCCCCTGGTCCCGCGGCTCCGGTGGACCTCCCGCAGGCACGGCTGCGGCAGCTCCACTGGAGCCTTGGGGCGGTGAAATGGCCGTGTGCCTACGGCGCTAAAAACACTAGCGCCGGTCCTGCAGCTGAGGCAACCAAACATGAAAACAGACTGAAAGCTCGGAGTACTACTGGGAACAGCTGGGAATACTCTATCTAGATTTTTACTCTAACGAAATAGTTTTGAGTCTTGAGCATTGGAAGTGCTTTTGCAGTTTGGAAACTAATTTTGTTGTATTTTAACGAGTGATATCTCATTAGAGACATTTACACTGGAGAAATGCCTAATAGTAGTAATAAGATAATCTAAGCATGGAAAGGATCATTAGAAAGTAAAATACAGTTTGATGATAATATTTATTAGGGTTTTTGAGAAGCACTATGACTTCATGTAAAGCACTTGGACTTTGTATTAAATTAACAGCTACTGCTCCTCCAAAACCTTAGGGACTATGCAATTTAAATTCAGTGATTACATTTATGCTGTTTTATAAGTGAACTTGAAACTGAAATTAGAAACCGGTAGTAACCTATGAGTGACAGGGGACTTGTACCTAAAGTTGTTTTGATTTTGATCAAGTCCCTTTATGGAGTCCCAGCATATGTTTTGAAATACTTGAGAAGAATTAATTACAGAGAAGGAACTACTTCTTGTGTCCTTGTAGTGTCTGCAGTGAGTACAGGCTTCCTTCCTTTTCCAAACTCAAGCAGTCAGCGCCATTCTGAGTCAATGCCAGTCTCAAATGTATCACCTCTGCGAAAGTTTGGATTTATGTTGTATGGGAGTTTTGGTTTGAATAAGCACCCAAAAGTCTGGTCAGGTTTGCACAGATGATTCAAATGTGCTGGAAATCTATTGAGTATTTCAGCACTTCCAGTTACAAGTCAGAACCTTTAAAAATATTTATTAATGAAAATAGCAAATGTTGTGGGCAGGTTGTTTATTTAGAAACCATTTTTTCCCTCCCTAATTTACTATACTTAAGCTATACTGTGCTATAACAATGGCACTGTGGTCTGTGAGAAGTGCTTCTGCTCTAGAATACATGTATGCTGGTTTGGCTCCTTGAAAGCAAGTTTTACCTTGATACTCAGGAACTTGAAGATGTTGGGCATAGCACTTCTGCAATGAGAAATCAAATATCCCAGAATCCACAATAAAAACAGTAGCTGAAAAATTAATAGTCATAACAAAAATACTTGGCCACTCTCTGGTGCTTTACATACTTAAAACACTTTACACATAATTCCTGTGATACAGGTATTATTTTGCCCAATTTACAAAGGGGGAACTGAGGCAGAAAGGTTAAATTATTTGCTCAAGGCTCAACAGCAAGTCACTGGCAGCCAAGATTAGATCTTAGATTTCCCGGACTTCCCTCCATCCCCTTCTTTGATCATTCCTCCCTACTATGCTGTCAGTTATTATCAACCTATGTGCTTTAAAGCTGATTGGTTGAAGAATTTTACAGTCCAAGATAAATGGGGCAGCTAGCCCAAAGAAGGGGAGCTACAAGGGGTTGGCTAGGTTAATAAACTAATGATTGTTATCTTGCCTTTTCAGTTTTTCCAATTATCTTGATAAATTTTGTATAATTCAATCAGTCTCTGAAAGTAGCCTTTTCCAAATACTCTTTTTCAAGCTGCTGCTCAATGACCACATTTTTAAAGTGTTGCACATTAACTGCAGCATTCTATTTTCTGTATTAAGAACCTTAGCGGTTTTCTTCCTTTTTTATTGAAACTATATTATAGAAAATGGCAGGCTACTTTCCCTAGCTATTCCTTGCAGATAAACAATTGAAAATGAATAGGCAAGTACACTGCTAAGAAGAAGTTAGAAAAATTGCCTATGTCTTTAGGTATGCCAGAGCACTCCATTCAGTTCTTATGAGGAGGGAGCTGCTTTTGCAGACTTCTGATTTAGGGGGCCAGTTCTGCCCCAATTTAAGTTAGAGTAGCCTCGGAATTGCTCTAACTTGTGCTCACTTGCAACAATACCTTAGGGCTCTAGCGTCTGTCACACCACCCCCATAGTGGAGGCCCAGGATGGAATTGCATAGAGCCGGCTATCCCAGGTATGCATGAGTTGTGGATTCTCCTACACAAAGGGAATCCTGAGTTTGCCCTGTTGAGGCAGCTCTCTGCTTCCTTTGTGCTGCAGGAATGGTGCAGAGGAAGCAAAGCAGGAGCCAAAGACTTGGTGCATAATTTCTATGTCAAATTGGACTAATTAATAAAATCGTAATCATGTAGCAATTAGACCTTCTATAATGCTCTCTGCTCCATACAATAATCTTAAGGCACTTTCACAGGGATTGATAGATCAAGCTTCAGAATGCTCCTGTTGGGTCATGGCAAGTATTGGCCTACTTTATGGATAGAGAAAATAAGACTCAGAGACGCCCAACAGTAACAGAATCAAAATCAGAGCCAGTACCCAAGATTAATGAATCATATCATGCTGCTTCTAATTTAGAGGGCCAATTGGCTACCAACCATGCTGTCAGGAATGCATAACAATGCTATAATTTGTTCACCTAATCACATCAGAGATATCAACACACCCAAGAGACAAGAAATATTTTGGTGGTATGGAGCATTCCAAAATTAAAAAGGAAATGAATGATTACATAGAAATTAATGTCTATGTACTGTTATGGAAAACATCATCAATTATGTTTGTGAACAAGCCTCAGACCTGCCAGAAAATAATAATGCTGATGGAAAAAAAAATCAAATTGATAGGGAGGGTGAATAATATCTGTTGAAATGGATGAGCTAGCGGATGGCAGAAATGAAAAAAAAATTAAACTAGCAAAAGCCACAGTTGTGTAATCTCAATTTGAAACAATTTGTTAAAAGAGAAGTGCACCATATAAAGCCTCCATGCTCCGATTGCATTGTGAGGTTAGTGGATAAGAATCAGCCTCCTCTTCGGCCCACCCCAAAGGATTATTTTGCTAGCGCAGGGAGTACAGATGGTCAAAATGTTTTTGACAGGACAGTTTTCCATCAGAAAATGCATTTTCATCCAAATCAAAATGTTTCACAGAAATATGTCGGTTTAGACAGGAAAAGTTTAAATTAATTGTTTTGACCTTCTCATTTCATTTCAGTAATGTTGAAGCATTTTGTTTCAACTTTGTTTCAGTTATTTCCATCTTGACTTTTTTGATGGTTCCAAATAAAAATATTTTGAATTTTTGTGCTGCAGGGAACTTCAAAATTTCAGCTTTTTGTTCCAGTTGGGAATTAAAACAGATTTTGATATGTCACAATTTCCTGCGGAAAGGAAATGCCTTTTTTCCTATGATCTCTAATAGTGATATAATAATACTTGCTGTAGCAGTTTACAGTCTTGAATGAATTCAGCCTCATGGCACCTGTGATAAATCGGGGGGTGGGGTAGCTTCCTTTTATGGACACCCAGCCAGCCAGTTAGCTATAAAGTCCTTCTTGGTGGCTATTCTCTGCTTGTTTTACCTGTAAAGGGTTAACAAAGTTCCTCAGGTAAAGGAAAAGGAGTGGGCACCTGACCAAAAGAGCCAATGGGAGGGCTAGAACTTTTTAAAATGGGGGGGGGGAGGGGGAATTTCCTTTTGTTTGTGTCCCTCTCTCTCCTGGAAAGAGGGAAACAGGGCAGCAGGAATGCTGTGTAAGGCTTGAACCAGGTATAAAAATTCATCATTCATACCTAGAAGAAATAATTTGGATAGGGAATGTTTAGTTAGATGCTATCAGGGTTATTTTTTATTTTGGCTTGTGGTGCTCCTCTGTGCTATCTCCAGATGCTTTTATTTGCTCGTAACCTTTAAGCTGAACCTCCAAGAAAGCTATTTTGGGTGCTTAATTTTTGTAATTGTTTCTTTTAAGATCTAGCAAAAAGCCTATGTTTCAGATGTATTTTTTCCCTTTTTGTTTTTAATAAAATTTACCTTTTTTAAGAATAGGGTTCAATTTTTGATGTGCTAAGAGGTTTGCACCTGTTGTTTGACTAGCTGATAGCCACAGCTAATTTCCTTTGTTTTCTTTCTCAGCTCTTCCCTGGGAGGGGGGGGGGAGGAATGAAAGGGCTTTAGGGTACTCCACAGGGAAGAATTCCCAAGTGTTCCTTCCTGGGTTCAAAGGATTTTTTATGCATTTTGGCGATGGCAGCGTTTACCAAGCCAAGGTCAGAGAGAAGCTGTAACTTTGGGAGTTTAATACAAGTCTGGAGTGGCAAGCCTTCATTTTTAAAATCCTTGCGGACCCCCGACTTCTTGCACTCAAGGTGTCAGAGTGAGGATTCAGCCTTGACAGCACCCTCGTGAAGCTGGTGGTAGTATCCACAATTTATAGATGGGTAAGTAGAAAGGTTACATAAGTTCCTAAGGATCGTTCAAAGAATCTTTATCATGGCTGCACTTCTGATGGCTATCATGTTACACTGTATGGCATCCGGAGGACACTTGAGGGTATTATTATTAATATTGGAAAAATTGTAATGCATTATGCCAGATATACCATGTAAGGTATCTGCAAAAATGTTAACTTACAAACACGTAAATGAGATTATCATATCTGGTATCACCTTTGTATTATGAGTCATAGATATGTATGTCTGTATTTCAAACTTGTGCTATGCTTCAGGGTGACATCGCCAGACAGTTTGGCATTGGCACTGCCTAGCCTGGTTGATGTCTCATTAAGGACCATCAGCTATACAACCGACTCACTGAGAGAAGGCAGATACACCTTATGACTCAACAAGGCATGCAGGGGCATGGCTATGGACAGAACTCTAAGCCGCTCAAGTCGTGCTCGGCAGCTTGTGCTCGAAACAAAGGAATCACAGGCTACATGGCAAAAGACTATAAAAGGCAGCTGCATCTTCTCCATTTGGTCTTCAATCCTGCTTCTTACCTCTGGAGGAACTTTGCTACAAACTGAAGCTCTGAACAAAGGACTGAATGACCCATCCAAGCCATGAATGTGTTCCAGAAGGACTTTCATGCCAGCAGACTCTCCAATACTGCTAAGAACCTGATATATGGACTTTGAAGTCTTTGTATGAATGTGACTGTTTTACCATTTAACATCTCTCTTCTTGTTCTTTCTTTTATCTTTATAATAAACCTTTAGTTTTAGACGCTAAAGGACTGGCTGGCAGCATGGTATTTTGGGTAAGATCCAAACCTATACTGACCTGGCAATGTGACTAACCCTTTGGAGTCGGAAGAACAAATTGCAGGTGTGAGCAGAGTTTAAAATAACTTCTCATTCTGCTGGACGTAAGTGCTGATTGGGAACCAGATACTGGAATGCAATAAAAGGGGCTGTGTGAGGTTTTCTTTTTTTGCTTCTTGATAATCAATGTAGGGGATCAGAAGCACAGTTTATGACTGGTTGAGGAAATTAACTTCAGTGTTACCCACTAGTCTTGGGAGCATCTGCTCTCCCTTTTGCAGCCTGCCCTGCCCTTGGCATTTCCAGTGAGGGCTGTCCCAGGCACAACGGGTCACATACTGTGTAGGGCCAATACACCAGAGATTGAACCTGGGACCTCCAAAGCTGAAAGCATGAGTCTCTACAACTTCAGTTAAATAGACAGTGTCTCTGGAAGACAGCTGGAGAAGATTTGCATCCTCTGTGGATCTGGCACAGAGAGGGACACACAAAGCACGCTGACAGTGGGTTTACAGTGTCATTAATAGCATTTATATTACTCTAGCATCTAGCGGCTAAAATCAGGAACGGGCCCCGTTGAACAAGGCATTTTAACTACACAGAATTCGACCCAGTCCATGTCCCAAAGGGCTTAGCATTCAGGCATTCCAAACTCTTGGTCCCATTCTTGGATCTTTATATAACAGCTCATCCTGACTGCCCATGAGCCAGAAAGATTCATTAGGTCCCGTCTTTCTGACTGGTGGGGTTATGTTTGGATTATTTACGATCATGTGATGCAGAGTAAATGATGACATTTGTAAGGGATTACCATTTTGGCCAGCATTTACACTGCAGTGCTATTAAAAAATATATGGCAGTGTTTTAGTGGGAAGTGCTTGATCTCAGGGATGTTGCCTGAAACTCTCACATGAATTTCCAGATGCTCTTTGCTTTGTGTGTTTTCAGATGCTCAATCAGCATTGTGATCTCTTAATGCATTTGACTGGAATCCCTATGCGGTCGTGGCCTTTGACATGTCATGTACATGTGTAACTGGATGGAGGGTCATGTAGACGTGTAACTGGATGTCCTGCTCCTTTGAGTGGCAATAGACTTTTGGCCGGTCAGCCCTGTTCAATTAACCTCACCCACTTCCCAGGACAGAGTGTGGGACTTAAAAGGAAGAAAGCCCAGCAATACAAGGTGGTAAGAGTGGCAGAGAACAAGAAGGCTCCTGCAGGAGACCATGTGACACCAGAGGAGAAAAGATTGCAGCGAGGTTCGGCTGTGGCTGGCTGGATCCTTTTGTAGAGGACTGGGCATGAAGCCAGGCTGGCCCAAAGAATCACTTGGTTCTGCATTTTGTTTGTTGGACTGCACCTACTCCATTACCCCGAAAGGGGTTAAATGCTTTAAGGAGACTTGACTGGAGGGTCAAGTCACTGTTATGGTAGGATAAGGCCAAAGGCTGACTAAAGGGAAACTGAGGTAGAACTCCTGCAGTGCCCAATGATGCTGTGAGGGAGTGCTCTGGAGCAGTGAGTGGTGTACAGCATGGTAAGATATGTGTCAGCTGTAATAAAAGAAACAATGGGTCAGCTTGCTTATGAATTAAACCCTAGTCATTTCAATATCCAGATACCACAGTCCTTGAAATAACAATTGTCACAATACAATGGAGTAGAAATGAAGGCCATGGCCGTACAAAGGAGTGGGTCATTCAACTGTAAATGCAATACACAAATTGTCTCTATAAGCTTTTCCTTTTTACTCTCTGCTTCTGCATAATGCAACCACAAGACTGTGAGATTCATGCTGTGCTCTGTTCCTGCCGGGAGATCCATACATGCATTGACATGACAGAACTGTGGTAAAACTCTTTTTTTAATGTAAGACTTGATCATTTAACAGCCGTTGCAAGTCTCTTGAAGGAGAAAGATTATGTGGCTACAGTGCTTGTCTATAAACTATAAGATGATTGTATAGTTCCTTCCTACATTGAACAGAAAAAAAAACATGCCAACACCTTTCTAGTAAGAGATGTGCCTATAGAGGATTCACTGGAAAGTTGTATAACAGGGTGGCAGTATTGTCCTGAAACCCCCTCCCTGTTAGTATGTGTGATCATGCCGGGAAAGGGTTAAGTTGGTTTGCTGATGCCCTAAGGCAGAACACCCCCTGGAGATAAGGGAGATAGAGGTGGTGTTTTAGAGAGGGAGTGAATCTACTAAGGCCAAACCTTGGGAAGGGAATTCTAGAAGGAGCCACTGGGGTGTAAAGGAGGTTTGAGATGAGCTTTCATCTTACTGTTGTTTTCCATGTGAATAAAGTGAAGCTCCAGAAGGAGTTTGGACTTTGGATAAGATGTGGACTGTTTGCAGAGAAGATTGGGAAGAGTGTCTGCTTGCCAGGCGATAGCAAGGGCCTGACTCTGGGAGGTGCTAGGAATTTCATTGGCTATAAGGCTTATATTTGGGCTTAGCACTGCCCAAGGTCAAGCCAATTGTTTCTAAACTCCCTGTTTCTAAACAGCTAGGCAAGCACAATAGATATGGTGTAGAAGGCATATTCAAAACTACTCAGGACATTGTGATTTTTTGTTAAGACTAATGTAAAGGCCCAAAGAATTTAAATGACACAATTTCCAATCCCTCTGGTTTACCATTACTAACACTGATGCAACCCAACCAGTAAAATTCTTAGCCATATCCCTGATGGAGCCAACCCATTCAGGGAAGGTGAGTGAAGTCCAATGTCTAAAGAAGCTCTGATTGGCCTGTGAATATATTGGCATCTGGGATTCACAGATGGTAAGAAAGCACTTAATTCACTAGCAGAACTATTGTGTGCTTATGTGAGTTGCAATTCAACAGAGCTTCCATGTACAGCTTTGTGCAGGATGGCAGGGTTACTCCCTTCTCAAATTGCCATTAAAAGGTAGCACATGTGGAAATACAGTAAGCTTTATAATAAAAAAAAAAAGCTGCAATGTTTAACAAGACTGGCCATGTATATTGATATCGAGTATACCCAGACTTAAAACAGTAAAAGCAAAGAAAGTCTAGGAAGGAACATAACACCCCATACTTCAGTGCATAAGCCAACCCCTATTGTTAAGAGAAGACTCACTCTTCCTTGAGGCATATTATCCCATAGTTGTCAACTGATAACCGCAGGATTGCTTGAACCTACCAGTAAAGCATCTGGGGCTGGCCATTACCAAAGACAAGCTGTCTAGACTAGATGGACCACTGCTCTATTCCAGTATAGCAATTCCTGTGTGTCAGTATGGCTACATAGGGTGAGGTCCCTTGACTTTAGTGGGGTCAGGATTTCATACCTAAACTAGACATATGTCTATGTACTTGCCTTCCTCTGCTTTCCATATCACTCCAGTTGTTAAAATTTACTCTATAATTGCATTATGTCTATAATTCCATAGGTGAACATAGCAGTTAATGAGACAGAGTGATCCAGAGTTGAACATCTTGCTTCTTTTCCTTCAAAGTTTCCTGCAATTCTGAAATGTACCTGTATATATGGTCCTTTGTCCAGGACTCATTTTAAGGGGCCTTTCTGCATCTCCAAAATCAATAAGTCATCACTAATGAATAATAATATTCATAAATATTAAAGGATACAAGACTTCACATAAGGCCTTCCAAAGTCCACAGAAGTCATTGGAGGACTCCTGTTGACTTCAGTGGACATTGGATCAGGTCCTGAGGGGGGAAGCAAACGTGAGAAAAGAAACAGATTGATTCCTCAAATGTTAACTGCTTTGATCCTCCCCTACAACAGCCATTTCAGCTAAATCCCAATGCACTTTTGTTTCCATTGAAGAAAGCTACTGTAATGACCCACTAGTTACTGGTTAACAGGTGTTCAATCTCCTGTTCTGCTCTCATCCATAGTAAAGGATCATTTTAGAATTTTATTCATCATTGTTGTGAGCTAAGATTCAGCTGGCTACTGTGACCTTCAGTTTTAAATTCTAAAACATGATTCTGCTAAATTCATTGTCACTGGTGTAAGTCCAATTCAATCTATGGATTTACAAGCAAGGATGAATTTGGCCTGCTATGTTTAAATATGTGCAAGAGGGAGATTACTCTGGTTAATAACTGGACACCATTTACTGTACAGCTTTCAGAGACAGTGGATAAAAATAACTTGTAGCAAGGTCAGTGATATGTGGATGGAGTCCCTTATAAACTCACTGCCCTATTCTGACAAAATACCTTCGCCAGCTCCAGGTATATTATGCAGAACAGCACTCACAGGAATAAAGCAGTAATTGTAATGGACATTGGTGTCACTGGACAATTTATCTTCCTTAAAAGCACTTTACTTTACAAAAGATGCTCTTTTAGCTTGGGAAATTGAATTGATGGCCACACGGGAACATTTGTCTAATTCACAAAGAGTTCTATCATTAGCCATGATTGTTTGATCAATACTTACATAAGAGTAGAATTTACTCACATGACACGTCAGCCTTTCTTTATTCTTTAATAAACGAAGATTTCTGGTGGGTGACCTGTAGTAACATCCACCTCATGGGAAACCTGAAATGTAATATATACTGCTTGATTTTTAACCACACAGTGCTACAATGAAATACAACTACTTGCTGTATCTCAAGATTCAACTAAAGCAAGGGAAAATTCTGGCTGGTGCTATGATACTAATCTACACCAGTTCAAGGTTTTGCAGTAGTGTCACAACATTAGTGCTCAATAACTGAAAAGAAAAGTAGCAATAGCATAGTAGAGGCTTTGTGTGTGGTGTCCGGTAGTGGCTGAACCCCAGAAGTTGCTGGAATTACTATACGCTAAAGGTATATGAAGTCTCATTGCTTCTTGGTTTATTTTATGAAGTATAATAGAGAACAGAATCCTGAATTTTTGTAGTGGGGGCTTTAAACCCTTAAGAGAAGGAAATAATTCCACAACTCTAATTAAAGTGCTGTAATTGTTTATGCCTCTAGTAAGAATTTCTTTCTCCTACATGCCCGTTCATCAGATTTGCTCTAGTTTCATTACATCTTTTCTCCTTCTTAGGTCTATTTTGTCAACAACAGCTTAATCCCATGTGGCACTTTGTGAAGATGTCTATTGCGTTCCTGGAAGATGAACCAGTACCCTACATGTGTATCAAAGGAATTTCTAAAATGATATTAGATTATTTGGGTCAAAAATACTTCCTATTTGTCTAACACCTTCATACCTACTGTAACAGATCCAGACTGGTTGGATGCAGGAGTCTGGTAGAAGGGAAACACATGGGGTGAATAGTTTTCTCTTTCCTGAGTGATCAGGACAGAGGCTACCCCTGAGCAGTCAGGAAGGTGCTAGAAGCAATTAAGTCAGGCAGACTTCATAAGACACCTGGAACCAATTAAGAACTGATTAGAAGCAATCAAGGGAAACAGGATAATCAAATCAGCTGAAGCCCATTTAGAACCAGCTGGGACTAGTTTAAAAAGAAGCCTCTTCAGCAAGGCTGGCTGGTAGGAGCTGGGCATAAGAATGCGTGTTGTGGGAAGACTAGGAGAAAGAAGGGGTGCAGTAAAAAAGCCAAAAGAACAAGAGTAGTTAGATACTAAGGAGGGTGCTAGGAGAGGCTGTTTGGGGAAGTAGCCCAGGGAAGGGCTATAGCTCTAATAGTATAGGAAAACTACCTGTAGCTGCTACCAATCAGGGTCCCTGGGCTGGAAGCCAGAGAAGAGGGCAGGCCTGGGTGTCCCCTCCCGCGCTGCCCCCCCCCCATGCTCCCTGACAAGGAAGGTGGGGACTAAAGAGGGTTCTTACTCCAAACCCATTGACTGACCGATGATGAAGATGACTCAGTAAGCTATAACTCTTGCCTCTGGGGGGGAGAGAGGCTGCATTGAGGGTCACAGCAAACATCTGAGGCAAACCTTAACTGGCTAGAAGTGTAGCTCTGCCCCATCCCCTGAGGCAAGACAGTGCTCTGCCCCACTACATAATATGGGAGACACTCTATGTTCTAAGACAAGCCATGTTTTTCATATATGTTTTCATTCAAAGGACTTTTATCCCGTGTTCCCTCTAATTTTTCCTCACATGTGCAGAATAAATTTTATGTTCATCAATATGCAGGTGATGTGTGACACCATCACCTCCATATTGGTGCACATAACAAAATTCATGTAGAGGGTGTGGGGCTGAGGGGTTTGGAGTGTGGTAGGAGGCAGAGGGCTAGGGTGTGAGGGGGGTGAGGGCTTTGGCTGGGGGTGTGGGCTCTGGTGTGGGGCTGGGGCAGAGGGTTGAGTTGTGGGGGGATGAGGGCTATGGGGCTGGGGAGGAGGGGCTCAAGGCTGGGGCAGAGAGTTGGGGTGTGGGTAGGGTGAGGGCTTTGGGGTGGGGCCAGGGAGGAGGGCTTTGGGGTGTTCCAGGGCTGGCTTCAGGGTTTTTGCTGCCCCAAGTGGCAGGGGGAAAAAAAGCTGTGATTGTGATCTGCGGCAGCTCCACCGCGCTGCTTTCTTCTTCGGTGGCACTTCAGCGGCTGGTCCTTCCCTCTGAGAGGGACCAAGGGACCTGCTGCCAAAGAGCCTGGACTGCTGCCCCAAGCA
This sequence comes from Gopherus evgoodei, assembly GCF_007399415.2. Classification (NCBI taxonomy): domain Eukaryota; kingdom Metazoa; phylum Chordata; order Testudines; family Testudinidae; genus Gopherus; species Gopherus evgoodei. The sequence goes on along the minus strand of NC_044334.1, from coordinate 12,649,342 downwards.
CCTGCTGGCTGAGCTGGTGCCTGGAGCCGGCCCTGTCCTGGGCTACAGCAGGGAGAGATGACTCCCCACAGTACCTGGGCTGGGGGAAAGGGGGAGAGCTGCCCCTCCCCCAGATGTAGCAGGTCCCAGACAGGGCTGGGCTTGGGCCACCCTTCCCTCAGCCATGGGTTCTCTGAGTGCCTGCATGGCACTAAATAGGCTGCTGTGCAACCATGCAGCTTACAGGGAACTTCGCTTGTATCCCTAAATATCCAACTTTATGTTCCTTTTTCCGTGCATCACAATTATAAATCATTTCAAACTGCTTTGTTAACCAAAATCCAACTTCACCTCATTTTTCAAAGAGTTTGTTAATAGATTATCTCAGACATAAAGAAACTGCATGTATAGCCTGTAGTCAAAAACAGGAATACCAGTTTTTATAAGGGAGATTCTGTTACAGCTTTTAGAAATCATATGTTTGTCAGTGTCAACATGTCAGAGTAGTGTTGATGCTGAAGGGACATAAAATATATTTTTCTCACGAAATCACAATCTTACACTGAGGTTATCAGATAATATGTCCAAGCATTCAGATTACTGCCCAAAATGGCTTTCTATATCAGAGATGGACCTAGGCTGCATAATTCAAGTTTGGATTAGGATTTTGGGGTGGTTGAGCTATGGGGTTTTGGTTCAGATCTATTACAGAATAAATACCCAGAACCTCAGCTAGTATAAATTGGCAATGATCCCTTGAAGTCACATTGATTTATACCAACTGCGGTTCTGAGCCAGTTCCGATCCCTCCTTCTCTCCTTATAGAAAAGTCTAACCTTTCTAGAAATTACTTAAAGCATTCTATAGAATGTCACCCCTGTTATAGAATTTCAGAAGATGTCTGTGAAACCTACAGGCAAGGGATCATGCTTTATGTAAGGGGACTGTTGGCTCCTTGCTAAAACTCAGTGGAGTTTTTTGTTTGGTTAGCTCCCAGTACCAAAAGAAAAGGGAAGGATCAATAGGAAATCAGGACCCTGAGACTGACAGTCCCCAGGAACAATGGGGAGAGGAGAGGCCAGTGCTCCAAGTCAGGGCAGGCAGGCAGGCTAATAAGGGAGTCAGGAGACCAGGGAGGGTCCCATCCTCCATGTGAGCTGGAATTCACTGCGTCAGAGAAGTGGGGCCAACCTGAGGAGAGAGCAGGGGCCTGAGTTGAGCTGGGGAGCAGGCCATGCCATCCAGGGAAGCAACCCAGGGAGCAGATCTGTGCTGGGAGAACTGCAACAACCAGAGCCAGAGGGGACAGAAAAAGGAGCCCAGGGAGCAGGAGGCAGAGCAGCAGCAGTGCTGAGGCAGTGTGGGGCTGGAAGTTGGGCTGGAGCTAGGGTGACCAGACATTCCGATATTTAGGTGTTTGTCCCGCATCTCGACTGATCTTTGGTCGGGATGCAATTTGTCCTGATATTTCGTTCTGCTGGCAACACTCGCCTTTTTTATTTATTTTTTTCCCTCACTGCTCTGCTGGCAGCACTTGCCTTTTTTTTGCTCTGCTGGCTGACAAACTTCCCCCCCCCTCCCCGCCCCACCCCAATGTGTCCTGATATTTTCTCCCTCTCATCTGGTCACCCTAGCTGGAGCAGTCCAGAGCTGGCTGCAGTGAGCAGCTGGGGAGAGCAAGGGAGACCCTGGGCAGCTGGCCCAGCACAGGGAGAAGTCCCCAGCCAAGAGGCCTTGCAGGCTAGACTTGGAGGAGGACTGTAGCCCTGGCAGGAGGACTGATGATAGGAAAAAGGGTCCTGCCACCTAGAGCACAGCCAGGTGTGAGAAGGGGCCTGGGACATGTGAGGAACAGACTGTGAACTTCCCTTATATTCCAGAGATGCTGGTTGTGATGTCCCCATGCCACAGAGCAGGGTGATGGGTTTTCTTGAACCTTTCCCATTTTTTCCTTATTTTTTCAAATTGATTGCAGTTAAATAAATTGTATTTGCTTTGAACTGTATGTAATCAGTGGGTCAGGGAAGCATCCAGTATAAAAGGGAGCACCCTGGAGTGGGGACACCTTAGCCCCTGCCCTAAGTCACAATGACAAGGTTGGGAGTCAAGCCCCCAGGAATTCTGGGCCCAGCCTTGTTGGGGTTATGAGAACACTGCCACAGAGGGCAGTGGAAGGGGAGCCCCTGAGGTCAGGCAGGCATCTGGGTAAAGGGAGTGGGAGCAAGGACTCAAATCCTTTTGCTAACCTATTTCACTGGGATAGTGTATAAGCCAGGAAAGTTCCCCACAATAGCGGGACCATTCCCCCGCTTACATTTATAAAATTCCATAAATATTTCTGTAGAACCTGATTACTTTTCAGTAAAACCTGAGTTGTTTCATCCTCCTTAAATTTTATAGTTTCCTCTCATTGGATCAGATTCAACACTGGACTGACTGCTGATGTCAGTTACGTTATTTCAGATTTACACTGGTGACATTGAGATCAGCATCTGTATATCCCTTCTATTTCTCCTCAGAGGTGCCTAATCTTCCTTCTAGATTATGGATTTTCTTCTCTTAAGCATTTCTAAAAATACCCCTGTATTTACTGGTAAGAGGAGAGCAGTTACCTTTGAATGACAGGTGATTCAGAAATAGTGTCCTCCTTTTCTTCTTTCTCTTGACTTGTCTTTACTTCCTAAAAATAATATATTTTCCATCTATATAATTTTATGTGCTCCATAAAGCATCATGCAGATAAACATAAAATACAGGTAACAATATACAACATCATTTGGCCAATTGTCATGATGTTTAAAATCTGAAGCACAGCTGTTTGTTTGAAATGTCTTTTTAAACTGTGTTTTCCGTTTTGTTGCTTTTCTCATGTTATAAAAACAATTTTTTAAAAAAGTGCACTGATCTGTTGACCAAATGTTGCAGTGTTTGGCACGTGAGACCCATTTTAGTCGCAGTGGGACATAAAGGGTCAAATCCTCAGATGGGGTAAACTAGACTAATTTAAATGGAGCTATGTTAGTTTATCTGAGCTGAGGATCTGGCTATTAGGGTTAGACTGTGACATGAAGTAGAAGGAGTGTGGATAAGCCACATTCTTGCTCATAGAAACACTGGTAGAAATCATAGAATATTAGGGTTGGAAGAGACCTCAGGAGGTCATCTAGTCCAATCCCCTGCTCAAAGCAGGACCAACACCAACTAAATCATCCCAGCCAGGGCTTTGTCAAGCCAGGCCTTAAAAACCTCTTAGGATGGAGATTCTACCACCTCCCTAGGTAACCCATTCCAGTGCTTCACCACCCTCCTAGTGAAATAATGTTTCCTAATATCCAATTTAGACCTCCCACACTGCAACTTGAGACCATTGCTTCTTGTTCTGTCATCTGCCACTATTGAACAGCCTAGTTCCGTCCTCTTTGGAACCTCCCTTCAGTTAGTTGAAAGCTGCTATCAAATCCCCCCTCACTCTTCTCTTCTGTAGACTAAATAACCCCAGTTCCCTCAGCCTCTCCTTGTAAGTCATGTGCCACCAGCCCCCTAATCATTTTTGTTGCTCTCCACTGGACTCTTCAATTTGTCCGCATCCCTTCTGTAGTGGGGGGACCAAAACTGGATGCAATACTCCAGGTTTGGCCTCACCAGTGCCAAATAGAGGGGAATAATCAGTTCCCTTGATCCGCTGGCAATGCTTCTACTAACACAGCCCAATATGCTGTTGGCCTTCTTGGCAACACTGCTGACTCATATGCAGCTTCTCGTCCACTGTAATCCCCAGGTCCTTTTCTGCAGAACTGCCTGTAGCGGTGCATGGGATTCTTCCTTCCTAAGTGCATGACTCTGCACTTGTTCCTGTTAAACCTCATCAGATTTCTTTTGGCTCAATCCTCCAATTTGTCTAGGTCACTCTGGACCGTATCCCTACCCTCCAGTGTGTCTACCTCTCAATACAGCAGTAAATGACTAATCCTCCTGCTCTGGTTAAGGGGCTGTGGTTTGTGTGGGAATGGGTAGAGAGTGAAGCAAGAGTTCCGTACTGACCTGCCCACCTGCTCTGGGGAGCGAGTAAGAAGGAGAATAAGCCTTCTTACTCATGCATGCTTGCATCTGAGGCCTAGATAGTGCAGAGAGGGATATAGAGGTGGGAACTCACTCCCTTGTGCTGATGTTCAGTCTTAATCTCACACAATCTAGCCCTTTGTTTAAAAAACCCCACCACAGTGTGTCACATAACTGATTCTCATTCATATTATTTGAACGGTTAGGTACGTAAGGACAGGGACTCTGTGTGTGCTCCCTCAATCTTCTCATTCATTTGCTTTAGGTTAGTGTACCTTGTAGTATCTACTCCAGGATTTCTGGCAATGGATTACCATATGCTTGAACTTGTGACTTTAATTAAACTTGTCAAATTGATGCTCTTGAAAAGTGTACTTCTTATGATTCTTTTCAACTTCCTTTGATCCTTGCTTGAAGGTAGGAAAAATAGAAACAGACATGGTGATAGATTTGACAGGTGACCTATTACTCCCCAGGAAAATGGAACCATGATGGAACTTCTCTAATAAGAATTCGAAAGGTATTAATGTCACTTTCAATCTAAAAATGTGTGACCTTTATTATGGCTTTGCTGTAATGATAGCTGCTCGTACTCACTGTTCAATTTAAATGCTTGCTGAAAAATGTTCAAATTTAAAAATCACACAGAATCAAGGCAGAGTATTCAATAAATTGCTCCTGACTTCAGTAAATTAATCAAAATGCTTGAAGACTGAATCAGCTGGTGTATTTTGAAAGCAGGGATCAAAGGGGCTGAAAATCCAGAGCATTGAACTGTAGGAGGATTTTTACTTTGCGAAAGTGTGCTAGGTGAGCTTTACAACTGATAACAATGAGACAGATGCTGATATTTCTGAAGAAAAGTGGATGCATAGTGGGTTCTTGTATGCTGCTATTCCAAATGCTGATCCAATGAGAGTCAAATTCTGGTCCAATGAAGTCACTGGGAGTTCTGCAATTGACTTCAATAGGATCAGGATCTGGCCTTGAGTTCTGTATCCTTCAGAAGCATTTATTATTATTTTTTTAAGCTCGTTCACTTCCCTCACCATTATGTTAGTGTCATTATAGACCAGGGATCATCAACCTTTGGCAAGCAGTCCATCAGGAAAATTAACTGGTGGGCTGGGACAGTTTGTTTATCTGCAGCATCAGCTGATTGCAGCTCCCACTGGCCACGGTTTGCCGCTCCAGGCCAATGGAGGCTGCAGGAAGTACTCATAAAAAAATTGCTGAATGCATGAGATTGCTGCACTGCAGTCTATAATAGCACCTACAAGGGCCAAGTGCTTTAATGATTATAGAAAAGTGTTGCCGAAAGGATCTGCAAAGAGGTTCTAAATAAGAGAGGCAGATTTAAGCATGTGCTTAACTTTAATTGCACGCATAGCCTCACTGAGTTCTGTGGGATTTCTTATGTGCCTAGATTCAAGCATATGCTTAAATCTTTACAGGATCAGGGCCACAGCTGGAATCTAAAGAAACTGAACTTTATATCAGAGTGCATGTTATACAGAGAAGCCTGTAGAATGGAACCAGCTTAGCAATACGTGGTGTACCTTGCATAAATGATTAATCCTCAACTTTTCTACTCCATACTTTCCGATTTGCCACTGTTTAAATACTGCTCAAGCTGCTTCTCAAACTCGCTAAAGCACTTTGTTCCATTGAATCTGTGAGATAATGCGTTTCGTGTGTTGATTAACCTTTTGTCTGGAACACTTTTTATGGTGAAGCTCTGTAGTTTCACCCAAACTACTTTGGATAGAACATTAAATTGAAAATCTCAGTGATGCATTTGAAGCGTTTATATTTAACAAGTGGGTTACCAGATAGTCAAAAATTCCAGTTGTGTATAAGTGTATGGATTAAACTAATGTATAGTCAGTATTGTCCTAATAAATGGACACTTAAATCAACATGCCACCCTTACTCTTCTAGACCACAATTTTCAAAAGCAGTGATGGGATGTGAGCATCCAGTTCCCCTTGTATTTCAGGAAGAGGTGGGCACCTAATCACTTTACATGCATTTGACAATCGCATCCTTGCTCCCTTTTGTTTTGTTTGTTTGCAGAGTTGGACAAATTGGAGGAAGTTTTGGGTTGTGCCAAGCTACATCATTTGGTTTTGGGGTTTCCAGATGTGAGCGTTATCAACTTTATTAGGGCCTGTGTACTTTCCTGTGTTGGCCGATCTCCAGTTTTTATCTTCTGGTCTTTGTTCATATTTGTTTAAAAAATATAATCTACGAAGTAATTAGTTCCTGTACAAAATCTTACAGGCACCATTCTTCCATTGCAGGATACAGATAATTCCTATTTGGAGTCATCCAGGCTTATTCCTATCCTGTGATGGGAGAACTGGGGCCATAGGATTTATAGCCCAGTCCATCTCCCATTGAAACCAGTTGGAATCTTTCCCCTGACTCTGATGGGCTCCAACTCTAATTTGAGTTGAAATGAGCCTTAAGGGCTCAAACCTGCAAGGTAATTAGCACTGACATCCACCAAAGTACCCAAGCATACACTTAAATTTAAACATTAAGTAGAACTGCTCAGGAGTTTTTCAACAAAATGTTTTGTGGGAAAGGGTTGGTTTTGATTAACCTTTTGTTGGGAAAGGTCTCTTGGGTCCAGAATGGATTTTTTTTTTATCAAAACCAGAGAGCAGGACCCACCATGGAATAGCATGGTGGATATGGCACTCACCTACAATGTGGGAGACCTACATGGGTGCCCTAACCATGAAGCTATTAACTACTCTGGGATGGGAAATCTATTTTTCTGCAAAAAAATAAAATAAAAATGGATAAATCTTGGTTTTATCCTGATGTGGAACAGAAAATATTTTGAGCTCTCAAAAATTTTCACAGGATTATTTCCCACCCAGCTCCAAATGTGAGTAATCTCCCATTTAAGCACACATTTAAATACTGGACTGGGGCAGAGAGCTCATCAACCTTTAGGATTAAGCCCTTAGACCTTAGTTTGGGGGACACTTACTCCAGGTCAGGGACAGCAGGAACTAATTCATTGGATGCTTTGATCATCCAAATAAATAAGCTGCTTCTCTTCCTCAACAAGTCTTCAAATCTTAATGCATTGCACCTGGGTATTAGAGTAGTCATTCCATGCAGTGGCACTTTCCTGAGAGCATTAATGACCTTCCTCATTTTTGGCAGCAGTAAGTATATTACAAGCCTGTAGGAGCTGGAATCAATTCATACAAGCTCATGAGAATCTGTTTTCTCACCCAATGATCTTTAAGCAAAGATACTTCCATGTCATCCTACCATCTATCATTTTTGGGGCAAGTCTGGCCACTTTCTCTCCTTCCCTTTTTCTATTATTTTGGGGAGGGAGGAAGGGTTCTCTATCTTGCACACTGCATCAGTTGGGTATAAGACATGTTTCATTATCCAATTGTTAGCAAGAGTGGGCCAGATTCTTAGCTCCCTGAAAGTAACATAGTTCCATTGCCTCTACTAATTTACAGCAGGTGAGGATTTTCATTGGCTTTAATAGAGCTACACCAAGTTCCAACAGCTGAGGGGCCAGACGATCATTCATAGTTGGTTTTGTTCAGTTCTAGTTATTTTCCAAACTTGTTTATGATTTTACTGTATATAGAGCTGGGCAGGAACAAGATTTCCATTTCATGTGAAATTGCACAATTTCAAAATTTTTCTCATTCTGAAATGGTTCCAAAACAAACAAAAAAAATCCAAACTTCCAACAAAATTAAACAACAGAAATAATTATGTCAAGTAGACTGAAATATTTCATTGCAGTTTCATTCATTATATATTATTAATTGAAACATTTATTTTGAAACAAAATTTGAAACATTCCATTTGGAAAATGTCAGACTCCATTTCAGCCTTATCAGAATGATCTGGTTCTTTTCCCTACACCCAAAATGAAATTTCATCCAAGCTGACATTTTCATGAAACATTTCGCTTTTGACAAACACGCATTTTCTGGCAGGAAAACATTGTGCTGGAAAATTTCTAACCATCTCTAGTAGCATAATTGTGGGTTGTATTGGTTGTATATGGGATCAGAGTTGGGATCTTTATAATGTAAAATGGGCAGTGATTAGTCCAGGCTCCAGTATATAAACAGGCACCAGCTAAAATATTTGGCACATAAACCAAGCCTATGACAATGAACATGGTGATTGGAAAAGCCTTCCACAGAGAATCAGGCTGGAAGAGACCACCTGGGTCATTCAGTCCAAAACTCTTTTATGGCGCTTCAATTTTCTCCACATGGCTGTTTTTTATCTAGTCTACTCTTAATCTTTTTGGGGGTTGTGGCTACAACTCCCACTCTAATATTCTTTTGTCTGACCACCATTGCCTTGTAAGAAACTTTTTCTAATTTCTTACTTAAAAGCTTTCCTTTCTTTTAGTTCTCAGCCATTTCTTCTCATATTGACAGTCTCAGCAGTAGATCTAACTATCCCATCCCCCTTCTTTATACTGGTACCACTTAAGCAAATATAGACAGTTATACTATTCTTTCATTATCAAAGCTATACAATCAACAACTGATTTTTTTTTTAAACCTTTGGTCCATGGGATGCAAACTATGTTCCTCTCTTGCACCAGCAGGGGCCGCTACACTGCAAGAAGCATTCACCCTGTGGTGGAGCTACTGCCACTGCCTCTTTCTGAAGAGTTCCACTGTGGGATGGCAGCTTTACATAAGAGCCCTGTCAGTGAAGGATACTTGTTTCAGCATGTCTGACTCAGCTGTTCATAATTCTGTACATTTGCCAGATAATTTGCTCCTCCCTGACCAGTCCCATCCTCTTTAGAGGCCTTCCTGACTGACTGAAATCATGCCTAGTGAAGTGGCATTGTGAGTACCTTGTAGTGATCCCTTGGGGCACCCTGTGTCCTGGCCAACACAAGCTGGATCTGGTCCATCATGTTTCCTTAGCCACTCTCATGCCCTCAATTTGTAATAATTATATAATCCTTCTCTAGATCCTCTCTAAAACCATTTTTCCTGAGAATTTTCTTTCAAAGAGAATTTCAAAAATTTCAGGCTTTGTCCCAAATAAGAAGAAAAAAAAAGTTTGGAAATCCTCCAATCCTCCACAAATAAGAATTTCCATCCTCTGCACATCTCAAAATAAAAACTTAAAGATCAGATTATTATCTTACTACCATAAAGCTAAATCTAGAGCAACTTCATTTTAATTAACAGATTTACTCCATACTTATACCAGTCTAAATGAGATCAAAGTCTGTCCCTAAGCCATGAGTAGGCCATATAATTCCATATATGCATGCACTAAGAATATGGTAACGCTATGCTGAGTATCACTAGGGCAATGTTAATATAACTGTTCAAACTAGGAACATTGTTTCTGGTTAGAGCAAATATATTATGACAAAACCTGTGTTGTGCTGTCATCCTGTTCCTGGAGTAGGACTACTTTCAGGGCTGACACTTCCCATGGTTAAGTCATCTCAGGTGGCTTTCACCACCTTTGCTGCCTCAGAATTTTCCCACACTGAGCCCATCTCTGCAGAATTTTTCATTGAACTTGAACATTTCCACCACCATTTTTAGCTGCTAGATGGCAAAGGCCATTTATTGGAGACTACATATGAATTGCCTTTACATGCTCAAACAAATCATGTCCACACCCTGACAGGGATACTCCTCAAATCCTTCCTGCATCGTTAGCTCAATGTGAGCACTGAGGATGGCTTGTGCATGTTTTCATAATGGGTGCTATTTATAACTTTCACTTGGTAAATATATTGAAATATAACAAACAAAAAACTGTGTTACATCAGGAAATCAACTCTTCAGAATTATACTGGAAATGAGAATTGACTGACTATTTAGAGCACTGAGTGCATGCTGCTTTAATAAAATCCTTTCAGTTGAAACCTCCCTGTATTTCCTTTAGGATGGGGAACATCTAATAGAATGCAATTAATTATGTCTGATTACCTGTGTATAATAGTGTTGATTGCAAATTGTGTGTAGTGCTGGGGCTCTATACCAAAAGTATTGTTCTCAGGTGCTTTGGCACTTCAGGATCTTATCAGCGTTTCCATTATTTTATTTCTTATTTTTGGCATATATAATTTAGCAGCAATAGAACAGGAAATCTCACAAAGGTTGAAAAGTGACATGCCTATGGGGAATAAACTGTAGAATTCAGAATAGGTATGCTGAAATCAGACTGTGGAAAATGTTCAGAAAGAAAGGTGAATTCATCCAAAATTCAACTTGCTTCCTTCTTCGCTGGAGGTTTGAAACGTGTCTGATGTTTGTCTAAAGGTTTGCTATGTTCACACACCTTTTTGAGTGAATTTTGAATGACTCTAAGCCCACTTTTGTGCTGAACTGATGATGGTTCTACATCATAATCAGGTGACATTCAGCATGAAACATCAGTCTGAATCTAAAGGACAATGTTAAACTGGGCGTCCAAATCCACTGAAAATCAGTCCAAGCAAATGTTTCAGTGAAGAGAAACCACTGAGCTTTGCAGAGCCCTGGATGAAACAAGACTATAAAACAAGGACAGAAAAAGATCTCTTTGCAACAGTAAACAAGGGCTTTATAGTTCATGTTCAGCTTACAAACTGAAAGGGGACTGATCTTTGTCAGAGCCTTCTAAACCCTTGTGAAACCATCATCCACAACAGGCCTCATGCAAGGAGAGATTCCATCTATGAGCTCTAGAAGGAAACTTTATTTTAGCTGAAAATCAAACGACCTTTGCTTTGATTAATGTGTGTGTTTAAAATACAGAAGTAACGGGGCGAAAAAAAATTGAGACCCTGCAAAGATAGCTTGATTCCGCTATCTTTCATCTCACACAAACTGTCACAAGATAGAGCTCTCTGGCAGTGTTTCAAAGGGAAACCCCACAGGAGCATCTTCTCTTATGGTATTTCAAAGATACCAGATTATAGCAATTGCCACATTCCCAGCATGAGGATGTTTTGTTTTCCCCCGTAGCTAACAGGCAAAAGAGCTAGCTAATTCCATGAAGTGACTTGCTCCCACATCTCTCCTGCCCCAACCTCAAGTCCTGCAAAGAATGGGGAACCAGATTCTCTGTTGGAGACAGGGAGATGCTAAAGAGAATAGCAAAGGATGTTTCACATGATCCTTTTCTTCCTTATTCATTTTGTACTCCAGCTGTGTGCCTATCAGCCCTAGCTGAGACAGAGGGCTCACTGTGCTGGGTGCTCTACAAACAAACCTTGAGCTTTACAATCTAGACAAGAGGGAGAAAGGGTGGGAGGGGAAATGAAGGCACCAAGAGGGAAAGCAACTTGCCAGAGCACTCTCACCAGGTCAGCGGTACAGTTGGGAATATAACCCTGCTCTCCTGAGTCCCAGTCCAGTGCCCTATTCCATTGACTTCAATCAGAGCAGTAACCTACTGCTTACTCTGCCATATAGGGTCTAATTCTGCTTGATTGAAATCAGTGGGATTTTATCATTTATTTTTGTCTGAGTAGGATGAGGCCCATAGCAGGTGACCAGTCCCTGTGCTGAAATGCTTACTGCCTCTTCATCAGGGTTTGTAGTATGCCCAGTACAACAGGGCCATGCTTTAGATTGCAGCCTTTACTAGAAATGTTTAGCAGTCACATTGAATAACAGAGTGCTACCTATGGGACAGGGATAGGCACACTGATTTGGTTACAGAAGAGCCTCCCCAAAACTTGCACAAAAGCTAAACTCAAGCCAAGCAAGGGTGTGAGTACAAGGGGTGTTGACAAGGGTACTAGAGGCTTGACAAAGTATTAACTTTTTCTTATTATTTTTCACTTTCACAGCCCCTTCTGCTCTTCCAGGTTCACGTCAATCCTAGCTGGAAAGTGCCGACCTAGAATGACAAAAATCTTAAGTGCAGAGCTATGTAGCAAGACGCCCATAAAGACAGCCATTATGGCCCTAAATGCCGCTGAGCCCCTACAGCTCCCTGTAAAGTCAATAAACACTAGATACTATCATCCAGCAGGATGGGAGCTGTCCTCTTGTGGCATCTCCTAGCATCCGGCAAGGTGTTTAAGCACTTGGGTCTCAGTCCTATGTAGTCCTAAGCACTTCAACCCCTATTGCTTCTAACAGGAGTTGAGGGCTTTCAGCATTGAACAGCCTGGGCCTTTTTCACAGGGAGGATAAACCACAGAGATGAAGTTTTTAGGTTTATTTTACATCCTGGAAAAAACAACTATCAAAAGTAAAGTCTCTAGTTTCAGAAAAGCAGCAATGCTGTCTGTAAGAATGAGCTCAGGGTTGAGGACTAGACCTTCCTGAGACACTGATTCAGTAAAGCATGTGCTTAAATACTTGGCTGATTTGGGGTCTGAGTTCTTATCTTCATGTGACTGCTTGGTTGCTGTGTAGACTTGGGCAAGTCACTTCGCCTTGCTGCTCCATTCTTCCCTTCTGCAAAATGGAGACCATAACATAGCAAGGGTTAATTAATGCTTGTATTTCCATATATCTGAAATGAGGATAATACTTCCTGACCTTCATAAAACTAAGTCTTCATACTTGTTATTTATTTGAGTTATTTATTTAAGTATTATCAGTACAACCCTCACCCTGTGCAAAAGGAAGACCCCTCAGCAATGCAAAATTGGCTTATTTTTCTGCAATTGAGGCATATAATTTAATAGTCTGTTCACACAAATCCCTCAGATTAGAAGTGTAAACCTCTGCTTTGGCTTACCTAGGCTTCCTGGAACAGCAGGCTCAAATCCCTTATACGTTGTGTTTGTTTTCAGATGGTGGAATATCTGCTGCTCCTTAAAAAGTCATTGGGTTTGCGGGCTAATCAGAACTGGAAATTAAGCCACTTATTTAGGTGCCTAAATATGGATCTAGATGCCTAGCTCTAGGGTGTCAAGCTCTTAATAGGTACAGTATCGGTGAATTCAGTTGGGGTAGTATAACTGGCCAAAACATCATAGCTTCTTTGTGTATTATCCTTTATTAGGGGCTGGGGAGGAGTCACACTGTTTTGGTTTGGAAGGAGAAGGGGGGAATTTTAAATATTTTTTGAAACAGGTTAGCTAGAAAGAAAACACATAGCAACAGAAAGAATCTCTGCTAAATTTATCGACAGCAACATAAAATGCTTTGTGAATTTTATATGTGTGCCAGTTTTCTTGTTCATCTCAAAATGACATTTTAATGTTCACTGCTTCACTTAGTACCTTAGCACTTAGCAGAGAAAGTACAGAGAAGGGAATGTGTGTGTGTGAGAGAGAGAGAGACAGAGACCCTGAAAATGACAAGCTTAACATAACCGCAATAAAATAAGCTGACCTGACTTTCAACCCATCTGCTAAGGTTGTAAATCACAATGTAAAGTGGATTTTCCTTGGACCTCGTCATCATCTAAAGGACTATCTATGATCTCAGTTTCTCTCATTTTCCGCTATGTGAGACTCTTAGCATTGGAAGGCCTGGACTCTTAAACCTGGCAAAGAAAGGCACAAAGTGGGATTTGCCTAATTGATTTGTGGAGTACAACTCCTGTTGAAAGATCTTGCTAATGCTTGCTTGCATTCAGTGCATGATACCACAGTGATGTGTGCAATATGGATGTTTAGATCAATTACCTATTCATCAGCAAATTCTCCTTACTCAGTTGAAGGAGAAAATCTCCATTATTGTGGGTTCAGTTGTGTGTTGTGGGCCCAAAGCTGGCAGGTGCTCACGGTTGGATGGTAACGAGGCAGCATTTATGTGCTTTGGAGGAGAGAGAGACAAGCTGCCAATGCGGTAGGAGAAAGAGAAAATACTATTTGTATTACAATAGCATCTAGACATTTTAATGAGGTTCCAATCCTGGTTGTGCTAGGTGCTGTATGCACAGCTCACAGTGCACAAAGTCTCTGCTTTGATGATCTTCCAGTTTAAACAGATAAAGATGGGTGGGGGAACCAAGGTATAAAGAGGTGAATTAGCTTGCCCACACATCCTGACTTCCAGCACCATGCCTTACCACTCCATGCCTCTTGAAAGCAGTGTCAGTCTAGCCACAGAGACTGACGGGGAACCGCATCAAAGCCTTCAAAACAGATAAAAGAGACTGGGAAGGGAGGAGTAGTTGTATGGGAAAATAAAAATAGAAGAAAAGGTGAAATAACCTGAGGAGAAAAATCAATTTCCTTAAAATATCATCTGAGAGGTCTGAGTATTGGCCCGGGATTGGATTTTTACATGTTTTAATTTTTGAATATGAGTTTATTTGTGGCCCAGAAGCGGGGCCGGCTCTAGCAATTTCGCCGCCCCAAGCATAGCGGCACACCGCGGGGGGCGCTCTGCCGCTCCCCATCCCGCGGCTCTGGTGGACCTTCCGCAGGCATTTCTGCGCAGGGTCCGATGGTCCCGCGGCTCTGGTGGAGCTGCCGCAGGCGTGTCTGCGGGAGGTCCACAGGAGCCGCGGGACCAGCGGACCATCCACAGCAACACCTACGGCAGCTCCACCAGAAATACCTGCCGCCCTCCCAGCAACCGGCAGAGTGCCCCCCGCAGCGTGCCGCCCCAAGCACACGCTTGGCGCGCTGTGGCCAGGAGCCGGCCCTACCCAGAAGAAATTAAACATAAAAGTCATTTGGAAAAGCTTGCTCTTATTTAATACAGAGCCCTATTGCTTCAAACTGCATTGATTTTTAAAAGGTTCAAGCAGCTGAAGAATAACTATAGTCCTATTCACATCCATTTACTGTATACCAAGATTATCCATTTATGAGACCAACATGCAAAATAGGTCCAACATTTGTTCCTACCCCTTTCTTGTACAAGCCTGAGAGAATTAACCTCTGTGGCTGTAGAAAATGGTGATGCACGCATCAAAAGAATATGCTCCGTTGGAAGTTGTCTCAGTGTCTTTCTTAGCAGAGATAATACCTTCCCCTTAGCTTGAGCTATGTGTTATACATTAGGGAACACAGCTTGAGTGTGTTTTGTTGGAGCTATCCCAGTTTACACCAGCTGAGGATCTGGCTCAAAGTCATATGCATTTGTTCATTTGTCAATATCATTAAAGAAAAATAAAAGGATTTTGCTGGGTTTGGAAACTTAATTTCCAAATCAGTAAAATAGTCAAACGGGCCTGGCAATAAGTTCCATCTGTTGTACATTTATTTACTCTTCCTTTTGGATTAAAAATTAAGCTATCATGTATTATGGTAAAGATATTAAAATGGTCTCGTGTGTGTGTGCAGCAGTCTTTTCCTGGGGATTCTGGAAGGCATTTTTATGATAGGCTGAAACCTTCATTTACCCTACAAACCCCTAGTGGATAAGCAATATTCATTCACAAAACATTATAAATACACATTTAGGTGGTGATAGTCTCCCAGAAGGGCAGTTCAAGCCTCTAGAAACTAATATCCACTTTTAACAAATATATACTTGTTTTTCTCTCTGATGTTCTTCAACAATAGCTTTTTATTTATCAAAATTCATGCATAGGTATCTCACAAACTGGGTAAATCAAGATTAACTTTGTGGAAGACAGTGTGTTTATACTGGTTTTAAATCAGCACAAGGATTAAGCCCCAACATGTTTATAAATTATCTGCCAGGATATATTTTATTATTTATATTTTACTGTAGCAGGCCTCCCAAGACCAGGTCCCACTGTGTTAGAGTGCTGTACAGATACATAGTGAAAGACACTCCTCATTCTGAAGAGTTCACCATTTAAATAGACTAGATGGACAAAGAGGCAGAGAAAGGAAGTATTATTCTCCTCATTTTATAGATGGGCAACCTGGCCACAGAGAGTGAGTGATTTGCTCAAAGTCACCTGAGAAATCAGTGGCAGAGCTAAGAACTGAGCCCTTGGGTCCAAAGAATCTCTCCAGTGCTTTAACCACAAGACAATCTTTCCTCTCTAAGAATAGTTACCTAATTTCTGTCTACACTAGCCTCGTTTAATCTATGCAGCCCTAGATTGTTTAACATTAGTCTAATCCTCCTTTCACTGAAGTTAATGGGAGCATGATCCAGCCCTGTTCTGGTGATGTCTCCCTTCATATCAAATTTGGATGAGGAGCCTGAACTGTCCATCAGTGTAGCCTAAGACTTTGAAGGCAAGTCAACTAAGCACTGGTCTACACTAGAAAAGTAGTACCAGGATAAAGATATTGGTTAGTGGTGTGGATTTTTTACTTATACATTTATTTTCATATAAACCCTAGTGTGGCTGCAGCTATACCACTATGAAGATGCCTTATACCAGTAAAACGTATTCCTCTTTCTCAACCAGAATAAACTATACCAGTATAAGCACTTTTTATATTGATACAGCTACATCTGTGCTAGGTGGGTTTGCCATTTTGACTATACCAGTAGACTTAAAGCAGCGAAATTTGCTAGTGTAGAATGGCCTTAATTCAGCTCATTTGTCTACTTCCAGCCTGCAGTGTTTGTACCCTGTTAGCATCATGATTCTAAACTGCTTCAGACTCTAATGCAGTAGTCCCCCTTGTGCCATTTTACATCTAGTTTCAAAGGCTTCCTAAAGGAATCCCTATCCTTGTCTTAACATTTGTTTACCTACTTGCCAGCTTCCCTTTTGTTTTCACTTCATGACTGAACATTCATTCTAAATCAGCTCATGCTGCTCTTTCCCTCGCTTTATCTTTCAAATGGAGGCACATTTGCTTAGGCCCTGTAGCGTTCAGGTACGGAAAGGTTATATTAGGAAATTTGGTGTGGTACAGTCAGTAATATGGTTTTATTTATCATGTGATTATGACACTAATATGTCCAGTACCCTAAACACATGTTCAGCTATTGCTATTTATATTACAGCATTTACATTCTGTCCACACCGGCAATTTTACTGAGATAATGAATATGATGGATTGTTGTGGTCTGTAGGGCCAGTGGGTGTCAGCATATTTTTGATGACTTCTGCCTTTTTCAATCTTGTTTACTTCTGGTCCAAACACTGAGGTTTCAAAAGACATAAAAAGTACCTGCTGTGTAGATGAATGTGAATTAGAGTGCATGCCTGAAGAGGAAGGTAATATAGAGCTATATGAAGTATTATATACAGGGTTTTTCTCCTCAGGCTCCTTGAGCTATTGTTTTCCCCTTTTTGCCAACAGAATGCACTTTTGCATTTTGAACCATTAGTTTCCATGCAGATCATGTTTTCAAACTTTTTTCTGCAACCACATGAGCTGGAAGCTCATTTTGTTAATGAAAGCTGAAATTCTCACAAAATATCATGATTCTAGGAGCTGGGGCTTTAAGAAAAACACCAAATATTGCGAGACTCGCCATAAAATCACAATACTGTTGTAGCACTGAAATGGTCTCAAAAAAGTCTCAGAGAACTGGTGCTACGTAGATAGCCCAATGGCTGCTGTAACTGACTGGGTCTAGTTTATAACCTGGGAAAATAGACCAAATTCTAATCTCACTTTTGTACTCTGTGACAATGAAAGAGTTACAGGTAGGTCTTGCAACACTCAGAAGTAGTGCTGAGTATGAAGGTTGTGGGGGCTACTCTGTACTAATTTAGGACAACCAGGTCTATAAAAATGTCTGATAGCTCAGATTTGGGAAAGAACAGATTCACCCGATATTAGTGACATTCGGAATTAAAGTATGGAAAATCCTTTCAGAGGAGAAACAGCCTTGTAGCAGGATTGAGTAGCAATGGAGAAACAGCCTTGTAGCAGGATTACCATTTTTGGAATTTGAACAAAATAAATAGATAACAAGAAGAGGTTGACTAATACAAAAGGCTCTTTTAAAGGTAACAACTACAAATTCTGAGTAAGTTTAAACACCTAGGTGGAAAGTTGATGTACATTTATAATGATAAAGTAAAACATTGAGAAAGAGAGGTGTGTGTGTGTGTGCGCGCACACGCATGCAGGGCTGGGCATGTATAAATAAACCCCAAATCCAAAGAGTACATTTTAAATGTTTCAACTTTCTTGAAAGTAGTTAGAATATTTCAGTCCCTGCATTACATTTAAATGGTTTGCATTTTCCCTTCTGGAAAATTGCCTATTTTTACTAACTGTCATGGGCTGATAGGGATCATGTTGCATCTAGTCACGATGCATTACAGTGCAGCAATATTTGCACTGCGACTGCTACCTTATTGGTGCAGCAGCAGATCATGTAATGACGTGAGGTCTTAGCAAAATTAGCACAAACATCCATACAACCCAGAGATAAAATGGAGGAAAATTAATGTTGCCCTACAAAAGCTTGTAATCTGAGAAACAGAGGCTTCAAGGGGCAACCCATGACATAGGAGCTTTAAAAGAGCTTTGGTACCTTTATCCATTTCCTTCCCTTGGTTCACTTGTGTCACCGTGACCTTAGAGTCCCTGGAGTTGTGATTATGTCTGGTATTTTTAACATTGTGAACAAAATGTTTGAACTGTCACAAAACAACAAAATGTGGATGTTACAGCAGAACTCAAGGGCAGGGATCAGCCACCTTTGGCACCCGGCCTGTGAGGGAAATCCGCTGGTGGGCTGGGACAGTTTGTTTACCTGCAGCGTCCGCAGGTTCGGCTGATTGCAGCTCCCACTGGCCACGGTTCACTGTTTCAGGCCAATGGGGGCTGCAGGAAGCAGCGCAGGCTGTGGGATGTGCTGGCCATCACTTCCTAAAGCCCCCATTGGCCTGGAACAGAGAACTGCAGACAGTGGGAGCCACGATCAGCCGAACCTGTGGACACTGCAGGTAAACAAACCCTGACGGGCTGCGAGCCAAAGGTTGCCAATCCCTGCTGTAGGGCAAAGTCCTCTCCCGGCTCCTGTGTCTGCCTTAGCAGAAATGCTGTGGGCCAGACATAAGCAGAGTTTCTGCTTTGCTCAGTCCTTGATTGGTCAGTGGCCAAAATGGAACCTGACATAGGTGTTTATGTACTGTATGCCGGGTAATAACGTGGGGAGTCTATGTTTCTAAAACTAAACTGGCACTTTATTAAGAAAACTATTTACAGAGGTGGTGCAACACCAACTAGCTTTCCACCTCTTTGCATAACAACTGTCCTCCCGGTGCCTTCTCCAAACTCTTCACTCCTGCAACTGTGCTCCTCCCTCCAAGTTCCATGCAGGTTCCTACATAATGGACAACTGCACCAGCCAAGGATCAGGTGAAACAATATGTGTTCTTCCCCACCCACAGCTCTGTCAGGGGAAATCCTCTGCTGCTCCCTTAGGTCAGCTTTCTGGCTGTAAAGTGGCTGTGGCCAAGCAAATCTCTTTTATTCAGGAGTCACTCCAGTTTTCAAGAGTTGGTCTGCAGTATTGAATATATAGTTATCTTATCTGATTGCTTTTAACATGTCTGGATGGCTGAGCAGAAACAGGGTCAGATCTTAGCATAACAAAGTGGGACAGCTAGATTGTCTTGGATAACCCTAGAATTCCATTTGGATTCTACCCAGTCCCAAGCTAACATCCCAATTCATCATCAGAGACTGGATCAGATTCAGTGTACTTCTCTGAAGAACACAGATTCTGTTATCATCCTACCAGGATTTCAATGAAGTCAAACTCCAAACCCCCTCAAAACTTTGTGTACTGGGCCAGATTTTCATCTTAGTTACACCACTGCAACCCAATTGACTTAAACAGGACTGCAGAGGTAAAAATGAGAGGAGAATATAGCCCAAGTAGCATAGATTTCTTTCAAATAGCAAAGGGCTCTTGCAAAACAGCAAAGGACCAATCAAGACGAAAGACTAGTCCAAATTTTCTGTGCTTCTTCAGAGTTACATTTTAAAGTTCAAGATGTTATTTTGTTAATGCATGTATTATCACAAGGAAGAAGACCAAAATCCATAAACCACTGAAAATGAAGCCACAGGGCTAGGCTTTGACTTCAATTATGCCAATATAAATTAGAACCAAATTTGGCCCATGCTTGTTGGGCCTGATTTCTGTATTTCCCTGCACTGTGTGTAGCCACTTACACTAGTACAAAGTGAATGTGAAATGCTACTAAATCAGAATAATGATTTGCATTGGTTTAAATGATTGCACGCACTGCAGGATACTGGAGAATCAGGCCCACTAACTTTGAATTAAAGGAACCAGATTATTCTCTCATTTACAGTGGCCCTATCATCTTCAGAAAGTTATTTGCATATTTTGAGATGCTTGTTCAGAAAGATTCTGGATGTTTTAAGCTTTCCCTTCCCTGCCTCTCCTGCAGTTCAGTTGTTCTTTGACAGTGATGTGATTTCAGTAATATCTGCAACTGCTCAAATTTCAGGGGCTAAATTTGTTAATTGACAAGCTGGCCAGATGGCTTAAGCCCCTGACATGAAACTTACTATGTTTGAAATTCCGTAGACATCAGGATTTGGAGTATAACCACGGGAATTTGCTTCCTGTGGCCACTCAGTGCTGAAAGAACTGTGTGATGACACTCATTCACTGAAGGATATTACCTGACAGAGCTGCAGAAACAGGAGGACTGTGACTATTAAGAAATCAGAAGAAGCAAGGAGGGGGTCGGTTTAAATCATTTTGGGAGAACTGCTGTGGTATAGGTTACATGTCTTTTAACCAAAGGTTCTTTGCACGTCTATCCCCAGCTGAACAATGCGAGCTACCCAGGCTTTGTCTGGAATAAAATAAAAACATGATGATTGTATAACACCCAGTGGCAACTTCAAAATTAGAATAATTCTTTCCATTCCTTCCACCATTAGAGAAGGATGGTCTTCAAAGGCAGAAGATGCAGATACAGTTCCTGACTCTGCCACATATTTCCTATATTTGCCCAAGCAAGTCAAGTAATCTCTCTAGGGCAGATTCTAAAGTGGTACAAACTAGTGTAGCTCTGCTGAGCAGGTTTGGTGAGGTGAGGTGGGAGCTGCGATGTTCTGACATACTTTTTGCTCCTTTGTCTATAGCTGGCATTCACTGTTTGGGAAATGGAGATTTCTTTAATCTGCTCCTTGCACACTCCTCGTCTGTTGATGCTGCTCTTCATGTGAAAAGAAGCAAGAGGGAAGATTCTGGATGACCTAAACCAGAGGCAGGACTGGAAGTCTCTGATTTACACTCTGCACACTCATCTGCAACTGGGTGCTTTGGGAAGGAGCCTCGTGGTCATGGAATATGCATTGCCTGCCCCTGTGATTATAAAATCATGTTGCTATATCAAAGGATTGTAATGCTCCCTTCTAATACCTCACTGATATTTCTCCCCTCAGGTCTGACTTCGGTGCTCTGTGATCCAGATTTAACTGATGTTAACAAGAGTCTTTCTGTTCACTACAGAAGGCTTTGGGTCAAGGTAATAATCAGCAGCACAAGTTAAAACTTCTCTTATCTCTTTCCTAGGCGAGGTTATCACCCTGCGCTGCACCTGAACACACACGGAAATGTAATCTCTTTTGCATTCTGTTCTCTTCAAGACAAAAATAATGTGGGCCAAAAACTGCAGTCTGAACTCTGGCAAAATTGCCAGTGCCTTTAATGGGAGTTTTCCTTGAGTAGAGAAATAATCTCTTCTGTCTCATGCCTGTCTCCGTGGTAACTGAGCACCTTGCACAAACTACATCAACCCAGGAGAATATACTCATAGAGACTGGGTTTTTTCCCTTCCCTCTGTCTGTTCAGGAGCAGGAAGGATTTTGCAGTACTTCACTGTTCTTGTCTTCCCCTTCCTTGTGAAAGCAGGCAGGATAGTGGTTTTAGGCCCTGTATTTGCACCACTGTTTAGAGCAACAGCCATACATAAAGTATTTGCCCTTTTACTTTATTTATGTACAATGACTATGCTGTGAATATGTATGTAGTAGAGCTGGTTGGGAAATAGGGGGCGGGGTTGTATGGAAAATGTTGACTTCTGAGTGAAAAATCGAAAGCTAAAATCTTTCTGGTGAAAATCAAAAATTTAGATTCTGAAATGACAACTGCAGTGCTGCACGTCCCCATTCTCCTCCGTGGGCTGGACTCCCTGGCCAGACTACATCTCCCATGTTGCACGATGATCTTCCCCTCTTGCTGAGCATTGCAGTGCCTCATGTGTATCCCTGGCCATGATATACCATGGGAGATATAGCGCAGCTGGGAAACATGTCCCATAGAGGAAAATGGGGGCATGGAAGCACCTGAACTGTAATTCCCACGAGGGACAGCATTGGTATGTTCAAACCGAAAAATTTTGGTGTTCACCTTAAATTTTTCACACTGGGGACAAAAATACAAAAACCTTTTGGTTTTTCATCACTCCATTTTTCTACAGAAATTTTTTGCTGAAAGCAGCCACTTAGAAAAAAAAACCCATTATTCAGCTGAAAATCCAATTATCCATTGAAAAACTATTTAGACAGAAAATTTTCAATCCATTTTAGCCTCTGGCCACTGGATTCCATGCATGTGAGAGCACGTACATAATACTGTTATTAAAATTTTCATTTGTAGGAAATTAAAATGGAGGCTTTTTTTAAAAAAAACAACAAAACAAAACAACAACCCTCCGTGCTCTGTTCAAAAGAGAGATTGTGTTACTTGTGAAAGGTGCATGACTGACATCTGTTAAAAGCAAATTCATCCTACAGGATGAGACAGGACAGTGCAAGCCTCTGTACCCTTTGCCAGCAATGTGCCTCAACCACAGGATAGAGGGACAACCACAAGGATTAGAAAAGAGTTTAGTCCCAATGCCCATTCAATTGTTGGGAGTTCTCTAGGTCTCTCAATGAGGAGTCAGTTATTTTGGGGGTTATATGGCCTGTCCATGCTGAGAGTGAGAATGGTATCAAATAAAATGGGAGGTAGCATGGCCTAGTGGACAGAGCACTGGCCTGGGACTCAGGAGACCTATGTTCTATTCCTGGTTCTGCCATTGGCCTGCTGGGTGACTTTGGCCAAGTCACTTCCTCTCTCTGTGCCTCAATTTCCCTATCTGTAAAATACTTATAATACTGGTTTGCTTTGTACAGCAGTTTGAAATCTATAGAGCTAGGTATTGATCATTATTTTATTATAACAATTCCAACTTCACTTTTTTGAATACACTGGCAATAATTAGGGACAAATAATTTAGATTGCAATGTCTGCTACGTATCGTACTAGTGAAAACAAACCAGCATTTCCTTCACTTGTTTGTCTTTCAATTGCATTTAACAGCTACTATTAGATGTTAAAGTCTGACTCCTTGTTGTTGGAAGTCGTGGCTATTAGTTCATGCTGCAAGTAAGATCAAGTGGTTTCCAGTTCAGGGGTGGAATATTCATACCCCTGAGCGACATAAGTTTTGCTGACATAGCCAGTAGTTTAGACATAGCCGTAGAGTCCATCCTAGCAGCAGTCTCTTTGTTAGAATTAAATTGTGATTGGTAGCTGGAAAGAAACTTTAAATCAGCTAAAAATGATTCACAGTTGATTTTAGCACGAGTATCCAATAATAGAACTGTGCGAAATACTAGGCTGGATGGATGAGTTTCATTTGCACAATGGATGGGCCTCTTGATAGCTAATGCATGTAGGAATCAGGGCTATTACTGACAAATCCCAGTGCTGCTTATGTGTCATGCAAGCCAATTGTCACTTGTTACTTTAATAGTTGTGCCTCTTATTTATACTTACATTTATATTGAAACAAGTTAATTAGCAATGAACCAAAAGTACATCACTAGATTTTCTCAGCTGTAGAACACATAAAACAGCATTTTTTAATTTGTCTATTTACAAACGTGTGCTGAAGTGTCTTGTTGATGCGTATTTACAATTTTCAGAAGTCCCATCTATCTGTCTGTCTAAGCACAAAAGATCTAAAAGTATATATGCTTCAGACTTTACCCCATGTCTTCTGAACTGCAGTTACAGTCAGAAAAGTAACTATACTAAAATGACATGACAGAATAGCTCTTTGAGTGACTTTGCAGCACATCTGTTTACTCTGCTTTATAGACAAAACACGTACCTTTTCCCCCTAATGTTTTCAAAGAAGAGCCAACATAGGGCATGGGAGGATGAGCTGGATTCTCTTCCACTTTGTCCGCCATTCACAGAATTGTAAGATATGTTTTGATTGCAGAATTTTCAGTACTAGAAAGTATATCACTTGATTTTCTTATTCCAGATCACGTTTGTAGGTGGACTAGAACACTCATAGTCTCTCTCTCTCGATGTAAGAACATAAGAATGTCCATATAAAGTCAGACCAATGGTCCATCTAGCCCAATATCTTGTCTTCTGACAGTGGCCAATGTCAGATGCTTCAGAGGAAGTGAACAGAATAGGGCAATTATCGAGTGATCCATCTCTGGTTGTCCACACCCAGCTTCTGGCAGTCAGAAGTTTAGGGACACTTGGAGCATGGGGTTGTGTCCTTGATCATCCTGGCTAATACCCATTGATAGACCTATACTCTATGAACTTAATCAAGTGTGGTTAAGATACTTGATATGTAGATACAGCTACCAACACACATACATAAATATCTATTTTTGAGTACTCACTGAGTACCTCCTCCGACACTCAAAGTGGGCAGGCAAAAATAGTCATCCTACAGATTTTGTGTTTGTGTTGGGGGGGAGGAAAAGAAGAGGGGGTTTCTATCTACATTTCTAAACTCCCGAATGTTTTTTTCAGATTGCATAATTTTAAAGAAAAGATAGGAGCACCATCAGTAATGTTAGCAGTGGCATGTATTTGTCTCATACTAAGTGATTTGGGGTGAGTAATTTTGCCTTGTTACAGTATCCGCAGATCAACAGGATACTGTTTGTAAAAAATTTAAAATTAATTGAAGAGATTTAGGGTAATTTTTTTTAAAGTGTCAACATGATTTGGGCACCTAAATCCCATTTTCAAAAGAGACATTGGCAACTGAGAGCCTAATTATTATTGAAAATCAATGGAATTTTGCCCCTGAAGTCATTCAGGGAATTTTGAAAATATTTAGGCACTTCAACAAGGAGATAGGTGCTTAACTGGATTTTTAAAAGCCTTAGATACCTAACGCCCAATGATTACAATGGGACTTAGGTGTCTAACCTGCTTGGGTGTTTTTGAAAATCCCACTAGGTGCCTGTCTGAATCTTTTGGCACAAAAGTACCTGTGAAAATCTGGCTCTGTGGCACTTATCTGTTATTGAAAAATGTATCCTTAATCTTTAATTGAACATCTACTATGCTTCTCAGTCTTATACACTAATCAATCTCCAAAACCCTCAATGGGCCTGAATGGGGTGTATTCCCCATGCTACTCCAGCCACTAAGGGGTTAACTGGGGAACTAGCTGTTGCCTTAGCTGAGGCTAATTGCTGGACTGGTAACAGCTGTGGGGATATAAAGACTGCAGATCAAAGCACAGCTATAGCTGCTAGAGAGATGAGGGTTTCCTAAAGAAAGGATTTCTTTAGCAACAGACTGGTAAGAAGATACTCAGATTGTGAGTCTGGGAAAAGCCTACAGGAGAGATAAGAAAGGAAGCAACAAAGGATTGGGAGGAACTGGTTTCAGCTGCTTCATACAGTATCCCTGGGGCAAAACTCAGAGGATGGGTGGGCCTGGGATCCCCTGCCATCCCCAGCAGAGGGGATAGTAAGGACTTTAGAGAAACCTGCATGAGCCTAGGACTGTTGACCCTTTGCTGGGCTCATGAGACCCTGGTACATCAGACTCTTTTTGTTGACCTGGAAGGAGAGAGGCAATGAATGACCTGGCTGGAGGTGTGACAAGAAACCTCCAGACACAGAATTAAATGATTATTGGCAGGATGGGGGGAAACTGCATTGGCTAGTTGCAGGAAAAGGAGATAACTGGTGAAAATACCCTTGGATGAGGGCTAACTCAGCTATGCTGTAAGATGGCATAACTCAACTGAGGCTAAAGGAGCTGTACCTGTTTTCAGTGTGAGTAGAATTTAGCTCCTTCTCCCGTCTATGCTGTGTCACTGCAGACACTCAGTCTCCAGTAATGGAAGGGGTTTTTCTGTTGCTGTAGTAAATCCAACCCCTCAAGAGGTAGTAGCTAAGTTGACAGAAGAAGTCTTCCATCGACCTAGTGGTGTGAACACTGAGGCTTAGGTCAGCTTAACTATGCAACGTAGCTACGTCAACCTAAGTTTTAGGTGTAGACCAGGCCTAGGTATTTGTTCTGCACTCACAACCATAGCATTTAACTGAGGTTGTACTTATTTTCTTACTGTAATATAGTAAAGCACAAACTGCTCCATGGGGAGGGAAATAGTGCTGAGTCAGGGCCTCCCCTCCCCTAGCAAACCTCTAGACCCAGAACTGTGTAGGGGAGAGACCCACTCTGAGGTCACCAGGACCTAGGTGGCAGTGACCTCCACTCTCATGTGACTTTGGGTTAAAACTGCAGAGAGCAGGTAGGTGCAGAAGCAACTAAAGCAAAGACCTTTGACCATTTGGGGAACCTTTTACAGTTTTGACTGGACTTTCTGTGCCCTATGCAGACTGGCTGTTTGCTCCAACTGCCTCCTCCTTCCTCTCAGCCTTTTCATTCTTATCTTCCTCTGCTCTCTCTGTCCCTGTTACCCCTCTTCCTTTCCCATTCCAGTTAGCTGACCCCTTGCCACCGTGAAACAGAAAAAACCTGTGGAACTAACATGGCATTTGCTCCCATCACATTGTTAACTCTTCCTGTGCATTCTACCCCTTCCCCTGACCTGTGTTTGTCTTGGCTACTTAGATTGTAAGGGTGTGTCTGCACTGCAACTTGCAAAGAGCCTCCCATCCCATGTAGACAGACTCATGCTAGTGAGTTTTGTGCTAGCATGCTAAAAACAGCTATGTGGCCACTGCTGCCCTGGCAGAGGCTCAGGCTAGCCACCCGAGCTCAAGCCCACCTCCCCAGTCTCACCTGGAGTGGCTAGCACTCACTACAATGTCCAAACAGCTATTTTTAGTGCTCTAACATGAGTCTGAATACCCAGGCTGGGAGGCTGACTTTCAGCTGTGGGGTAGACATACCCGAAGCTCTTTGGGGTAGGGATTGTCCACTGCTCTGTATAGTGGCTAGCATCATCTCCTAGAGCTACTCCTGGCTGAGGGCTGAATGAAGTCAGAATGAAGCCCCAAAGCAAATAGTCTTGTCTAATATGCTACTACAGTCTTTCACAAAGATTTTATAAAGGTCCAGTTAAATAAATGGGTGTTATAAGATGCATGGCAAAAATGCAGCTCTAGGCATTCAGGGCCAAGATACTCTGTTCTTCAGTTTCCTCAATATTACAATTCTGCTAACTTCAAAGTGGTAATGCAAACAGATCATTAACTTCAACACTGTGTGTGCTCACAATTACATTAATTAGTCTACTTACTATTATTTAACAGCACACTTCACTTAGATGAATTCACTAATGCATGTTTTGGCTCTCAGTAACTAGAGTAGCTCTGCTTTGGAATTACGCTGTTAAATGTTAGAGAGAGAGAGAGAGAGCGAGCGCTTCAGGACAGATGAATGGACTCCGCGTTAGACAGGAACGTGGAAAGGAAAAGATGATACAGAAAGTTTCCGTTCCTGCTGTAATCTTTTGCTGCTTGTTATGTGAGATTCGCGGTTTGTCTTCTCTTTTCCCTGTAACTATGAGGAGAGAGAGAGGAAATGTGTCCCCCCCTGTGGGGAAGGATAGATGAATGGTAGAATAAATAAATGGGGTAGAATAAACTGCTGTTCACAGCCCAGAAATGGAGTAGAAAGATATGCTGAGCACAGATCTCTGCACCTGCTCCTTATGGTACAACGTACTTAATATTCAGTCTGTGAACAACAGCTAATCTTGACATCTCCTCTGCTACAACACCTCAAGCCTCTTTCTTTACGAGATAGGACCAAGTTCACATCTCCGACTTGCCTTTATAATGGGCCAAATTTGAATGCTGACTAAACTGTACAACTAGGATAACCAGAAGGCAAGTGTGAAAAATTGGGATGGGGGTGTTGGTAATAGGTGCCTATATAAGAAAAAGCACCCCCCAAAATCAGGATTGTCCCTATAAAATCAGGACATCTGGTCATTCTATATACAACATTTGAATGGGAATTCCACCCCCCAATTTTGAGACCATTAGTATCAAACCCCTTAACAGATCCTGACCTAGGGATCGTGTCTCTAAGTGTCAGCTCTGGAGTGGAGTTTTGTTTGTTTTTTTTCCCCCACTTCTACTTTGCCTTTGCTTGAGGGGGGACAGCATGGCCCAGGGGATAGGGTATGGGGCTGGGGGTCAGGATCGCTGAGTTCCATTTATTGTTCTACAGCTTATTCACTGTACAATCTTCAAGAAATTGTTTTTCCTCTCTGCACCTCACTTGCTTTTTTTTTAATTTTAAATAAATGATGTTTACTGGCCTCATGAGCTTGAGAGCTCTAGAGGGGGAAAGCGATATAAATGCTAAATAGTATAATTTTGTTTGGTTAAATAATTTGCTATTCTTCTGACATGCTGCCCTCACACAAATGGGCTTGCTCCACCCCATTTGGGACATAAGGAAACTTTATGCACTGAACCTTATTAGGCATTAAATGAAGAGAAGCAGCATGAAATCCCAGGAAGAACCAATTCCCTCTATGTGTCTCTCTCTTTCTCTCAGAAAAGGCGGGAGAGTGGGCAGGGAGAACACACCAAAAGAGGAAAGATCCCATATTCATGTGCTAATAACCCTCACCATGACTGAGCATCTTGGAAAAACACGTGAACCGTGATCAGGCTCTGGTTATGTTGGTCAAGTGCAGCATGTGGAGCCAATGGGAAGTAATCTTGCAGTGCAATGACACAGGCAGTTACAATTCTAAAAAGTGGTTAGGAGGGCAGGACACTGAACTGTTCTTTTTTGTGAGTCACAATTCCACCAACTTGTGCTTTGACCTTCTGCGAAGTTATAGTCTTTTCTGTTTATCTTATACTTTGTCTCAGATAACCCAACTGGAGAAAACTGCAGAAGGGCATGGTTAATGATCAGTGGTGGAAATTTTGGCTTTGACAAATTGTGAGGTTTGTTTTGTTTGTTTTTTTTAGCTTTCTACTGAAAATAGCTGGAGAGTTCTTGTGAACCACACTCTGTATGCCTCAAGTTTAGATGTAAGAAAAGGAAGAACATAAGAACAGCCATACTGGGTCAGATCAATGGTTTATCTATTCAAATATCCTGTCTTCTTACAGTGGTCAATACCAGGTGCTTCAGAGGGAATGAACAGAACAGGCAACCATAGAGTGATCCGTCCCCTGTCATCCACTCCCAGTTTCTGGAAAACAGAGGCTTGGGACACTAAGAGCATGGGGCTGCATCCCTGACCATCCTGGCTAATAGCCATCGATGAATGTATCCTCCTAGTTCTCTTATGACAACCATGTTATAGTTGTGGCCTTCACAACATCCTCTGGCAGTGAGTTTCACAAGCTGACTGTGCCCTGACCATTCTGAGGCATGGGGAAAAGATCAGAAGGTAGAGAAGTCAGAGACGCACCCCAGGAACAGTCTGATGCGGAACGAGAGAGAAACTTTTCAGTGAAGCAGTTGTTCTCTTATAGGTTTAACATTTCCTCTTAGTCAACTTTTGTGAGTTAATAAGCAACTTTTTCCCTTGAGATTCAGGCAGCACTGGAGGCTGCTGCACAAGTCAATTCTGGCCAAACTACTAGGTGAGGGAATGATTGGGATACCTATATTTAGACCCATGACCAGTGTAAGTTAAGCCCCTGAATGTACTGTCCTTTGGTAGGGATGTAAATAGTATTTTAAAAAAAAAAGTAACCATGTAACCAATTAAAATTTTATCAGTTACACAATTAAACATTTAACTGGGGAACTACAGGTGTGGGGGATGCTGCAGCACCTCTGCTCCCTGGGGTCCCTCCTGGCTGCTGCCCCCTGGGGTGGCAGCAGGCCCCTGGGCTCTGGCTGGCAGCAGGGTTTAATCATTAACTAAAACCAGTAAGAATGCTTATTGGCTAACCAGTTAGACATTCAGAGTTTTAGGGGGGTTTCAACTCTATATTCTGGTATCAGCTCTATATTCTGGATTGCATTTCCACCAGGTGGTGAGAGGTATTTCTTTCATCTTCCATGTTGCTGTTGCCACAGTGGAAGATTGTGACAAATCTGCCCATTTCTTGTGAATCTGACAAAAACATATATGTCTATCAGCAGTTCCAATTACTTCCCTACCGTTCTGTAGGTCAGTCGGCTTAGTTACTTGACAAAGATTTCTTCATTCTCCACTCTAGCTAAAGCTGACACACTGGACAATATCCCATCCCCTGCTGCACTGACCTACCCTCTAATACACCTCAGTTTGGTGAGGGCTACTGACTATGATGCATGAGAGAGATAGAACCTCACTTTGATTCCAGATTAAATGTACAAGGCTGACAGTGAGAACAGTTTTAAAGCAAATCTGTTCAGAATGTCACTGAGATGAATATGGAACCCCATAATGCCTTTTGTACAGTGACACTTTACTGACTCAAATCACACTTTTAGAAATAGGATTCCTAAGCCTTATATATTTCTGAATGCATTAGAAATTGGAGTTGCAAATGATGCTATTTAACATAAAATGCATTTAAAAATTAGCCTCCTGCGTAACTGCTTAGTCCAAGGCTGCATGCTCATTTATGAATGGTCACCCATCAAATATGTCTCCTTTTTTTTTTTAAAGGATTAAGCAATTTAAAATTAAAAAAAAGGCCAAGCAAGAACTACAGCCTGTCCATGACCATGATTTATAATATTTATTCCAAGGGAATCAAATTAAAATTGCTTTATTGATTTAGCTATTAGTCCCAGTAAAATTTAAGCCTGCAATACTGGTAGTTTAAGACTGTTACTGTATTTGCAAATCTGTTTTGAGCAGGAGTTGAGTTTTGTGTATGTCACTGAAATGAAGGGTTTCATGCAGCTAACTTGATGTGAGTGGCTCATGGAGATGAGAGGTGAGTCAATAAGATTTCAGAAATTAATCATATGCCACGCACCCTGACAGTATTTGGAAATTAATGGAATTCTGGATTTCCTAGAAGAGAGTTGCTTCCATCTGCAGTTTGGGCCTGACCTAATGGCCATTAAAGTCCTTCAGTTTAATTCAGTGGATGTTGGATCAGGCCCCACATGCAAATCTCTCTTAAAAGGACATGGCATTTAGTTCTTGCTTGTTTAATTCATTATCAAATTTCTTTTTCTCTTTTTATTTTTTTAATCCTTTACTTTCCCACTTTGATTTCTAGGCTTCTCTACTTTGGAGTAAAGAGTGTCTTGTTCATTACAATATTCAGCCTGCTGTAGCAATGGGCAAAGTGCAAGAGTTGGAGTGGTCTAGGGCACAAAGCAGGCTCTAATCCCAGCACTCCCACTGACCTGCTACGTGATTCCTGTCCATTTAAATTGTAAGCTCTGGGAGTGTCCATTTAAATTGCAAGGCTGGGAGTGTTTATTGTCTATTTGAACAATGCATAGCACAGTGGGGCTATGGCAGCTCGGATTTGAGACAGTGTTGTAATACCACTACCTCTCCATTTTGATACAAGCCAATTTTTCTAATGCTACAGGAATATTATAAGCCAGATCCTCAGATGGTATAACTCAGGGGTCGGCAACCTTTCAGAAGTGGTGTGCCGAGTCTCCATTTATTCACTCTAATTGAAGGTTCTGTGTGCCAGTAATACATTTTAATGTTTTTAGAAGGCCTCTTTCTAGAAGTCTATAATATATAACTAAACCAGGGGTGAGCTGGAGCCAGTTCGCATGAACCGGTTGTTAAATTTAGAAGCAGTTTTAGAACTGCTTGTTAACTGGCTTCCCTGCCAGGGAAGATTTGATAGCTTCCTGCTGGGAAGCATGCAATTCCTCCTCCCAGCCACGGGGGGGGGCGCTGCGCTGTGGGAGCCATGTGGGCTGCCTCCTGGCCCTGCTGCTGCTGCTGCTGGGACCTCTGGCCCTGGGGCTCCTGCTGCTGCCTGGTGGGTTCCCGGCGGCTCTGCTGGGCCTGGGCTGCGTCCTGCTGCTCCCAGCCCCTGTCTGCACCCCCTGTCTGCAGCCAGCTGGTGTCACACTCCCTGCCTCCAGCTAGCCTTGCCCCACGCCCCTGTCTGCAGCCAGCCGGTGTCACACTCCCTGCCTCCAGCTAGCCCTGCCCCAAGCCCCTGTCTGCAGCCAGCCCCATGACACTGGTGCCCTGCAGTTCCCAGGGCAGTAACCCTGCACACCTGCTTCAACGAGGGGGGCAGGGAACAGCTGGGACCCACACGTGACCAGACAGCACGTGTGAAAAATCGGGACGGGGTGGGGGATAATAGGAGCCTATATAAGAGAGAGACCCAAAAATTGAGACTGTGCCTATAAAATCGGGACATCTGGTCACCCTAGCACATCCCAAGCGAATGGTGGGAACCCACACATGTGAAACGGAGCTCATTTCTAGTTCAGGCCCATCTTTTTAAAAAATAACTTTAGGTAGGGTTAACATACATCCGTATTTTCCCGGAGATGTCAGGCTTTTGGGTTCTTAAATCACTGTCTGGGCGGAGTTTTTAAAATTTAAATTCCTCCTGGGAAAATAAGGACGAATGATAACCCTATTGGTACAAAAAAATATGTACTGTAGCATATCCCTTAAATCGGAACTTTTTTAAAGAACCAGTTGTTAAGATTTTAGCAGCTCATCACTGAACTAAGCTATTGTTGTATATAAAGTAAATAAGCTTTTAAATATTTAAAAAACCTTGATTTAAAATGCAGAGCCCCCTGGACCGGTGGCCAGGACCCCAGCAGTGAGAGTGCCACTGAAAATCAGCTTGTATGCCGCCTTTGGCACACGTGCCGTAGGTTGCCTACCCCTGGTATAACTTGTAGCCCCATTGAGGTCATAGAAGTATGCCAATTTTCTCCAGCTGAGAATCTGGCCATATAAACCAGTAGAAAAGGACTGCAAAACTAAAGAAAACATACTTTCTCATGAGATAGAACAGCTTTTCTCTATTTTGCATTTCCGGGTCTGGGCTGGCTGGGTACTGGAAATAATAGTAATTTTAAAAACAAATATCATCATTGGAATGTTCTGAAAAGCTGTGCTTTTTAGGTGTGGTTTCAGGTTTGAGAGAGGTGGGGATAGCAGTCTTCATTCCTAAGCCAGTTCATCTATTCTCATTCCTCTGTTCTTTTTAGGAATAGCCTTGGGTCAGTTTATTTATTGCCTAGGTCAAAAAGCACAGAATGTTACCACTAGTCATGATACCAGATGCAAAATTAATTGACTCATTAACCTTAATCAACTTGTTTTTAATTTTAAAGGGCAGATGCACAAATAGAATTGGGTTCCCTTAGTTTACCATTACACTGTAGATGAGAGTTCATTGGCTATGCTTGCTGTGTAAACCAAGTTCCCCAGGTTAACACTTTAGGTTATGAGAGAGAAAATAAAGGAAACCTTAGCAATTCTGGAGTGCTTAAAGAATGCTTTAAAATGCTTCAAGAATAATGTAAGTGAGACTAGGTAGCTAAGTATCTATCAATATGCATCTCACTTTGTGCTTGTACACTTGCTAATTTTAAATTTGATTTTGCCGTACTTGGCCCAGAGAGGGTTGTCTTGTTCATTGACTCCTTCCGTGTAGAACACCATCAATGAAGTATAGCAATATAGCTATAATTCTCTCTTTACTACCATGATATTGCTGAATACTTGAGATGCTCTGCATCCTACCTGCAATCATTCAGGACAATCCTAGCAATGAGTCTGAGTAATTCTCTATCTTTTTTTCTTTTTTTTGAGATTCAGTTTGAAACCTTGAGCATCCATTTGCAAGAAATTGTGTACTGTGCATCTTTTTCACTGGCACCTCAGTAATTTGTAGAGTGAAGCCCTCATGTTACTATGGAAAAGCCAAGATTTTGACCCCCTACCCCATACATCCTTGAGGTGGCATAGCATGTGAATGTTGCCTCAACTCATGGGGGGTGTGTGTGTGTTTGTGACAGTGAATTTCCCTTGAGTAACTTTGACTCTTGGTTAATGGGGGTCATCTATGCAAATCCCAAACTTGATTTGACAAGACAACAATTGTATGGGTCTACCTCGCAGACCAATGAAAAGTTATAGATGGGGGGCGGGTTTTGTTTTGTACTGTAGCCCTGAGGATTAATCTGTTGGTCTGTATAAATGTCTGTCTTATGAATTTAAGTATTTGATGTAATAGGATTATAGATTTATATTAAGAATAAGTTTGGCTGAAATGCAAGAAACCTACAGGTCAAACATCCTGTATGATGCTAAGGCAACTTCAGCACATTTTGGGACCCTTACTCAGAAAAGTGACAGTAAGACAAAATACCTACGCAGATGTCTGGAGACCTTTAACTGAACCAATAACAATAAAGGGTGGAAAAAGGGGATTTTTGACCACAAATCTAACATGTACACCACAAATGCGTACATACCTTTCATTCATACGTACATACATGTTAGCCTACGAGATAAGTGTACCCTAACATTTCCATGGGGGGGGGGAGATGACATTTGGGCATAGGAGGAAGGACTTCCGTCTAATGCTCACCCTCAGACAGGCAGTACACCCATCTGTCTGCTCCTGTCTACTCTTCATCGCCTCCACCCTCATCTACGTATTGATGTCACCCATCTACGATGGCTAGTAACTATTAATAGGCCGTAGTATTATTTCTTTTCAAAACTGTAAGCGAAAAGGGATTAATTTCCCTTCTGCTTCATTTTAGTTATAGCGCATATAGAGTTAAATTAGAACGCAAACAATTTCGAAGTAACTTCCTCTGCCAGAGGTGTGAAAAATGCCCAGGGTGCTGCTGCACCGCAGTGTGAGTATCAATTAAGTCTGCAGCTTATAACAGTGTATTATCATAAATATATCTCTTAAAGAACTGTGATATTTTGTAACTTTGTAATCCTGAACTGTTCTACCATTTGCTTACCATTTCATTGATTTTAATAAAAGGTCTTTTTATGACTATCTGTCTCAGTGTAAGCTCCTGTCATAACCCCGAAGTTCCTGTTATAAACTCTGTGAAGCCTGATTCAGGACGAACTTCATCTTCTGATCAAACACATTGGCAAACCAAACCCATGCTAATTAATATCCAATAATTATTAATATAATTAAAAATAATCAAAATATTAATTTAAGTGGATAAATTACATCAACACTACTAACCCACCCAAATTCAGGCTACACTATGTTGGTGCCCAGTAATGCAGTTTGAGACACCAATCGGCATTCCTTGAGCACTCAAATTCCATTTAATCAGAGCCCTTTAGGCTATTCCAGTGGTGTACAGAGGCCCTGGGATGGGGTAAGAAGCAGAATGGCAGCCAGGGTAACTCCCTCAGCACTGGGATGGCATAGCCCCCCCCCCCCTTGTAGCGCTTGGTATCCCTATACCAGGAGTGGGACAGGATTGGGATGAGGAGTGACTCTGAGTTGCAGATCGTTCCATAGGCAGCCCAGGGAGGCTCCTGTAAGTTAGGGAAACCTTTATGGCTGTTTTAACTTACACTATGGGTCAACTGGACACAGCAGCCCAGAATCTGGGAAGCTTAAAGCCTCCTGTGTTTTGTCTCCTTGGAGCCCTTGGTGTTGCATGTCTTGAGAGGCGCAGCGCAGAATCCGGCATGGGTTACACAAGGATTCTACAATTGGGCCGTTGGTTTGTTAAGCGTCTATTGCCTATACATTGCTGTTTTCAGGGTGGGTATAGTCTCCTTAAAAATCATTTTGGGCTGAAATTCTGTGGTGTTCTGTCACAGTCCCTGGGTCTTTCCACTCTCAGGCACCACTTTAACGACTTTCTCAGGACAGGTAATGGGAGACTTTCTGTTAGTAAAAACTTTGTACTTCCAATTAGTAACGTTAGCGCTCAGCAACTCCCTTTTAACCATTCTAATTATCCAGTTAAGATTCTATGCCACCTCATTCAGTCTAATTACTTTGTTAGACTTCAATGAACCTGGCACTGGACTATGCAAGAGCCCATCTGGAAAAAGCTAGCATCCAACGGGGTGCTGAGCAGCAAAGCACACTTTCAGCCCTTAACAAACTCAAGTTCCCTGTACTTACAAGTGTGTGTGTATCTAAACTTGAGCCCTGAGACTGAAGTAGTTCATGGCCCAGGGCCTTTCTCAGGTTCTCTATGCAGGGATGAATTTTGCCCCCAGTAACTAGACCACATTGAATTAAATTACTAAAATTAGTACGAAGAGCTCTTTGGGACAGGCGCTGTCACTTACTATATGTTTGTACAGTAGCTGGTACAATGGGGCAGTAACTGGGTTGAAGTCTCTAGGTGCTATTGCAATATAAATGTTAAATAATAATCAAATGCCTTTGTGGTAGTAATCCCATATCAGTGCTGATACAAGCATTCGTAGAACATGCAGGTTATGCAACGAGACATTTCTTGTAAGTAACAGCTCACTACTATCTGGAACTATCTAAGATAGAATGTGATAGTTTCCACACAGACTGTGTGCTCAATTACCCATTGCATTTTCACCTAACAATGGATTTTTCTCTCTGATGAGGCGACTGAGCGTAAAGTAAATTGCAAACAAGCACAGAATAGAATAATTTATATTGAGTTACTGAACAATATCCCCCTCTACCTGTCTCTGGGTTAATTATGTACTTATACTGGACCAGAAAGTGGCTTAATATGATGCTTTTAAAGTATCGTCTGAACATACAGATACATCAGGACAACAGTAGGTATGTTAGCGGTAGCCTGAGGAGCTCTTAAAACAATCAGCCATAAAGTGAACCAAGATGGAAAGGACTCTGAAATATAGATCATCCCATCTTGATTTACATAAGGGAATGGGTATTCTCCCTTGGAAGGGAAAGTAAAGAAGTTAGGGATAGGATGTTCCTAAAGGCTGACGGATGACAAATCAGCACAGCTGGTATGACTGTTCAAAGCAAATGCACGCTGCTTGTCGGTTCCTATCTACCTGGCCTGTGAGATGTGCCTTTTTTAGGCTCCTTGTCATGCTGCCTTATCCTTGTGAACGTGGACTGTTGTGAAATTGGGAAGCTTGTACAGCTTTTTGCTGTACCCCTCGTGACCGTGCATATGGAGTAATGCTACATTATCCATGCTCCACACATGAGACTTGTTGCATGAAATGTCTATTTGAAATGTCAGATCACTTGCAAACATCCTGGTATATTAGGACATGGTTGATTATATTTTAAGAGAGGCGGCTTCAGTCACCAGTGCAGCAAGCGCGTGCCTGGGGCAGCAAGTCGCGGGCGGCAGACTGTTCGCTGTGAGGGCAGCAGTCAGGCAGTTTTCGGTGGCGCACCTGTGAGAGGGCTGCCAGTCCCGCAGCTTCAGCGGCAATTCGGCAGCGGTGGGGACAATGGCACGGCACCGGCGGACCACCCTCAGGTGCGCCACCGAATCCACATGACCAGCGGGCTGCCCGCAGGCATGCTGCCGAAAGCTGCCTGCCTACCGTGCTTGGGGCAGCAAAAAACAGAGCCGCCCCGTATTTTAATATATATTTAGGCAGTATATTGTACCATGCTGGTATGGCATCTATAAGGAAAACACAGAACACTTCTTTTTAGTGGCGGTCATACTAAGCACATAAAACTCCAAACTATGCCGGAAAGATATTCTCTCTCTATCTATATATAGATAAATTGGAGAGAAGTGGCCAGGGACTTGGAGTAGGTTCAGTTCCTGGCTCTGCTCCTGGTTTCCTGAGTGACTTTGACAGGTCACTTTGCCTTCATTTGCCTCAGTTTCCCCATCTGTGAAGGGGAGATTATGATCCTGACCATTTTAGTAAATTGCTTTGATACCTACAGCTGTAGAGGGGTAGGTGATATTTATTTATTTTATTAAATACTGTGGTTAAGACAGTGGATTGGGACTGAGGAGATCTGAATTAATTTCTTGGTTCTGCCATAGACTTGCTCTGTGACTTTGGTCAAGTCACTTATGGCCAGACTTCCAAAAGTGCTCTTTGTTCAGAACAGAGGGAGCTGGTGGATGAGCGGCAATTCTGAAAACATGGCCAATAATCTTTCTGTGCCCCAGTTCCCCATCTGTAAAAAGGGGATCATACTTCTCTACATGGTGTCTATTCAGACTATCAGCTCCTCATGGGAGAGACTGTATCTTACTATGTGGTTGTATAGCACAAGGAGGGTCTCATCTTAAAAGCGGCTTCAAGATTTACTGGAATTTTTTTTTTATACTTGCGATTTATTTAATTTGGGATTTTCTATAGCCCTGGCAATGTACTACGTGCCAGGTATACAGATGGGAATGAGGACAACATTCCTGGCCCAAAGAGCTTATGGCCTAAACCAGGCAAAGTTTCTATGACTGCTTAGGTTAAATTTGACCAGATTACCCAATATAAAAGTGATAACTAGATGTGTACTCGGCTTCCCAGGCTGCTAGTTTCAATCCATCAGTCCCAATTATACCATGCCCTATGCCTGCAAAGCATCACAGGACACTTTACAAAACAGTTTAAGGAAAAAGTGACAACTAAAATATATGTCTGGGTCTGCTATTCTGACAGTTTAAGAATTCCTTGAATGAAGGGCATAATACCACAAAAGATGTGGTCCTGCCCAAAACAGCCTCTGACATGATCCACAATATGCTGCTAAGATAATAAAGAAACCATCCCTATGGTAACTGGGAGCAAAAAAGCATTCCAACTGCAAAATAATGTAAAAGTCATTTGTGCTGCTAAATAAGAAATCATTGTAGTTCCTTTATTACTACAGTCATTTAGTGGGATACCTAGTCCTAGCTATAGATAGAAGTAGTCTCAGAATTTGAGCTTTCATAAAAGACATGCGGTGGATGGAGCTATCTGGGAGACTAGAAAACTTAGATTTTCACTAATCTATCTTGAGTTATATGGACACGCCTCTAACAATTCCCTTATTAATATTAACACACATACATGCTAGTTGGAGTTCCATGGAGTAATTCAGATGGCTTGTCTAAAGACTCATGAGCAAGTGTTCTCTATTGAGTAGCCTTCAGAATTTTCTCTTTTTGTGGAAATCAAGGAGTCCAAAACACAACTTACTGAAAACCTACTGTGTATTTCCATGGTTATGTTTAGGTTTGGAAGATTTTTTTTATCGGTAAATGTCAGTAAACATTAACTGTACACACACGCATGAAAAAAATTTCATCGCTAATAAGTGAAATTTACAGAAAAGCAAAGTAAGAAAAATGCTGCTTTAGAACTTAGTTTAAGGATACTTATTTGTATATTGTGATATGTAGTGATGATGATTTGTGTTGTAATGGTGATGAAGCTGCAACTTTTTTCAGCTCAGAATTGTCATTAAATTGTCTGACCTTTCTAATTTTCCACAGGTGTCAACATGTAAATTAAAGGTGTTTGTTTTTTAAATTTTCAATATCAGTCAAAATTTATAAATATCAAATTGTACCAAGCCTATTTATGTACCATGAAATGTATACTTTTGTAGTTAGGGCTAGGCTGTGGTTGTGCACATCTCTGAATGAGGGGTGGGAATGTGCCCTGTCTCAGGAGTGAATCTAGAGAACATTGTGACTTAGAAGCACACCTCTGAGTCAATTGCCTCCATTCTTCCTCCTTTTTCAGGGGGTCAGAGGAAAAGGTGATGCTCACTCACTTGTGGCTCAGCATTGCTAATTACAATGATTGTATTGTGATGTTTGGGGTTTACACCAAAACCCAGCTCCTGGTGTCATATGATTTTGTGTAAGAATCTCAGTTTTTGTTTTCTTAATAAGTAAGGCTTTAGCCTTCAAGGTTGCAGCTTTTAAACTCAAATCCTAAAGGCTCAAAATGTAGAAGGTAAATAAAGACTCTAAAATGTATCATTTAGATATTAAAATCACTTAGTGCTTTTTTAAAACCAGTCTCATGATTTTGGGAGCCTAACTCTCGCTTTTGAATGTTTAGGATTGCCTATTACCATATACCTTATGAGCCATAGAAGTTGGCATTCCTGAGTAGTGTTTATGACAAAAGTCTCATTTTCATTTAAGGAGTGAAAGGAAGGATAGTAGTGCCTCAATATCTTTGGACAGGAGGCTTCAGGGAAGATACTCAGTCTGGAGAAATGGCCTCCCAGGGTGACATTTTTAGAGACTCGCAAGATAGTCTCAGATTGCATTTAGGAGAGCAAGGTTGAGTGAGAGAAAATGGACTGAGATTCTGAAGGGTTTGGAGATTCAGAAGTGCATCTTGAAGCTAAAGCACCTCTTCTTTTTTTTTTTTTTTTCTTTTTTTTCTTCTTCTTCTTCTTCTCCTCTGGCAATCCATGTAACTGATCCAGAACTGGAGTTATGTGATTACTTCATCTGTTGCCAGACAGTATCCCAGCAGCAGCATTACCAGCTAAAGTCTGTTAATTGTGTGTGCACAGAGACTAGTAAAAGTGACATTAAAATCCTCTAAATGGAATTAAACAAATGAAAGAACAAGAATGTCTGCATCATCTAGATGAGAATGCTGGCTTGGAGAATGGCTATGTTCCTATGATGCTGAAAGGCTGATGATTCTGCTATAGCAAAGATTCCTGATTCAAATATTCCATCAGTCCACTCCTGCTGGACTTCTAAGCTTTTTTTTATGAGACTGTGAATGATTCCTACCCAAGGAAGAGGCAGACAGTGCAGACTATAAGTGCAACAAATCCATGACCTTTTATGAACTTTGTCACCATGGTTTTTGAGGTATTATGCCCTTAATTCAAGAAATTCTTAAATTGTCAGAATTCAAGATTCAGACATCTTTTAGCTGTCACCACTGAAACTGCA
Source organism: Gopherus evgoodei (assembly GCF_007399415.2). NCBI lineage: Eukaryota > Metazoa > Chordata > Testudines > Testudinidae > Gopherus > Gopherus evgoodei. The sequence goes on along the minus strand of NC_044334.1, from coordinate 12,608,495 downwards.
TAGAGAAAGTGGGAATAGAACTCGCGATTTTGTGCTCCAAAAGCACAGACCCCTGGCACTTAAGCTAAAGAAGGTCAGCACGCTGAAGCAGTTCTGCTTCTAGCCACCAGAGGGCAGAGGTACACACGACCGGATCCAATTCACCACCATGTTGCCTGGAATTCCCAAGCTCTTGCTCTGATTTGATGGCATCAAACGTTCCAGCCCTTGCCTAGGAAAACCAACACTGCAGAAGCATGTCCAGTTCACTTTAAAATAAATCCCAGTCCCGGCGTGTTTACAAAAGGCTTTTAAGCACTTTAATGTTAGACAAACCTTGAGTCTGGCACTTCAGATTCTCCTGGCAAACTGAGATTCTGTCTTGTATATTTGTGTCCAGAATTTCCTTTTTTTATTATTTTTCCTGCTGATGGATTTTAATTTTTCACATGGGTTTGTATGAAGAGACAGTGACATCTGGTGAGCAGTTGTATGTATGTATATATGAGTTTGGGGGAAGGGGTGGGAGTGGGGTTTTTTCTTCCTCTTTACTACTCCACAACTTTGGAGTAGGAAGGTCTTGTTCTAAACAATCTCTTAAAATTCACTAGCAAATTAACAGATCTACCAGTTACCCCAGATCAAACACACTGGCAGGATTTGCGTGTAGCAAGAAGAGTGTGTGTACATTACTGAGGATGCTGGTCACACAGATAGGGCCAGATCCTCAGCAGGTGTAAATCATTCAAGTTAGGCCTCTTGTCAGGACCGGCACTAGAGTTTTTCGCACCCTGGGTGCACGGCCATTTCGCTGCGCCGCTCCCTCGGCTCTGGTGGAGCTGCCGCAGCCGTACCTGCGGGAGGTCCACCAGAGCCGCACGGGACCAGCGGACCGTCTGCAGGCATGCCTGCGGCAGGTCCACCAGAGCCGCCTGCCGGCCCCTCCCCCCCCCCGGCAAAATGCCGACCCCCCCGAAAATCCTGGCACCCTAGGCGATTGCCTAGTTTGCCTCAACGGAAGCACCGGCCCTGCCTCTTGTCCATTGCTGTACTTGGAGCTGCACTGTTTTGTTTTGTTTTTACACCCATCAAGAATCTGGTCCAGAAATTGTTGGCGCTCTAGCCCATAGTCTGAAGCACATCCCACGGAGGCACTATGTGCAGCACAAGAGAACAAAGTCCTGTTCTGGATAAAGCAATCAGGGAATGGGATGCTGACTGCATTACATAGTACTTCAAAGCCAAACAAACCTCAACCAATTCAGCTGTCACAGGAGTTTCTAGCCAATCCTTTTTAAAAATGAGCTGCTCGCAGAGCCCTTAATGGACTGGTATCTCAGCATACTTATTGCTTGGGGCCATTAATTTCAGAAAGCGCTCAGTAAGCCTTCTAAACCACAGCCATAAGTGCCAGTGTCCTGGGTTTGGCTTTAAAGACATGTCAGTAATAGGTCTGTGTCAGAATGATACAGTTGCATGGCAGCAGGGGAGGCTGGGATTGTTTGTGAATGTCCCAGTGACATCAGGCAGTAGCATAAGCCCTACCTAGAGATTCATCTACAAAAGGGAAATAAAAGGATAGAGCTGCCAGAGCTGTTTCCTGGATAAAATGCTACGAGGAGTGGAGACTAGACCATGCTGTATTGTGCCACTGACATAGTTCCTCTCCTATATGACAGGCGAGGCTTTTGTTCTGAAAAGCCGTATTAAAGAGATTTTAGTACCCTTCCTTGATGATCTACTGCTCTTCCATATAGTTCCTCCTTCCCTGATGCTTGTTTTTGGGGGTATGTAGTCACCAGGTCAAGGACCTAGAGAAGTAAGCATGAGTGACACCTCTTCCCCTTGCAATTTGAGATAAGGAGTAACTGTTTTGGGGGAGGATAGCAGCGTCCACTCACCTGCTGCTCCCCATCCTATGGGAAGAGGAGAGATGAAGGGGGGGAAGTGGGAGGAGCCTTGATCCCATCCTCCTACTTATCAGCAAAAGTAACTGACTGGGCACACAGTTGCTTCGCAGATGGCAGTGAAGTATCTTTACTCCCTCCTTGCAGCAAAGGAGGAGCAGAAAGGAACATCACCTGGCCATCACATCAACACAGAGTGTAAAGTTATGCTGTGACCTCCATGAATGGAAAATCTAACATCATATTCTTTGGCTTCAGCTAGTTACTTTCAGAAGAATGTCATGAAGTTTCCAGGTGATGAAACCATGCCCCCTGCTCCATAAAAGCAGGAGAGGTGTGTCTCTGTGTGTACCTGAGATGCAGCCAGTGAACTCTGAAAACTCTTATGTTGACATGCGGAATACAAATTACTGAGCTTTCCCCTAGTATCTGGTCACCGCAGATGTGGCAAGTAATGTCTATCTGATGAAATGAGAATTTTTTCTTTCTTAAATGCCAATGCTGGAGTCTTAATTTTTATTTACTGACAGCATTGTAACCTTTTTTGAGGGTGGAGGGAAATAAGGTCCCTTTCTGTTAGGGTTTAATGCATTTCTAAAGAAGGGGAAAAAGGAGTCGCTTCTGGAGGAACAGAGACTTTCTGATTCTTCTCCTCATATTCCTAAACAATCATTTGACTCTGAAAGAGGAAACTGGTTCATTTTTATAAGCCCTCTAATAACCCAGAGAAATAAATGATTCTACAATAAAAGACCAAATCTACTTGGGAGTTTTCTGAAGGAAAGAAACTTTCTCTGGGTCCTAAAAATGTGTAGTATTAGTAGTCCATGAGTGTTTTTACTTCCGCAAAGCTAAAACAACACTGTTTGTTTGTTTCTGAGAAGATTCTGGTTTCAAGGATTGCTTTCATTCATACAAGTGGGAGGAGGATGCCAGGGCATCACTCAAGCAGAGCTGGAAATTCAGATATTTAGGGTATAGACTTCTTGTCATTTTCTTTCCCCTATAATGGGGTTTTGTACCTTTGCTAAACCCCATGCTCTTTTGATGGAAGTGTTTCTCCAGGAAAAACTAAAGGGATGTGTGTGTGTAATCCTATTAATAATTATAGGATTTGTTCTGCACCAGGACAATGTCCCTCCACTTCACATCCTGTTTTAGATCCCAATTTTACAGTTGGTAGCATGTGGCCAGACTGCTGCACCTCTGTTATCTACACTGCAGAAACACCTACAGCACAGTGTCTCAGGGCCTGTGCTAGCCACAACCATGCTACAGTCTAGATGTACTCTCTTGGGGCCCTGAGCTATCCAGCTGGAATGTGGCATAAGAGGGGATCTAGTTTTTCTCTCTTCTATCTTACTAGGGACTGCTGGTTCCATTTCATGAGAGAAGCTGTACTGGAGTGGAATTGGTCACCATAACCACGTGTTGACTTTTCTGGGCTTTTGCTTTTTGTTTTGCATTGCAGAGAAGAAACATTAATGTCGGCTGCTGGGCCTGTGCTGTTATGTAGTGACTTATTCCAGAGTGTGACCCCCCCAGTTTGAGCTAACCTGTCCACTGCAGTGACTGACTTGACATCCACTGAGGTAGGGGCCGAGTAAAGCAGAGTAAATCAGAGTGACTAAATGGGATATGAAACCTCATGCTTCAACAAATTGGCTGGGTTTAGGAAGAAATTGCCTATCCATTATGTGGACTCTAGCGCCTCCTTCTGAAGGCTATGGTATTAGCCACTGTCAAACATAGGGTATGAACTATTAGTATGATCTGGTATGGCACTGCCTAAATCCCTACATATGTATCAACAATGGGGGCCAAGCCACATTCCTTCCAAACAGGGATTTGAACTTTAGTACATTATGATATGTAGAAGGCTTTTCTGGCAACCTGATTTTGAAAGCAGAATTCTATCATATGGCTCAATTTTGTTGTTGTTAATAATGTAGGTGCCAAACCACTTGTGAAATGTTTGTATATTGGAAATATGACCTGCTTTGCATAGATGAACCCTCCTCAAATTGCTTTCAGTGGCTTTGCGTGACCAGTATTACCATGTGCTGTAACATTTGGCGTCTTCCTGCAATGGTGTGACATGGAGAGGGGAAAAATGAGCAAGTTTTATAGTGCCCGAACTTACAGTTCCTGGGACACATCTGTTGGACTTTTTTATTATTTAATGTACACACTCATGGACTAAATACACCTTTTATATTATCAATACTATATAAAGCTGAGCTCAGTTCTACCAGTTTATTAGGGGTTAGACTGAATTCTATGGATGCAGCTTATATGGAGATACAATCCCCTCTCTGCTCCTCCATTTGCTCCAGGAGGGCATATGCCAGCAGCGAGCCACCAGCTCATAGCCCCGGCTCCACCAATTCCTGTCCCCTTATAAAGTAAACACGTGCACAGGACACATTACCCCTTTGTGCTGTACCTAAGGTTTAGTTAGCTTGTAAGGGGTGTGCAGGCTAAGTCAGCATCTTGCCCCATTTCCATGGCCACTACTTTGTGAATTACATAAGAATTTTGTTCTGAAGTGAAATTTAAATAATCATACATTACTGGAGGGGGGGTGCTATTGATATCACCAATAATATGAAGTGTATCAAGTAGTATGAAATTTATTAAGCCCTAATGGCTTTGCATATTTGTTCGTTATATACTTGCAGCTCCTGCTGATTTTTAGCAAACATGCAAATAGTGTTTTGTTTCATTTGTTCATTAAATGCATCCTAACTAGTCTAATTTTAATAAAACTATAGTAACTTTCCAATTTGTTAAACAAAGCTATTTAGGTTTTATATTGTTTTCCTAGACAGAACACTGGGTTATAAATACAAACACTTCTTCTAATACCTTAACCTAATGTGAGTAAACACTACAGATACTATTGTACCAAAGCTTTCAACAATCTTCCATTCTTTCTATCGTCTGAGGAAAGATGGATTTTTCCATAATATCATAAAACATTCATAAACAATAATATTTTGTTTGACTGATATGTTTTAAATTACTTGCAAAGTGTCTGAAACCAATTTATTCCGGAGCTGCATGGTATCACTAGAGAAAAGACAATGCAAATCACTTTTAAATTTGCTATGAGACTGTTACTGCTTATAATGGCAGCTAAAGGTGATGCTTAAGAAAATTGCACTCCAAGGCACTGCTTGTGCATGTCTCTCTCATTCCTTGGACCTTATGGGTATTTTAAAGCTGTACTTTCTTAAAGTATCTAACTTGCTTGCAATGAAAATTTTATTGGCGGTGGGGGAAATGTGTAAGGGTAGTGGACGGAATAATTAATATTTGTCCCAAATGCTATTTTTTGGCTGAGGATATAAAGCCATGTTAGGCAACTTTATAGTGAATTGTACATACAGATTATCTTCCCTAATGATGTCCTGCCAGAATGGAAATGCCTAGTTACACAAAAAGAGCAGAAAAAAAATGTCTGTATATGATCCTACCACCCATAGCATCTGTGAATGGGAATTTTTCCATTGATACTTACTGGAGATGGGTAAAGTCATTAATACACTAATGTGCAGAAGTCCATGACTCTAGATGGATGCCTAATTCCAGACCAGTGAATATTGTAAGGGCTAGGGAGGGGGAGCTAGTGATTAGAATTGAGAAGGGCTCTTCTGCTCTGGATGCAGTAGCATGCTGTGATAATAGGTCTGATTAGATAAAAAAATTAAAATAAAACCCTCTCAGAGGGATAATAATGCTGTTCCAGCTTTGTGTGGCACTTTGAGGTCTACAGAGAAAAGCACTGTATAAGCACGAGGTATACTTTAAAAACAATTGGATGAGGGACAGGATTGGGTTTGACGATCTTGGAGGGCTATTTTAATAAAGTAAGGCCTACTTATAACCGCAAAAAAGCTTGGACTGGAAGCTTGCTGCCTGAGCCTTTTTGTAAGCAAACTGAATGCTGCAGGTCTTAACTCTACTTGTTCCTCAATCAATCTAGTTAGTTTTAGTTCTCATGCTGGATGGCAAGGAGGCAACAAAACCCATTATGCACCACCTTAGTGTTCCGTCTTGAGCCAAATCTGGTGCATTACAGCGTTGGATGCCTGTCAGGGATAGGTGTCTGATTTAGCTCTTGTAGGAGGCTTTTTCCATCCTCCTTTCATTGCGTCAAAGCTGAAGTTGATTCTCACAGGGAAGTTGGTAGGCAATCGGATTAAGTTTTATAGGTCACGAATCAGTGGGGGACAAAAAACCTAACTGGCTTCAGGACTGAGCTTGATCAGTTTATGGAGGGGATGATTGCCTACAATGGCATGTGGGCCACTGGTGACTGCCAGTTCCAATAATCCCCAACGGCTGGAGGTGGGACACTAGATGAGGAGGGCTCTGAATTACTACATAGAATTCTTTCCCAGGTATCAACCGGGCTGGGCTTGCCCACATGCTGAGGATCTGACCGCGGTATTTGGAGTAAGGAAGGAATTTTCCCTTGGGTCAGATTGGCAGAGACCCTGGGCGCTTTTTCACCTCCTTCTGCAGCATGGGGCATGGGTCACTTGCAGGTTTAAACTAGTGTAAATGGTGAATTCTCTGCAACTTCAAGTCTTTAAACCATGATTTGAGGAGTTCAGTAACTCAGCCAGAGATTAGGAGTCTATTTCAGGAGTGGGTGGGTGGGGTTCTGTGGCCTGCAATGTGCAGGAGGTGAGACTGAATGATCACGATGGTTCCTTCTGACCTTAAAGTCTGAGTCGATTTGTGGGAAACTCACTTATGGCTGTAATAGCAATTGGGTTGGGGGTGGCGGGACGTGGACCATTAACTTCTCCAACACTAGACTTGGTCCTGCAGGAAGACATGAGACCCTGGGATGTACTCAACCAGCCACAGTAAGGTTGGAGCTGCCCTGCTGAGAGCATTGAGCGTAGGGGGTTAGACTGCCCACAGGTGAAATGCAGCAGTACGTTTGAGGCAACCAGTGCAATTCCAAAACTGAAATTGCTCCAATGATCACCTCTCCCACCAACTTAGTCCGTAACAAAGTTGTGCTATTATATTTGAATACTACTACGTTTGCTGACTGAACACGTCACTGCAGCAGGAAAGCCGAATGCTAGGTTGCTTCTACCATCTTTCAGTGTGAATCCACTGACATTGGTGTGCACTGAGGGTGAAATTCAACACTGCCACCCTGCTAAGGGAGCTTTGTCTTGAGGATTTGGACACCGGAATTCACCCTCCAGTATGTGGACAGCGTGCAGGAATGCTCTGAAGCCACTCTCTGGCTTCTCTTCTACCCCTTAGATGGAAAAAATGATCACTAATCCTCCACAAGACTTTGCCATGCCATCCATCTCGTCTCCTATTCTGCCCCTAAACACCCTTCCATCCTGGGCTGTGTGATGATCAGCTTTGTGTTGTGCAGGAGGCACCGGGTTTTCCTATGCACTTTTTTGGTAACTGCCCAATTCAGCGCAGTGAACTCATGGATATTTGCACATGGTTCATGGCTAAGCTTTGTGTCTTTCAACCCACTGGGCTGAAATATGCCTTCAGTTGGACCCGTGCACTCCTATTCACGGAGTTATAAAATGGCAGCTGACTTTGTGCTCTGTGGGATGTCATTTGTCTTTGTATGATGTGCTACCTGCCATGTCTACACTTACTGGTTGATTGGCGTTGATGCAATTGATGCAGTGAGTGTCAGTTTAGCGGGTCTTCACCAAGCCCGCTATATCGATGGGAGAGCACTCTTTTATCAATTTATGTACTCCACCTCCCCGGGAAGCGTAACGGAAGTCAGCGGCAGAAAGTCTGACACAGTGCAGCAGAGACATCGTGGTAAATGGATCTAACTACATAGATTTCAGTTATGTGACTAATGTAACGGAAGTAACATAACTTAGATCAATTTACCGCGGTGGTGTAGACCAGATAAGCCAGGGATTTTCTGCTGACAAAAGGGTTTCACATCTCAAGGTTGCTCTTGCCCCTTTTTTTCTTTTTATTTTTGTCGTCATAATTTTCTGTTACACCTGCATATTAATTAAATAATAATAAAAAAACCTCCTTTTCGCTATAGCTCGTGAGCTTCAGATACCGTCCAGGTTTGTAGCACTTGACCAGTGCTCATTTGTCTAAAGAAATTGGAATTAGTTTTTCTTCAAGTGCAGGACAGCAAGGAGGCAACAAAACCCGTTATGCACCACCATAGTGTAATAATAGCTCATAGTAATGAATTAATTAATGAGCTATTCAGCTAAGCTCACCCAGCCATCTCTGAAGCTCTGCTTATAGCCAGTGAGTGAGAAGCAACAAGCCTGACTTAGGCTATTTCTACTCTAGAACTTTTTTCAGCATACTTGTGTTGCTCAAAGGTGTGACGTAAGTTTTGTGTGTTACAGAGATTGATTCTGTCCTGCCAACCTAGCTACTGCTGCTTTTTGGCCTAAGGGTACATCTTACGCTGCCAAAAAACACCCTGCAGCAGCAAGTCTCAGAGCCCAGGTCAGCAGATTCAGGCTTGTGGGGCTCATGTCATGAGACTAAACATAGCAAAGTAGATGCTTCTGCTCTGGCTGGAGCCTGGGCTGTAAGACTCACCCCCTTCACTGCTTTTTGGGTGCAAGCGGGAACCTCCTTGCTGCTGGCTTTAGCCCTGTAGCACTAAGTCCACAAGCCCAAGTCCATTGACCCAGGCTCCGAGATTCGCAGCTGCAAGGGATTTTTTTGTGATGTAGACACAGTTTTAGAATTACAGGGAACCATGCCATTCCATTAGGGACATCGGTCATTCCTTGGCAAGGTCAGCCTTAATGACCATATCAGTGGGGAGACAGATCAGGTTAATCGAGCCATTTGCCATCCTGAACTGGCTAAACTTGATGAAGTTCTGGCCTCTCTTCAGCAGGAAGAACTCTCAAGTCCTTGCCCTGCAGTGGAATAAACAGATGAGAAGACTATGTATTCAATACTTTTTGCTTTAATCTTCTCAGTGCTTTTTGATGTATGTCCGGGGAAAGAAATGTTCTTATCATACAATCGCAGAAGTTAAAGATGCAGAGACTTATTAGTTTCTTTGCCATTCCCCTTCCAGTGCTGGATTGTTCTGATATATTCTCAGTTGCTTTGTTCAGTCTCGTTTTACATGGTGCAAGAAATGTGACTTCCATCTCTTTCCTTGCAAGACAATTTTGTAGTCTAATATGAAGAGGTGTGATCCAGTGGATAGGACACTGAATTAGGATTTGGGGACCTTCGTTCCATGCCTGTTGCAAATCTTCTTATTTATTAAACATTTTTATATAGTAGGAGCACTTAAAGGTCTATTTTGATGATTGGGCTTACAAATTAATACTAAGTGTGAGCTCAACTGTGAAAAGTGAGTGTAGGTTATTGTGTCACTATGAACTTTCAGTCCATATTAATAGGAAAAGATGCAAAAGAGAGACTGAACTAATGCAAACAAAGGCCCTACTTACATAGTTTAAGGCCCATGTTAAACTAAAGAAGAATAGGTTTGGAAATCAATGAACAAAATTAGTGTGTTTGGAAATTAGGCCTAGCTAGTGGACAAAATATTGATGGAATGGGCTATTGCATTCACCACTCCCTTTTGGGGTTCTTTAAAAGAAGAGTTTAGGGAATGGATGGAAACACTGGCCCACTGAAAGACAAGAGAAAGGAAAGGGATGAGTTTTACTATCACTGCCGCTACCCCTGCTCTGTCCTGGACTCCCAGAATCCAGCATGAAACCATTGTGCCGCCTTTTCCTAATCCTGAGAGAGGTCCTCAACAGACTGGCCAGAGAGAGGGACTTGTATGACACAGTCCATGCCACCTCCATCGGCTCCTAGTAATACCAAACACTGCCTGGGATGTTAGACTTTGTGTCTTCACCTTCACGCTATCTCCTGCTTTCTCCACCCCCCCCCCGGTGTCCTTTTCCTTCCCTACATTATTTCGCCTCTCTCCTTTTTCCTTCTGTCTAAAAAAAACTCTGGCTTAGCTGGCCACAAGACTGCATATTTTGAAACATTGCTGTAAACCAGTGAGAAAAGAGGCAGCTAAATGCAATGTCCTAAACCAGGGGTAGACAACCTATGACATGTGTGCCGAAGGTGATACGTGAGCTGATTTTCAGTGGCACTCATACTGCCCGGGTCCTGGCCACCGATTTGGGGGACTCTGCATTTTAATTTAATTTTAAGCTTCTTAAACATTTTTAAAACCTTATTTACTTTACATATAACAATAGTTTAGTTATATATTACGGACTTATAGAAAGAGACCTTCTAAAAACATTAAAATGTATCACTGGTGCGTGAAACCTTAACTTAGAATGAATAAATGTAGACTTGGCACAGGACTTCTGAAAGGTTGCCGACCCCTGCCCAAAACAGACTGATGCTAGTACAAGTTTACTGGTCTTGGAGTGGCTGGTAAGACTATGAGCTGTGCCTCTGTTTTCCAGCAATGAGTTTGTAAGTGAAAGTCAATACCAGAGGTAGAAGCTACATTTTCTGTCTTTGCTGTTCTTGTCTTTCCCCTTTTTCTGTGTGTTCATCTCTTGTCTTCCAGCAAATGGGATTGGACTTTTACAACAACCAAAACAATTCTAGCCCGTCTCAGCTAACTTTTCCTCTTTTCCCCAAAGACAGTTATTACCATCTAAGAGACTGCCAAACAAGGGAGTTTTTCCTTCTAAAGACTCTCTCTATAGCTAAAGGGAAGGGGAACTAGGGGTGCTACTGAGTATTTAGTCAAGCTTTCATTTTACATTTCAAATGCTTTCACTGCTTTTCCTTCTTTTTGATATCTCTAATAGAACGTTGAAAAGATGTGTGTTTTTTTTGTTGTTGTTGTTTTTTTTTTTAAATGTTGTGTTTTGCCATGGGATTAAGCAGGTTTAGGTCTCTGTAACAAACCCTGAACCTTGTTTAACCCTGTTTAATGTTGGAAAGTTATAGGATCATGCTTACATATATTCCATCAAAATTAACACAACAGATCACCAGCAGGTTGGGCCTCATTGTGCTAGGTGCTAGACAAATATATGATCATTGACAATCGCTGCCTCAAAGATCTTAGCCTAAACAAGACATAACAGGTGAGGAGACGAAGCAGAGTGGGATGAAGTGGGATTGAAGGGCTAACAACTAAAGGTAAGAGGATATACCCTTTTAGTCAATAACAGCTTTCCATGTGCCGAGCTGTTATCAAATTGTATTTTCTTGTTTGTGATTGCAGAAGAGGTTTGTGTTGAGTAGAAGCTTGAAAGAACATGGTGGTGGCTTCTTCCTGCCTATGACATTGGCCTGTTGCATGACCTAAGGTGAGTCACTTCATCCCTTTTCCCCTCACTTTCCAGGGATGAAAACTGATGTATGAGAACCAGGTATTTCTGTTTCCAGATCTTGCTTTTAGGAAGTTTTTCCTAATATTCAGCATGAATTTTCTGCTGAATTTCATCCCCATTACAACTAGTTCTGTAAACTTGAACTATGCTAAATAAGCGTCTCTCCCTTGATGTTCATACTTTGTGGATATTTGTAGGTTGTCATGGATTTTATATTAGTCACGGTGATGCAAGAAGGCTAGAGATAAGAACTTGTTCAAGTTCAATCATATATAACACTTATAGTGGCGCACTCAGAAGGTAACACTGCAAATTGCAGTGGTAGCAGATGCAGAGAGCCAATACAAACACTTTATGATTTCACAAGGTACTCCTGAGGGAGATGCTGATCTCATGACAATTGAGAGAGGTTGCCAAGTTTTGAAAATTCGCTAGGATCACAGACTGTAGCCTCTGTAAAATGTGATTGTCACTGATAGCATCAGCCCTAATGATGATGTAATCTTGTTTGCACCATATTTAATCCTTCTGTCATCTAGCAGCTTCCTTCCATTCTTGTTAGATAACACAATGGCTCACTAATGAGTTGTCAAGGGGTCTGATTGTTTGTTTGTTTTTTCCAAAGTTAGCAGAAATCTGATGGCCCTCTCAAATAGCAAAGCTTTTAGTATTTGGCAACCTTACTGCATTTTATTGCAATCTTTTGGTTCTTATTTGTACCAGGGATATATTAAACCAGTGGGCGTACACTAAGGTCTTCCAGGGGGTACATCAACTCATCTAGATATTTGCCTAGTTTTATAACAGACTACATAACATGCACTAGTGAAATCAGTACAAACTAAAATTTCATTTGGACAATGACTTGTTTATACAGTGCTATATACTATACACTGAAATGTAAGTTCAACATTTATATTCCAATTGATTTATTTTATAATTACATGGTAAAAAGGAGAGAGTCAGCAATTTTTCAGTACTAGTGTGCTGGGACACTTTTTTGTATTTTTATGCCTGATTTGGTACATAAATAGTTTTCAGTGAGGTGAACTTGGGGGTACCCAAGACACATCAGACTCCTGAAAGGGGTACAGTAGTCTGGAAAGGTTAAGAGCCACTTTAATGAAGTACTGAAATTAGTAACAATGTAGCAAAAAAGTTCAATGTGAGCTAACAGTGAATATTTAATGAACAGATAATGAGATCCCACAGACATTCCTACATATTTCTTATTTCAAGGTTAACAACAATGAAAGTAAATGTTGGTGCTATTGTGTAAAAGAGTCCTAATATTTTAAGATAATTTAATAGAAGATTGTGATATTTGTAGCAAAGGGCATGTGTGAGAGAGAGAGAGAGAGAATAGATTGGTTTTTCCTACTCCTTAGGCCCCCCCCTTCAGCAAAGCACCTGGGGGCTATCTTCACTGCAAAGTTAACTCAGGATCTTACTTGGATGTTGCCCCAACCCCTCTCCTATCCACACATCAAGCTTCTCACCTGAATTTAGTGGTGGTTTTAAACCCAGACTAGCTGGCCTGACTCAGGGTGTTGGCTAGAGCCTGGGTGCCACTTTCCTTCAGGCTGGTAAGTAACCCTCCCACTTTGCAGTGAGGACACCAGCTAAAACACTCATATGCTGATAGTCCTCCAGTGCCTTCCCACAGTTTTCCCCTCCTTGTGCCCAGAAGGACAGACACATTGCCCCATAATTCACTGGGAAAGAATCAGAGCAGCTCATCTTACTGCAGCACAAAAACCGTGCCCCTAGAATTGCTCGTGACAGACACATGAGAGTGCGTCACCGGTGAGGAGGCTTTGCTGCTCACACCTGAGCTAGGCTAACCTGAGCGCCGTTCTTCCAAATTAGTTGGGCAGTATCCTTGGGGCTTGTTCACACATGGAATTGTTCTGGAATAGCTGCTATGCTTTAAATTCACACCCTGCCTTAATCTGAATTAAATTTGATGTAGACAAGCCCTTAATATGTGCTTTTAAGTGCTTTGTTGAATCTTGGAGTTAATCCTGGTTCCCACTGGTTTAAAGACCTATTTACTAGTAGAGTTGTCAATTTTTCAAAATCAGACACTATTTTGTAGTTCACCGGGGGCAGGGGAAGAGAGAGTTGGGGCCCCAGGAGGCTGAGAAGTTGGGATGGGCTGTCACAGGTGGCGAGCCCAGCCACTGGTCCAGCTCCTCAAACTCCATACACGTGCATCAGGATCCCCCCTCCTCCAGCCCCAGCTGCTCTTGCCACCCTGCCAGGGGCGGAGGTAATTGGTAATGTGGTAATTGGATTTTTGGTGTCCGGTCAGCAGTACTGACTGGACACTGCATAGTCCTCTTTTGACAGGACTTTCCAGTTGAAAACTGGACACCTGGTAACCCTATTTGGTACTGTAGCAGACCTGGCAGAAAATGAGGGATTTGTGAGGTAGATACCCTCTTCACTTCCTCTTACTTAACCCAGTGTAAACCTTTACACTGTAAAGATGTGAAAATACACAGAGGCCTTCATGTCCCTTCTCCAGATTCCTGCCATGATGGAGGAAGAATGACTCAGCAGCAGGTTATTCTAAGTAAGAGTGCTGGTAGCAAGGAGGTTCACTCTTCTTGCATCTCTTTGAAATCACCCTCCTGACCATCAGCTTCACTGACTGGGGAGTGTCCTTGAGAGCGAACACATTAAGTGTCAGCCCATGGCCTGACTTTTCTAAAGGGTTTCCCAGAACCCTGACATCTGTCAGAAGTGGGCCCAACAGGAACTATGAGCTATTTTCTTACAAGTTTGTATCATTTCAGAGTGAAACTTGTGGTTTTTTTTTTTTTTTTTTTTTTTTAACTACATGGGATGGATTGAGGGCAAGATTTTTCTAATTGGAGCAGTGGAACTTTCCATTCTTATCATTTGTGGCCATGCAGGATTATTGCTAATTAATACTATTTATTTCAGTTGTTGAGTTCATCCTGAGGGGGCTAAAAAAACAATATAATATAATTGAAAAGAGTTGGGAATATTGTGTGATTAGAATTGACTCAAGCAGGTGAGCTAAGAGACAGAGCGATTGCCTTGATTGAAATAGTTTGGAACCTGCCTATTGGTGCTTGTTAATTTTCACCTTTTTTCCTTTTCTTTCCCTCATTGATCCCCAGGGAATGGTTACTTTTCTTTGCTATGAGTACTGCTTGCCACGTGGCTGAGCTGGAAATCTCCAATAAAAGCTCATTTGCAATCAGAATGACAGTATGTGCTACACCTGCAGAAAGTTTTTGGGGTTATAAAAAGCTGCTGTCGACTGTCAGTGACATTTGGAAGGCATTAGGATACCAACTGGTAGAGAATGTATGCACACAACTAGGTAATTTTGCTTTAAAATATAAATAAAATAAAATGATTTAAATTGACAACAGAAGACATCAGGACTGAAGAGAAATTGGAAAGAATGATAGAAGGAGAAGCTTAATGGTCTGAATACTTTAAACAGCTTAGGGTTTGATATTTTTTCCATTTGAAGTTAATATACATATTTCATTTTTTTCCCCATAAAACCTTGAAAGGAATTTTAACCAGGAGCGATGGTAATGGATGTAGGTCAACCTAGATAAATTGGATTTAAGGGCAAAAATGCATGCAGCAGGACAAGTAGTTTCTTTTCTGCTTTCTCTACAATATTACATTGTTTTGCCTTTCAAACAATGTTGATTTGATTTTGTTTTGTTTCAATTTTATTCCCACCAGAAAGAGCTCTTTCTATAGCTGTTTGTAATGATTGCAAGACTGTTATAGTACAATAAAAAGGTAGCGATTTATGGGATTATAATGTAACTAATTTGTAATATACAAGTTAGCAATTATAGCAGTTAAATGGGTAAATGCATCGGAGTGTTGGTAGCCATATATGGCTTTTTTTGCATTTGATTAAGATGATGTTGAAGTGAAGATGAGGCTTTGCTGACTGCAAAAGCCTCTTACTGCATCAGATTCTGATTTCACACTCATTTTACCCTGATATAATGCCTTTGTCTTTACTTGAGCTGTGTTGCTATGAGTGAGATCCCAATTCGTCCATTAGACTTATACGGCTGTAGAATACCCAGCATCTTTCATCAATAGCTTTCAAAGCACTTTACAACAGAGATAGTTATTCCAGATTTACAAATGGGGACACTGAGAGACAGAGAGAAGAGACTTGCCCCAGGTCACCCAGCAGGTCAGTGGCAGAGCCGAAAATAGAACTTTGGTCTCTTGAGTCTGTCCAGTGTTCTATCCACTGGGCAAGACTGCCTGCCCTCCTACTGAAGAATCCTATGTCAAAAAATGTACATGATGGCAGGCATGGATATTCCTGCCCCGCCCCATCCTAGGAGTGGGATTAACAGCAGTGGGGGATAGGGAGGGGATGTGGCTTTAGAACCTGCAGGGAAGCCCAGTCACCATGCCATAGTCCTCAGCATTCCTTTGTGGTGCACCCTCCCCTTCTGTGCTGCTCATTGGTTGGATTCCCTACTGCGCATGGTTCTGCTATCTGGTGGGAGTGGAAGCATCAGATGGAAATGTGTGGCTGCAACAGGAGATAATTTGCTACATGAGTTGCAGAGTGTTGCTACAAGCACCTGCTCCCCCACCTGAAGCTTGAGAAAAGTAGATATAAAGGACTGCGCAGTTAAGCATGGTAGCTACGTAGTGTCATTCGCTCCTATCTATGTACCACAAGTGTGATCCACAGACACTGAAGATGGGAGACTGATTATGATAGCTTCATATAATGAAATCCATCCACCCCTAGGGCAGGTTCCCTCTAGCTTATGTTCTTCTCTCTCCTTCTTCTTTATCCCTCTTAGGTTTTTCTCTCTCTCCTCCTACCTGCCTTTCTATTCCTGCACCCAAATCGAACTCCTTGGCACTCAGACTAGCAGAGTCTTTATGATGACTCCTACCAAGCCTCACTCTGTTGCCTCATTCTCCTCTTCCTCCTCACACCAGTGCAAATCGATGTCAATGGTGTTACCACTAGTATGAGAGAGTAAGGGATCAGTCCCAAAGTGTCAGGACCAGCGGCAGCCCATGCTCCAATGCCTTGATCATTAAGCTGATTGTGTGGTAGGATATAAAATAAGCTCACAGCCCCCACCTCCTGTGGCCCTCCCACTGCCTTATCTCATGCTTGTGAAGATTTGACAAATATGGAGCTGTCTTGTTCACATAACTGGGGAGCCTGTGACCTCCCTTCCATTGAACAATCATCCTAACTTCCCTCTCCTTCTCCGGTCAGCCATCCTCATTCTTCCACCAGCTTTTCCCCCTCGCCCCTGGGAGACTTCCTTACAGATATCTTCAGGCTGTCTACACTGGGCTGCAGTATAGACTACAGAGATGGGCACTGCAGCAAGTGGGGACTCGTCCAAGATTTCAACTAGGAAGACTCTGAAGCTTGGGACGTGCCTCCTCAGCTAGGGGAAGTGTATAACCCACACACCTCCAAGTTCTAGTTTTTGTTTGTTTTGCTTAGATTTCACATTCATTCCCAAACAGCAATTGTAAATAGACTATAATTCTTTTAAAAGTAGAAGTTTTGTTTTCCTCTCCTGAACCACTCCATCCTTGCATCTAAAGATGCACAGATATAGTTTACTTGCATAAGGTTTCTTAACTGCATGCTGTAAGACCTCTGGGGATGGTCAACAATGGACATAGAACCTGCAACCTCTATTGTCTAAATTAAGACTGTAGCAGACTCCTCAGACTCTCTCTGTATGTGGCCCAACAACTCTTAGGCCAGGTCCACACTAGAGCGTTAAATCAATTTAAACAGCGTTAAATCGATTTAACGTCCACACTACAAGGCACTTAAAATTGATTTTAAGGGGTCTTAAAATCTATTTCTGTACTCCAGCTAAACGAAAGGTGTAACCCTAAAATCGATTTTACAAAATCGATTTTGGGCTAGTGTGGATGGAAATCGAAGTTAATGGCCTCCGGGAGGTATCCCACAGTGCACCAGTGGCCGCTCTGGACAGGTAAAGGAACTCTACTGCTGGCCAGGTACACAGGAAAAGCCCCGGGAACTTTTGAATTGCATTTCCTGTTTGGCCAGCATGGAGCTCTCAGCAGCACAGGTAACAATGCAGTCTCCTGGGAATAGGAAAAGAGCTCCAGCGTGGAACACACAGGAGTTATTGGATCTGATAGCTGTATGGGGAGAAGATTCTGTGCTATCAGAACTGCGTTCCAGTAGACGAAATGAGAAAACTTTTGAAAAGATTTCTAATGCCATGATGCAGAGAGGCCATAGCAGAGACTCGGTGCAGAGTTAAAGTGAAGGAGCTCAGACAAGCGTACCAGAAGACCAAAGCAGCAAATGGCAGATCCGGATCTGGCCTAAAAACATGCCGCTTCTACGCGGAGCTTCACGCAATTTTAGGTAACTGCGCCACGACAAGCCCCCCCTTGTCTGTGGATTCAGAGGTGGGAGTAGTAATCTCAGCCACTGCTGATGATTCTGCGGACGGTGAAGATGTGGAGGAGGAACAGGAGGAGGACGAGATGGCAGAGACCACACAGCACTCCATTCTCCCCAACAGCCAGGAGCTTTTCCTCACCCTGACAAAAGTACCCTCCCAGCCCTCTCAAGCCACTAGCACAGACAATGAAGCCGTGGAAGCGACCTCTTGTGAGTGTACTTTTTTAAATAAAAAACATAGTTTAAAAGCAACCGTTTTTTAATGATTGATTTGCCATGAGAGCTTGCATGCAGTAGCTGGCATTAAAGTTACTGGAACAGTCTGTTAACATGTCTGGGGATGGAGCGGAAATCCTCCAGGGACATCTCTATGAAGCACTCCTGGAGGTACCCCAATAGCCTTTGCAGAAGGTTTCTGGGCAGGGCAGCCTATTCCGTCCACCATGGTATGAAACTTTACCACGCCATGCCTGGAGCATGTAATCGGGTATCATTGCATGATAAAGCCTAGCTGCATATGGCCCCGGGGATTGCTGGCATTCAAGAAGCATAATTTCTTTTTCTCTTTCTGTTATCCTCAGGAGAGTGATATCGTTCATGGTCACCTGTTAAAAAGTAATGTACTTTATTAAGGGGACAGAGATGACCATTCCTTCGTTTCTGCTTTCCTGCTCCATTAATAAAAAACCTTTCCTAGCAGTTAGCCATGTGGGGGATGGTAAAAACCTGCACATTCCTACGGGGAGGTGTCTCTAATGGCGTTGACCTTTTTAGCATTTGGGCAGCAGGAATTATCGCTGCTAATTGCCAAGGCAGAGGGTGGAGGGGGAGGCGGTAAAGTGACCTGTCATTACAGCAGACATGCAGAGTGGCGGGGGGGAACCATTCACAATTTTCCTCTAGTGCTGAACCTTTGTGATGGCATAAGAAAAGAAGCAAAAGTTTTGCTTTTTAGCAGTTTGGCTGCCAAGCATGAATGTTACCTGTTAATAGCCAGGAGAACAGGGTAATAAAAGAGGTTGCATGGTTCACTGTTATCAGACTTGCCATGTCCGCCAGCAAGCTTTTTTGTAATCCCCTGACCTGCGTCTGTGTTGATCTCTGACACCACAGCCGCAAGCACTAAATACTAAAAGATTCCAAAGGCGACCTTGTAGTGAAGTGACATGTGCTATGTACGGTGAATAGTGTAGTTCACTGTGAAAGAGTATAACCATTGTTCTGTGAAATGTATCTCTTATGATCCTTCTATCACTCTTTTCCCCCACACATGCAGCTGCACATTTTTCTAGCCTCCCTACTCCAGTCCGAAGGATAGGTCAGATAAGGAGGCTGAGGAAGAAGAGGACACGGGAGGAGATGTTCAGAAATAATGGCAGTAACCCGCAGCGAAAGAGCTCATCTGGGGGAGTGGAAACACATGGTCGCAAAGTACAGGGACGCTGCCAGTGAACGTGAAGACAGGAGGGATGCTCGAGATGAGATGTGGCGGCAGGAAGATCAGAGGTGTAGGCAGGAAGATCAGCGGTGGCGGGCTGCAAAGCTGGAGCTGCTTCGCGATCAGACTGACCTCCTCCGAAGTCTGGTGGAAGAGCTGTGGGGTCACAGAGTGCCACTCCAGCCCATGTTTAACCACCAGTACTCACCATGTCCCATATCTTCCACACCC
Organism: Gopherus evgoodei; assembly: GCF_007399415.2. Taxonomy (NCBI): domain Eukaryota; kingdom Metazoa; phylum Chordata; order Testudines; family Testudinidae; genus Gopherus; species Gopherus evgoodei. The sequence continues at coordinate 12,589,130 of NC_044334.1, read as the reverse complement.
AGACGTGTAAGAACACGTGGGGGAAGGCTTTCTGCACCTGCCCACTCCACCCCTGTGGACAGTCCAACCAAAAGGCTGTCATTACATTGAAATGCCCTTAATGGCATTTTTCTTCCCTCCTATACTCCTCCCAAACCACTCCCGGGGTATCTTTTCATTTCTTTTACTCTTAAGACATGCTATTCAAAGGCAGTTGGAGGATGGGTTGGTTACAGATAGTAACTGATAGTAAGCAAGCTGTTATGGAAGGGTGGAGGGAAGCTTACTTGCAGCAGCAGGAGTCAATACATGGGGGGCGGGGTTCATGAAGGGGAAAGAAACACAGCAGTCACATCGTACCATGGCCCATGATGAAACTCGTTTTCAAGGCTTCTCTGATGCGCACCGCTTCCTCGTGTGATCTTCTAATTGCCCTAGTGTCTGGCTGCGCATAATCAGCGGCCAGGTGATTTGCCTCAGCTTCCCACCCCGCCATAAAGGTCTCCCCCTTACTCTCACAGAGATTGTGGAGCACACAGCAAGCAGCAATAACAAAGGCGATATTGGTTTGGCTGAGGTCTGAGCGAGTAAGTAAGCTTCTCCAGCGCCCTTTGAGACGGCCAAATGCACATTCTACCACCATTCTGCACTTGCTCAGCCTGTAGTTAAACAACTCCTGACCACTGTCCAGGCTGCCTGTGTATGGCTTCATGAGCCAGGGCATCAAGGGGTAGGCTGCGTCCCTCAGGATAACTACAGACATTTCAACATCTCCAACTGTAATTTTCTGGTCTGGGAAGTAAGTCCCTTGCTGCAGCCGTTTAAACAGAGTAGTGCTTCTGAAGACACGAGCGTCATGAACCCTTCCTGGCCATCCCATGTGGATGTTGGTGAAACGTCCCTTGTGATCCTCCAGTGCTTGCAGCACCATTGAAAAGTACCCCTTGCGGTTTATGTCCTGGGTGCCCTGGTGCTCCAGTGCCAAGATAGGGATATGGGTTCCATCTATGGCCCCCTCACAGTTAGGGAATCCCATTGCAGCAAAGTCATCCACTATGACCTGCACGTTTCCCAGAGTCACAACCTTTCGTAGCAGCAGCTTAATGATTGCTTTGGCTACTTCCAGCACAGCAGCCCCCACAGTAGATTTGCCCACTCCAAATTGATTCCCGACTGACCAGTAGCTGTCTGGCGTTGCAAGCTTCCAGAGGGCTATTGCCACTCGCTTCTCCACTGTGAGGGCTGCTCTCATCCTGGTATTATGGCGTTTCAGGACAGGGGAAAGCAAGTCACAAAGTTCAAAGAAAGTGCTCTTACGCATGCGAAAGTTCCGCAGCCACTGCGAATCGTCCCACACCTGCAAAACTATGTGGTCCCACCAGTCTGTGCTTGTTTCCCGGGCCCAAAATTGGCAAGGAACAGTTAGAACCTTCCCCATTACCATCAGGAGCTCCAAAGCGCGGGGGCCCGCGGTTTCGGATAACTCGTTCTCCAAGTCCTCATCAGTCTCGTCGCCGCGCTGCAGCATCCTCTCCTGCATTTCCTGCTCATGGTTCAGCATAGACAGCACGAGAATGCGTGAACTGTTTACAACGTCCACGATCAAGGTACTGATCAGACCAGGATCCATGCTTGCTGCAAAATGGATTTGCTCACTTCACCCAGTAAAAAACGTGCGAAATGGCTGTCTGCTGCTTTCAGGAAGGGAGGGGGTGAAGCTGTACCCAGAACCACCCACGACAGTGATTTTTGCCCCATCAGGCACTGGGGTAGTAACCCATAATTCCAAGGGTCAGGGAACACTGCAGGTACTGTGGGATAGGTACCCACAGTGCAACGCTCCTGAAATCGATGGACGCCAGAGACCATGGACGCACACCACCAACGTAAGGTGCCCTAGTGTGGACGCGTAAAATCCATTTTATAAACCCTGTATTATAAAATCGATTTTAATAATATTGATTTTAAGCTGTAGTGTGGACGTGGGCTTAGAAGGGATCTGAAGGAATATGGGTTACATTTGCAAACAATCTTTCTCTTTCTTTCTTCCAGTGAAATTGTGGTAGATCTAAGGAGTTTAGGGTAAAACAAAACACTGTGTCATCTAGCTGAAATGATGTAAGTCACAGTGGGCTCAGACTTGGAGTTAAAACAACACAGCTGATCTATATTTTAGTTTTACACGTAAACTCAAAACCAGTTTCTTGGCATTATTGCAAGACAATTACTTGTGGGCTTTGTGTCTGTTACAAGCTTGAAGCAGTTGTCTTTTTAAAAGCTACCATTTGGATTTGACTGCTGGTATGGCTACAGGGTTTGGACCTGAAATCAGGGAAGGAATTTGGATTGAATTCAGGGTGTGTGTTAAAAAAGGTTGAAGAATCAAGTTCTTAAGGACAGTCATTGGGGTATTCAGACATTGTGGGAAGGGGATCCTCAGTTTAAAAATTTGAAAGGACTTAACTACTAAAGTTGCCATTCATTCTCTCAGGAACATGGTGTGACATTTTCTTTTAATTGCTGAGCATGTACTCGGTGCTGTGTAAAGTTACTAATAAAAATAAACTATTTTTAAGAGTCTGATTCAAAGCTCATGAAGTATACCGGAATCTTGCCACTGTCCTCAATTGGCCTTTAACCGCCTGTCATTTGCTTTGGAAAGGCAGGTAGGTATCATTATCTGAAGTTATAGACCAGCACTGAGCTATCGAGAGAGATGCCAATATGCTGTATGGCCCAGAAAGACCCACACTGAGACTGTCTGCACTACAGTAGCTACAGCTACACAGCTGTAGCACTTCTGGTGAAGATGTTCTAAGTCAACGGGACAGAGCTCTCCCATCAGCTTAACTCCTGCTTCTGCAAGAGGTGTTGGTTAGGGTGATAGACATAGTACTGTCCACTCTGGCGATTAGGTTGGTATAATTTACAACACTCAAGGGCTAGGGATTATTCACACCCTGAACGATGTAAATTTTACCAAATTTGTAGTGTAGACATTCAACTTTTGAAGATTATCTTTCTGAATTTCTGAATTCAAACTTGCATTCTATACCATAAAAGCAGCAGCAGCAACAAGGACTCAAGGAGCTCAATCTGTTTAATAAAGAGAAGTTTAAGAGATCACTTGTTCAGTCTAAAATTTACCTACACGGGAAAAGAAAAATTTGATGGTAAAAGGATCTTCAGGCTAGAAAGTAACAAGATCTAATGGCTAGAAATTGAAGCTAGACACAAACACAATGAAAATAAGGTGCAAATTTTTAAGAGTGAGGATAATTTATCACTGGAACATCTTCCCAGGGGCTGCGGTGGCATCTCCTTCACTGGGAAATTTTAAAATCAGAATTTGATGTTTTTTCTAAAATATATAGTTTAGTTCAAACAAGAATTAACTCAGGGAAGTCCTATGGCCTGTGTTAGGCAGGAGGTCAAACTAGATGATCACAGTATTTCCTTTTGACTTTAAAATTTATGAATAAATAAAAAAATTGGTTACACTATGAAAGTGACACAGTGCTTTTAGGTTCTGTTGCAGGGCTCACTTGGCCTTTGAAGAGAGTTAGGGGAGACTGAAGTACTGGGCAATGTGCTATTTGTATATAGAGCTGCTGCTTGGTGGAGGCAGTGAGCTGATTAAAATTTATATTAGGTCTTTTAATATTAAATAATTGGGAGAGCATTCGGAGCTTGTGTGTGGATGCATTTTCTTCTAAACTGAAAGGAAATAAAGATATCAAAAAGAATAATCTGGTGAGGGAGTAAAATGTATATAACTTCTGAAAATGTAACCTATTAGGTCCATTCTACCTGCTGGCTTCTGTAAATGTACGACAACTTTTTCCTGAAGATGAAAACTTTCAGTTTCACTGTTGTTTACTTTGCCTGTTTGTATATTTACTTAACCAATAAGAAGCTTGCAAGCATGGGGCAATAGTCAATAACATTTATTTTAATATCCCAGGCCTGATTTTTTGTTTATAGAGAGCTTTCTGCTTAGGAGCTCACAAAGTAGATACCAGAATTTGAGTGAGAAGCAAGGACTATTGCAGTCTGTAAAAGTAAATAAAATGATCCTTAATTGTGGAAAGGTCAAGACATGAAGATTAACATTGGGCTCTCTCACCAATAAAAACAGGAATGAGAGAGCGGATACAATCCAACCAGGCTGAGAAGCTTTGTTAAGATTAGATGTTCTAGTTGTGGTTTGTGGTTATATGTTTAACAAGGATAAAATAGACATTCTTAATCCTGCAAAGATTTAGGCATATGTTTAGGCCTAAGCATGAGTCACTCCACTGAACTCAAGGGGACTATTAATCTGTCTAAAGGTGGCTTGTATGTAAATCATGGCAGGATCAGAGATTCTATGTAAATACAGCAAAATATCTGGCTTGAGCTGGGTAAAAAAAATTGTTCAAAACACTTTGGATGAAAAATACCTTTTGATGTTGCTAAATCTGTAACATGAATTCATGTCTGTTTCACCAAATTGTTTGTGTTGAAAAAGACACAACCCAACCAGAAAGTTTTTGTTTGGACACTTTTTTTTTTTTAAATGAAGCATTTTGATTTTTTCTGTTTGAAATGACTTTTTACAGTAACTCTTCACTTAAAGTAATCTGATTAATGTTGTTACGTTGCTGATAAGTTAGAAAACATGCTCATTTAAAATTACGCAATGCTCCCTTATAACATTGTTTGGCAGCTGCCTACTTTGTCCACTGCTTGCAGAAAGAGCAGCCCATTGGAGTTAGTGGTGGGGGCTTGGAACCAGGGTGGATCGGCAGCCCCCCCCATCAGTTCCCCGCTCCCCTAAATTCCCTGTGCGGTCGCTGCCCAGCAGGCTATCAATTGCTGGCAGTTCAGCTGTCCCTCCCTTCACTTCCATGTGCTCCTCCTGCCCTCTGCCTTGGAACCGCTCCCGGTAGCCTCTTGCTTGCTGAGAGGGGGGACGAGGGGCTAATGTCAGGGTGGCCCCCTGCTCCCTGTTTACCCCATCTCGATAGAGTGGCGGGGGGGTGGGGACACAACAGGGCTCAGGATGGAGAGAGCTTGCACACAGAAGCTGCTGTCTCAACTTGCTGGTCTACTTAAAAAGGCAATGTACTTAGTGTGGTCAGCCTACTTAAAGGGGCAGTGCACATCACACACACACACCTACATCACACGCACAAAATGTCTCTGTCTGCCATGTTGCCTCCCCTCCCTCCATTTTTGCTGCCTTGTAGAGTGTGAGGCTACATTAACAACAATGTATTAACCCTTGAGGGCTCAACCGAGTACTAATTCATAATTTAGCAGTAAGGCATTACCTGGGAAATATCCCACCCTCTAACTTCCCCACCTCAAACAAGCTTCAGAATCATCATTGCTGTGTACAGTCTTAAGTTGTTTAAAACTTGTAGAGAGAGAGAGAGAGAGAGAGAGAGAGAGTGTGTGTGTGTGCGTGCGCACACAAAGAACTGACTTAGTGACTCTGGTTGCAGAGGCCTGCTTGTTACACCACTTCTACATTCTGGCTTCCCCCAGTTGTGATTACACCTGGCAAGATGGCCCCAACACACCCCCAAGTCCAAAATCCATGTGTTCTGCAGTGTCCAGCCCCCTCCTGGACCATTGAAAAAGAGATTAAGATTTCAACCAGGGCGCCTGGTCAAAAAGGGACCCTGAGGGCTCAAATCCACACTACTGACTGGGCCATTAAAAGTCCAGTTAGTGGTGCAGCGGGGCTAAGGCAGGCTCCCTGGCTCTGTGCAGCTCCTAGAAGCAGCTGGCATGTACAACTGCTAGGCTCGGGAGACTCAGGGGCCTGAGTGGGAACTGCAGCCAATGAGAGTTGCAGGGGCGGTGCCTATGGGCAGCAGGCAGAGCCCCCTGCACTTAGGAGTCAGACATACCAGCCGCTTCTGAGAGCTACATGGAGCCAGGGTAGGCAGGGAGCCTGCCTTAGCCATGCTGCACGGCCAACCGGGAGCTGCATAAGGTAAGCGCTGCCTGGCCAGGGCCCACACCCCAAACCTCTGCCCCAGGTCAGAACCCCCTCCCACACCCAAACTCCTTTCCAGAAGCTTCACCCAAACTTCTTTCTGGAGCCAACCCCCCCCTCCTGCACCTCTGCCCCAGCCCTGAGCCCCCTCATACACCCCAAACCCCCCATCCCTTGCCCCACACCCCCAGCTGTACTGCTCACCCCCTCTGGAACCACAACCCCCCCCTCCCAGCCTGGAGGCCCCTCCCACACCCCAAACCTCTCATTTCTGGCCCCACCCCAGCCACAGACCTCACACCCCCACTCGACCCCAACCCACTGCCCCACCCAGTGAAAGAGAGTGAGGATGGGAGAGAGGGAGGGGGGATGGAGTAAGTTGAGGCAAGGCCTTGGAGAAGGGGCAGGGGCAGGGCAGGTGTAGGGGTGTTTGGTTTTGTGTGATTAGAAAATTGGCAACCCTAGTTAACATTCACTTTAATTCAAACACAGTACTGGGTTGGTTTAGATTAAAAGTAAAACATACATTAACAGAAGGAGATAGGATTTTAATTAAGGTCAAATATAAAGATAGAGTTATAAATCTTCTTATTAGCATATGTTCAATGTGCCTCAAGTGGCGCATGACCAGGATTCATCACCAAATTTGGTCTGCTAGTTGGATCATTAGTACCCAGCCCAAGCTAGGAAAGTTGATTTGGGGGGGGGCGGCGGTGTGTGTGCAATATGAACATTGATCCATGCCCTGCAGTTAGAAATGATTACAATAAAATAAAAATGAAAACACTTGCTAAGCGCTAGATGTAACACAACAAGCATTTTTTTTCAAGGCAGTTTCCTTACTAATCTACCTTCCAGCACGATGGTTGACCAGCCCTCTGGTCAGGATCTTCCACAAAGTCCAAAGTGCTTGATTCCTTTGTCATTGATGAAAGATGCCTTGGGGTTCATTGCCCCTCTCTTTTATAGTCCAGTTACCTCTCTTCAAATGGATTCTTTGGACAGTTACCCCTCCCCACAAAGTGAAGATCATTCAAGCTGTGGGGAAGGTGACATGGAGTCTCCTGGTGAAAGAAGTTTCATGCTGATTTCTTCCCCTGCTGGTGTTTGCTAAAATGCAAATTGGTCTGTTTCTTGCAGTGTCCTTCAGGCTGTGATACTAAGTGGCTCTCTCCTGCCCTTGTTGACTTGATCCTATTTACCTTGCGTTTCCATTGTCTCTATACCTTGGAAATAGTTTCAAAGTGGCAAAATCACATTGATTTTGCTAGGCTGAGGTAACTTTAGCCCTGCCTGGCATACAGACTTTTGCTGGATATTAATAAGTGACAGAGGGCAGGTGACAAAGGCTCTAGGGTTTGTGACTCTGGCAGTGTTTCTAACCTAGGGATAAAAGAATCCTCTAGTTAGAAAGATACAGAAGAAGAGTGTTGTTTTCATTAAAAATTCTTTCCCCCAATACCAATAAGTATAAAAATCCTCTTTTCATTATATTGAACATCTGAGGAAATAGGTTTGCAAAGCAATTCCCAGAACATCTGTAGAATGTTGTCAAATAGCCATGGGCAATTACAGTGCCAGGCAGAATGAAATTCATTAGTATTACTAGTTTTAGTAGTTATAATCATTAGATATTTCCCTCTGGTGAAATGAAGATCGTCTTTAAAACTCCCAGCCTCTGCTTGTTTTGCATAAAACAAAACAAGCAGCTATCCATCTAGGTACAGTAGGTTGGCTAGAAACACTATTACTTAGGGAGGATGAATGAATGGGGCTTAATAGAGAGATTTGCACTTTATTTCATCTGTCATCTCCTTTTTGAACTAAGTGTTGATGTTTGTTTGTCTTCAGCTATCTAACCACCTGTCCCTGGAATTGAAGCTATAATGATGAGACATGGAATTGCTGAATGATTTTCCAATAGAGATTTGGGGTGGGGGGGAAATACTTCCAGGGAGACAGTAAAACAATATATTGTTTCCATTTATGTGTTAGATAATGGTGCCCAGGGGAGCTATTAACATCTGTTTGTGGTAAAGAAACCTAACAGGAATTTGAAATCAAAGGACACATTTGCAAAGTTATTTAAGCGTGTTTTATTTCTTCTTTGAGAAAGTTGCAGAGCCTACATGATTACCTGGAGCAGAAGATTAATTCTCTGGATCTTTAGAATAAGGAACATATTCTAGTGTAGTATGCTGAAAAAACAGGGTCTCTCTAGATATATCAGAGGCTCATCTTTAGGAACAATTGCAAGATTCGTTCTTATTGTTAGTAGAAATAATGCTCCATGAAGACCATATGCTCAGGGATGAATCTTGACCCTGTTGAAGTCAATGGGAGTTTTGCCAGTTACTTCAGTGAAAGCAGGATTTCACTTTTGGTCTCTGGAGAGTACGTAGGCTATCCTGGCTGTTCTCAAATTAGTGTAGGACGCCATTTTCCTCACCTCTTACAATGGCTCGCCCATTGAACAGCACTAATTTCAGTCTTGGTCAGAACTCCTCATCTCCTGACCCTGTAGGAAAGGGCCATGAATGCATTGGAGTGTCAAGGTAGGGATTTGGGAGAATATCTGTTGGGTGGAAAAGCAGCTGCTTTTGGATGGTGGGTTGGACCTTGCCCATTCTATAGCATCTAACAAGTCCTAACCACACAACTGTTCATTTTCTCTTTCATTTAGTTGGAAAACCAGGAACCTACTGTCAAACCAGTTAAAATAATTTCAGCTCAATGAAACATACTCTCTGAAAGTTTTCACATCCTGTTAATGTTTCACTCTTTAAAAATGATGTCCAAATTGCCTCTTTCAACTCTAGATGATCCTTAAGCCATTAAATTCCTGGTTCAGCATATGAGCAGTTCCATCAGCTCCAGTAGGAGCTACTCCATAAATAACTTTAAAGTTACCTTGTTGATATGTGGACTAGGGTATGGAAGGGTCAGGAGAAGGCAAGAGGTAGCCATTTTATTTGACTGAGTTCCATGGAGAATTCCTGTGAGCAGAAAAGGAAAAGAAATTCCCATTAAGTTAGGGGAGGGAGAGGGTAAAAAAATAAAGCTTTGAATACAAAGAAATCTAAATGGTGTTTAAATTGAGTTGTTTATGGTAACTGAATATTATGTCTTGCTTCAGCTGAGGAGCTGAGCATTGATAAAAAGAAACTTGGAGCCAGACACCCAGGAGTGTTGTACATGTTTATTGTTAATTTTATGTTTTTACGCGGTAACTCTTCTGAATGCTGAGAATAGAAGAATACACAAGAGGGAGAGTAATCAGAGGAGTGATTGTATCTGAAGGATTATCTTCTATTTAAAAAGACTTAATGGAAATTTGAATGCACTATAGTTGTAGCCATGTCTCAATAATATCCTGGGACTGACAAGGTGGGTGAGGTAATATCTCATATTGGACCAACTTCTGTTGAGAAAAGAAACAAGCTTTTGAGCCACACAGAGCTCTTTTTCAAGTCTGTGTGGTTTGAAAGCTTGCATCTCTCCCGAACAGAAGTTGGTCCAATACAAGGTATTACCTCCCCCATCTTGTCTTTCTCTAGTAATGGAAATGGAGCATTTTCAAAGAAAAACTGAAATCACATTTTAGGGGAAAAAAAATGTTAAGAATATATTTGTCATGTATTCCTCTACCTGTGCAAGTTGATTTTGGAGGTCAGCAATTAAAATGAAAGGGATTTTTTTTGTTGGACTGGAGTACAATGTTGTCTGAGATTGTGTTTAGGCCCTGATTCAGGAAGGTATTTAAGCATGACTACAAGCTTAAGCAGATGTGTAGTCCATTGACTTCAAGTACCTTTGAATGAATAACTTTGAGTTGGCGCTTTAGGAATTACAAGCCTGAATACTACTTATTGCCCTGTGCTCTATGCTACAGGTTCTTTTCTTCTTGTTGGCAGGCTGGTTCTGGGTGCAGGTTATGTCCGGTTAGGGTACAAAAGTGATCCATCTAAAGCAGGGGTCCCCAACGCGGTGCCCATGGGCGCCATGGCACCCATGGGGGCATCTAAATGTGCCTGCGTCCTGGCCGGTGGTCAAGCATCCACCAAAATGCGGTGGCATTTCAGTGGTGACGCCTCTGGATGATGCTGCTTGCCGCTGACAAGTGATGTCATCCAGAGGTGTCACCGCTGAAATGCCACCAAAATTGGGCGGCATTTCGGCAGACACTCGATCGCCAGACGAAAAGGTTGGGGACCACTGATCTAAAGGGTGCCCATGTAAAAATCAGTAGCACAGCCCTCCACCCTGCAGCAAACCAGCTAACCCACTGTAGATACATTTGGTGCACAATATGCTGGCTCAGCCCTGGCTCTCTTTAGTAGGACTAGTTGGGCATAGAATGTTTTGCTTATATGGGCCTCTTTCCAAATAGAGTATACAGTGGAAATCAAGACACCAATGGAGTTGGTTGAAGTTTGGGTGACTGTTATTTTCAAATAAACACATTTTATAACAGTGTGGCCAACTGATTACATGTCCTTTCTATTAGCATAAATGTATGTGTTTGCTCTTCTTAACTTGCCCTACAGAGGTGAGGGCAGCAACTAGGAGGGGACCAGTGTTGCCAGCTCCCACGATCATCACAAGTATTACAATATCTGGCAATTGCCTAAAAGCCCCAACTCATGGAGTCATGTGATTTATATGAGACTCTTAGCAGTAAAGTGTAGCAATTGGATAATATCCCTTTAAATAATTAGCAAGACTTTTAGTGGCCCTCTCTACCTTTCTGGATATGCAAGAACCTTACCACAGCAGCTCGATGTGTATATGTAGCTAGTTCTTGTATTTTATATATGTTTAGTAAACATGGATATTTGCATTAGTAGGAGCATTACCAGCAGATCAAGGGAAGTTATTCCTCTCTATTCAGCACTGGTGAGGTCACATCTGGAGTATTGTGTCCAGTTTTGGGCTTTCCACTACAGAAAGGATATGGACAAATTGGAAAGAGTTCAGCGGAGGGCAATGAAAATGATTAGGGGACTGGGGCACATGACTTATGAGGAGAGGTTGAGGGAACTGTTGAGGATTTGATAGCAGTCTTCAACTACCTGAAGGAAGGTTCCAAAGAGGATGGAGCTAGGCTGTTTTCAGTAGTGGCAGATGACAGAACAAGGAGCAATGATTTCAAGTTTCAGTGGCTGAGGTCTAGGTTGGATATTAGGAAACACTATTTCACTAGGAGAGTGGTGAAGCACTGGAATGGGTTACCTAGGGAAGTGGTGGAATCTTCATCCTTAGAGGTTTTTAAGGCCTGGCTTGACAAAGTCCTGGCTGGGACGATTTAGTTGGGGTTGGCCCTTCTTTGAGCAGGGGGTTGGATTAGATGACCTCCTGAGGTGTTTTCCAACCCTAATCTTCTATGATTCTATGACCCCAAGGTGTCTGTGGGATGGCTTCATATTTCGTATGTTATGTAAAGAGCAAAAGGCACAGCAGTATTTTTCTAGCCTTCGTGGTTAAGGTGAGAAGCTTGAAAACATGACCCTAATGTCTCAAAAGCCAGAAAACAAATGTAAAGACCAAAGTCATGAGATTTTAAAAATACCTTGGGGAGCTGGGCTAATTCATTGTTTTTCAATGTTTGGGGTTGGCAAAAATATCGGTAGAAAACCTTGATGAAAGAGAGGGATAGTAGTCATGAGTCAGGGAGAGTAAGATGGGGTTACCCTTGTTCAGATTTAATGCACTTGTTCTGTATCTCACTGACATCTCATCCCAGCTATTATGCAAGTGTGAATCAAATCTTAGTCCCAAACATAATAAAAAATTTCCCATCACAAAGCAAACCAACTCTGCAGGTTATTTGACTCCAATCTAATGTTAGTGAGAGGGCAGAATGATTATTGCTGCTACAATACAGAGTGGCTGACCATAGTATTGCTCGGCAGGACCACATAAGAAACAGCACAGTGCCAGCGCTTTGTGCCATTATTGGATAACATGAAAATACTGAGCAACAAGCTTCCTTTCTTCTCCTCACAAAGCCAACTAATACCTAATTGTCCTGTTCTCAGCACTAAAAATAAATACTGAAGTGACCAGTCTCTGTCTCTTTCTCTGCTGAGTCACAGACATCTCACTTCCAAGGCAAAGTGCGATTTAACAGTATTTTTAGCTCTTGAATAAATACCAGGGTATGTTCTCCTGTCACATACAAGTAACTCCTAGGGTCCTCCCTTGGAAATACTCAAATATGATAGTGAAACTTTTCCTTTTCTGTAAATAAAAAGAAATATTACTGAGCTCTTTATACAGTCTTGTTCAACTGTAGGCCTCAAAGTCCTTCCAAAAGGAACTATCACTGTGCCCATTTCACAGATGGGAAAAGTGGTGCATGGGATGGTAAACTATTTCTTATATCTTTTCCTACCCACCCCCCCAACATAATTTAGTTGTCACTAGCAGTTAATTGGTACATTAGCCATGGTTGGTGTGGGGGGGTTGTTTTTTTAATAACATTCAAATAAAGTTGTACTTGCAAATTTTCATCACCTGTTATGATTTACTTTTTGACACCATCTTCCAAATAGCATTTGCTACAACAACCATAGAGAGAATTCATGTACCATTGTTGGCATACTATGTATTTTCATAAGCAATCTACTGCAGTGGGCCATTAACTAATGTCTAGGCATTAATTAATGCCAAAACAGGGTTGTTTTTCTTCAGTTTTTCAGGATTCATTCTTAATAGTATGCAGTTCTCTGTTTTTAATCTTTGCCTTGATGAACAGTAGCAACTCATTAAAATAATATGGAAATTACTATACTAACTATGCACAGTAATATTTATTCTGTAATAAGCACAATAACTTCCTCAAGGATACTTCAAGTGTATGGATTTTCAACTTGATTATGAGTACTTCTGCTAGCATCTTAATATTAAGTTGTATCTACTACCCTATGACCCACTTTGCTCAACTTTGCTATAAATTGCTTCTGTATTTCATAGACTTACAGCCTAATTCAATACAAGTATCATTATAAAGTCAATGTGAATAAGCATAGTTTCTGATGCTGCTCTTTCATCATTGCTTAAGTATAAATGATCAAGATTTCTAATACTTGTGGCTGGAGTTCTAATCTGATTAACTGCAGCAGGCTGTGATACATAAACAATAAAAAAAACCAAAGTATAGAATTCTGTTCATGTATAACCCTACTATTTAGACTATGGAAGATCACAGTCTATCTGTTTTACACACAATGGTATTACAGTAATGCTGGTTTAAATGTTGAGATAGATTTTTTTTTTAATTAATTTTATTATTCCTTCCGCCAAGATGCTACTAGTCATTTCAAAGAACATATTTATATCTTTGGATGTTTAGCTTATATTGTTCTGTCTTGATTCAAGCTTTTCAATCAAAGCAGTAATAGGCCCTTGGATGCTACAAAATTGCCTATAAATTAATAAAAAATTAGCCAGGATCACCTGTATGCTCAGACTACTTTGGGTAACTCTGGCAATGCAGAGCAGCTCTACATTTGACTTATCCTACGGTGGTACAAAGCACCTGGAGGAAATGGCCCAAACAGTGCAGTATAGCACTATTGGATAAACTCTTTTCTGCTGTTCCTAGCAGTGGTTCTCAAACTTTTGTACTGGTGACTCCTTTCATATAGCAAGCCTCTGAGTGGCTTATAAATTAAAATTATAAATTAAAAACACATTTTTATATATTTAACATCATCATAAATGCTGAGGCAAAGCAGGGTTTGGGGTGGAGGCTGACAGCTCATGCTTCGCCCCATCTAATAACCTCGTGACCCCCTGAGGGGTCCCAACTCCCAGTATGAGAATCCCTGTTATAAAGCTTTCCCATTAGTAACAGTTAATCAGTAGGGGACAGATTTACAAGGGTATTTTGGTGCCAGTGGATGCAGATATGCGTTCAGTGGGATTTCCAAAATCCCTAAGAGAGTTAGGTGCCTAACTCTCTCATTGACTTGCCTATAATAATCTATGCATACATGAGGCTGAATCCTGCTGCCAGTGAAGTCAAAGGGAGGTTTGCTATGACGTTGATGGGAGTAGAATGGGGCCTTGATTCATGGCCCGTTAATTCCAGTGGAAGTGATTGCACTGACTTTGGTGGGCATTGGTTCAGGCTGTGTGTGTGTGTGTGTGTGTGTGTGTGTGTGTGTGTGTGTGTGTGTGTGTGTGTGTGTGTTTCCTTGCGTAATCTCATGAGAAAGATTTGCAGCATCCTATGGATATTGACCTTGCAATGAATTAGCTCTGCCCCAAGGGAACTGTAGCCATTATGAACAAGCATTTTAGTCATCTCAATAATACCTTCTCACTAGAACACTTTAACAACAGGTACTATTGTAAACTGCTCTGCCTTGGATGGTAATTGTAGTGAGGAAGGATTAGAAGAATGAAATGGCATTGTCTAATTGTACATGCAGTATATAAAGGTTAGTAAGCCTGTATACTGCTTGCTGATGTAATTGTAGCTGTGCCTTCACAAAAAACATTTTCCCCCTGCTATCTTCCCATTATTCATCCTTGTTATACAGGTTATGGTATTTCACCTAGTACAATGCTTGGTAATTCTACTTTCTTTCTGAGTTTAAATCTTGTGTAGCTCATCAGCTCTTGCCAGCGCATTTGTCTTCTTTATTATCGATCCACCTCTGTCTATTAATCCCTCTTCTCCGTGAACAGATCACTTTCTTTGCCTAACTGAATGAGAAAAGTGACCTGGACGCAGACCCAGGATTTGGATGCTGGTGATATCTGGATCTGAATCAGGATGTATTTATAGAAATTTACCTCTGGTCTCAGCCTCTGTAATGGGCCAACCATTCCTGCAAGCTGCAGTACAAATACTTGACAGCAGAGGTCCAGTTTTAAGGAAACATTTCCCTTCCTTGCACTTCCTTGCCTTCTTCCCCTTTGGCCTCCTCAGGGCTTGTCTTCAAGTAGCTGGAGTCCACATAGCTTAGGTAAACTTCCCATTCGGTCTTCACTGCGCCTCATCGACAGGAGACACTCTGGTTGACTTCCCTTACTCTTCTTGGAGAGCTGGAGTATCGGGGTCAAATGGATTGCAGCAGTGTCGATCTCCCTGGAATGAAGAGCAGCCCACAACTCATATTTCATAATATTCTATTTTCTGTCTTACCCTTTTATGCCATTTCCTTCCCTTCATTTCTCCATTGGTCTCTTTGGTTTCAGCCAATGACTTTGTCTTCCAGCTCTTGAATAATCCATACTTTAACCTACAGCAATTCAGAATATTCATCCAAAACACCCACAGTGCTGCAACTTTACCCATAACCCTGATTTTTAAAATTGCACATAAAATGGAGCCTGTTTTATATGTATTTATATATTTTTCTTTTTTGACACTCGAATTATTTTGAATGCTTTCTGTATTTTCTTTCAGTTTTGCATCATCACACGCTAAGCCATCATTAGTGTTTATTCTTGAACTATCTAAATCTGAAAGAAGAGGCAAAGGTATCTCATCATCCTCGGTCTGCTGTCCATCATTCTGACATGAATCTCATTCATAGCTATGCCAGCAGCAGATTGTCATATGTAGTTTTAACAACTACGTTGGTTTGCTAAAGCTTGTCGTCTTTGGATTTTATTTTTTTTGGCTTCTAAATTGATTTTCAGTATCCTCCCTCTGTGCTTTTCCTTTTATGGTGCTTAATAAGACTCATTGCCAAGGTCTAGTACAAATATTTTTTCTATGTCACTTAATGGTAAGTTTTCAGATTGGTTTCCATTCTGTGCATCCAATGAAGTGGGCTGTAGCACACGAAAGCTTATGCTCAAATAAATTTGTTAATCTGCAAGGTACCACAAGTACTTCTGAACATTGCTCTTCCAGATTCTTATCGTTTCTGTTAATTTCACTGCATATGATTGATTTATTATTATTATTATTTTTGAAGTGCATTAAGCCACCCAGGGTCACTCTTAGTGAGCATTAAGTGTATCCACGTGGGGAATTAGTGCAGAGTAGCTAGTGCACTTTAAATTCACAGCCTAGCTTACTGCATGCTAACTTTCCTGTGTAGACAAGCCCTTAGCTATGCCTTTTAATATGGTGTGCTCCTAGCCAGTGACAATGGTCTGAGTCTCATTTACACTGAAGCTGTATTCAGGCCATGTAAGGAGCATTAAAGTGGATATAAATGGTGTACTCCCATTCTAATGCCCTGGCTGGTGTAAAGGGGCCTTAACGTAAATGAGATTCAGACCTTAGTGTCTCTAAACAAGCTGCTGAGAGTTTAGTTCACATTTGGAAGGTGACCTTTACAGCTATAAAGGCAAGGAATATATTTTTATTCTTAAATGAAAACTTAAATTCTGGAGAATATTATTTATGCTTTGTGTTGTGGTAGCATCTAGGTGCCCTAGCCACATACCAGGACTCCATTGTGCTAGGTGCTGTACTAACACAGAACAAAAAATGGTGTCTGCCCCAAAGAGCTTACTACACCACATGGGCCACATAAAGACATCAAGTGTGCCAGATCTGGCCCAGAAGCTGGGTATCTGACACCATAGCCTCATTAGCTAAGCACCCAGTCCTGTGCCAGTATGCTTTATGGTCAGTGTAAAACCTGGTGAGGATTTTGTGGGGAGCAATCCAAAGTCTTAGTCCAGATGCTGGAGAGGATATCATTAAGTATCAAGACCATCTGCCAAATACTGAGTGCTAGTGAGAAGGCTGAAATGAGCATACAAGGAAGGGATACGTTTATCAGTGTATCTTGCCTTAAATCTTCACATTATGCTTAGAACAAGGTTTTCTTCTATTGTGTGTTTTTTTTTCTTTTTCTCCCCACTTCGAGGCGTAAGATGAAGTTGTCAGCCATGAACCAACAGCGGCAGCCATATTACAGCATATGCGTGTCACACAGCACTGCTAAATTAAGTTATGATGATAATGTAGCAAGAATGTATCCAGGAGAGCCTGACAAAACTTCAAAGCAGTTGGGATCATGATCGGACTGTGACACTCTCAAGAAAGTTACAATTTGTTTCTTTGACAGTCAGAACAAATAGGTGAAGGTTATATAGGTTTTCAAAAGACAGAGGAATGATGGCCAGGATTCTTTTCATCCTGCTCAGGGCTGTGAAAATTCTGTTCTTTAAAGTCCGTGAGATGCTCTTTAGATGCTGCCTACTAGTAATTATGGCCGTTGAGCATCTTATTGCGCAAGTGTTCGAAGAAGATGTACTAAAGGGAAAATATATTAGGGCCAGATTTTGGCTGGTCCCTGCATGGGAAGGCGGAGGCCAACCACAATAGGAGAGTGCCCATACTTTTCTTTTCAATGGAAAATGCTCCTTGCTAGCACATCTCTGGGGCTCAGACCACCTAAGAGGTGGAGCAATGATCATACATCGGTCAGGAAAGTCTTGATTTTACCAAAGTGTGGGGCCTGGGACAGTCACCCTGATTCGCCCTACACAAGGGACAGCTCTGCCAACAGAAGAACCCCTCCGTCAGCAGAGGTAATGTCTACACTTGAAACACTATGGTATAAACAAGCTGTAAAGCTTCAGCAGAAGCCAAATGCCCTGAACCCCTAAATAATCCACCTGACCAATTGTAGGTTGAGATGACCAATGGAATTCTTCCTGACTCATTCAGTGCTCTGCTTCATTCACAACATACATTACAACTTCTGCAACAAATAGAGCAAGAATCCTATAGACAACAGTCTCCTTTATGACACAATCCTAATCTGCTCCTGGAGCAGGTCCACCCTGTTTTCTGAGTGCACTGTGAGATTTGGCTCCACTGGGGTATGCAGAAGTTGAGGGTGGTCAATGGCCTCTCCCACTTTGGAAGACCTAGTGCAAATGATAGAACTAGACTCTGTCTTTGCATATCACAGGAACATGGACCTCAACTGGGACAGGTGCACAAGGGTGGTTAGGGCTCCTTTCATCCTGCCACCTCTCCTACACAACTACAAAAAGCCAGCTGTCCATCTATGCTTAAGCATTTTTAATAGTTGCTTGCAAGTTTCCTGCTCCAATACCTGCTGAAGTACATGGAAAGACAACATTGTGGGAGGGCCTATAACCCTTAAAAATAGAGATGCTCTTGCATCTGCAAAATTCCTTTTGGCGCATTTCGAAGTTCTGATAAACCCCCAAATGTGCTGTTTTAAGCCAGTCCGTTCCCAATGCACCTGCAGATACCGCCTCTGTCATTCCTTGTGTAACCACTTGTCTGCTCTGCTGAATTTGCCTAGCTGTAATGTTCTGCCTATTCACCACTATGATTTTAATGTTTTTCTTTCATCCTTACAAAAGATCAATATCAGTAGCTGGATTGTTCCTTTCTTTTTCAGATCGCTGATATTTTTGTTGCTTTTTGGTTTCAATCTATATGTAAAACTGTCTCCTCTGGCAACAATATGGCTTAAAAAAATCACAACTGGAATTGTAGACTTCAGTCTAGTTTGTCATTGTGTCTCAGCCTTGGAATAAGAAAACTGCATAATTCACATACCATCATATTCTCTTATTTTAATCAAACTTTTGAAATAATGTCACTTTGTTTCCTGGTAGATATTCTTCTCTAGAAAGCCCAATTATTGCACAGACCTGTGGAGCTGAGTCTCTTGGAGTACAGTGGGAGCCTCTGCCTCTTTCTAGGCACCCATGCTTGAACTTTTTTCTCTTAAGCTTCTAGAACTGCGAGTTCCAAAGGAGGGGTATGAGGATGGGAGTAAGGCAATAAGGTGCCCAATTGCCACTGAAATTCAGTGGGACTTAATGCCTAATTCCCTTCAACCCCTTTGAAAAATTCAGCCTTTATGCCTAAATCAGGCCTGCTAGAAACTGGGCAACAGCAGAATCCCATTAAAAGAATAACATCTAAATGGAGCCTAAGTTCCAGGAGCAAATGTCTGTTTAAACAGATAATATCAATAGTGCCATTTTCTTTGTAGATTTTCTGAAACATAAAAATAAAACTATCCCAGACATGGCGTGTGAACTGAAACTATGTCAGTAACCAGGCAAAGATCAAAAGGCCTAATTTGCAGCTATTTTTTCCCTTATGAAATACATCAGTTAAGCCAAGCTGAATTCCACTCATCATTTTTAATAGTATTTGGCCTTTATCAAGGTGTGTTCAAAATACAGAAAGATCAAGCTGAAAATTACTAGGAATAATTGGCAGATTGGTCAAAGTTTGGATCAGAAGTTGAGATCAGTAAAAGTTAATCATTCCTGTGTGGATACTTATGCCTCTCAACCAGTTAAGCTTCACATCCGAGACTCCATATGGAACAAACACTCAAAATGAGGGAAACTGTTTATGCAGGAAAGTTAAAATGTTGCGGGAGTCATTATATAACTTGGTTTCATGATTCTGTATTTCCAGTGCAAGTACGTACTCTTCAGCATAGAAGTAAGAGGAACACCAGATTTATGTGGAACATAAGCAACCCTGGGACTAGAGTAAGAAGCATTTCTTAAAATAAGGAAGGTGAATGTGCATTTTCATAGGACAGCTAGAAACTAGAATTTAGGTAGATTAGCTTCATATAAAACTCTCCCTTTATAACACAATAAAAAGTTCTGGCTTTCTCCAATTATATTGGAGAGAGATGTGTGCAAGGACAGAATTATATCGGAAAGAAGATAAACTGCTGCTTGCACCAAATGGACCAAACCACAGTTCAAAGTACCAAATTTGGGCACCTGTCCTTCAGTCTTCACTAGAGCATCGTGAACATTTTTCAAAATTTTGGTGACCCAAAAAGTCAAATAAAATTTTGTTTCAGATCAAATGGAACGCTTTGTTCTGAAATGAAAAGGTTTTTTTAAGTTTCATTTTCAAATGTGATTCAAATTTATATTTTTTAAAAAACACCTTTCAAATCAGAAAAATGAAAAGTTCTGATTTTTCTTAATTTTTGTTTTTGCATGAAAAAAATTCAGTGAATTCAACATGAATTCACAAAAAAGTTCAGTCTACCTGAATCTGCATTTTTTTTTTCCCAGTGAAAAGTGTTCTGGCTGAAAAACTTCATCCAGCTCTTGACTTTGCTCACTCAGAACTTTTCCCGGAGGTCGGTGTGGTGGATCCTGCTGTGGTTTAGGGTATTTAAGAACTATACATCTCAATCTGCCAGAAAAATGATGTGCCTTTTACCATTATTTGTCTTCACCATGTATATCCAGAGGATTGCACTCCCAGAAATAGCTTTTTATCATCCTATAGATCAAAAGATTTCTAGCCATTCAGTAGACTTCGAGACTCTTGCGTCAGTTCTTTTTGTTTTGGAAGAACAGAATGCTTACTTAAAGGGAAAGTAATTGGAACAGTCTCTAACAGAGACAGCAAAAAAATTCTAAAAATATGTCTTCCAAAGTATCCATCCACCCTATTTGTTAAAAACTGAGGCTGAAAAAGAAATGCACCCACTGAGTTGGCAGAACTATCCTTTTAGAATGTAAAGAACTTAAGGACTTTCTCACTCAGCCTGACTCTCCTATGCTGATGAGCTACAAGCGTAAAGGTTTTGAACCTTTGGTAGATGAAAGAGAGACTACTGCTCACAAGGCTGTGAAAGCGTAAAATACTCTATCCGAATTCCACGGTTGTTCCTCACCTTGTTTAAGTCAGTACATGAGAAAAACAAAAGCTGACACAGAAATCGGTGGCAGGGTGGTTGGTATTTTTTTTTAATTAAGTTTGGCAGATTGAAGTCAGGAAAGTGAGTAGCTGGGGGAACTTTTATTGTCTCATTCCAGAACAATGGGGGAAATTGTTCTGGGGTTTTTTTTGTTTGTTTTTTTTAATTACAGAGATTTGAAAAATTCCCATTGACTTCTCTGGGAAATGGATTGGAAGTTTGTTTAGTTAAATACTCTGATGTAAGCTTGCTTTGAAAGGCTGGCTGCTGAGATTCACTAAACCCAAGAGCTAAAGGGAAACCTCATAAATCAGCAGATAATCTTGAATTCTAGTGACATGCTTAGAAGGTTAAGAAGTGCTCGAGTCAAACAACTTCTGTATATTTTTTTCAAATTAATTCAAAAGATATTTGTGTATTTGTTACTACTTCCTCCTGTACTACTACAGTATAAAAGCCATGGAGGCTTTCTGGAATATTGGCCCCAGGCATGGTAAAGGCCCGGCACTTTATTTGGATATTAATCTCTCCAGATTTCTGCAAAGAAGCAGCTCAGAGCAGTAGGAATTGGGTTTTGAACACTGTGTTCTTAGTAGAAAATATATCCACATAGATTCCAGTGCAACCCTGAAGTTGGAAAGACCTCCACAACATTAATTAGTTCTGTTTATCACTCATTCTCCTTCCTTTGGCTACATGCTCAATATTCTGCATGTGAGCAGTGGATCAAACGATATCTGGTGTTGAAAGAGTTAGGCCCTAATTCAGCAAAATGTTCAACATAAGTCTCGTGGAGGTCAATGGAATTTAAACATAAGCACGTGCTTAAATGCTTTGCCAAATCAGAGTGCCAGTTAGTGTTGGCAAAACACTTTTAGATCCATGGATCAGAAGCACTACATAAGGACAAATTATTATGGTTATTGATGATTATTATTGACTTGTCATTTTTATTAGTACAAAGTAGTAGTAGTATGTAAATAAATAATGGTGCATGTAACCTGTTGGCTTTCAATACTCCCAGATTCTACTCCTGGTCTTACTTGCATTTTTATTTCAAGCAAGTCAAAAACCTGCCACTTATTTTAGTTTAATCCTTTCTCGCAACCTTAGAGCAAATTGTGTTCTCTGATGGAGCAGTCATTGGAGCTGTGGACCTGGGACACAGAATTTAGCCAATTTAAGATCAAATGTTTTGATGTAGGGGTAAAAGCAGAGATGGTAGAGGCACAGAACTACAAAATCTAATCCCAGTTTCTGGAGGTGAGTTTTATATTTGGGACGTTGTCACAATGTAATGTAAAGTTCTACTTGGAGATTCATTGCACCTTCTTACACCAAGGTGCACAGCAGTGTGCTGCCTACTTGGCAAGAACTGTGGTACAGGCACGTGGCCCTAATCTTCTTGCAGATACAGTAACAATGTTTTGGCTGTTTTTGTTTGGTTTGGTTGTTTTTTAATTATAGAGATTTGAAGAACTGCATTTTAATGACCCCTTTTTTAATGCCTTTGTACTGACTGGCACAGCAGATGAATTAAGCAGCACTTCTTGTTAATCTGGCATCTTGCCTCCCACTGTAATTTATCAAAGGCACTATCTATGGTTTTAAAGCTTTGCAGAGAACAATTTCATTTTTTCCTCTTTTTAAACCTCCACTACTCTAATTATACATAGCACTTGATTTTTACCACCACCGATGGGCAGAGGCATGCCATTTCTGTTCCTGTACAGCTGTCTAGCTCTGTAAATACATCTTTGAGGACTCATTTACGCTAGTTACCAAGAAATGATATGTTGCAGTGAGTGGTGATTTTACGTATTATAATGGACTTTCCTCAGCCTTGTATCAAAATCTACTCTATTTTACTGGTAAGGGAGGAATGCAGTGTAACTGTGTGAAGGTCAAGAACTGGTTGGCAGGAGAGACAACATCTGTTATTCCATGTAGTGTGGTGTAGTAGACTGTGCCGGTCTAACAGACTTTCAGCCAAGGGCCAGCTGGGGTTTCTCTTCTTTGGTCAGATAATTGCATTTATTAGTCTTTAATGTTATACTCTGGAAGTTTATAAAAGAGAATGAAGTGCATTGCATTAGCAGTTTTGATTATTCAAGAAATAGTTTAGAGAAAAAGACCTGCATTTAAATGACTTCAGCAAATTGTTGATGCAGCATCTGAAAAATTCCATCTACGGTAACCAAGGAGATGGGCACACTTTACTTTTAACTGAAATGTTACTGTCAAGTTAGACAGTGTGTTCTCTCTGTGTGTTTGCATGAGAGAGGTGGTGGGGGTTCTGCAGTAAATTTCTGTGGTGATATTCAAATAAGTTGACCGGGCTGCATCTATTTGAATTTTCTCATGTGTATGTGGAATTATCTGTGTGAGAGGGAGAGAGATGGGGCACTAACCCTGTCATGGCAGTGAGCATTCTCATGGCTGAAATTAAACACAGCTCCAGATACCTGCATGCTTGTATGTGCCATTATCCAGAGATCAAGGTGTCAGCAAAAATGCATTTGGAATAGCATGCTGTGTAGGTGTTGAACACGGTTTAAAAATTGTAACTTTATTTCCAAAAATAAATGTCTTGGGGGGAGACTTTCAAAAGTTCCAAACTGATTTAGGAGCATAAATCCTATGGATTTTTTTTTCAATAGCATTTTGCTTTTAAGCTCCTTAGGCACTTTTGAAAATCTGACTCTTAATTTGTACCACAGGCACTTTTTGTTCATTGGACAGAATTTGAAATGCTTTTAAAAGGCTATTTCTTAAGTTAGCCCAGAGCACAAACAAGAAAGTATCTGTCTGGAAAATGGCTTAGCCACTGAAAACCACCGTTTTTATAAGCTGATAACTCAAATGGAATTATATTGCTTTAAAAAATGTCTCTATTGGGCTCAGAAAATAAGCAGTAAGTAAAAGATAGTGGGTTAGGTTTGGGGCTGATTTACTCTGGTGTAAATCCAAAATAATTTAATGATCTAAACCTGTATAACTCATGGCAGAACATAGTTCAATCAGGATGTAGTTTCTTAACTCAGAAGCAATTTAGAATATGGGCTCATAATGGAATGATGTAGCGCATACCATTACAACCCTGAAACAAACTGAAGGAACATTATTGTAGACTGGAAGAACGGTCCCAGCACGGTAGGTAATGAAATAATACAATGCATTCATAATCCAGTACCTACCATCTAAAAAGCACCTCCAGGGAAGTCTTAATGTGCAATAGCAGTCGAACTGTTGTGCAAACTGATGGCAAAATTCTGCCCTTCTGGGTGCAAGGCATGGAGGTGGTGAGCAAGACAGTTGAGTGAAAGCAGATATACAGAGAACGCCTGAGCCATCTAGCATGTGCACGATAAGACATGGAGGCAGTGCAGGACCACTGAGAGTGGGTTCGGACCCCGATGGAAAAAAAATGTTCAGGCCCCCCAGCAAGGGCGGACTGGCTAAATAGGGCCAAAGAAGTGGGCCTCCTTCTGGACCGCCGGGTCCCGGTAATTTGTACCAGCTTCTCCCACCTCCTTTTCAGCCCTGAGTGCACTCTGACTGCTGCTCCATAGGGCTCTGACCCAAAGCCCATTGAAGTCAGTGAAGGGCCTAAAAGAGCACCATGCACTTCCCTCAAAACCTACTGTTGGCATCTTCTATTAACTCCTTGCATTTGTCTTGCCATACTCCCTTGAGACCATGGAACACTGCTAAAATGGGCACTACACTATGCCTGGCAATTGAAGGATGATAATGTTATAATAATAATATATGGAGATATACCTATCTCTTAGAACTGGAAGGGACCCTGAAAGGTCATTGAGTCCAGCCCCCTGCCTTCACTAGCAGGACTAAATACTGATTTTTGCCCCAGATTCCTAAGTAGCCCCCTCAAGGATTGAACTCACAACCCTGGGTTTAGCAGGCCAATGCTCAAACCACTGAGCTATCCCTTCCCCCAGTATATAATACTGTGTTTCCATAGTGCACTTTACTATGGAGATCAGTATTATTATCCCCATTTTACAGATGAGGAAACCAAGGCACAGGTAGGTGAAGTGACTTACCTAAGTCCACTCAAGAGGCTAGTGGCAGAGATGGGAATAGGACCTAGGTCTCCTGAGCTCAGTCCTGTGCTCTATCCACTAGACCACCCTGCCTTCCATATTAGACCACACTGGATGAATTAAGTAATGCATTGCTTGAACCTTCTTCCTCTCTGTTGATCCCTGGAAAACCAAGCAGGATGGTGTCTTGTGTCCCAGAGCAGTAGCATGAAAGTACAAGGCAGAGGGATCAACGTTCAGGAATTTGAGCCCACATCTTGGATATTTCTTAATATTTTCTGCAAAATATAAATTGGCTTGCATTTTTTTTGAGGCATGCTTTAAACTAAATCTGACTACACTGACGTTCACTATGTCTATATCAAGAGCTTCAAAATTCAATTCAGGGACCTCTTGTTGTTGCAAACCACTTCACTGGTGCATTTATTAGTGAGTTTATAGACCCAGCACTATATTAGAATTGCTAAGAAATCCTGAATGAGTTGATCTGTTCTCTCTAAAATATATTCTTCAGCTTTTCAAACAAGAAGCATTTTGCTGCCCAGTTGAAAGCTGAAATGTGTTCTCCATAAATCTTAAAACCAAAAGGTTCATATTGATAAGAAAAAGCACCCAGCCCTTGGCAATCAGCTATTTGTATCTGTCTCTCCCCATCATAACAGCCTCTCTGCTTTATAAATTAATTTGTTCACTGTCTTCTACTGCTTTCTCATTGTGTTCTTGTGTTTCATAGATAATAACCATATTAATCAAATCTCACTTTAATGAATAAGTGTCATCACTTTATTCCAGAGATTGGATCATTCTTTCATTTTTCAGCTCATAGTTTATTAGGTGCATCTGTGAAACAATGCTCCTTACACCAAGTCAATATTATTTTGAGGTCACACACCAAATATGAAAAAGCCAAGCTACTGGTTGCCATCTTTGGCTATTTAGTGGCCCATGGGAAATGAGGTAGCTATCTCGCAGCAGTTGCTAGAGAACAGTTATGATTAATATCACTGGAGCCTGTTTGTAGTCTCAGAGGCATCAAGGACTCAATGGACATGAAGGCTGAACTCACATCTCAACCTTACAGATGATCCAACCAAACTGGGCTTGAAGCATATTGCTTATCTCACTGTGGGGGAAGCATGCGCTGCTGCCTGCGTTTTACCTGCTCTGTTGGTAAACAGAGAGCATCCGTGTCCATGACTCTCAGGCTGACACCAGCACTAAATTCACATCAAAATAAGAAAAAGGAAAAGAGAAGACAAAGACAGATTAGTGAACAATGGAAAGTTTTTTTCAGAATGATGGGGATCCCATCTGGTAGTGCTCCCTTGAATGAAGACTGCATATACGAATAAATGTGGTTTTAAGATGTCCCATTTTTAAAGGGACAGTCACGTTTTTGGGGACTTTTTCTTATATAGGTGCCTATTATCTCCCCCCCCACACCGTCCCATTTTTTCACAGTTGCTATCTGATAATCCTAGTTTAAGATTTTAAAAAAACCCTCAATTTATCTTGTAAATTCCTTTTTTGGGGGGGAAAAACAAGCAAATACTGGATCCTTATAATAAAATTCTCATTTGTCATCTTGTCCATCAGAAATCTCTTTTCTAACTGAACTGCTCTGGCAATGCCACTCAATCCTCCAAAGCTCATATTCTGGAGGTGTGAAAAGCAATTTTGTTTTTTCACATCAACTATTAAAGGTATATCTTGTTAAATAAATACAGATGTAATGCCAAATTAATAGTATAATAATAGTCTCCGCTCTATATTTTATCAGTTTATAGAGTGTTTGGTCCTTACAGCCAAAGTACAGCTCTCTGGTTTGCCCATGCAAACTCTCTCTCTCTCTCTCCCTTGCTTTTTTTGCTCAGAAGTTGGACCATGTCAACCCCTTGTCCACCATCTCAAACCTCGTGTGCAGCTTTGCATGGCCTTGCAGCCTGGGCTACCTCTTGGAGCTTATTAATTGTTTCTTCCCAATCATCTCTTTCACTTTAGCAACACTGCCAGCCTCACCACCACATGTCTTTTGTGCTCCCACTCCTATTTCTGTACCTTATTCCATGCTTCCTAAGCATGGAATGACCCCACAGGCCCATTGCACTGGGCCTCTCCTCTTCTGTGAGTGGTCAGGGTGGAAAGGATCTATTCCACCCTAGGCCAAAAGATGGAAGTGGAATTGCTCTGCAGACACTAATGCAGCCTGAACTTTGCAGTAGCTTGTGTTGTGGTCCTGTACTCTCCCATTTTGGCCAGCAGATCTGCATAATAGCAGTCCTCCCATTGCCATTTCAGATGGTTTAAATTAATAGGGCTCATTTCTGCAAAAAAGCTTAATCTGAGCTCTATTCAGGGAAATCTGTGCAAGCCCCAGAAATTAGTTTTCTGAGTCATATGCAGTTTTATGAAGGTTTTGTTGTATTGTTTTTTCACAGTATGCAAGCAGAACATGGGACTTGCAGAGTAAGGCCCTTAAAAATTTAAGTTAAGTAATATGCCTCAAATTTGACACAATGCAGACATCAATCTAAAAATCAGAGTTGCATCAATCCCCTTTGGAGTTTGATGTCAAATGGCTTAGATTTATAGCTCAAAAATACAATACATAGGCCTTCCAAACAGAGTAGGACCTCTAAGTATCCCATGCCTTGTCCAGGTGCACCCAGTGTCTCAGCCAGGAACATAAACTGGGATTTATTTATTTTGGAAATAAGGGGCCATGATTGCAGCTGGTTTCCAAATTGCCTTCCTTTCTATATTGTCCACATGTTTCAATGCCGCCTCTGGGGCAACTCTGAGGTATCCAGTGGCAACACCCGTATATTGCAGCAATCTTTAATCTTGCTGATACTTTCATAGCTTACATGAGCCTGTAAAGTACAGTTCTCAAGTTTTCACATCCTACACTAATGTGCCCCCAAAACATGCCTGCTATATTTGCATGAGCTAAACTGTCCATTCGGGCATATGGCTATCTGCCCAGGCACACTGGGTAGTTGTGTTCCTGAACTAACCAATATTTGTTCAGCTGTCCCTTTTAAATATGGAAAAACAGATGTGCAAAGTAGAAGCTTTGGGCCCTGTGTATCTGTAATGCTCCATCACCATACACATACAGACACCACATTCATGAGCAGAATCCAGTGACCTTCAGTGCCAAAAACACTCGGTTACACCACTCGAGCTAACCGAGAGCTCCTTTACTGGGGAAGCTGTTCTAGTCGATGCCAGTAGATACTAGAGGAAGCCATGATTGCATCTACCAGTCCAGTGTGTTGCATATCTGACAGGGAACTATCAGTTTAGGACAAAACAGTCAAAGCACTAGGGCTTGGAGATCATTTTTACCAAATCTAATTATGCTCATCTGAAACAAAATCAGATGGTTTTTCTGAAGACCTTCATGTTTTTTTTCCTCTCATTTCACTGGAGTAAAAGGAGACAGTCAGATTGTGGCTTAATTCCAAATGAAACAAATCAATCCCAAGTGAAATGTAGTCCAGTTCGAATGCCTCCCAACACAGCATGTATTATTTGGATACGTTTATAATGGCTGCAAATGGCTTGCCGATCTCTGATTTTGAATGATACAGGTATTTAGGTTAAAGATTATAAACCAATTCTGTAATTTCACAGTCTTCAAAAAATATACAGAGTTTTTTCTATATTTTGGGAAAAAAACACATGAGCCTGCTGATATTTTCAAAACCAATACGCAGCAAGTAACAGTTAAGAAATTAAGTTTTAGGGTAACAAAATGCAGATTCATGTCAAGGTATTTCACTTTAAATCTCTTGGAGAAATTTCACCAATTGCAGCAACATTGACATTGTAAGTGCATCGTAATCTCCAAGAAATGATATTTCATGCAGCAGAATCTTCACATGAAAGTTAGAGTTGTAAAAGGTGTGATAGTCAAAACAGCACTGAAAAGAGGCAAATGGACAGATAAGGATCTTTTGGTTTGGAACATTCCAATATAGCAGAAACTGCAGAAGGTTAAAATAACTACCTTCTCCTTGTCTGTTCACAAAATGTCTTCCGTGTGTTTCAACACCTGCTTTCAGCTACCTGGGGGTTCCAAAGAGGATGGATTTAGACTGTCCTCAGTGGTACCAGATGACAGAACAAGGAGAAATGGTCTCAAGTTGCAGTGGGGGAGGTTGGATATTAGGAAAAACTTTTTCACTAGGAGGGTGGTGAAGCACTGGAATGGGTTACCTAGGGAGGTGGTAGAATCTCCTTCCTTAGAGGTTTTTAAGGTCAGGTATGACGAAGCCCTGGCTGGGATGATTTAGTTGAGAATTGGTCCTGCTTTGAGCAGGGAGGTGGACTAGATGACCTCCTGAGGTCTCTTCCAACCCTGATATTCTATGACCTAATAATACCATAAGGCCTATCTCTTTCTAGAATTATAAAATGCTGTTTCTGGTCATAGCAAGTATAATGAACCACAAGTGAGTGTTTCGTAGTATTGATAAAACAACAAGATACATCATTTTATAATTCTAGACTCAGAGGGGCACAAGCGAATCCTTATAAATCCACAGAATGATGAGTTTTGGGGAAAAAGAGAAACCTAGTAATGCCAGCTAACTGGAAAGAATATAGCAGCTTAGATACTAAGTTGATGGGCTCTATAAAATCCCTAATATGGATCGACAAATCAAACTAGGACTGATTGAATAACTTATGTTAGTGCTTGGTGAATTGTCTGGTAACCTTTGGCATAGATTTTCCTTTTTTTTTTTCCCCCCCGCAGTAGTTTTGTGAGCGATTTATGTGACCAAATTCAGCCTCTGGCTTGTTTTGCTTATGCACTGTTGATTGCAAGTATTATTTATTAGTTATTGGAGCAGTGTGGTAGTTTTGTGGAGTCGCATGTCATGGGAAAATCCATGCCACAGGTTTTGTATTTCTTACCTGCATGGCTGTAACTTCTATAGTCTGAATAGATATTCTCAGGCAGGCACCTATACTTGTCTCTGAGCATGTATATTCAGACAGGAAAAAATGTAGTAGCAGCAATACTGGATTCATCCTGTCTGCATGGCAGAGCTCCATCAGAGCCATGGACACTGAAAGCCTGGGGCCCCAGCTTCAATGCAGTCCTTTGGGCATGCTGCTGAGGAGTCAGACAAGCAAGCTTGCAGGAAATTAGGGAACCTGCTTGGGCTGTGTTGGTTCAGAAGATTAGTCAAAAGCAATATGTCTCTATGAAACATTTTGTTTTCAACTAATTGTTATCTTTTCAATGGAAAAATGTTACATTGGAAGATTTCTGACCAGATCTATAGCTGGCTGAGCAACCAAAAATATTCTGCTTGTTCCAAAACTGACTGTTTTTAAAGTGTATGGTGTGACAACAAATACCTTGGATATGAAAGTTCAGTCCATGCTGTGAGACTCAGTGTCTTTTAAACAATGGCACACAAAGTACAAACCCATACAGTGCATCTGAGGTGAAATTAAGCATGGGTCCCAGCATTATGCTTGCCCTAAGGATCAGGTAAAATTGGGACCAATTCGTGTTTCGTGCTGGCAATTGACACACAGGAGACTGAGGAGCTGATGTTATAATTAGAAAATGAAAAGAAAATTTAGGTTACATCTGTTTACTACATAGGCTGAGCAAATGACCACTTATGTGAGAAACTTCAGTGCTGCTAAAGATCATGTGTTTTGAAACCAAAAGTGGATGCAGAGATTGCAGCAGTAAAATTGGCTGCAGTCCTTTCTTCTGAGAAGAAAGTAGGATGAGGCAATTTTCTTCTAGTTAGATTATTCCTCTCTTTACTGTGCATGTTCATCACCATTTTAAATTATTTTTATTAGATTTCCAGACAGTCAAGTACATCAAGATGATTTAAATAAAATAAAATGCTTCAGTGTAATCCTTTTTTCCTGCTTCCTGGTTGTAGTAAAATTTTGTTATAACATTTCCTATTTAGATTTTAAAAAGAATATGTTAAATGCAAGCTGCAGTTTTGACTTGAGGCATTAATCTCTCCAGTGTACTTTATACTTGCCCAAATTTAAATCTAGATTTGGCTTCCACTTTATTTAAAAAAAAAAAAAAAAAAGTCTAGAGCTTAAATGCTAAGCCATCGTTGTGGATCGTAATGAAGCAATAGATGACCATTAAAAAAGCACGGATTTAATCAGTTGCTAATAACTGCAGTATCATTTCATGTAGGTATATTTGTTTGCATGCAGTGGGCCAAATTGTGTCCTTGAAATTCTACTCTCAGCCATATAAATGTAAATCTACAGTGACTCCAAGAACAAATGCAGTACTCTGGATTTACACTGATGTGACTGAGCATAAAGATCAGCCCTGCCTCCTTTATTATTAATATGACAAGAAAAAAAGTAAGAAGCTGACACAAAATCTAATAACCAGCTGATAAAAATGGTATTTTTAGAAGTGCTGTTTGATAAGTTTACTTTGGAGAGCTTCTTGTTTCATCTGTTTTATGAGATTTCTAAACTAGCACTTTTATTGGCATAACTTGCATTGCTCAGGCTTGTGGGGGGGGGGAAATATATGAATCTGGGAAATGTTCACACTGGAGAGTCACCTGCCACCATGTCAAAGGGAGGTAGGAAAAGTGAGGCGTACAGAGGTCTACATTTTCAAAAATGTCCACTAACTTTGAGCACCTCAAAATTTGAGTGCCCAGTTTGGCATACCGGGATACCAATTTGGTATACAGGGATACTGAACCCTCATTCTAATTGAGATGCTAGTCTTCAGTCACTCTGCAAATCAAGCCCTAATTCTTTCTAGTTAAGAGTTCAAAAGTAGTGAATGCTCTATGCCTCTCTATGTGCTTCATATTTCCCCTCAGTTCCATATTCTTTTCAATGCACAACCATTCCCCAGTACAAGTTCACAAGAAATCAGGTCCTATTTACATGATCCATTTTTCTAAACCTCTTCTGAAATTCTATTTTGTAATGAATCCTAAAACACAAGTGAGTGTTGTGCTGGATATTGTACACAGCTCCACCTAAATATTTTGGTCCCTAGGCTTATGCTTTGACCAAAAGGCAGCAGTCCCATGTTTCTTAACGCTATTTTCTCTTTCACCCTGATCTCAGCTCTCACCTTATCTTTTACTGTGTTGGGGAGTTGGTGCAATCACCTTCCCACGCCTTCGCTTTGACACCTCATTTTCCTGTTCTGAAAATACAACATCTGGTTATGCTCATGCTGAGCAAAAGTGAAATAGTAGAGGTAATGGCATATCAATTAAAGATCACTACAGACCTCACTGTCAGTTGCCACTTTTGGGAACAGAAAGTACTTCTGTAGCATAATATTACTGTTACTTTGCATTTGGAAATATTGCAAATGCTTTTAACAACTTCTATGGACTCTGTCTCAGAGCTGAATGTCTCCACTTCAATTTAAATGTAGATCAAAATTGCATAATAGTTAAACTTCTAACAAACAAAGACAGAATTCTGTACTTAGCAGAATTATTCCCTTACTACATTCTGTAGTAGTTATTCATTTAGTGCTATATCCTAAATTCCTTAATCCTATCCAGAGAAGGCGAGACTGCTGCCTCTGCCCCTCCGGAAGCACTCTCAGAGATCTCTGCAGGTATAGTGAGAGTGGTGGTTTAGTGTGTCTGCCACATTCTCCCTCCCATAAACCAATGGGGGAAAACAGCTTAAGGGACTACATATGGAGTCTACAGGGCCTTATGTGGTTTTCTCCTTCACTGTCTCGATCCCATCTCAGTGAGGAAAGTTCTTGCAGTATTTGGCAGTAGGGGGAAGTCCTGGAAGCAAAGCTCCTGTATGAGTCGTACAGTGTACTGAAGTGAGTATGACATTCCATGTTATGCTGTTTCTGGTTTTTGCATACCACATGTCTAGGTAGGCTATTAGCTATTATTTTCTTGTTCATGTGCATGGTGGTTTTTAACAGAGTAGAGCAGAGGAATCAGATCACTGTTTGTATTTTGTATTTCTTCTCTCTATGGAACAACTCTAAAGCCCTCTCTCCGGTATGGAGCTGTGTCCTAGACATAAGAACACAGATGGTTAAGCAGATTAGCATTAGTGCTATTTCCCCCTCCTTCAGACGCTGCAGAAATTAAAGCGTTTTCAGCCTGTGTTCAAGTGTCATGATTTAATGTCTTCATTTTTACAAGATAGCTGGCAGAGAATTGAAGGTTAAACCTGACTGTTCCCTAAGTGGTCATATTGATTGTGGCTTATTGCTGTAACTTTCTTTCGAAGCTTGTGTTTTAATTCACCTAGCTAAAAACCTCTGTTTTACTCACCTCAAGTCTTTCCCACTCTTGATATTCCCCAGATTAATGGGCATAGAAATCAATTTTAGCTCCTTGAAGCACTCTTCCCCTGCCACACTGAATCATGCTAAATTTTCTGCTGTTTTTGACAATCTGGCTTGTGCAGATATTCCTTGTCTAAGTACCTGTAAATAGAGAAGACAGAGCTTCAAACTAGAATCATTCTTATTTGTCACACAGTGGGCTTGACTTAACAGGTCCCACTGGCTTTTGCTGGCAGAAAACTGGGTGCAGGGTCCTGGGTGGCAGAAAGCCCACCCAGCTGGGAAGTAGTATCAGGACGAGCTGATTGCTGAAGGGTCTGGACAGTTTAACAGTGGGTGGTAGTGACTGCTGCTGAGGTTGCAAACCAGTTAGTATAATAATCACTTTTTAGGTGTGACAAATTCCCATGGGGTGAGGGGCTGAAATGTGCCCAGAGACACAGATCTCAACCTTGGCAAGGAATGTTCTCAATCAGCTTCAGTCAGACCTTTCCTCTCACACTGTGTCCTTGCCACTGTGATACATGCCTTCATCCCCTCCAGTTTAGGCCACTGAACTTCACTATGTCTGAGATTCAGTGTATGTGAAACATGAAAACTACAACAGCACTTAACTGCCTTTTGCTATCAAGCAACAAAGGACAGTGTGAGCATCCTGCAGGAATATGTGAACTGCACTAACTACTTATCCATTTCTGGATTCAGTTCCAAGTCATTTTCATATTGTATAAAGCCCTTAAGGGGTTACGGTTACCTCAGAGACGACCTATCCATCCACAACCCAGAAAGACAGTTTTAGTGCACAGGGAGGCTAAAACTAGACAAGCCCAGATTCAGGCTCTGGAAAGCAAGGAGAGTGTTTTCAGCAGCAGGCGCCTGATGATGGAATAAAACCAGTCTGAGACTTGAACATGTTCGGATCTAGAGCTGGGCAAAAACTTTCAGACAAATAGTTGATTCACCAGTAAAATGCAGTTTACAGATCAGCCAAAACTATTTGCAAATTTTGGATCAAATTCGGTGAACAGTTTCACCAAAAATATGGGGAGAAAAATTCCCAAAAAGTAAAAATGTTTAATTTTGACTTTTATATGCAACATTTTGACATTTCATTTCAAATTAACATTTTGTTGAAAAATGTAACTAAAAAAAATTTTAAGGGTAGAAGAACAACTGAAAATTAAACAAAGTTTTTTAGTTTTGGCTCTTTCACAGAGTGTGAAAGTTAAGATCCTAAATTATTATTTGGTCCTGTCTTTAATATTCACTATTCTGTAAAGAATAAAACCCCCATTTGTAATAGCATAAGTGGCACTATGTCCAATAGCATTGAGTAGTAGATGCGCCAAAGGAAGATGAAAGTAATCGTACAGTAGGTCGTTACGGAATGATCTGTCCACTGAGAAAGTTTCATCGCAGCCCCAACTAGATAGAGTTTAGTTTATATCCTTTTTTTTTTCTGTTATTCAAGTGGGAGAGACCAGTGTTTTTGTTCCTGTATGTCCTACTAATAATTAGAGTTTGTTTTGACTGTGTTGTTGTAGCACTACCTTTTACCAAAAAGTCAAAGTAATTTTTCTGATACGTTACATTACAAGACTGGTATAAAGTACATTATCTAGAACTGTAAGCTTTTTTATTTAAAAAAAACAAAATAAGAAAACTGCCTTCAAGTCCCTTCTGTGTATTCTTTTCTTTGACTCTGCTTAAGACTCCTAGTCTGAAAGTAGACGACTTCTACTGAATCTGAGCAGATAAAGAACCCAGATGCTGTTGCTCAACACTATATATTTCTGTCTGGATTCTGGTTACTGTAAGGCAGGGGTTCTCAAACTTTTGTATTGGTGACCTCTTTCACATACTAAGCCTCTGAGTATGACTCCCCCCCCTTATACATTAAAAACACTGTTATATATTTAACACCATTATAAATGCTGGAGTCAAAGCGGGATTTGGGGTGGAGGCTGCTGGCTCGTGACCTCCCCCCCATAATAACCTCGCGAACCCCTGAGGAGTCCAGACCCCCAGTTTAAGAACCTCTGCTGTAAGGTCATCCTGACCACAGGAGCTGTGAAATGGAATGGAGCTCTCTTTCATCTAAGTTTGGGTGTTCTCTCTCCTGTCTCCAACACACACTGTTTTGGAATAGTCAGGTTTCCAGTTAAGTGTCTTTCTGAAGCTAAATTATTATTATTTGTTTTTTTAGTCTTTTTCATACAAATGCACCTTCTTTGCTTTTGACTTCAAAGTAAACCACCAAGGATCATGCAGCAGCTTGCCCTTTGACTGACTCACAGCTCTGCCACAGCAAACAGATGGTGCCAACAAATCTGAATCATGCTATTTCTGTTGTCATGGAGAGATTGACAATTCAGGTCAACAGAGAAAAGGGACGATTTCTTGCACAAAATAATAGGTAGTGGTGGTGGTTTCTTAGTTTCATTGTCCATTGGTCTGTGTAACCATCACAAAACTCTTTTCTCTTCTGCTGGAACAAGATTTAGTTTCCTTTTGCAAAGGATATACAAGGAACTCTGGAAATAAATGAACTGTTCAGAATGCAGTGTAGTTCAGCTACCCTTGCTATAGGGACTTAAACAAAACACAGCTCTAAGAGAATACAAAATAAATTCCCACACACAAATCTCTATCAGACTGGAGTTAAGTCGGCAGGCAGCTAGCAGTGGCTTCCGTGCATAATATCTTTCAAGAATGTTATTGCTCAAGTAAATAAAACCTCAAAAGTGAGAGATCTAGTGAGTATAACGTATCATTACTATACCCCTGTTACAGAGTGAGAACAGAGATTAGAGGTAACATTTTCAAAGGCACTTAAGTCCCTTTTTCAAATGTGATTTAGACCTTGGGCCAGATTTTGAAAGGTCTTTAGAAATCGAAAGATTCATATTGGCAGTGAGATTTTTCAAAAGCACATAAGCCGGTTAGGCACCCAGCTCCTATTAATTTAAAGTCATAGGTCTGAGTCTAAACTACAGAAGTGTTCATGGTATTTATTTAATGGTCTCTAATCCATCTCAGGAATCTGAGATGGTTATCAGGTGCTGTGTATCGTCCTGCAAATGGAGAATTTCTCCCTGCTCTGTTTGACAGCAGTTTGAGATGTAAGTATAGGGAGGACCATTCAGACACAGAAAGGCATGCCTTGACTTGTATGCACCACATCTCCAATATTCTTGGGATCATTCAATGCCCCCACCTGATACCATGGCTCACTTTGTGTGGTGGTTTCCTAAGCATATGCCTACTCTATAGCTAGAGGTGTAATTTCCAGCTCAGGTAGAACACCCTCGCTCTGATCGAGCTAGCATGACCAAAATAGCAGTGTAACTTCAGCAGCACAAGTGGCAGGAGGGAAAGCCACCCCAAGTCTGATCCTGTCTGAAACCCTATGTATGTACTCAGGTGGCTAGTCCATCCCACTGCTTGCACCGCCATGGCAATGCTTCTGTTTTTAGTGCTCAGTCAGAGCTAGCATGGGTATGTCTGCCTGAACTGGAAATTGCACCTCTAGTTCCAGAGCAGACATATCCTAAGGTAGACACATCCATAGCTACCTTTTTAATGACAGCAGAATATAGCATGTTTTATCTGAGGGCTGGAGAACGTACTGTATACTGCATGTTACATTACATTCTTACCTTCAAATTCCTTGCTTTTATGGGTCCAAATACAGAAAACACTGTGTAATAGATAGGGGTGTTGTCCACAATAGTCTCGATTACTCATGCTCACCTGGAAGAAGACTTGTTGCACGTGCTAACATTTTGGCCTGCAAGTTCTGTCTGCTCTTTCAATTGTGTGGTATTAAATCAATTGTTCTGTTGTTGTTTTGCTGACTGGAGAGTTCTGCATTTGTTCAGGAGCTTTTTAGTGGTAGGAATAAGCATCAGCCTGACTTTTTTTTTAATTAATATAATTATTATTTTGACAGGGTTGCATTTCAATATACTTTGTGGAAAACCTAATATAGAATCTTTGGGACTGATGCTCAGTTGCTCTATTCGTGTGCTTAGGACAGGGACTGAGAGGAGGGCTTAATATGTCCCCTTTGTGTTCTGACGCTGTGGAGGAGCCTGCCAGGCCCCCACTCTTAGAGAAACTGCAGGGCTTCTCTAACTTACACTTTGCATGCTATGGCTCCCTTTGGAGCCTGGAAAAAAAATAGCCATTTTGTAGTGCATTCCAGCCATGTCTCTGATGCATCCTCTATCGTAGAGGCTGGGACCAGAGCCCTTAGACCAGCTCTTCACAAGCTGGGGAAGCCGTCTCCATGGGTGGTATTCTTAGGGGGCCATATCTGCCCAATTTAAAGCCCCTTTGTTTTGATGGTGATGGAAAAGGGATTTAATTGTAACTGAGAATCAGGTCTTTTCTGTGAAGTAGGAATTCACACAGTTCACATAAACATACAAAACAAACGTGCTCAGGATATTTTACTGGGGACTTTAATTCAGGTTCCCCTCTGTTTATATCAGATTTTTATATTTAATACAGAAGATGTATGTAAACTGAAATCTGGTCAAGCTACATAAATACAATCCTTCCTTTACAGTCTGTCACCTCTCGCTGCTTATCTAAGAAAATAATATGAACTGTCAAGAATTCTGTTTCCCTTTAATAAAAAAAAAAGTAAGTATACAAAAATCTGTTGTTTAGGTTCTATAGCAGTATAAGAAACTTCACTGAAAGCTACTCTAATTGCTTGGAGTTTGCTCAGAGTACAGAACTGCATTAATATAAACTATTAACTCAGCCACATTATCCTTTCTAGGTCTCCGATATGTTACACATGAGTGACTCAGTTTCCCTTTAAAATAGTTCAGTGCTGCCTGTGTTTCAAATGAGAGACTTGCAGATACAC
Source organism: Gopherus evgoodei (assembly GCF_007399415.2). Taxonomy (NCBI): domain Eukaryota; kingdom Metazoa; phylum Chordata; order Testudines; family Testudinidae; genus Gopherus; species Gopherus evgoodei. The sequence continues at coordinate 12,551,239 of NC_044334.1, read as the reverse complement.
CCGGGCAAGGAAAGACAATATATTAGCTGTCATTTCTGACCAAAGAGCAGTTTTTGCAAGTATTTGGTGTCTTCATTTATTCCTAAAATTTCTTTGTTGCCTACAAGGTTCCCCAAGATTATAACTGCCTTTGTTTGAATAAACTCTTGTCCCTGTTTTTGCTGATGAGCTCTTTGTGCATGACTTGGCTATACAGGTATCTCTGTATGAAAAGGCCATTCAGGTGAATGATAATCAGGCATGTGCTATATTATGTATGTTGGACAGAACTGGACGAGGGTGGAGTGGGAGTATTGTGCTGGGATTCAGCTACTGGACTGGGGCTTGGGATACCTGGGTTTAATTCCCAGCTGTGATGCGCTAAACATAAGATCTTGGGTATAACTGACCCCATGTCTCTGTTCCCCATCTGTAAAATGAGTATAGTACTTCCCTGCTTCAGAGGGATGTTGTGAAGATAAACTCGATTAATAATTGTGTGGTGCTCAGGTGTCATGGTGATGAGGGCCACAAAAGTACCCCATAGGCAGTTTTCCATTCAATCCTGAAGATTTAAGCAATCTGTACTGTTACTACTTAGTAGTCTATAGTGCATGGAGATGGTTGGTCACTTTGCCCAAATATTTCACTTTCACTTGCTGCAGAAGTGAAATCAAAACCATTCTCTAGCCATACTGTGACCAGCATCTACTCAAGTTCACTATATTCTGGGCCAAGTGAAAGGGTGGTATTTTGTAAGGAAGTTGAAAAAGATCACTGCTGAAGAGTGGTGAACTGATTTGGGAAATGAAAGCACCATATCTAGAAATGAACCCTAACTACACCTTTGTAGTTACTTGGAAATTATTAGCATTATTATTTTAATTCATTTGTATTACAATAGCAACTACACTCACTGAATAGGAATCTGTGCCTTTTTGTGCTATTCCTATACAATATCTGGGCCCTTTTGTTCACACACAAAATAAAGATCATTACATGTGACTAGACACAAGAGATGGATAAAACAAATGGGAGTGGATAAGGTGAAGAATCAAACAATAACAATTAGCATAGCTACATGTGACTGGTTAATTCAATTTTTTCCCCCACACCTCTGAATTTGATCGAAGAAGAAATGTAGTTGGTGGATGAGACTTCCCACTGTGGGAATGGTGGGGGTGGGGAGGAGAGGTTCTAGTATGATGTGATCTTATAAGACAGGAGCCATTATGAAGATGGAAGAGAAGGATTTTGTTAAAGCAATTGAGTCCTTCAGGTTTGCACAGATACCAGCCACCCACACTTCTCCAGGCAGTTAAAGCATTTGGCTTTGTGCCTCATAGCACTCTTGCACCGGGCAGGTATCCAGGACAGCCAATTCATGTGTTTATTACTTGGATAATATAACCAAGGTCTCTTCCTTCCCGTTCATCCAGGAAATAAAATAGACTGACACTGTTTGACATGATCTGATTAAGGAAACACAAATAGGTGAAAAAGAAGATCTTGTTACTACTATAATATGAGGTAGAGAAGGATAACATCCCTTCATTAGTAACAGTTGATACTGAGCCAGTAATTTATACTTGTCTGTTTTGCAAGATGTGCATGTGGGGAAGGGGGACTCTATCTCTTATTTATATGAATTACCTAGGGATGGATGTCATTGAGGGCCTTAAACTGCTTCTGCTGAAGTCAGTGGCAAATTCATAAATTTAAAGTGCTTTGAGATCCTCATCTGGAAGGAGATCTAGAAGGGCAGAGCAGGATTATGTGGTTTCAGTGGTCTCTCTGGGAGTGAATAGTTTGGGTATTATGGTAGAGTCTAGAATCACCAACTAAAATTAAAGTCTTATTGTGCTGTTTTAAAAAAAATGCATAGGGAACACTGGTTCAAAGTGCTTACAAATTCAATGTAGACAATCCAGACAAATAAGGTGGTAAGAGAGATAGAGGTAGGATGAGGTGAAGTGACTTGCCCCAGATCACACAGCAGTTCAGTAGCAGAGCTGACCTAGAAGTCAGATGTCCTGATTCCCAGTCTGATGTCCTATGCCTCAGTAAATATGCTGCTGTGTCTGTATGCTTGCACAGACTGTTTTCTCTTAATTGTTTTGGCCTAGTAGGAGTCTAAGGAGAATATGGAGCCAGTACTGACCTCCTTAATGCTGATTTCAATGCTGCCTTTTACCCAAATCATTCAGGCCTCCGACTGGAAACTTTTCATTCTGAATGGTTCTCAGGACAGACATACCTGTGTGAAGTAAATGATTTAAGACTGATAGACTGCTGTGTAATTCCCTTTTGAGATGATAAGACCTTGTCCTGAAGGATAAAATGTGGTCTGAAACAAAGTGGCACTATGGAGAATAATTACCTGAGCACAACAGAAAATTCTCCTTTCAGATCTTCCAGATTGCGCAGTAATGTCCCTAATGCATTCATTAGAGAGTGGAAAGGAACAGCATGGAATAATACTAGAATAGAATTTGCATCAGGAGAGATTGTTTGTTTGTTTTTAAAGCACAATATTGAGATTCTTTCATATCCTGTATAGCAATATTGTAAAGGTTTAACATCCTGTGCTTGCTCTCTATTGATGCTTTCCCTCCTCCCCCTAACATTTCCATTTGGAAACTGCTTCTTTCTGTAAGGACTCTTGCTTTTTTTTTTTTTCTTAAGTGAAAAGCAACAGACCTTTAATGGATGTCTTATGTAAGTCCAAATGGCTCGTTCTGCAGCCCATAATAGTGATGGGTGAAATATAAGTGCAGAGCTAAGGTGAATGAGTCAAGAAAATTGACTGAGTTTATTTATTTGAATTCAGCAGTAAATTTTGATTCAACAGTATCCTTGACCCTTTTGTGTTTGCTTTGTATGAGCACTCAAGTATTTGACCTAAATAGCACAAATGCTCAAGAAAAGTGAATATTTAGCTCTAAAAGCAAATTTTGAAATAGGCTTTGCTATTTTTAGTCAGATAAACCATCCAATCAGGGAACAGAAGCAATATCATGTGAGTTATGTACCATCAGTAACTGATACAGCTTGTATTCATTTGTAATATTCAGTGTTTGTGCTGTTAGTTACATATGTCATCCAAATCAAAGAATAGAAAATACCACGACTTCTGTAACTCATAAACACCTCATAAACTGCAAATTGTGAATATTTGCAACAATCTGCAGAATAAGAATTATTAATGAAAGTCATTAGTGTCAATTTTAGTCTGTTTTCAGGTGTTTATATGGCACCATCCTCATCATAGAATGCTATATCAACAATTAGGGCATGATCCAAAGCCTATTGAAAATCAATGGGAGTCTTTCCATGAGCATGGCCTCTGCCATGAGATTTCAAGTGCTTCATGCCACCAGTCAGGCTATGAATTGTCTTTCTCCTGGCATCTTCATTATGGCTGCTCGGAAATTCTCTGGTGGAATTTTGTTCAGTCATAATTGAAACACTTTATGGAGATGGCTCATTTTCCAGGAAGTTGTTTTGCAAGAACCCAGGCAGGTTTCAAAACTTGCCTGGTTTCCTGCCAGGTAACCTGTCCAGCTCTTCAACCACCTGCTTGACAGGCTGATGGGGAGTGAGAGTTCCAGGTTTCTTGTTGGTTTGATGGGGAGCGAGGCACCTGGAAGGCCCTACAGCCACAGCTGCCAAAGTCTGAGAATCCCAGCTCAGCTAGTACTCCCAGGGCTTCCAAATCTCCAGTTGGTTAGGCAGGATGACAGGGATCCCAAAAGCCCTGGGAGCTCCAGCTCCCAGCTGCTTAGCAGCTTCCAGAGTCTGTGGCTCTGGGGAAGCTCTATGCGCTTCCATGAAGAATTTCACATTTTGGTTTTGGTTCCAAATCATAATGAAGCCAAATTTCAAAACAGAGAAATCTTCTATGAAACAGAATTACGTTTCTCTCCAGAGCTCCAATCATGTCTTCAGTTTTTCTCCAGCAACCTGGAAGTGTGTAAATGCTGAATAATGCAATCTCCTTCAAATACTTTAACCTCAGTAAAATTTTAGATCAGAATCTATTCAGGTTTGAGATGTTCTTATTTAATCTGCCCTTGTTTCTATCTTTAAGTCCTCAGACACTCTTCAAGGGTTCCCTGGACCTCACTATGGGTGTCATGCTGCCTGGAGCGGTTCATGACCATAAGTGCCAACCTCAGGACAGACTGTCAGGAAGCAGGGCACAGATCCCAAGCTGGTTATGTGATGGTTGGTGAAACCTAATTGTCCAGTAACAAGTGTGAACTTGAAAAGCATGGTAAGTCTTACCATGTAACTGCATGCATCTGCACTGGTAGATCTGTGCCACTGTAAGGAGTTCCCTGGATCTGGGCTGAGCTTGCCACTCTTACAGACCTGTAGTACCCGATTGTGTTCACAGACTGGAATGTCCTAGGCTACTGTCTATTGTGCCATCCAGGCAAGCTGGACTTAGTGATAGTTGGTTGCTATACATCATTGGTTCTCAACATATTTATCATTGTGGGTCGCAGTTTGGGAATCACAGCACCCCCTGCTAAAGCCCCCAACAGACCCATATATCCAGAGCCCCCCACCCAGAGACCCCTCCACAGAGCAGAGCCAGCAGCTGGAACCTGGAACACACCACACACAGGGCTAGGCAGCAGGAACCCGGATTTTTTTTTTTTTTAAAGCACACTCACCTCAGGTCAATGTATACCTTATATCTTACACCAAAGACAATGCCTATATCCAATACTATAGTAAACTACCCAAGGATTTATTAACTAAGAAAAGAAATGAGCTATTACTAGGTTAAAGCAAGCAAACACATATCCACAGATGAGTTGCAGACTATGGTTTTAAAAGGTGACGGTGGTTGTAATCGGTCAACTCTGACTGTCTTTTAGGGTTAACCCAGGTTGACCCTGGGGAATTTCTGCATCTGTTTCATAGCTCCAGCCCTCTGAGAGTCCAAACAGAAAAAGTGATTAAAAGTTTTCTTGTCAGCTGTTTTTATTTCCATCTTTCAGAATTCAAGCTAATGGGATGAGCCCTTTTGCATGTAGCCTCTTCATGGCCTGAGGGGACAATTAACAAAGTTTTTGTATTATGATGTTCCACAATGACCCATTTAGTTTTGATAGTGCTTCCTGATGGCAGGAGAGGATCCCTCCTGATAGGGATTACAGTTTCAGAGCAAATGAGGTTTTTGCTTTATAAAACTGTAAAAAATACAATACTACCTTATAGCATGTGATAGAGATAATAAATTAAATTAATGCACGCAACACCTTAGAATCCTTTCATCGAGTCTAAACGTGTGCTAACTGGTATTTGACAACAGCCCAATTATTCTTTGCCCACATACTGAATATTCCTGTCTGAATAGTTAATTGACTGGTACAGCAAATCCTATGCTTTTTATTTAGAAAACAAATAGTAGATCTGAGGTTTTGGGCCAGACAGCAAGTTTGAGTGGTACCATAAAATATCCAGGTTTTTCAGCTTGCATAAGTATTGAGATATTTTTAGTACTGGTATCATTTGCATGTCTGTGTTTATGACATGCAACAAGATGGCTTTTCAGATAAACCACCAGCTTTTCACCTCTGGGATAATGGCCTGTTTCCATCCAGCCTGTGTACCCACTGGATGGGAAATTAGGTTTATAACCTCTCTGCCAGACTCTTGTGAATAACAGTTGGCATTTCAAAAGCATTGCTGTCATTCAGCACAGTTTGGTCCAGCTGGCACTTTTGCTGAAGCATTGAGCTAGTACAAAAATGGTTATACCTATTGCCCAGGAAGAGGGTTGTTACTAAGACAGCATGGGTATAATTAGCAAGTGACGTTTGGGTCAGTCTAACTGATAGTAGAGCTGCCTGCTCTCCCTGAAGCATGGACACATTAAGTGCGCTAGGTCCTATGCACCATTTCCAGCAACAGCTAAACCAGCCATAAATGGGAAGCCTCAGTGCCCCACATTGCACCAAACAAGCCCTCCATCCCCACACGCCAAGGGAGAAAAACACCATTCGATTCTCAGCCAGAGGTATGACAAGGGATCAGTTACCTCTGCAGGATGTTAACCTGCTGTGTCTGGACCATGCCCCTAGTGCTCCTCTGTCAGGTTCGGGATCTGTGCGTTGGGAACGATGGAGCTGAGGCAGAGATGGTGTGGGTGGGCCATGCAGAGTCTAGGATGACCACCTTTTCAAAAGGCAACAGTGGAACACGCGCAGCAGCCCCTTTCCCACTCCTCTTCCTCTGAGGCCCTGCCCCATGGCCAGGCTGGAAGCCGGAGCAGGGCTGTGGTAAAAGCTGCCCAGGGACCCCGGGTCTCTGTGAAGAGACCCGAACCCTCCACCTGCCCTGGGCAGAAGGCAGGGGGGACCAAGAGCAGCCCCCAGCCCATCTCCTCCCCCCCCCCCCAGTGCACACCATTCTGGCCAGGGGCAGGGCCTTGGGGGAAAGAGGAGGAGCCAGGCGATGGGGCCTCATGGTGAGGGGGTTAACTTAAGGCCCACCTCAGCCTTCCTCTCCCACCAGGCAGGCCTGGGGCAGCACTGCAGGGAATCAGGGACAAATACTTTCCCAGAGTCATTCAGCACGGGACTGGTACTTGAACTCTGCATTTCAGGATTGTCCCACCCAATCCGGGACAGGTGGTCACCCTAGTGAGGTCACATGCCCCCCTAGATTTCTCAGGCCACCTCTCCCTGGGATTCCAGCTGCAAGGAGGCAGAGGCTCCCCCGGCGGTACTGGCACTTACCATGCAGCATGGGGAGGGAGGATTCGGAGGAAGCAGTGGGGTGGCTGGCTGTGGGCTGAGTTCCCCTCCCCTCCCCTCCCCTCCTACCTGAGGCTGCTGCTTCTTCCCTGCTGCTGGAGTCCCAGTGCTTCCCACTGCCTGCTTTGCAGACCACCCAGTGAGGTGAGTCAGGGGCATCTCTGAGATAGGGAAAAGTTGGGACCTGCAATGCAGTGCTCAGTGCCAGGCAGCTCAGATGGAGTCCCATCCAGCACGAGAGCCCTGGAGGAAGTGAGGGGAGCAGGTCTGGGGGGCAGAGTGGGAAGTGGGGGACGGATCCTGCTATTGAGTGCTTCAGTGCTTGCTGCTACTGTTGAGGGTGCATTGAAACAGCAGCAGCCTCCAATGTGTCTATCAAGGAGAAGGCGATTTGGGGGTGTCATATTCACCCCACTAAGAAAAAGTGACTGATAATTCTCCAACTTCTTGTTAACTGAGATGATCCAGCCCCAACCACGTCCCACCCTGGTGGCACTCACCCTGATGGTCCATGGAGGACTGTGCATCCCAACTGTGTTGCCCCTTTTGTTGGTCTTGTTTTGAACACTTACTAAATTGATCTGAGGATCGTTCAGGCTGAGAGGGATGCCTGCAAGCTCTGCAAGGGGCTGGGCAGCCACAGGACAGAGAGCAGGAGAAGGAGGTAGTTGCTAATGTATGTTGTCTACATACAGATCAAGTTTCAGGGCATGCATCTGAGGAAGTGGGTATTCACCCACGAAAGCTCATGCTCCAAAACGTCTGTTAGTCTATAAGGTGCCACAGGATTCTTTGCTGCTTTTACAGATCCAGACTAACACGGCTACCCCTCTGATACTTTCAGGGAATGGAGGCAGAGACAACATAGGGGGCAGTCACACAACCCCAAAACCTTTCAATTGTGCCCTCCCTCCCCCATTACATGTTGCCTCTGAGCTGAAGGACGTGTGAAGGGTGGGAGTGGTACACTGCATACATTGTCCCTCTGGAAATCAGCAGGGAATCCTTGGTAAACTTAATACTAGCTGAGTCTGTGTCAGCTTTGATACAGACCTACACTCTGCATCTTCCCAGTTAGTGGGGTACCGGAGTCAGCTACTAGCAGGATAGACCCAGTCAGAATGGCTCCAACTGAACTGTGCTGATAGGGAGGGGAACGGCTTCGGGGAGCTGGGAGGCAGTGTGGAGACATAGGGTTTCTGCAGGATCACCTTAGAGCCAGGGGATCTGGGGGCTGACCCCTCTGCCCACTTCATAGGCAGAACAAAACCTTGTCCATTTCCAATGAAACAATCAGGAAGAAACTCCATGAAGCTCTTAGAGGCTCCCATCCCCATGCACTTGTTACTGTGTAGCGGTCCCTTGCATATAGATGATTATGGAAGTAGGGAATATGTCCCCAATCGCTAAGCATCAGGTACTGGCTGTAGCAAGAGGCAGGACACTAGCCTGTATGAATCAAGGTCAGATCCAGTTCATCAAATCCTACAGTTCTTACTTAGAAAACAAACACCAGATCCAAGTTTTTGCCAAGTAAGATTGGTTGATATGAAAAAACTGCACATTCTAAATGCCGGCAGTTTACATTAGCATCCTGTGCCGGCATCATTGCACATCTGGATTTGTGATTTGCAGCAGGGTGGATTTTCAGATAAGACACACTGATATTTCAGGATCTAATATAGCTCAGGTTTTAAAGCCACAAGCTTAAATGTAATTGAAAAGATATATATGTATATTGTGTGTGTGTGTGTGTGTGTGTGTGTAGATTTTTATATATATAGTATATATACATAGCTTAATTGAGCAGACCTATGGATGGATTGGAATCAAGAGTTCATATCAAACTGACAATGGAAGCTGTATTAACTTATTATAAAAAGTAGACATTAATTTAAAATATCCAGATTCTTTTAAGAGGGAGCATAACAGGCAGGAGTCAAGTGATTATCTTGTTTGTTTTGGTCAGTTTCTATCCAATTCATTTCTCTTTCTTGATTAAATCTTCCCTAATAATTTCTGGCTGTATGGGAGGCCAAGAGAGGGTGCTCACAAATCACTCATTTGAACAGAATCTGACAGCAATATTATATAATTCAGTTATGTCCAACAGGACATAAGCCCTTGATTCCTCCTCCTAACTATAAAGTAGAGGGACGATAACCAGCTACAGATATCTGAGAGGCGTAGACACCAGGAAGGGAAATGTCTGTGGTGTTATAGCTAGGAGTAATAGAATAAGATTATGAAAATGTTAGGATATATATCAGAGAATGCTACTTAAAAGTCAGACTGAGCATCCCAGGGAATAGGGAATTGGTGGAAGCTACATTAAACATTTAGTGGAATTTCACTAACTGCAGTAGGAACAGGAAATCTTTATCTCTCTAATGTACATGTGCAGGAGGCAGCTATAATTGGCTGGCTGCACTGAGGGCCTAACTAACCCGGTGAAGGCAATGAGATTTTCCGTTCACTTCAGTGGGAGTTGGTTCCAGCCCTAGCATCTCATAAAAATCAAAAGTTACCCTGGCTTTTTCAATGTAATCAAAGCTCCAAGTGTGAGTTTGAGGTGAAGTTTGGGGTTCAGGTTAATTTTGATTATCCAAAGCAGTTCACCCTTAACCTTATTATGGCCCCGAATAGACACATACCTAACTTTAAGCACCTCCATGGTATTGCTCATGCTTGAAATCAGGCACCTATTTAAGTGCCTTGCTGAATTTGGGCCTCAAACCATGTCATCTCTTTGGAGAGGAAGATTCTGACCTTGCATCGCTGAAGTCCATTGACTTCAGTGGGGCTTAAGCATATGCTGAAAGTGCTCTACTGATGCTTTCCTGAATTAGTGCCTTACACAGGGAAGGAACAACCAGTCTCTTTTTTATTTCAATAACTTTTCATCTCTTATTTTTCTCCCATTTTCCTTTTGACAGTAAACGTCCCCTTTTCTGACAGAGGACTGGGCTGCTTTGAGCAAGATGACAAACAACAGTTTTCTCCCCTTTCACCCTTTATAAGAGGGAGCATTTTTTATTCTACTTGCTTTGTTGCCAGCTCCTATCTGTAATTTGGATCATAAACCCGAACAGTCTTTCTCCCCCCCTCCCCACAGAACACTGGATAATATAATGCCTGGTAGGGTTTTTCTGTTGGATGCATGGTGGTTCTTTTTCCACCAAGTGTTTAGGCATTCAATGGGGTTAGGGAAATAAATTCATAGTGCAACAGAAGAAGCAGGAATGAAAAGCATTTTATTCTCCTTTGCCTTTCAGAGTGATATTTTGTGGTTTTTTAACATGGGGGCCCTCTAGTCCAGTGTTATGCCCCACTGTATTAATGATACAAGTTATTCCAGTGAAGGGCACGTGCGTGAGTTATGGCTTGATCCAAAGCTCACTGAAGTCAATGTGAGAAATTTCCATTGACTTCAATGGCCTTTGGATCAGGCCCGAAATCTTGTTATGGAACAGGAATGTGAGGCTCCTGGGTCCATTGTTTCACTCCAAAAGTGCCCCCAAAACCAAGAGATGGTAGTGTCATTCTGCAGAAGGAGTAACACTAAGGGGTTCTGAAAAGGCCTCCTTCCAAGTGCTCTCTACCAGGAAGATCGTTGCAGTGTGGCACAGAGGAGGGAGAGTCCAAAGACACTCAGAAGGAAAAATGGATGGAAAAAGACTATCTTTTCTCTCTCTCTCTCTCTCTCTCTCTCACACGCACCTACTCATCATTAATGTTAACATAAACCTACAGTGAAACTGAACTCTGGATTTAAACTAACCCCTCCCTGCCCTGGATAATTTAATTTCAGTCACAAACATTCAGGGCTAGTCTATGCTAGCAATGCTAAAGTGCTCTAAAAATAACCACCTCCATGATGGGTGTAATTCCCAGCACTGGGGCACTTTACAGCCCTGAAACTTGCTGTGCTTGTGGATGTTTTTTCACACCCCTTGAACGAGCAAGTTGCAGCGCTGTAAATTGCCAGTGTAGACAAGCCCTCAGTGTCAGTTACCAGCCAAATCCTCGACTGAGACGTTTAATAGCTGACTTTTAATGCTGGAAGGGGAAAAATAAAACTAAGCAGTTCTAATCCTCATGATTGCTCTCCTGTAATCACACAAGTTGGAACTTTAGTTAACAAGTCAATTCCCCCACCATCTCTCTCATTTCTGGCCATTTTATATAGAGAATTTACTAGCCAGTAACTCTAATTCATATTAACTTATTCCATTACTAGATTACTGAAAGACTATATCTTGCCCCCTTCAGAAAAACCAGTATTACAAACAATACCTTTGGCATTGGATTGGGATACAGGTGGTCTTCATTCAGTTCTCAGCTGTCTCTCTGATTTCCTGTGTGACCTTGGAATATCGCTTAATCTCTGTGGGCCTCAGTTCTCCATCTGTAAAATGGGGATATCAAATTTTTTTCTCCCACCATTTTTTGGTCTTGTGTATTTAGATGTTGGGCTCTTTGGGGATGGGACCATTTTGTTAGCCTAGCACAATGAAGCCCTGGTCTCGACTGTCCATTACGCATGAAGTAAAATTTAATCTCTGTTAAGAAGTCTTACAAAGAATAGCTTTTACTTGTAGATAAATTCTCAAAACTCTCATCTTACAAACCATCCAGCCATCACAAGGAACACGCCTCTCTCAGTGGCATCTCCTATTGGTTAGCTCAGGCAGCTTCCTATCTATCATGCTGGCTTTTGTGAATTGCAATCTGATGCCCATTCATTGTATAGGGAGCCAGGCCCCTAGCTCAAGCTTTGTGAATTGCAGTGCATTCCTGTGATTTTTCTAGGCAACTGAAGTTTTAGGTGTTGTGATGCTGACTACTTTTGTGAATCTGGGCTTGAGTGCCTCGTGTATGACATTTCTTCACTTTTAACCTTTGAAGGGGGTGTCAGTTCAAATCAACTGAATGCAAGGATATGTCCTGGATCTATCTGTACAGGAGAAAAACATTTCCTGGACACTTGAGTTCAAACCATCCATAACATACTTAATACAAAACTGCACAACTGAATATGAGCTACCTCAGCGTATGCACAATTTACTCAGCCATTTGATGGTGCTATCATCAGCGAGGTAGAGAGCCGGTTGCCTACCATCAAAATAAGTCAGAGGGCACTTGTCAAGGAAATGTGACATAGTCTGAATTCACTGCAGCTGCATTGCCATTCATTAGAAAAACTCCATTTAAAGTGATTGGTCACTTTAGGCTAACGATTTAGATGTTGGCATAGAAAGTACGCTTATTAAGTTTGCGGACGATACCAAACTGGGAGGGATTGCAACTGCTTTGGAGGACAGGGTCAAAATTCAAAACGATCTGGACAAATTGGAGAAATGGTCTGAGGTAAACCGGATGAAGTTCAATAAAGATAAATGCAAAGTGCTCCACTTAGGAAGGAACAATCAGTTTCACACATACAGAATGGGAGGAGACTGTCTAGGAAGGAGTATGGCAGAAAGAGATCTAGGGGTCATAGTGGACCACAAGCTTAATATGAGTCAACAGTGTGATACTGTTGCCAAAAAAGCAAACGTGATTCTGGGATGCATTAACAGATGTGTTGTAAACAAGACACGAGAAGTCATTCTTCCGCTCTACTCTGCACTGGTTAGGCCTCAACTGGAGTATTGTGTCCAGTTCTGGGCACCGCATTTCAAGAAAGATGTGGAGAAACTGGAGAGGGTCCAGAGAAGAGCGATGAGAATGATTAAAGGTCTTGAGAACATGACCTATGAAGGAAGGCTGAAGGAATTGGGTTTGTTTAGTTTGGAAAAGAGAAGACTGAGAGGGGACATGATAGCAGTTTTCAGGTATCTAAACGGGTGTCATCAGGAGGAGGGAGAAAACTTGTTCACCTTAGCCTCCAATGATAGAACAAGAAGCAATGGGCTTAAACTGCAGCAAGGGAGATTTAGGTTGGACATTAGGAAAAAGTTCCTAACTGTCAGGGTAGTTAAACACTGAAATAGATTGCCTAGGGAAGTTGTGGAATCTCCATCTCTGGAGGTATTTAAGAGTAGGTTAGATAAATGTCTATTAGGGATGGTCTAGACAGTATTTGGTCCTGCCTTGAGGGCAGGGGACTGGACTCGATGACCTCTCGAGGTCCCTTCCAGTCTATGAGTCACACAGTTCCCTTGTCCTGTTCAAAACCGGTTCAGAGATGACCACAGGTGCCTTGGCAGATCAAAACCTGATGGCCGGATGATTAGGTCAGTGATGAAAAAGTGACCACTCATTGCACCAAGCAGATTCACCATCATGTCCTGTGGTGGCATAAACGACCATACAGGGTGTCTAGAAGACAGGCGAACTGGCAGGTGGTTGATTGCAGGTCATTGTTCTCACAGATCTTGGCCAGCACCATTACAGAGGCCATCTCACAGTGAAGATGGGGCAGTGCTATGTTACTATGTTTTGGTAGCCATGGCAATGGAATTTCACGTAAAGTCCCAGTAACAATACATGTAGCTTAGTTAAGCTCTACATTGACCAGTCTTGGATGAGACGAGTGACAAGGTGCGTCACACAAAGCATTGACTGCCATTTAGTGTTTGGGTACTGAATAACTGAAGTAATCAGCACTTGGAGAGCAAACACAGTATGGAGAGAGGATAGACTCTTGCCTTCTTCTGTTGGGCAACAAACCCTGCCAGTTCTCAGCGGAAGAATGCAGAGGAAACTCCATGAGGGAAATAAGGAGCTAATCTAAGCCTCTTGAAGCCAACGAGAGTCTTTCCCATTTGTACTTTGGATCAGGCCTTAACTCCTTAGGATAGTGATAGTGATAGTGATAATCATGTAATCCTTGAATCACAATTTGGCACTTTTCTTAATCGGTTTAGCTAGGATTGGTATACTTTACTTTTCTATATGCCCCGCAGTTATTTATTGTAAGTAAATAAATAAGAGACATATGATTTGTTAATCAATATACACATTACATAGGGACCAATCCTCAAATGGCATAAACTGAAGCCAGTGGATTTATGATAGTTTAAACCAGCTGAGTATCTGCACCCTAAAGTCTGATGTCTGCTTGGTTCATCAGGACAAAGTTTTCAGGAAACTCAAGGCCAGTCAAATCACAAGGATAATTTCAATAAATGAATCATTTCACTATAAATCACTTAATCTGCTTTATAGACATCCTCAGATTTTTATCACAGGGGCCCAAAGTCTGTTTCTTCTGCCACACAAGGGAATGGATGAAAGAGGGAGGGGGAAAGTCTAACCACTTTTAATGCTCACTCCCACAATCGCTAATTAATTGATTTGTAAGGGGGAGGAGGAAGAAGTGTCTGGGAGAAGTTACATAAAATAACAAGAGGTGCATACCTGAAAGAATGACCAGGGGAACAAGAACTGTTAATAAATGTGATTACCACGAACAGAGCCTGGTTGGCCAACATTTTGATTGTAGACATACCATTCAATTTGTAATTGATTTTTACTGTATAAAAACACCATCTGTAGGAACAAAAAGCAGAAGGTAGAAGCATTGTGAGCATAGCCTTTCCACTGAGTTAAACTACCTCCATCAATCCATAAAATTAATATTGGAGTAAAAGAACCATCTGTGGAGGGTATATGGAATGTAGCGGCATTATTGCACAAAGACTTCCCCAGGTGCACTGAAATGAGTGAGACTAGATAACTATAATGAAAGCTGGAGATTTTGCCAGCTACCTACTGGCAGAAAAACTATTAATTCTCTCTCTGTCTACGTGCCTGTGTCTTTCTCTCACCGAAACCCATTATTGGACCGACACCCAGTAAAGGGTGTGACATGTCAGAGTCATTTGTTTTCATTATTTTTCATCTCACTGTGCCCAGAGGCCTTACGGGTGCTGGCTGGAACTGAAATTGAAAATTGGAAGGGCCGAAACTCACGTAGCTGTTCTTGCAGCATCCCAAAAACAAATGAGAAACAGCATAAATCTGGTGGGAGAGGCTCTTCCCAGAAGACTTCCAGCTCAATTTGGCAGACTCAGGTGGCTTGGCCAAGCTTTGAATAAGCACTCTGCTTAGTCCAAGCCAAGCCCAAACTCCAAACAAGTTGAGATTTCACGTCACAAATTCTAGCCTTTTATGAGAAGACCAGTGCCAGGCGGCATAGAGCAGCCTGACCTCCTCCTAGGGCTGGCCTTTAAACAATCCTTAGGGGCTGCAGGGTAGCAAGGGAGTGGGAACACCAACCTGATCTTCTTGAGCCACTACCAAAACCCTCACACCAGCAAGATATACAGCATTGTGCACCAGGCCTCCAGGTCTCTTTCCCACAACTAACTGTCTGAAGTTCCTCCCAGGGATGCACATTAGACAGCCACTAGGAGCAGCAACATTAACCTTTAATACATCAGCTTCTTTTGCTTGTCATGGATTCCTGCCCCGCGGGAGAGGGCAGACCATGCAGGGGGCCGCCATCAAGGGTGGAGATTAGGGGGGATGTCAATCAGGACTGTAATGAATTGTGGCTGTTTGCTCTTCTAGAACCAACAATGTAGAGGAATTTTCAATCAATTTTTTTTATTCTGTTTGTACAGTGCCTACCACAGTAGGGACCTGCTCCATGTCTAGGGTTGCTAGACACTACAGTAAAACAATTAATAATGACAGCGTGAGGCATATGAACTACAACTCCCATGAGGCAGTGCAGCACCTTAGGTAAATGCAGCTTACTGTCAAAATGACTTGAAACAAAATGTTTTGATTCTCTTTAACCCACCAAAATAGGAAGTTTCCATTTGTGAAGGTTAAAATATTTCATTTTATTTCAATAATAAATGTCAAAATAAAACATCAGAATGTTTCTTGAATAGAAATGTTTTGGAACATTTCATTCTACAAAAAGTTTTGCCCTTTGAACTTTGTGCCAATTCTGATTAAAAAAACAAAACAAAAAAAACAGTTGTCATAATATCAGAATTTCCCATGGGATGGAAATTTTGGTGTTCACTCAGCCTGTGGCCCATCTACATGATCTGAATCTAGCACCAAATAATGGAGCTATGTCTCAAGAGGTAGAAGTCAGCATTGAAGGTCTTAGTCACTCCCCCATTAGCGACCAGTGGTGGGTTCTTTACAGCTTCTCTTCTAAAAAACAAATTGAACATGGCTTTTGATAAGCCAATTGTACATCCATGCAGTTTGTCAGAAGTGTTCATAGTGAAACAGCTCCATTCACCAGGCACATTATCTGAAGATCAGCTCTATTAAATTAAGAGTTTTGATACCCAGATAGAAAATTCTCTTCTGTTTTGTTTCACAATAAGTTATTGTACATCTGAGAGGGACTGTGTTGTTCTTGCGGAAGGCCTGGTTTTATGTACACTGCAAAGAAACCAAAGGTGCATGATGTTCTCATAAAAAGCATATTTGTCTGGAAACACCTAAAGTAACAACAAAGATTGAAGAAGAAATTTATTTCTCTTTCACATTGTTTGGTGCATGGAACAGCCCTTGTGGCTCAATCCAAGAAACTGCCCGACTTGAAGCACATGAGCTGTTCCTTTGACTTCAGCCATCTTGGACTTAAACAGGATTTACTCACGTGTTTAACGTTGCTCACATGATTAAGCATTAGCTATGTCCTTTGTGTATAGTCAGGTGGGTCTTTCACACTGGAACCGTCTCTCATTAACATGGAATATGTTGTGCTTTCAAGAGGCTGATGGTAGCCTCTTCAACAGACCTAGATTGCTCGGTGTTCATTGTTCCTGTTCTTTGTACTGCAGCAGCACTTAGTTTGCTGGGTGCTGTACAGACACAGAGTGAGAGAGAGTCCCTATCTCAAAGAGCTTATGTCAGAGTCTTAATAGACCAGACAGATAGGGTGGGAGGGAAAACGGGCCCAGAGAAGTGAAGTGACTTGCCCAAGTTCATACAGCACGTGAGAAAGAGCTAACTCCTGACTCTCAGTCCAGACCCAACTGCTTCCTCCTAAGTGGCTACTCTGATCTAAATAAGCTCTGATCTTGTGATAGTTGAGCATGGGGTGGGTTTTGTCCCTTATTTTGTTGTTCATTTTGTACAATAAATACCGTTCCTGTTCCACTGTCTGAATCCAGCAATTTAGGGAGTGTAAAATATCACTAACATTTTGGCAGAAATGACTTGTACTCCTGAGCCACCAGAGTGATCTTCTGCATATTATATGTAGTGTTTACTTGTTGGTGTTGGACGAACACATTGTTGAGCAATGGGGAGTTGTTTTATACATTTTCCCAGCTAAATCACAGATCCAAGTGCAAAAATCTAGAACGTTGTATGGATTTGTGGTGCTCCCTGGAGGATCCCTGGTCCCAGAATCAATGACTGGATTACCTTGCTCCATAAATGTAGTCTGGGTTTTTTCTCAGCAGTGACATATATTGATACCATTCTTCATTTTCCTTAACTGCTACCAAAGAGAGCTCACAATAGAGAAGAGGTTGTTTAGAGAAAACAGGGAAAGGAATTGCAGAGGTTCATCGCATATGTATGATGGTAGTCGTCAAAGTGGATATGTGCCTGATGTGTCATACCATGATATGCCTTGATCCCCACCACAAAATGTAAGCAATACACACTGGTCATGTATTGCTGGGCTGCATGTGTTTAGTGATTGTGGAGTGTGTGTGTGTGGGGGGGATCACTCATGAGAAGGATATACAAATTGAGAGGATAGGGGACAGTTGGACACAATAAACACTCATTGTGCAACCCAAACTCACAGTTAGAAACGCTTGCATTCAGTTACAGCAGTTGAAGTCAGCTGGATTGATGGAAGCATAGGAACCTTTTTTTTTTTTTTTTTTTTAATTTGGGTGTAAATGTGCTGACATGATAGCTATTGGATGTCACTTTAATGAGTAGTTTTGTACCATAACTAAATTTCCCCACTTTTAATAAACTGATACATGAGCTTCTGTTCCAAATACAGGATTTCCTTTCTTAATGTGATCCTTAAATTTTAGGAGGAACTGGAGCTCCTCCCCAACCTCCTAGTTGTCTATGCCCCTGGATTACTGGGTAAGAGCTCATCATCATGAATAATGGTCATGCATTCTCGCCCCATCTGTGTTGCAAATGTTGGAACAGCTGCTGGTTTTTGGGCAGTTTGAACGGGATGCACAAAAATATGTAAAAAGAAACACATAGTGGGCATGTATGTTTGGAAATTCCATCCACAGCCTGACCCATACAAAGAGATCTGTGTCATTTAAAAAGTCGTTTAAGTGCTGCTACCTTAAGCCTTGACCCAAAGTCCACTGAAGTCAGTAGAAATCATTCTCTTCGTTTCAGTGGGCTTTGGATCCAGCCCTTAGACACACTCAATGGTGCATTGAACATTTATAAAATAAACATCCATCTATCTTCCCATCTTTGTGTATTTACAGAGCATCAGTCACCTCATTATCTAGCCACTCATCTTTAGATGCAGATCTTCAAACTAGTAATATTTAGTTCATTATGTGATTGTCATGTGTCACTACTTAGTGAACAGAAACTATTTTATTTATGCCATACAAATCTTTTAGGTCATGAGACTTCTCTGTGTGCTATTTTGCCTTACATAGATAAGCTAATCAATAACATTGTGAAAGCTTCTATTTCAAGCTGGGATGAGACACTCTTCTGGAATTCATGAATAATGGCAAAGGCTTAGTCAAGTTGTGTATACAGTTGCCAGCACTAACCTAATTGCTTTTGCTGGATGTTAATCAGCTTTCTAATTTGAACATTTAGTCTATAAGTGTATGGCATTGTTTTATATACAGTGATCTTACAACGTAATTATGGGTGGTGTTTATTATTTGGCTTTTAAGGCTGATGCCGAGTGATCTTCTGCATATTAAATGTAGTGTTTACTTGTTGGCGTTGGAAGAACATATTGTTGAGCAACTTTCTGCATGTTTGTTTTTTATAAATACACCCACACGTAGTCCACTTTCCACCTCCAACCCAGCAATAATAATAAAAAAGGAACAGTTACAAGAGGGAATTATTTCTCAAAGTCAGAATTGAAAGATTTAGACAAATAAATGATCTCTGTTATTGACAACAGTGACCCCCTTCTATGCAAAAACACAAGGGTCAATCTGACCCTTTTGAAGAAAAACTGCACAAATGAGATAATTTGACCCCTCTCTCTGTGTTTTCACAGGAATGGAATGTTTATATCAATGTTGTGGTCACTGTGTGTTCATCTTACGGTTGTTGCAGATGCAAATTTCTCCTCATCTCAGCTGGAAGGTATGATCAGAAATTTAGTTATATTTCTGCAGAATCTCTACAGGGTATCAATCTGGCACATGTATTTCATACTAAACAGTCTATACCAAAAGTTGTATTTAGTGTAGTTGTAGCAATGTCAGTCCCAGGATATTAGCAAGACAAGGTGGGTGAGGTAATATCTTTTATTGGGCCAACTTCTGTTGGTGAGAGAGACAAGCTTTTGAGCCTCACAGAGCTCTTCTCCGGGTCTGGGAAAGGTACTCCCAGCATCACAGCTAAATGCAAGGTGGAAAAGATTGTTTAGCGTAAGTAGTTAGTGTATATATACTAAGGGACCATTCAAGGTCTGTATCCCACTACCCCCCTTTTTATGTCCTATGACTGCAGAGCACAGTTGCCAACTTTCACGTGGTAAATACGCACCCCAACTTTCACAATAAATCAGAAATCAAGCGAATCCCATTTCAAAACAAGGCCAAAACAAGCCAATCCCTAAGAACCCCAGCACTCTATGTGCAGTCTGGGAGTGTGGTGGGCCTGCTGTGCACCCCTGACTCTCTTCCCTGCTTGCCAGGAGCCAATCAAAAAAAAAAGCAACAAGCTACAAGCTAAACAAGCAGAAAGCTGCAATCCAAAAACTAGCCAACAAGCAACTCCCCAGCCAATTAAGCCAAAACCACGCCCAATTTCTGCACTTTTTCCCCCCACAGGTTTGGCATGTCTGCTGCAGAGATGTTAAAGGGCCACTCTGCCTTGAATGGTCCCTTAGAATATTTAAATAAAGGTGGTACATGCTAAATAATCTCTTCCACCTTGAGGATTTAAGTGGTGTAAAGGCAAATTTACCCACTGTCCCAGAGGATAGGTTCCGCATGAAAGTAGTAAAGGTTGCTACCTTCTGTGGCCTGTAGCATACAAATCAGTCAAATGAAAGGCATTAAAAAAGCAGAAATTCTTATAGGGTTTTTTTGGAATAATTAAATGAATATTTTAAATTTGTATTAATAATTTGTTTTGATTGCATTTCATCACTGAAGCATAATCTCCCTCTGACAACTGTCAGGGATGGAAAAGTACATATCAACGAACACAGGACACAGATTCATGCATGGACCTAACGATCCCTAAGAAAGACAAATCTCCAGGGTGTCCCTAAAGCTGGGTTTTATATCTTCCTCTCTGGTTTATCTCAGAGATGTATAAAATCACATGCAGGCAGAGTGCTCTCTATTGACTACTCATCTGCAAGTCTTAATGCACAATGTTTAGTTTACTGTGCGCAAAATATAGCATAAGCACAAAGCTTTTTTTATAATCTCTCGTTCCACTAGGCGTCTCTGAAACCTTGGCAAATACTATTTACGCCATCAACTCAGCTGTCTCTAGAGACGGAAACCTTGAGCTCTGAGTCAGTGACAGCAGGGCCTTGGAGTCTTTTTCCCAATAATCTATCTATTGTCTATTCCCCCAATAACCTATTTTTAGAGGATAGAGCATGAATGGTTGGGGATTAGTGATGAGACTTCCCTACATTTGGTCAAACTGTGGGGGGCAGAAAACAGCAATACCATTGTTGTCATAATCCTTTTTCTAAAATGTCAAGGTCCTAATAAATTAGACCAACATGTTCAAAGGGGGCTACTGATTTGGGGTGCCTCTATTTCTGGTTGCTATCCACTCTCTGAAAATCTGGCCCCTTTATATTATGTATCAAGTTGACTGCTCAGAATCTCACATGAAATCTTGGCTTTGGATTTTAGTGCCTAGCCTGCTATATGCATCATTCTGCTTCCTTGGTGTTAGGCATATACCCATCTAGGGGACTGCTCAAATGGAAAAGTGAAATTCCCAGTCAATCCAATTTTTACACAACAAGCACTGGAGAATAGTGGAGGATGGTAAATGACCTTTTTTTATTTTTTTAAGTTTTTTTAAGTAATCTACTCCTTTCTCTTCTGGTACTTATTGGCTAACTGTCTGAGAATTGTCATCCAATCAAGGAAGCTGCTTGGTTATTTACATGCTGAACAGTAAGCAAGAAGCATCCTTTCAACTCCGAATTTATTTGATGCATTTGAGCTCTGGGAAAATGCTGATGTCTGTAGCACATTTAGCATTGTAACCAACCCTGAGAAGATGAAAGAGAGTCTCCCAATTCAAAGGACATAAGGAATTATTGAGGAAGAAAATTGTCTGAACGAGGGCAATTACAGCAATAACTATCCATGACATAAATGGTATCGGGTCATACAAGCATAACCTAAGATGTAATGAAAATACTTTAAAAGCAAACATGCTGTAAATCGGACACAATAGAATATCATTTATTACTCTGTCGGGGATGATAAATGTAAAAGAAAATCTCTTTATTTCACAAGATAGAGGGAAAAGATACTACAGTATATTCCACGCTCCTTTGTTCTAAGTAAAAGAAGTAAGGTTTCTTAGCACATAAAGAGAGTATTTCAGTCCCTACAGTAGAATCCTTGTCATCTAAAGCCCAAACTTTCATTTTAACTTCCCGGAATGTAATCACTCTGGTTCTGCTTCTCCACACAATACATGCACATGCCGTAGTGTGTATACACACAGCAGTGGGAATTGAGTTAGTGGTGCATTAATTATGCTAGACCTCTCTCTAACCTTGAAACCATTTGACATCTATGCTTTTGCACTTGTGTGATGATTAAGCTGCTTGGCGCTATATGAGTTTCATCATGGAGATGTTGTATTTCTGGCCTATGTTTATATTACCTGTTTAAAATAAGGAGGAGGGAAAAGAAACTGGATCCAAAAAGTGAAAGTAGTAACGGATGGCAAATGCTTGTAGCTTTTGAGATATACTTTATAGCTCGAATCCTCATTCCAGAATGATATTCTGTCCTGTATAGAGGGCCAGCAAGAGGGCTATGTGCCAGTGAAGTCCTACTCCTGAGGGCTCAAGTGAGACCTAAACCCTGCACTACACTTCTGCACAGGTGAATTTCACCTAGAGTGACCAGATAGCAAGTGTAAAAAATCAGGACAGGAGGTGAGGGGCAATAGGCGCCCATATAAGGCAAAGCCCCAAGTATCAGGAATATCCCTATAAAATCAGGACATCTGATCACCTTAATTTCACTGCATAGCACGTAGCCTGAGCACAGGGGTTATGTGTTGAGAGTTCTGCAGCAACTACATCAGTGATTCTCAAACGTTTGTACTGGTGGCCCCTTTCACACAGCAAGCCTCTGAGTGCGGCCTCCCCCCAATAAATTAAAAACACTTTTTTATATATTTAACACCGTTATAAATCCTGGAGGCAAAGCAGGGTTTGGGGTGGAGTGTGACAGCTCGTGAACCTCCTATGTAATGACCTCACAACCCCCTGAGGGGTCCTGACCCCCCGTCTGAGAACCCCTGAACTATGTGAATCCTTGATTACAGTCTGTAAGTATCTACATGGGGAACAAATAGTTACTGATGAGCTCTTCAGTCTGACAGAGAAAGGTCTAACATGATCCGCTGGCTAGACAAATTCAGACTGGAAATGTGGTGTACATTTTTAATGGTGAGGGTAATTAACCACTGGAACAATTTATCTGGGGTCTTGGTGGATTCTCCATCACTGATCATTTTAAAATCAAATTTGGATATTTTTTTCTAAAAATATGCTTAAGAAAGTTTAAAGTTTAAAACAAAATTGTTGCCCACATAGTATCTTGGTGATACTTGGTCACATGTTATGAGTGTTTTGGGGGACTTCTCACATGAGTAAGGATTGATATGCTTAGGCACAGTGTTAGCACTTCCCTAAGAAACTATACATTTCCAGTGTTCTTTAACCCATGTGAATAAATAGAACGAACACAAAATCTTGTTAGAAAATTAAGATGTTTTGTTTTATTTTGGAAAAAAACATTTTATTACTACTTACTTGCAAAATCATTCTTGCTAATAATCTAATTTAAAACTCACATCTCATTCAATTAAGATTTCATACCACGAAGAAAATGATGCTGTCCCAAAGAAATACTGCAAAAGCTGCCATATACAAGCCCATAAATAAACTGCATGATTTTCATACTTTAAGACTGAGGATAAGAACAGGGTTTGTTTTTGAAGATTCATTTCAAGCATTTCTATTTCAGTATATTTTCTGCATTCAGTAAAACTGTGAAAATACATAGAATCAAACAAGACGAACAGACTGCGGGGGGCGGGGGCGGGTGGACATTTACAGTATGCTTGTGGTTTTTTACTACTTTATCAGAAACTAAAGAAACAAACAAAATAAACTCCATTCCCATTACTAATAATACAGTGTTCTAACTCCTAAACTCACGTGACATAACCAAGATATACTACTTTATGTTCAAAATGCACAGATAGAGCCAGCGACACAGGTTATGTACTGGAAAACATTGCAATATCTTCAATAGGTCTCAATACATATGGGTTAATAAATGTTCAGTCCTTATATAATACATCTATGTCATATTCCAAAATGTTTAAAAATCATGTTCATGATTCATTGAGTCTATTGGGGTATTTTGGGGACCACATTATATGTTATACCTGGATAAAGAAATAGACTTAACCCTTTATAGTAGATGCTGTTGTACTGTATGTCAAATGTTATTTTCAAATGGATCTATGATAATCATTGCTACTGACAGTAACTTAGGTGACTGCTATAAATTTAGCATAGGAGTTACATTCAAAGTGAGAAAATGGCACAGTGGGAATTATAAATATTTAAAAAGCCAGATTTTTTTTTAAAAAGACCATTTCCTATGACTCTTTCACAACATCACTTTTACTATAACATAATGATTAGAAGAGAAATCGCCTAATAGGGTTAAAATCTATATCCATGGTCACAGTTTTTAAAAAAATGTGCTTCAGTATCAAAAATATGTTTTAAATATTTTATCAGCACACAACACAGACACTTTGAACTCTGTTATCACAGTACAGTTCTGTTACAACAACCTGCTTCCATATACTCCAATCGCTCTTCCTATTGTATCTATTGGAACAGACATTCTCTTTCCACAAGGGTCTGCTATATTTACACAGTTGTAATAATTATTCCAGTGCTCAAAGGGCTAAGAGCAAACCTATGCACAAAAGCCGATAGAGAGAGAGAGCCACTTCAGTATTTAGCTTTCTTCTTTCCCTGCTTTTACATTTAGCTGTCAACAAAATAGAATTATTCTGCTCACAGGATTAGAGTTAATAAATGTCTGTATTTACACGTATTTATGCTCTGTTTTGCCTGTGTACTTCTGGAGTAAATTGGTTTAAGTTAATGCAATAACTGCAGAATTTGGTTCCCTTTTTAGTTAGTTAGGGAACAAATCCCGGTCCCCTGAAATCAATGATAAAACTCCCACTAACATCAATAGGAGATTGTCATTGACTTCAGTGTATCAGCCTTGGCCTTAACTGTGGAAAGTATAAACATTAAATTAAGTGGGGAAAGATAGTTTGAAAACATTGGGTCAGATTATCGGCCCCCTTATAGCCAGGACTGGCGCTCCTGTTTTTAGCGCCCTAGGTGCACGGCCATTTTGCCGCCCCACACGCTGTTCCCGCGGCTCTGGTGGACCTGCCGCAGGCATTCCTGCGGAGGGTCCGGTGGTCCGCGGCTCCGGTGGAGCTGCCACAGGCGTGCCAGGAAAGTCTGCGGCAAGTCCACTGGAGCCGTGGGACCAGGGGACCCTCCGCAGGCACGACTGTGGCAGGTCCACCGGAGCCGCCTGCTGTGCCTCCCCCCACCCGGCAAAATGCCACCCCCCAATAATCCTGGCACCCTAGGCAATTGCTTAGACTGCCTAAATGGAAGCGCCGGCCCTGCTTATAGCTGGTGGCACAAAGCATTGGGAAAGCAAGCACAAACTACTCAGGGGTTTGCCTACTGAAGGGGAATCCCCAAATGAGATGGGGCAGCATGGGGGGTGGGGAGGTTAGAGATATGGCTAGGAGAGAGAAGATGTGGCACCAATGTCATTTTGGTCTGAGCAGACTGAGTTGGTGGAATGTTCCCTTTGGAACGATTGTTGCTGAGCAAATAGAGCAAGATGCATATTTTTGAGGCGAAATTAGCCCCTGGCCAGCCTCAAGAGAATAGGGGTATATCAGTGGCAAAAGCCATCTTGTCCTCTCCCCACCAACCCCGCTGGGTGGGCACAACAATAGTGTGGCTGAGGGTTTGCCTCAGTGTTTCCAAACTACGTTCAGTGAATTACCAACTGACGGTCTACAAGAACCAGGAAGACATTGCTCCAATGAAAACTGAGCGCCCCCCCCCCAAGATACTACATAATTGTATTGGAAGCAAAAGCTGCTGAATGCTGAGTAGTTTAAATCACAAAAGACTGTCTTGCAGTCTGTTTAAAAGATGTCTGGATACCAATACACAGACCCATCTGCAGTCTTGCTACCTTCACAGTATTTTTTTTGGAATTCAGTGTCTCATTCTGACCACTAAAAGGAGAAAGATAAGTCACAGTGTGGGTTTTGATTTCCAGAAGCTACAGGTCAATTCCATTTGTAAAAAGCGTGTAATGGACCATTGTTGATCTGTCTGAAAAACTGAGACAACTAGCTTCTATTATGGTTTTTCAGCAGACAGAAATCGCCCTTTAACTGAAACTAACATTGCGGATTGGAGCAGGGTAGTCAGAGCCATTTATATATATATTGCAGATCTGGAAAAAGGAATATCTAAAAAGTTAGTGGTGTGTGTGTGTGTGTGTGTGTGTGTGTGTGTGTGTGTGTGTGTGTGTAATATATAATATATACATTGCACATGTTGTTTGTGTGTGTATATAGACATAGTGTATATCTGCTTCATAGGTCCCAAGTCTATAGAGTGGGCTGAATGGCTGGAATTTTTCTTTTTTTCCCCTCGAGGTTTCGCTTCCGTACAGTGTTCCAATGAAATGCCTGTTGGCAGAATGTGGTGGTAATAAGCTTCACTGGGATAATTGATTACTTAAGATATTCCATGTAAACAGAGAGTGCACAGCTAAACAAGAATAGCCCTATTACAACATCACAATAGGAAACTTTTCATTTGCAGAGCACAAAAATGCATCTTTCCTGAAATACTTGATCTTTAGATTTGGATAGCAATAACCTTCCCATCCCTAGTGTTGTCATTGTCGCTGACAAAACCATCCAGTGTATAATAGTGCTAGTTACTCTACAGCTATTGCTAATGGCCAAGTGGTAGGTTGCATTACACACTGGAAGGGAGGCAGGTGAGGACAGACTTGTACATACTCGGCAAAGCAATGTGGCAATTTCCAATTTCTTAGGCAGTGATTAGAAGAGCAGTTCCTACTGGCATTAATGGTGAGAAAATAATGATGGGGCTGTATTGGAGGTCCTGAAGGTTTGGCTTGATTTTCAGAGAGAATCTGGGTCTAATATCAGACTGCTGATAAATCAATCCGATTGGCTGAATTAGTACTCTTGTCCCAGTTGTTCATCTTTGTAGGAGTTGTACCCGGCCTATTCCCACTCATCTGGAAGACAAAATAGTATTGAAACTAGATTTACTACTTCTGGTAAATTGCTATTGACTGGAGGACATGAAAGCCTGAAGGCATCAATCTAGACTCCACATTACCTTAGACTCTTGAGAGCACAAGCTCTAAAGAAACCATTTAACATGTATTGTCGGGTATTATTCAGTGATCACTGCCAATCATTTCAGAAGCTATCATTTCTAATAGCCAGTTTTCTCATAAAATAAATTTCTTTTGTCTCAAGACAACTTAAGCCCTCCTTGAGTGGGGGAAAGAGAGAGGAATGCATATATACACACTGATTTGTTTATACAAATGTTCATTCGTGGGACTCAAATGTAAAGGTATTCTGCCTGGAGCTGGTTGGAAATTGTCTGCTGGAACAAACTTGCATCAGAAAATGCCAATTTGTCAAAAGCAAAGTGTTTCATGCCAACCTATCACTTTTGACAAGTCTCATGAAGGAACACAGGCAGAACCCAGCCTGTCAGGCAGGTTTCACATCTCTCCCTGCCACCTTGCCAACTCCTTGGCAGCACACCTGAAGGACTGCCCTGGAGTCGGGACTCCTGGACTTCCAGGATTTGCAGCTCCAAGACAGCCTTGCTATGTGGACACCAGGGCTTCCAGACTCTGAGGCCAGCTGGCTGCCTGGACTGACTGATCCCTGCAGCCCAGGGACCTGCTGCCCTGCGAGTCAGGCAGCCTGGGCAATCAACTGGCACGGAAGCCCGACAGCCAGGCTCTAACTGGGGCACACAGGGCTTCCAGGTTCCCTGCCAGAAGGCTGGGAGTCTGGCAGTCCTGGGACAGGCTTCAGGGTTTGTGGTTCCAGGGCATACCCGCCAGGCAGACTGGCCCCCGAGCTTCCATAATCTTGGGCCTGCTCAAATCTTGGGGCAGCTGGCTTCCAAGGTTGTGGGAGTTGGACAGTCGGGGAGCCAACTACTGTGAACATTGGAGAGCCAGCTGGCCCATGGAGTCTGGAAGCCATGAAGCCAGGAAACCGTGGAGTCCCTGGCCCTGGGGGAGTCTTCATGGCAGGGCTGCCCTGGAATCACGAATCCTGGAGGCCTTGCCAGCTGATAGCTGAAACCAACATGATTGCAACATTTCTGTTTGGTTCAAAATTTCAAAAATTTTGAAATAGCGAAATTTCCCATGAAACAAAAATTCTGACTTTTGACCAGCTCTAACCCTAACCAAAAACTATGGTCATCAGTTGAAGTTAATAGCAAGAAAACTCTTTAAGGGCTTGGTTCAAAACTCATGGAAGACAATGGAAAGACTCTCACTGACTTCAGTAGGCTTTGGATCAGGCCCCAAATCTGACGTTTTAGAAGTTTTACTCACTGACTTAACAGAATTTAGTCCTCTGCTTTCAGAGTATATTCTATAGTCACAACACTTGCCCATCACCGCTGGCTATAGAACACACTGTAGAGACAAGTGCTAATTAACTTCTGTGCCCCCTGTCATCTCATCTTTCTTTCCACAATATTACTCTAGAGCTGGGCAATACTTTTCAGCTGAAACTTTTATTTTCGCACACAAAAAAATGCAAATCCGTATCTAATGAAATATTTTGCCAAAATGTGTGTCCATTTGGGCAAAATGTTTCAGTCAAAACAAAAGACAGGTTTTGGAAATGTCTAAACAAATCATTTTAACATTTTGAAAATGAAACTTTTCAAATTTATTGGGCTACACAAAGCTGTGAAGGAGAAGGACCAACAGAGAGAGACACACCACCACCCACTTTAGCGTCGTGCTCAGGGCACTCACTGGGGATGTGGGAGACTCAGGTTTGAATCCCAGCTCAGGAGCAGGGACTGCAACCCCCGTCACTCCCCTCCCAAGTGTGTGTCCTAACCATCAGGCTATTGGCTATTCTGGGTTGGGTCTAGGATGACCAGATGTCCCAATTTTATAGGTACAGTCCTGATTTTGGGGGCTTTTTCTTATATAGGCACCTATAACCCCCCACCCTGTCCTGATTTTTTACACTTGCTATCTGGTCACCCTAGTTGGACCTCTCTCCATCTCTGCTCCCTGGTTTTGTGAATGCAGCCCTTCAATTCCTTTGCTTGTGTTAAAAAAGTTCAATATGAAACATAGTTTCAGGCTGGACAAAAATATTTCCTTGGACACACAATAAAGTTTTTCCAACTTTTTTACTTTGCTGAAAACCCCCCACTCCTTCCCATAAAATATATATTTTTTAACTTCAGTTGACCAAATCAAACAATTCTTTTGATTTTTTTTTCAGAACTGCCAATGAAAAACTGCCAAAAAAATCAGTTTAGTCTCACAGCTTTGCCCTACAACCTTCCAGCTAGTACAATAGGGTAAAAATGGCATTGATGGGAGCACTTACGATATCAGAATTGAAGGGTTTCACATTGATGTTGCGAATGGAACTGCTGGTGAGGGACCACACCTTGGTTTTGTGCTTAAAGGCGGCTCTAACCTTTGGAAAGAGGCATTAGATGGCAGTCAGGAAATGAAGATCCTTATCTTGTTTTATTTATTTTCAGGTACAAAGTATTGTCTTTATCTTATAAATGGATGAGGGTTCATATGCATATATTACTGTGGAATATTTGCCATTCTGCTGTACAGTAATATTAATAATATTGTGGGATTCCATTTTAGTGTTTATCAATAGGTCTGTGATCAGATTTGCACATTTTATAAGTAAAAATATAAGCTCTGATTGAATCAGCTAATCTGTGCACTCAAGGGGGCACTTCCCTGGACTCCGTGCAGTTCCAAAGTAACCGCTGTGCCAGGAGCCACCAATGGTTGTGGCCTCCAGGTGCACCCCCAGAGACACAAGGGGCTTTGTGCAGTTCATCCTGGTCTTCCGGGGATCCCATAGGTTCTACGTGAGTCACCAAGTTTGCAGGGGGGCCTGTTTTCTTTTTTCACTGGATGCAAATCCTGACAATGCACAGGCACACTCATCTCTCTCTGATGGGATGAGGGGATCTGGCATCAGAATTCCTTCTCCAGAACCCCTCCTGGCAAGTTTTTCCCTGACAGGAGAGGATCCAGGCAGTTGTTTTTTTCCAAACTGCCAGCCCTTCAGATTCTAATAATCAAGTAACACTAGTGCAACTCATCACCTTCTATATTATGGCTGAACAGGTGTCTATGCAGAGAGGCTTTGGCCCAGCATTGGGAGCTTAGTAAATAATAGTGTTGATGGTTGTGAGCCAGACTAGCATGCAGCCTGCTTCTCCAATGCTGTGCTGACTCCATGGAAGTAAAAATGGGAAGAAGTATTTATTTTAGTCACTAACAGGCAGAGGGATCTGTTGAGCAAAAGGTGCCATCTTACGTAGTCACTTTTCAGAGCAGGACTGCAGCATAGCTAAAATTCCAGCATGAGGCCTAGGCACCACTTATCTAGAGAACCAGAGTGGGACTTAAAGATGCTGGCCAGTCTGGCAGAAGTGAATTTCACACTTTAAGAATAATGTTCACTTTGCACACACACAGGGTGAAATCTTGGCCCCACTGAAGTCAATGAAAAACTTGCCCACCATGATCCTCCAAATACCCACTGCTCCACTGAAGTCCTAAAGAAGTATGTCCTCATAGTGACAACAGGGATCATATCCGCATGCCACTCCAGCTCACCTTTCTCAGTCAAACAGCCCCCCTGAAATCAATGGGACTGTTCATGTCATTAAGCCCTAGTGCTGCTTTGTCATTCTCTAAAAGCATTGCCTTTAATTTGGCACTTGAGGGTCTGATCACATTTACAGGTGGCAGGGAACAGAATACTAGCCACCCTAGCTACAGCCTTACATGTACCCTTATATTTATGAACTACATGATGCTTTCTGATGAAATTCAACTTCTCTCCAGTTGGATAAAATAAAACCAGGCCACCCAGAAATGTGGTGATGGGTGTATGTCCGTTTAATTGCTTTGTCACCTCCTTCTAAAATGAAAACACAATAAACACGCTTCTTAAATGCTAATGCAGGGGAAATATCAGTATTCCAATTTTAGAGATGGGGAAACGGAGGCACAGAGCAGGGAAGTGACTTGCCCAAGCTCACCCAGCAGGGTAGTGGCAAAGCCAGGAACAGAACCAATGCTCTAGTCACTAAGCCATACCACCTCCTAGACATTAGAATCCAGCATGATTTACAAAATGCTAATTGCTAAACACTAGTAGAGGAAAAAACAGGACAATTAACTAACTAGTTCAGTGGCATGTCAATCTGTGAGACTTAGTAAATCTGGAGAGAATTAATTATCACTGTATTGATCTGGCACCCTTTGAAGTCAGTGGCAGTTTTGCCATTCTGAAAGCAGAAGGGAGCCAATGGTTGGCAATTTTAAACACATACAAACATATTCTTGTTTTCCTGACAGCTACAATTCAAATTTGGGTAAGGTGGTCTGTTTATTTGTAGTTCCTGTGGTGCTGTATGTGTACCTTTTTATATTTCTCCCACTGCGATTGCAGGCTATAATTGTTGTTTATATTCTCCCTCTACTTTTGTTGCTGTTCTCCTTTTTACTTTGAAAAACAAAACAAAAAATAACTCGATAAAAAAAGATGTAGGCTGCTCTGTAGTTCCTGCGTTGCCAGGGTCCTCGGATAATCAAGAGTACTGCCATTTTTTACAGTATTTCTTCAAACAGGTCTTATATATTGCTTGTAAAATCCTATATCTCTGCCTTATCCTACTGAGTCGAAGTATTGCTAGCAGCTTTGCTTTCCTATGTCTGGGACTCCCTGTTACACAGAATGTTGAGGAGTAAAGCATTTTTTTTAAAGTTTTTTTCAAGAAGGTCTATTTTAAATAGAGACCCTCATAGAAACTGTACAATGGAACTAATAAGAAATATTCTCCAAAAGCAATTGCTCATTTCTGCTGTTTGCCAGGGATTCAGACTCTGAAGTACCTAAGATCACTTGGAGGAGTTTATGAATTCCCTTCCTTAGTAGGTGGCTGGGGTTTTTTTTTGTTTGTTTTTTTTGTTTTAAAAGTAGCAAGTCAGATATAAATATCTGGCCATTGGGTTGTTTTGTCTGGGAGTCAGATGGGTCATGGAGAGAAAGAGGCTCTCTGAGCACAGGGAACAATAGGATATTTAAATATTTTTCCTTCTTAACTTTTATCAGGCCTCCTAGCTTTATACATTGGCGTCTCCTTCTGATGCCACTGCAACTAGAGAATTCAGTACTTGGTCCCAACACTATGAAGTCATTGGGGCAGAGACCATGATTACATTCAACAATGGTCATGATGATGGTGCTCAGCAAATACCTGATTACTACAAGCACCATGTCCTGCCTGCTCCTGCACAGGCAGAGAAGGCCCTTAACACTGAAGAACTGGAGTGGTTCCAATGTGTATGTGTAGCATGGAGGGAAGAGACATGGGATAAGCAGAAGACTGGTCAGTAGTAGGTATATGTGTATATGCTGATCCACTGATTAAAACGACCACATGGCATTGACAGCAGCTTCCATCACCACCTTTGATTTACAGTAACAATGGCATATTGCTGGGCTTTTATGCTCAGTGCCCTGGGAGAGGGGAGCATTCTGGCTGCTCCAATCCATATAGAAATTCCTTGTGCAAGGCCTATTTATCTGGCTAAAGCTTTGGCTCTAGAGTCAATCCAGTGACACAGTCCTTGCATGAAAAGACTCCCCTTCAGTCCATTGTAAAAAAACGTTGCATCCTGCCAAGAAAAGTCCCCGGCAAATGTTCTCCTCTGGTTTCTCATTAATAAAGGGATTGGTGAGTTCTAAAAGATTGTTTTGTTGAGATTAATATTTATTTTCCCTTCTGGCTCTGAAATCCAAACATTCTCACTTCAGAAATGTTGCTCATAGAATGCAAGTCTCCATCCATGCCCAAGCAGTACGTTTCCCCTTAGACTTGAATTCTGATCTATCGTCACATATTTGGAAACTC
Organism: Gopherus evgoodei; assembly: GCF_007399415.2. Taxonomy (NCBI): domain Eukaryota; kingdom Metazoa; phylum Chordata; order Testudines; family Testudinidae; genus Gopherus; species Gopherus evgoodei. Next base: position 12,518,770 of record NC_044334.1, on the reverse strand, counting down.
TGCCTCTTTAGGTTAAATGCGCTAAATGACTTACAGTGCTACAAAGTGGGGTCATGTGTAGCCAGGAGTCCTCTGAACCATAAAATCACCGATAGCTTCATGTTTCTCCCACAGAAACGTACAAATATCAGTGACAAGGCAAGTGCCCATAATGGGTTCATTTGCTGTTTATTTTATGCCCATGGCACTTGAGTTTTTTACTGAGTTCTTACTTTCCTGAAGATTTCATAAATTGTAATGACAGTGACTACATAAAAAACACACACATTGCTAAGCAACTGTGACTGAGGAATAAAGGGCATACCTCTGAATTCAGAAGACAGTGAAACAGGAAGATGAAAAATCCCTAAAAGAAACCAAAAAAGGGAAGAAGTATATTACAGGTTATTACTTGAAGTATTGCACTAGGCCTGGGTGCAATAGACTGAAATTTACAATTGAGCATGAATGGGTCAAATTCTTCCCTAACTTAATCAGTTACAACATTAGGCTACTGATAGGACTGGTCAAAAATTTTCCCTCTAAAACTTTTACTTTATTTTTAAGGAACTTGGGTTTTCACCAAAATTTTCACAGAAAGTGTCTGCCTCCAAATCCAAAAATTTAAAAATCAAAAATATTTTAGTTGTTGGCAATCAAAGCTCTTTTCCAGCCAGCTGTAGCTGGGACCCTATGCTGTATTATCTGTTTTGATTATCTGTGGAATTCCTTTGTGAGAGAACCAAAAAATTCACAAGTGCTGCTTTTACCTCTCTGGCCAAGGAAAGAACTTAAACATGCCCTTACTTGTATGTCTGTACTCAAGAACCTGCTTAACTATAAGCAGATGCTTAAGTCCTTTCCTGCCTAGGGATGCTTTCAGTGGATCAGGGCCCTTCTACCTTGTCCTCCAATCACAAGTGCTGTATGTATAAGCGGGCCTCTTTCCTACTAACCTTTGTCAAATGCAATACGCATACCCTGTTGCTCAATCTGGCTGGGTAGATCTCATCATTTAGGATTGTCTTATTTGGTTCCTTCGGGATCACAGAATCTTAAACTGACTTGACAAACTTGAAAAATTTCAGTGGTGCATCCACTGTTAAATCTAGTCCTTGATGCCTCACTCTCTTGAAAATGAAATTTGAATAAACTCTGTCAAGGGCAGTGTTCAATGCCTGTTCATCTGGTGGCTATTAGAGGCCTCACTCAATTGCTCAGTACTTTCACTGTCTATGCAGAGACTGGAGAAGTAGCATTGATTATGAGATAAAGGGGTATGGAAGATCGGAAAAATATACACAAATGAAAACATTGTTAAAGATCTGTCAGTTGCAAGCTTGCGGGACTCTACAGCTATTGTCTGAACCCCCAGAGCCTGCATTATCTACTTACTTGCAAGGAATTGAATATTGCAAACATGTACTGAAATACCATTGCATGGTCATTGACAGCTAGAACTCCAAAGATCCATGAACTTCCCAAGATTGGTAACAATACAGCAACGGCCTTAGCTGTCAACCTGAAAGATAAAATGACAGGAAATTTAACAGAACTGCCAGATAAACAATATGTTTTTAACACATCCGAGGGGAGACTTTTATCAATTATTTCTTGGCACGCAAGTGATTGCAAAAAAAAAAAAAAAATCTTCTCACAGACAATGCCATCGGATTGTTGCTCAGATTTATTGATGATGTGTAAATGATTAGCCATGTCAGCTTTTGATCACTGAAAAAAAATGAAGTAGGACATATTTATGTTCACAGCACATAGAAAGAACTTCATCAGCATTATTCTTATGAGTCATTTGATAAGAGCACAATTTTATTTAGTGCTTTCCTCTCCAAGGATCCAAAAGTGCCTTCCAGACTATGGGCAACTGAAGCTCACTGAACTCAGGGAGACCAATTCTGTCAAGTGCTCATGCATCTGTATATAAATAGAGAGGATTGATGGTCCAGTGGTCAAGGAACTGTGGATACAGTTGCCAGCACCACCAGAGACTTCCTGTGTAACTCTGGGCAAGTTGCTTAGACTGTCCATCCCAGAAGCATTTAAGTCTCTAACTCCTATTGAAAGCAATGGAAATTAGGTGCCTAAAATACTTTTCATGCTTTTTGCCTCTGTGCTTCAGTTCCTCAGCTGTAAAATGGGAATAACAGCGCTTCCCTACCTCGCAGGGATTTTGTGAGGATCGATTCATTAAAGATTGTGAGGTATTCAGACACTATGGCAGTGGGGCCTGTGTACAAATCTTATTATTATTTGTTATTACTGAAGTGCTGAGGAGCCCTAGCTATAGACCAGGACTCCATTGTGCCAGGCTCTGTACAAACAGAGCAAAAAGACAGTCCTTCCCCCAAGGGATTTCAAATCTAAGTACAAGACAAGAGACAACAGATTGATATAGACAGATGTGCCATCAGAATTAGGCCTTACGTCTCTGCACCTACAGCCTCCTAAATTAGGGCCTAATGGTGTGAGGTGCAACATTCTTTCAATCTCCTGCAAGATGTTTATCTTCATCACCAAAAGGAATTAAGCATGATCAGTGCCTTACATGATCAGGCATTTCCAGAAAGGTAATTTGCAGTTCTGGGATTTGTTTGCTGGTTTAACACAAGATGTTCTGTTGTCTTTGCTGCACCAGAACACCAGCCAGCCTATATGTAGGACATGGACCTCTGACCAAATTGAAGTCACAAAGCATTACTGTTTATCTTACTTAATTGTCTACTCTCCAAAAGTCCCTTTTTTTTTTTCCAGTGCATTGTTCTCTCTACTTCCTTGAGAGATACTGACTCTCGGCAATAAATTGTACTAAAGAAACTTTCATGTGTGCATGTAAACATCAGTACGGAGTGTAGCAGCTGTAAGAGCATTGAGCAAAAAGTACCTGGTCTGTTTCTAAGTATGAAAAGCATGAGAACAGCTCATTCCATCTGCATTCAGTTAAAACAATATACAACTTACAATATACAACAAATTAACTTGCAGTTAATTTTTTTTCTTGCTGAAAGTTGGTCTGAGTTAGAGTGAAGCCAGGTGGCTTGTGAATATGTACATAGTGACTCCATCACAATCCATTTGCTCCTAAAAAAAAAAGATTCAGCGGTGACATGCCTAGGCCAAAGCTTTGGACAACCAGAAAGTATTCAGCAAGGGTTTGCTCTCAAAATTTTCATGGAAGTACTGGGGAATAACCTCCTAGTTTTCTCCATGGGCACAAAGCCTATTAGCCAACTGGCACCTGTGCAGTTCTGTTATGCAAGGTGGAAGGATGCAGGAGATTTGCATGCCCTATACCTCAAATTACTGAAATCTGGAAAGATACCAAGGAAGAAATGCTGCCTTCTGTTGGCAGAGGGAAGCAACACTGGTGGAACTGAGGTGGGGAGAGTGGAAGTGGAGAAAAAAGACTCCTCCTTCCCGGAGCTGTCTAAGTCCTAACAACGGCACATGGCCCCAAGTCCCCAAAGCAAGTGAGTAATCCAATTCCTAGTGAGCATTGCACTTAAACGTGTTTAAATACAAGCACATGCTTAATTCCTATTGAGGCCAATGTGATTTAAGCACATACTCAAAGTTAAGTTCTTTACTGAACTGGGGCTGTGGTAAAGTTGGAGATCAGTAGGTCAGGATGGGAATATTGAGGGAAGAGGGGATGGAGCCAAGAACCAGCCCACCTTCTGAACTATTGCATCCCTGAGGAGTTTGCAGATTGCTAATAGGAAATAATAATGTCTCAAGCAATATTAACTTCCCCTTTGGTGGGGTTAGGGTGTAGATGCAGGAGAGCAGTGTCTACAGCCGCATATCTTTTGTTAGGACAAGGGTCCATGGTGATTACAGAAAACAACAGGAGAAAAATGAGGCTGTTGTATAGCATAATTCAGGGGTCGGCAACCTTTCAGAAGTGCTGGGCCGAGTCTTCATTTATTCATTCTAGTTTAAGGTTTTGTGTGCCAGTGATACATTTTAACATTTCTAGAAGGTCTCTTTCTATAAGTCTGTAATATATAACTAAACTATTGTTGTTTGTAAAGTAAATAAGGTTTTTGAAATGTTTAAGAAGCTTCTTTGAAAATTAAATTAAATTAAAACGCAGAGCCCCCTGGACTGGTGGCCAGGACCCGGGCAGTGTGAGTGCCACTGAAAATCAGCTCGCGTGCTGACTTTGGCACATGTGGCATAGGTTGCCTTCCCCTGGCATAACTCAATGGAAAAATCCCTTTTAAATACTGAGTGCCAAGTCAGTCATCTCAGTGACCCAAGTAAACAAATCTTTGTTTTTTAGTAAAAGAATACATAGAAACACTGCATGGAGTCAAGGGTTGTGTCAGAGAAGAAAGCCTGGAGTACTTAAAATGTATCTATTAATGAGAAGCTTGGTGTCCTTGGCAACAAATATTTTAGTACAATTCAATTTGATTCTGCAAAGGGTTTGTCAGCCAGGAACTGAAGGAATACAATAAACCCCAAGGTCTATTATTCACTTACAATATACACTTCAAAGAATTTGGTCTTGAGAGCAACTTGATCAATGGTGCAGAATTATTTCATGATGCAAGAATATTTTTTTCAAGGCTAAAGTCCTTCACTTCAACAGCAACACAGGAAATATTTCCCGCTGACACATTGCCAAGGACCCAGATCCTGCAATGAACTCCTGTGGGGGAAACCAAAATCCTGTGACTGGGCTGAGCCCCACTGATTTCAATGGGGTCCACCTACACAGGACTCATTGCAGGCGAGGGCCTTACGAAACATGGAGAAAATGGAATCTGGACATTTAGATATTTTAGATCTCTCATTTAATCCAATATTAAAAACACTTTCCATTAGGAACCCATCACTCGTACCCATCTGCTGTCTCTCACACATCCAATTTTATGAAATTTTGCTTTTTGGGATAAACTTGTCCCTGTTTGGTTTCTTTAAAAAAGGGGAGTTTGTTTTAATTTTTAATTTAAGTTTGAGCAAAATGACTTCAGCCATATTTGGAGTCATTTGACCACAACAAATGCACTTTTCCCATTGCAATACTATTCTAAACACACCATCCAAACAATGCTTCAGTAAGAGGGAATGACATGAAAACTGACATGTGGGCTAGACTCAGTGAAAACTATGGACTAGTCAGTTTGGGCCAGATTTACAAAGGGGATATAGGTGCCTAACGATGTAGATAGTCATGTAGTGTGATGTACAAAAGCATCAAAGTAGGTTAGGTGTCAAAGTCCCACTGATAGTCAACGGGAGTTAAGTGCTTTATTCAATTAGGTGCTTTTATAAATTCCTATCCATCTACTTCTTTAGGCACCTAAATACTAAATCTGGACATTTGTTTTTAACAGGTTTTGATTTAACAAAGGACATAGACCTTTGAAGACTGAACATTGACCATGTGCAGTATGAGGACAGGAGATGAACGTAATTAGAGAGGCACTCCATACATGTGCATCTTTTTAAGAGCACATCCATTTAAACTGGGTGGTGGTTAGGGGTAAAATTCACCCCGTGCAGAGGATCAGCACAAGGTCTGTGTCACTTGCATCCAATTTAAGACCTATTTTGCTTAAGTGGTGCCTAGTTCTTATGCCAGTTTGTTGCACGGGTGAACTGAATGACTGGTTCAAGGAGTTATGAGATCCACTAACCATGCTAGGAGCTTGGCAGCATTTTTCCTTGACCTTTTTTATTTTCTTTCCTCCTCCTCCTCTGTCCCCACTTCCCCAAACTTTGTTTCATTTCCTCTTTGACCTTTAAAAAAATGCGTAGGAAAATAAATGCAAAAAGCTGCATTAAGCAACAATAAGGTCAAAAAAATTCAGAAAATGCAAAAGCGACGGGTCCCCTAGCTATGTTAATTCCAATGCATTACACATACATGTTGTTTTTTATTCCTGTTTTACTGGCTACATGAAGAGTTTAGGAGACTAGCCCTAATCATTTAAACCATACAACACAGCCAAGTACGTGTTGCTTTTGGAGCCTTAGCTGGTGTTTGAATATTCAGACTGAGCAACCTTAACAATGCATCAGCATGGCCCTTTGGATTTAATGCTATGAAGTTGGGTAACCAGGATGATAATACTGAGTTTGATACCTCAAGACACTGAATGGCAAAGCCTGATTTCTGTTGCCTAGCTGTGCTGGATGACTATAAGCAATGCCCTGTTCAATTAATACAGATGTAGGTTGTCTTTTACCACTAGTGCAGAGGAAGAGGGGCCACATAGCTGCCCCACCCCAGGCAAGTCATGCTGTTCAGAGGCACAACCCAGGGAAGGGTTAAATATCCTATTTTCCCATGCCAATAGCAGATCACTACTCCCCCTGGCTAGTTCAAATGTTGTGCCGGGGGGGGAGGGGGCAGAGTCACATAGTGACTTAGGCACCTAAATCCCAGGGTCAGGCACCACTGGTATGCACAGTACCCCCACTTAACTGCCACCAAACCCAGTAGGCATCTAGGCTCATTCAGCACCTAACTTTTTGCAGAGTTCCTTAGGTGCCTCCATTCTGCCTCTGCACACGAGCACTCCAGCCCCTCAGCAGCTGCTTGAATGCCTTACCTCAGTATGACGCATGAACCAAGGGATGATGGGTGTTCTTCTGACCAACAGACCTGTGAGGTCTAACCCCACAGGTAAGTTCTGAGCATCAGAATATCCCGTGGCTGTGTTTAGGGCACTCACCTGAGCATTGGCAGATCCGTGGTCAAATCCCTTCTCCCCTTCAGGCAGAGGGAGGATTTGAACTGTAGTTTCCCACCTCCCAGGTGAGTACCCTAACCACTGGGCTACAAGTTATGGGGGTGGAGGGGAGAGGCCCCTGCAAGAAATGCTGTAGATGACTAATTCCCAAACAAGGGTTTGCAGCTCAGCATCCCAAGCAGAGGGAGGCGCCTCCCTGCAGCCTGGATTTAAAAGCCAAACTCCCTGAGAGGGGCAGGATTTAGGACACTCCCTTCTCCTTGACATCTCCCATTGTCTGTCTTAGGCAGGCAGGCAGTCATCCAGCCTACTGGCCTTTGTGAACCCCATTTGGAGGAACCTATTGTTTCCTATTCATTATATAGGAAGGCCAAGCATGTGAATCCCAGTGATTTTCTAGGCACTGAAAAGTTAGCCATGGCCACACTAAGCATCGCTGGTTTCTTGGTGAATCTAGTCTTTAAGCTCTTCTTTTCCCCATGCTTGCAGGAGAAATGTGGGCAGGCAGTATAAAGGGAGGACTTACCCTTAGACATCTGCGTGGGCACATTCTAGGTGATGATGATCTGCCCCATAGAATTTTAGAAGCCACATAAGGGTTTATTTCTCACAGAAGCTGAAAAAAGTTCAATCCCTATTGCTCTCTCGCAGTCTAGCTCCATTCAAATGTCTTTGCTTCCAGTGTCCGTGTATGTGGTGATCAGCCCTGCCTTGAATTGATTGGGAGCAAGACAGAACTGGCACCAAGGGGGAATTTGCTTTTGTTCTTCCTTTTTACTTCATTTTTCAATTTTCTTTTAACAAATATGTACCACTTATTGCTTCGTTAACAGGTGATTTCTGGGAACTGCAGAGCTGTTTTTGTTCTCATTACATTTTTATATTCAGTCTGTGTTTCGCAGCCTTTGGAATATTATTATTTGTGCACAGTGTATCTATCAGCCTGTTCTACTGCTAGGAATTGTTTCTCACTGTGTCAAAATGTTAACAATCTGAGTGGATGGACTGTAAGTTACACAGAAGGCACAAGCTGTGCAAAGCTTTGTTCAGCAATAGATGCTTCGATGTGGGCTGATTTAATTCCAATGCAGAGCCAAAAGAATGGTTTTGACTTTTTTTTTTTTCTTTTTAAAGAGCCAACAGCAATGAATCTGTACTGAATAGGGCCGTCATTCTGGAACTGGCTCCCTTGCAATCAATGGGGTTCCTTCAGGGTAGTTGCTGGCAGTTGTGCAAAATCTATTCACTGGGCCTACCTGTATGAATCCTGCAAATCAGGGCCCAGGTATTGAAAAAGCATCCTTTTAAACCTCTCCATGGACTTGCTGCCACCTTTTCTGTTCTTTCCCTTCACACATTTGGAACAATGTTATTGCAAGTACAACTTTCTTTAGAGTTCCTGATGCCTCAATCAGCCTTTCCTGAGCTTTCTGTCTAATTGACTCTCCATCTTTTTAAACCTCCATCCAAAAAATCCAAAACCTTGTCTCCTTTGCCTGCTCCTCTTAGGGGCCAATCCTATAACCCTTACTTAAGAGAGTAACCTTACTCATCTGAGTCATCCCACTTAAGTCTTTGTTTGACTCTCCGGTTCCTATTTATTGTTCAATTTTGCATAACATCCAATCCTTGCATAGGCAATGCCAGATCTTCAGCTGGTGTTAACTGCTCAAACAAAGTCAATGAAGCTACACTGATTTATACCAGCTGAAATCCTGGTCAATAGGAACGTGAAGGGAAGATCCTGGAGCTAGTGTAATCTGTCTTAGCTCCATTGATGGCAAGGTGTGCAAGAAATGTAGGAGTCAGGGCCTGTGGGATATAATTTCTGTCAACGACATAATATGAAATAAGTGTTCAGTCTTGTTGCTGTTAAATTCAGTGGGACTTTTGCCAAGAAGCAGGGTCAGACCTTATTTTTTTTTTATATTTGCAATTGGTTTGGAACAATGCTACTCACTAGAGCTTTCTTCTTGCTCTTATTTAATTTCTCCCTCTTTTCTGTTGCTCTGAGGACACACTCCATATCAAATACTGATGATTGAACTAGCAGCCCCAGGGACAAGCTTTACTGCTCACAGGAAGCAAACTCTATTGCTATTAAGAATGGGATCTATAACTCACAGATCAGTTTTACTGGTTCTATATGAGGAACTAATCTGTTTAAGGCATCTGTACTCCACAACTTCAGACGTTCTGTCTGCTAAATTAGGCACTAAATTAAGACCCATAAACCAAGATTATATAAATAGCAGGAAGAGGTATGGTCTATAAAAGCAGACACTTTTCCATAGCAAGTCACCTTGTTAGTTTGACGAATGGTCCTTTTAACTGAATTTTCTCTTTTTGCAGTTTACTTCAGACACCCACCACTAGCAGCTCTCTCAAAATCTAACAGAGTTCAGATTAATAGTGGAAGGAGATGAACTTGGACTGTTCCCAATTTGCTACAACTTGTAATCACCGAACTCTAACCTAAGAGCTGATTAAAATCTGTGAAACAAACAGTTTGCAAACTTTCCTTCACAGACAGAACTGCCATTCAATTCAGCTATGTTCTTACCTCCTTTTATGCTTGGTATTCACCAGTCTTCAGGATTTTATCCCTACTGATGTGTGAGGAATGGCTATTCTTTACAGAGTGGGAGTCATAAGTGAACAAGAGCATTTTGTTGTTTGCTATTATTTATTCAATCATCTAGTCAGGGAGCAAAATCGCTCACTACAAACAGTCTAGCTGAACAATATTAGGAAAACCCATTTGCTGGAAATCATTTGAGCAAAGTAGCCAGTGTATTGCTACAAACACTTTCACAGAAATGTGGATAGGTTTACAAAGCATTTGGACCTGAGCCAGAGTTGGTTGAATCAATGAGAGTCTTTGGGATCAGGCCCTTTATGACCCCAAAATAAAAATGAGCTAAATTCACACCCAAAAATAGTCACAATGAATAATTTGACCAGCATAAGGAATGTAAACCTGGGGTCAAAAGACAGGTTTCAGAGTCAAAAGTTCTTGGTTCTCCTCTGAGCTCAACCACCAACTCATTGAGCAAGTCAACTGGAGCATGATTTTCAGGAATTAGTTTAATCTATGAACTCCGGAAGGCCCCTTGGTCTTGTGGATAGAGCACTGGTCTCAGAATCAAGAGACCTGGCTTTGTCATAGATCTACTGGGTGAATTTGGGCAAGTTTCTGTTTTCCCTCTGGCCTTTGTCTATTTAGCCTGCAAGTTCCATGAAGAAAGATTGGGGCTTCTAAACACTACAGTAATACCAAGAATAACCACATAGGAAGTCACTGGTAGCAGATGCTCAGCGCTTCTGAAAATCAGGCCCTTGACTTCACTATGCCAAAGTATCCCCAGGGAGAGGGTGATATTTCCTACTTTGCAGGGGTGTTATGAGACTTAATAATGTTTGTAAAACACTGTAAATGCTTTGCTTACTGCATTCTAGGGCCCAGGCCTACAGCCTGTGCTGTTGAAAGGTGCTGGTAATACAAATTATTACACCTTTTAACTGCAAAGAATTTTTCCCATGCTGGACCTGCTCTTGAAATTATTTTTTCTTTTTTTGGGAGGCTTTGTGAACAATAGCCAGCATTTCACCAAGGAACCCCAAAGGAAAGCAGACTCTCTGCTGAAGTGTTGGCTGTTCCTACACAGCTTCCAGAAACCTAAAGCTGCTTTTAGCATCCAGTCTAACAAATGAAATTAAAAAAGGTTCCTTCCCTCCAACCAGAGTCTGGCTGGGGTGAGCAGGAAGTCAGTCTCCCACTTTTTGAAATAAGCTGCCATTAGTTCTTTGGTCTGAGTCCTGTAATTGAACTACAGTGTATTATATTTTGCTGATATGTGATGTAATGTGCAGCTTATGGAGCCCTTCAGTGCTGCTCTGCTGATGACAAACATTTTGGCATTCCCCAAAATGCTCTAGAATGTGTTTACACGGGAATATAAGGTGGTTGTGCACATGTGTATGTGTGTGGGGGGGGGGAACACAGACACTAGGAATTATAAGTGAGATCATCAGAACATAAGTGACTTGTTTAAGGTCCCACAGCAGATCAGTGACAGAGGTAAGAATAGAACCCAGGTCTGCTCACTCCCATCCCAGTGCTTCAGCTATGAAACACAAATCTTGTTTTTTATAGAAAGTCATGTTTGCAGCAATAAAGTATTCTCCCCCCACCTCCCTTCTCCCCAGCTGAAGGCATGAACTGAAGATCAAACACTAAGATTTACAGTCCTGGCTGGCTGGATTTTCAGGGGTTAGCTCCCTGGGCAAATCCTTTTTCTGAACTGGGACTTTTCCATCTCATTTTCTCTTGCTCCTTCATTTCTCAGCTTTCCTGACATCATCCCTCTCTAATGGCTCTTGAGCTTCTGTATCACTCCTGGGTCTCAGTACCCAAATCTAAAGATGGCCCCTGCTTTCTCACCAACCTTTGCCTTTGAAGAAAGGTGTGGGAGAAAACACTGAAGAACCTAATCTCATAGCATGAGGTTGTTATAGGGTTTGTCATGGCAGATGGGTTGGGTTAATGTTTCCTATTTTGGGTCTTTGTGCCCATCTGCATCCTTTAGACAAGACTTTCTAGAGCTCAGCACCCAACAGCTTGCATTGTTGTGAATGAGGTAGAAAGCGGGGAGGGTTTCCATTGTTCTCACAGGGAACTGAGCCCTTTGGAGACTGGCCATATATTTGTGCTTTAAGCAGTCAAGAGTTATGTTTGTGTCTATATAGTGTTGCCTATCATGCCCCATCTCTATTTGCTCATCGCTTTAAGTCACCGAATCAGCCCCAGGGTAACTGAGTATATATCTTCCCTATCCCCATAATGACCACTACAAGAATGGGTAATGCAAAGCACTTAAGGTTTGTCTTGCATCCCGCTGGACTACCACTGGAATACCACTTTATAATCATTTACAGCAAATCACTCTTCAGTGGTATGGTTCTTTAAAACAATCTTGTTAGACTGTTTTTTTTATTGCATAGCAACATGTTCAATGAATCATGAGTCCAAATAATGTACAATCCTGGTTGCAAATAACATGGAGAAGTTTATTAGGGGACTTGAAACTGGGTGACAGAAGTATGAATTCCCCTAGCAGCTGGTACTAATGGTTGTGGTGAGAAGTCAGAGTAATCAAGTGCTCAGAAACGCACATGGAATCTAAAAGCAATTTTTAACAGGACAGGGTCTGGTCTTCAGCATGTTGAAGATTTATTAATTTCCCATGCATACCTCGTTTATTTCCCCAGCTTGATTGTTTTGCCTCCATTTGAAAGCTGTCACTGGAATTGCTGCCAGGGGAGGTAGCAAATAAGGCAAAGAGGGCAAGAAGAAAATTAACCTCTTTCTCCTTAGGGATACTTTTGTTCTTCTCAGGGAAATAGATGGGAAGTGAGGTTCCATTTATTGTTAGAAAACTAAACTGCAGTGTTTCAAGAGGTCAGCTTGCTTTTATCTTGAAGGAGGCAATGTGTAATTATCATTAGTCATCTTGTTTCCACGGGCTGATTATACCTTGCACAGCAAGCACTCCAGAGTGGTACAACATTTATCTATCAGCCCAGATAACAGAAAGTCTGCAGGAGGATTCGTTTGCATTATTTTGCATAGGATGTGTGCCCTCATCGTGCTTCTGAGATGGGCAAGCAGTCGTGGGACAGTAAGGGTTGGAGAATTGGCCCCAGAATCATTACATCAATTAGGAGAGCTTCCTGGTAAAAGCAAGGCAACGGTTTGTTCATCACAATTTTCATCATAGAGCCATACAGTTAGATAGGGAAAGAGCATTGTAGGTTATCTAGGCCATCTTCCTTACCCCATCTCTGCAGGATAGTTCCCTGCAATATATTTCTTCCTTGCTGTATCCCATCTCATATCAAATGGTTCCAAGGTGAAGCTTCCATCTCATCACAGCTCCCTATCCATTCTCTATTGTCTGGGCATACTCTGTTTGAAGAATGGATCTATAGCAGCTCTATTCTTACTAGTTTTAATTAGAGTAAATTGGCTACATCTCCATGAGTCATCTTGAAAAGATATCCTGAAATTAGGCCTATTGTGCTATTCACAGTTGGTCTGTTTATAACCATCTGAATCATTTTTATAGGTGTTATATCATGCAGTACAAATCTTTTGTTTTCTCATTTCCATGCAGTAAACCAGAGTGGCAGACCCAGAGTTCATAAATCTGTAATTGGATAAGTCGTCCTTATAAAACAAAAAACCTCTTAGTGTTCTCCTTTCTCCTTCTAACAAACTAGGTATGATTATAAAGCCATTACCTTTTACAGGGGCACTTGCAATCTGACAGCATTCAGCTGACATCAAACCTAACAGTGACACAGGTTTGTTTCAACACAAAGGGCATGCTGAAAAATACCTTAAGACAGGGAACCCAAGCCAAATTCAGAGGGACCATGTATGATGGTGTAAGTTAGACACCCTTGCATCAATTGAGATCCTTTACAGCCACTTAGGCCTTGTCTACATTACCGTGTACTACTCCAGTTACGTAAATAACGTAACTGGAGTCAACATAGCTTAGGTCGTCTTATTGCAGTGTCTACACTGTGCTGTGACAAAAATGTTAGCACTGAAAGTGGCAGTGTAGACACAGCCTAAGTAAGGCTCTAGAGGAAGTTTATGTTGGTGAAATAAGCACATTGAGGTGGCTGGAAGAATGCACATCACATCAATTTAGATTTATTTATATAACTTGTGTACTTGGCCCTCTGGGCCTCATTCGTTACTCAGGCCAGCTTTACATAGGTGTGATGGTATTGGTTCCAGTGGAGTTACTACTGATTTACACTGGTATAAGTCAGAGGAGAGAAACCCTATGAGGCCAGTATCAACTTATATCTTGACAAAGATCCACAGCAGGGCCATGGCTGCTCTGGGTCAGATGCCTTGGGCTTGCAGAGCTTAGGGTGTGGGAATAAATTGAAGTATAGATGTTCAGGCTTGGGCTAGAGACCAGACTTTGTGATGCCGCAAGGGGAGAAGGTCTCAGAGTCCAGGCCCCAGCCTCAGCCCAAATGTCTACACTGCAATTTTTAGCCCCCAGCCTGAGCCTCATGAGCCTGAGTCAGCTGACCTGGGTTCTGAGACTCGGTGCCGTGGGTTTTTTAATCACAGTGTAGACACCCTTGTATTGAAGATATGTCGTATTGTGCTCAGAGAAGATTTCATAGACATTGTGTGTCTTGTGCCTTTCTTACTTATGCTACCCAGTTGATTAACAACGAGCTTGGTGATGTCTGAGAACAGCAGCAGTTGTTGAAGTAAAAGACACAGAAAAAAGCCTCACGGAGAAGCATAAGGAAGCTGTTTATTGGAAATCTATAGGTTTATCAAATGTTTCTGTTTCTTACCTTGAGGTCAATGAGGCTTGTAAACTGACCAATGGGGGAAAAAAATTGTTTTAGCCTGTGCCTGACATTTCTGCAAAAATACCAACAACCCACCCACAGGAGCTGAACTCTGAAAATGGCCTCCTGACCGTAACAGCCTTAATGATCTTTATTAATGAAATGATACCAGCAAAAATGATGGTTTCTCATTTCCGTGACAACAAGGCTAGTAAATAGCAAAGATACCAAGGTCAGGCTTATAAACTGACAAAGAAAGGAAAGTAATTTGCTATGTAATGGCCCATATGAGCTTTAACTGCAGTGCTGGTAAATTATTAGGCATATATTTGCTTGAATTCTCTCTTTTTAAATTTACATAAGGAAAAAAAATTGCTGGAACAGTCCTACAATCCTTCTAGCCTGGTACCCCGTTTCTGAAAACAGCCAGTACACAGTGCTTCAGAGGGTGACATACCCAAAGAAATACATCTAACAGAGCAATATTGTATAGCATGTAAGGAGGGGGGTTTCTTAACTCCCAGTTCTTAAAAAAACATTACAAAAATGGGGATTTATCGCTTTTATTATTTATCTTAGCTGGTGTAACTGCAGATGCTAAGCTATTCATAGAAATGTCTAAAGATTTTGAACTTTTATTAGTTATTTACTTCAATAAAATCCCACAGCAGTGAGTCCCACAGGTTTTCTTACATATTGCAAAAACAAAACAAAAAAGCTTTCCTGAACATTCATTTTTAATGTCTTGCCTTTTAAGTCTAAAGAGGATCTACTGATTCTCTTATTCTATAGAGAAAGTCAAAAACAGTTCCTTACCAGCCTTCTCTGTACCATTCACTATTTATTTATCAGTGTCTCATTACTGGTCACTCTTACTTTTCTGAATAAATAATTCTAGTTGTTATAATCTCTGCTCATATAGAAGCTCTCAAGATGTTTGCTTAGTTCTGTTACCTCAATTTGGATGTCTCTGATTTCAGCAGGATTTTTACTGAGATGAGGTGGCCAATCTGGGAACTTTGCAGCATATGCAGTAGAGGATCAGGCTGGTCTATTGCCATACTACTCAGAGAGACTGTTGCTGCTAACATCTTCAGTGTACTCTAGGTGGTCTCAGAGTCAGTTGCAATCAATGTGAAGCAACACTGATCCCTAGGAGAAGCTGTGAATATTCACCAAATCGTTGCAGAGTGGGAACAAAAGAGAGATCTGTCAGATATTATCCCTAGGCAGAAGGAAAAAAAAAAAGAGGGTGGTACGTTTGAGTCTTGAGGTGCTTGCCTTCTGTTTTTAAAGGGAGTTTGCTTACAAATCAGGATTTCTCATACTGCTCTTTAGGGCAGTGGGAATCTTTCTATTGACTTCAGTGGAAGTTGGATCAGACCCTGCGTGGAACCCAGGAGGGTATCTCATGCTGAGTTTATTCATGTCAAACTGGATCTATTCATTGTCTCCTATCTCGACCTCAAAACACTTCTAGATTTGCTAAAATAACCTGGCAAGCTATGTTTAAATAGCAGTGACCAGTCGTCAGCTCTTGGAGGTAGGTCCTAGGGACTGATGAACCAGTTCAGACAAAACAAGAGTCAACCTTAAACCCTAATTGCACAACTCTCATCCGACCTGATGTCCAAGCAGACAGAAATCTGTTATGAGGTTCAAAAGATGTTAGAAAACTTAAAAAACATTATTGTGATTTTCAGGGGCCACTGCATTTTTAATTCCCAACTTGCAGGAAAAATGCAGAAGTACTGCAGGCAAGGCTGGTTCTCATGCTCAATTTTGCAAACTTTGGCTCTTTACACAGCTTTCCAGAACTGAAATTCCAAAGAAACTACGAGAATGTCTATACAGCAAAGAAAAACCCACCACTGGCTTGTACCAGATGACTCAGGCGGTGGGGCAGTTTCATTGGTGCATAGACTTCCAGGCATGGGCTCTCTGAGACTCTCCCACCCTGCAGGGTCCTAGAGCCTGGGCCTGAGTCTACACAGCAATGAAACAGCCCCACAGCCCGAGCCCCATGAGCTTGAGTCAGCTGGCATGGGCCAGCTGCAGGTTTTTCTTTGCTGTGTAGACAGACCCTAAGGTTCAAGTAGAAAATATACTGAGTGAAACCATAAAAACACACTCCTTTGAAAAACCACTGTAGGGTTAAATAACATGGTTCTTCACAGATTCATTTCCTCATGCCATTTTGAAAATCCCCACATATCAGGCATCCATATGTTCTGATTAATTGCCTTTTTAATTGAATTATATTAATATGGGCTTTAATGAAAAATGCTTTCATTCAATATTTCAGTAAAATAAATGTTGCTGCTTTTATTCTTTTAGTTTGCAGGAGTTGGGGCTTTTAGTTTGCAGGGGTTGGGGCTTTTAGTTTGCAGGGGCTGGGGCTTTTATTTTCAATGTAGACATGACTTTCTTTTTCTGAAACCCACATAAAACAGTTACCGTTAATGGAGTTGTATTACTTATCCAAAAATAAGGCATAAAACTTTGAAAGGACTTTCATGCTAAAATATGAACTTTCATCTGCCATAATGTCCCTATATTTTTCGTTTACTTTATTTTGAGAGAGCATTGTGGGGAAAATATGCAAACCAGACAGTGTAGCTAAGAGCTTTTTCAGACTGGGTGATTTATGTAGTTGTCTACAGTGCTGCACAAGGTGCTTGTTTGAATAAGTGTTTACTTTGTGTGATGGCATAACTTTAATATTTGTCTTATTATTCTGCATAAAGCTGACATCGAGTTCTAGGATTATGAATGGGGCCAAGGATGTAAATGTAACACTCCAAGCAAAGTATTGTGTTATCGCTATTCACAGTGAGTTGCACCATTTCATGATGAATGATGAGTGTTTAAGTGTGATTGTGGTGCCATGCGTAGCTATACACCTCAAATAACATTGTCCTTCTCCAACTGAAATTTCCATAGCTCAAAATCAGAGTTCTTAAGCAATGAACAAAAACATAAACCAGATAATTCAAGACTGAAGCCAGTTAGGGTGAAAAAGGAATGTGAGCTGCATAGGCCTTCGCTATGCATCTTAGATTTCAAAATCTAAAATGTTATTTATATTACAGTGGTGCCTAGAGACCCCAGTCAATATTGAGATCATATTCAGCTGGATGCTCTATAAACCAAGAGAGCCTAATTCAGAACCTACAGAAGTCAATGGGCTTTAGATCAGGCCCATAATTAAAAGGAAATGAAGCCATAGTGGTGCAGGGGGCAGGGTGGACTAGCCACTACAAGTACAATCCCACTTAGGACCTTAAATTCTTACCCATTCTGCCACCCATGCTGCCAAGGCTACACTTCTCTTTTGAGTGTGCTAGCTCAACCAAAGCTAGTGCATGTACGTCTATCTGAGCTGGAAAGTACACTCCAGCTCCAGTGTAGATGTAATCTGTGTTGTAGAAGGGGCAAATTTGCATTAATGCATTTGTTCTTATCAAGCAGTGAACTATTTATAAATCAGACCAACTCAAGCCTTTGATTCTTTCAACTGCAACAAAAATAATATTTCCTATCTGTGAAACTGAAGGGAGACTTGCCAGCAAAACCAGGATGAGCGCCTTCCACCAAGGAGGGGGAAAAATCATAATGCTAGCAGTTAATCTGGAGAAACTACACAAGCTCTGAATATGTCAAATCATAAGAGATAAGCAAAAAAAGTCACACACTCTTTTCCAACCAACTTCAATTATATTAAATTATTCATAATTTTTTTTCAAAAAATGTTGTTTTTTTGTTCCAATATTACAATTCAGATTCCTGGCAAAACCTTAACGGTCACTGCTGTCATGTGTATCTTGGAATTTAATAAGGATTCCTTCCTTAAAGATAATCTGGAGTTTAGCAGATCTCACAGGATGCAATTCAGCTTCATGCAAGGGGCCAGCAGAAAGGTCACTTACCATTTAAATGCCACGTAAACTCTTTGTTGTCTTAAGAGGTACATAGACTTTATGTTGACTAATTGCAGAGAGTCTGTTTTCCTCTCAGGGGTGTAATATCAGAGTTACCAACAGCTTATTGATTGTTGGGCCTGTATCAAAGGACTGACTCCACCCATGAATGGTAGTGCAGTGCTCTCCAGCTCTTAAAAGTGAGGGCTAGCTGGCAGGTGGCTCAGCCGTACCCATATAAAGTGGGGCTAGGTGAAAGCTCCCTCTCTATCTTTGCCCTCTATCTATCCCCACTGATTAGGTCATCAGATTCAGCTCAATAAGATATTGATCTGGCATGGTCCTGCACGCACCTTTGAGCTTCTGAGCCCCTTTTATCTCCCACTGACTTTAGGGGGAGTTTAGCTTGTTCAGCACCTACAACAAGTGCTGAGTATCTTGCAAGAACAAATCGTCTAGTTGCAGTCATTTGACCACTTTGATTCTAAATTTGTGTGTCTCCTCATCCATTTCTGTCTCCTTGCCAAAAGCAGTTGTGGGGTTCATAAAAGGGATGTAATGAACCAAATTTTAACAAAATCTGCTCTTTCTAGGCATTAAAATATGAAAGCAGACACACATTAAGCAGTCCTGATGAAAATTACAACAGTTCTCTATTCAGACAATCCAGTGCTTCATGAATATTGAATCATGCTGGTACATTCTGTACATACAGGGGTCTGTCAGTACTAAAGTCATACAAAACAACTCTCTCTCC